>NC_012876.2:25568903-26168903 GCF_000003195.3 Sorghum bicolor | reverse complement strand
CTGAGAAAGTTAGTGTCTAATCAAGGAAAGCTAATGGATAACCTATCTAAGAAATTGGCATCCAATGATAAAATGTAAGAAAATATAAATAATAGAATGGATAATTTCTCTACTGCCATCAAGAATCAAATTAGCTTTAATAAAATGATTGAATCTCAGTTAAATCGAATAGCTGTTGTTGTTCCTGCTACTAACCCCGGTATACCATCACAATCGGAAGGATTAGAATCTGCAAATCTTGTAGACATGTTTGATGCAGGTAACTACTGGAGTAATCCTGTTATGGAAGTAATTACTGACCTTCTGCCGGTCAAGAGAGGCGATCCAGGATGCCCCGTCATCCCGATCTCCATCGGCATGGTGAACTTCCCAGAAGCACTCTGCGACTTTGGCTCCAGCGTCAACATTATGCCCAGGTTACTCTATGAAAAATTCTTTACACATCCTTTACTAGAAACAACCATGTGTTTGCAGCTTGCAGATCGTACGCTAAGTTTCCCAAAGGGAATATTGAAGAACCTCTGCGTCCGAGTTGGTACCTTGTACGCCCCAGCAGACTTCGTGGTGATAGAGACTGGTTCTGATGAGAGGGCACCCATCATCTTAGGGAGGCCATTCCTGAACACCTTAGGAGCTGTCATCTACGCTAGTACTGCCAAGATCAGTTTTTACATCAAGGAGAGGAAGGAAACATTTTCCTTCAAGAACAAAACTACACAAATCTCAGAGCAATCTCGACATGAACCAAGGAAGAGGACCAACAAGATGAACAGGAACAAGCAAATGTGGATCAAGTCAGCTAAGATGGTCACTCTAGTTCAAGAAGGTCAAGATCGTCGACTTAAGTCACCGTTGCTGACCAAAAAGGCGACCTAGTCACCTATCAGCTCCAATTCGGAACCATGCCCCTAAAACCGACATACATTCAGCTCCAGATGGCAGATCAGACATTCCGAAAGGTTGAAGTCAAGTACGATCCACCCATCATCCTTAGGAGACCGTTCCTTAGCACTGTTAAGGCAATCATCTACATTGGAACTAGAGAAGTCCACATGCATTTCACCTCTGAGAAGGTATGCCGCTGTTTTACTGACCCTAACTATATTGTTGAAGACTCTAAGCAGGTCAGTTCAAGTAGAAGACAACGCAACCGCAATCAGAGAAGGCAAATCATCAAGGACGGATGGGCAGACTACGAAGGAGAAGTAGTAAGGTCTGAAGACATACAACTTGAACAGAACTGTCCTGAGGAAACCGTAGCACCGAGTCAAATGTGGAGAGACAAGATAGTTATACAAGAAGAGGAGGCGCCGCCGGAACCACCGACTACGCTGTAACACCCAAGGTGTTAAGCATGCACTTAGTCTTGCCAATGCAATGCATAAGCATTCCCATCAAGCATAGCATCACATGAGCATGTCATTCATCCAAAATGTGATTTTATGTGTTTCATTCCATGTGCTTTAAATATGTTAAAAATATGATGCTTGCTTCTAAAATTGTGGAATATTCAAACTAGGTTGAATTGTGTGCAAGAAGATTTAAGAATATTTTTGTGCAATTTTTGGAGCCATAGAATTTGAGAAATGGAATTTATACAAAAATCCCCAAAATGAATTTATTTGAAAACCTAGAACTAGTTTTAATTTGTAATTCAAATTCTATTTGGAATTTGGTCTTGCTTATTAAAACAAAGTTGTAGGGTTTTTTTTTTGGAACAACTTTGCTTTAGGGAGAAAGAGGTGAAAATGATTTTTAAATGGTACAAATGAATTTAGAAAAGAATTTGAGAAAAGAAATTTAAAAAAAAATAGAAAAGGCGGCAGGCGCTGCTGGGCCAACCCCGCCTCCCTTTCGGCCCAGACAGCGGCCCGGCCTGCCTCCCCCTCCCCTCTCTCCCGCGCGCGCGGTGCCCGCCTCGCTCCACCCGGCGCCAGCCACGTGGCGGCCGTACGCCGGCGTCATGGACGCGCCGCGGCCGACCGACTTCACCTGGTCGGGACGCCGACCCGAGCCCCCAGGCCGCTCCACTCGCTCTGTCGCTCGCGCCTCCCTCTCTCCTTCCTCCACTCGCGAGCGCAACCGCAGCCGTAGGAGCTCCGCCGCAGCGCCATAGCTGGAGAAGCTCCGCCGCTCACTGCCGGCCACGCCAGTGCCCCAAACTCGACGCCAAAACCACCAGCGCACTCGCCGTCGCCGCGGTAAGCTCCTGCGAACGCTCTACCGAGGTGAGAGCCTGTCGAACGCCGTAAATCGCTCGTCAGAGTTGCTACGACCTCGCCGGAGAGCTCCGCCGTGTCGAACCTCATTCGTTTCTGTCTCGTTTCGCTTGCTTTTTGGCGCGTTAGATCCGTAGTTCGGCGGGGAAGCTCAGAGGAGCCCTTGCGCGTGTTCTACCGCACCGGAGCAGCATGGCCACGGCGAGCAGCGCCGCCGTGCCGCCATGCACGCCCGTCGGAGGTGTTCCGGCCATCCTCCGGCCTATCCGAGGGCACCCCTGGTTGCGCCTCGCTGCGAGGAGCACAATGGTGCTCACCCCGTGGCCGGGGACCTCACCGCCAGCGAGATCCGCTCGTCGGAGGTACCCTCCCTCTCAGTCACACTGACCAGTGGGGTCAGAGGCCCACTGTCAGTCGTAGGGGGACCGCGTTGGGTGTAGATCTGGGTGTCTTTAGTGTTTTTGATCCCGGTTTCGAATTGATTTTTAGAAAATAATTTCCAGAAATTGATTTAAAGGTTATAAAATCCATATCTTGAGTTCTACATCTCCAAATTTGATGAAATAAATTTTGGTGTGTTCTCTGTTTCCAGATCTATAGCATGGAATGGTTGCATGTCATGTTTGAACACTTTTTCTGGATAGAAATAATTAATCCATGCTTTTGCTAAACTTGGAAAATGCATAGTAATTAAAGTAAGACTCAGAAAAATGTGAAACTTGTTTTGTTGGCTCTGCATGTATGTTTGGTCACTGGAAAAATGTTGCTACACATTATTTGGTGTATTAATGAATTTATAGTGATTTAAATGCTTGCATGGCAGTGGTTTATGATTTTTAATAAAAATTTGGATCATGCAATTAATCTAGTAATTTTTGTGGGTGTTTCTTATGATATTAGACAAATTATAAAAATATGAAATCTGCTGTTTGACACTTATACCACAGTAGGGTAATTGTACTTGCCTTTATTAAATAATCTTGTGATTTTTGTAGCTCAAAATAAGTATCCAAAAATTATGAAAAAATTATAGTAGACTTTATGCTTGACTGGTAGACTCCTGTAATTTTTGGGGAATTTATTGATGAACAGAACTGCATGCAAATTTTGAGGGGTCTAAAAATGTATAAAGAAACTATGAATTGTTATATATGGGTTAAATAGAAAAAAGAGGATTTGGTGTATCTTTGAAGTATCTTGTGAGTTGCTGGTTACACTTGAAAATAATTCTGTAGGAAAGAAGGAAATGGATGCTTAGTGTAATTACATGTTCTTGGATGATGTTGACTACCTTGTAAATAATCACATAAATCATCCATACATCATATCATAGTCATCTGGTATTCTATCGCATGAGCATTGCACCCAGGGCATCTTGCACTCCACTCATGAGCACACATGCATCATACAGGCTCGCAGGAGAACGAGGTGGGACCCGAGGAGCCCGAGGAGACCCAGGAGCAGGAACCTCTGGAACCCGGAGAAGAGCTACAGGAGTGTCCGGATCACCGACCCAGCACGTTTGAGAAAGGCAAGCCCCGGAGCATTCTAAGTCTCCCTATTCTCGCTAACTTACACGATATATTATGCTTGTTCTACTATACTGCATTTAAGTGATAGGAATTGCTTGATACCGTTGATGTATATGCACTCCTTGATATCACCACTCGTTTATCTACCTTGTCCTATGTAGATAGGTACGGAGTCTATGCTTAGCTTGCTTAGTCCGGTAGAAGTCGGGTGATTTCCTGTCACCTGCGAGATATAGGTGGATACCTGCTTGATTAACCAGTGATTGCTTTGGGAAAAGAAAAACCAAGTGTGGAATGGAATTGGAGACCGGGCAGGGTCTTATGGTTGGTTGACCATAGTGCCCCTGCCTTTGTCGATTAAGGACCGATCGTTGACGACCCTCTTGTCATGTTGAACGCATGCCCCACACTTAGCTGGAAGGATAAGTCGTTCCGACCGTGAAGCCTGAACACTATCCGGGCCAGGAATCGAGCCGCCATGCACTGTATTGGTGATGGTTGAGGAGAACGACGAGGGCGCGGCGCGCAACCTTGGTATACCTTGGATACCTCGGTCGCCGGAACGGTCCTCGGGTACGGGCGGTGCCTGCCGAACCCGCGAATTGGTCCTGGATAGTGTAATACGGTGATCTGTAGCTCACTTGATCAGTGAGTGTGGTTTGTGTGGGGAATACCTCGCCAGCTGGTTAGAAATCGATTCGAATCGCCATCGCTCCTGGATAGTGAGCACTTGACATGAGCTTCGTCCTCGTAGTAAGGACTATGGAACACTTGGGTTATAATGATAAATGGTTTTATGAATGCTATGATGAGGTACCATCATATCACTATACTTGCTTCTACTAGTGCAGGTGCAAACCTAGATTATAGGTAATGACACTGTTAACTTGAGCAAATTAAGAGAGGAAAGATTTATGTAGGGTATGTTAATAGAATCTTGCGGTTATGCAAAAAGGTTGTCAGCTACCCCACTATATAGCCTTCATGATCCTTGAAGAGTCTTTATTTTAATTTATGACGGGTAAGTCTAGCTGAGTACATTCTCGTACTCAGGGTTCTATTCCCATGTTGTTTTGCAGATGGTCAAATGTACTATGGTTATTGCATCCTCTGTCTGTACCCAGCCATGGGTGATGACTAGACCAAGGGCGATGGTCACTCCGTCTTCTCTTTTGCTTTTGTGGGAATGACCGAATTATGGCACTGTATCAGACTAAGTGTGTGTGTTGTATTTTCGAACTATGAAGCTTCCGCTACCTGTGAACTTGGTTTGTAATAACTTTAAGAACTCCGATGTATTGTATGAATGTTTTCGAACTGGATGTAATTGTGGATGGTGACCGCTAAACTTATTATGATCTTGGCTGTATGTATGATATGTGGTTTGAAATCCTTTGAGATTTCATGGACTACCGGGATTATATGGGCTGAAGCTCGATGGTTTGACTATGCAAATGGTCACTATTAGGCTTAATCTCTTATAATTTGGTCGGTTCTATTACAGCTGGCATCGGAGCAAGGTTTAGCGAGTTACTGTTCATAAGTACATTCTAAACTAAATCTAAACCAGTTTAAGAAAAGATTTTATTAATTAATGATGATCAAGGTGTTAAACTAAGTTTTGGAAAAATATCTAGTGTGCCATGGTCATATCCTTTATGCCCAGTTAAGGACTCTAAGGTGGCTAGTGAATTACTGACTTGGGGGTTAATGCATCATATTTCTCTTTCGTCGCTCATACGGCGTGCAATAGTATGAGTACCATTCATTTGAGTGGTAATGTATGGATCAATTTTTCCTCTACGCCCTGGTAAGTGGGAGCTATGAGAGCATGATCGGATACACTGCCGGTCTAGGGGAGTGTTGTTAGGTGTTGTGTCATGCGCACATATTTTGGTGTGCTTGGGAACAGTACCGCATGTTGGGAATTCCGTCCTAAGAGGCGATGCCGTCATTAGGGCGATGATGTGGGTAGTAACACGTCATATGCATGGACGGGTGTCTGTGTATGTGGGGTGTATAGCTTTAAATTATTGTTCTGCATGATCATACTGTGGGTGGGCTGAAATGAGTTTTCTGCAGGTACACTAACCACGTTCTCGCTTAGAACGCTAGTTACGTTATGAGAGAACGCTGTGTGCCACCGCATATACCGCTTAGTGTTAACTTTTGTTTCTAAGTTTGTGAGATCGTAAGTTCGTGCATGCATCATGTTTACATCATATCATTGCTTACTTTCCCCCTTAATTTAATCTGTCCCAATTCTAAATAAAATAATTAAAGGTAATCCTCGATCTTAACCAAGGTATTCCATTTGCAGCAGATGGCACGCACTAGGCTCACCGCTTGCAAGTCCACTGGTGGGCGGGCCCCTCGCCATCCATTGGCAGCTAGGAGCTCACGACATAAGAGCAAGTTCTTGGAGGAGTTTGGGATGCCCACTTTGCTTTGGAGGGTGCTCAGTTCGATGGGGTATCCTGAAGGAAGGGAGCCTCGCTACTATTGGGATAAGGAGCCGCTTGGTGACGAGACACTGGTGGGGATCGAGGCAGTTGTCCCTACCAGTGCAGGTGACCCCGCCTGGGGCAGCTAGGTGTACGAGTCCCGAGGTGCCACGCCTTTCCACGGTGCCAGCAGGGCAGCTTTTGCAGTTCTGAGGGACCTCATGGAGAGGTTTCCACAGGAGCTGGCCCACGCCTTCGCTGGGGTGTTTCCCCGGGGTGACCCCTACACTTCGGTGTGGGATCAGTCCGAGGTGAACGCTCTAGAGAGGAGTGCGGATGAGGACCAGCACAGTGACAGCACAGCTATGAGTGCTATGTACGCCTTGATGACGACCTATGGAGGCCTGGAGCGTTGTTTGGGTCGCTTGTCCGGGTCTCTTCTCACAGTCCAGGATGAGAAGCGCCAGCTGCAGCATGAGTTCGACACT
The DNA here is from genome assembly GCF_000003195.3 of Sorghum bicolor. Taxonomy (NCBI): domain Eukaryota; kingdom Viridiplantae; phylum Streptophyta; class Magnoliopsida; order Poales; family Poaceae; genus Sorghum; species Sorghum bicolor. Next base: position 26,162,220 of record NC_012876.2, on the reverse strand, counting down.
AAGGTTGAGAGGCTGCAGTCAGAGTTGGCCCGCGTGACCCGAGAGAGGGCCAGGCGGTCCAGAAGAACAGTGAGCTGAGCCAGGACCTGCTTGCAGTGCGAGAGCAGAGAGACAGGGTGACTACTGCTCACAGGAACTGCGAGCGCATGCTAGTCCATGTGCTTGGTCAGAGGAATGAAGCCTGGCACGAGGAGGACACTTTGAGGGCCCGACAGCTAGAGCTTGAGCAGCAGCTAGCTAATGCTGAGGAGTACAATGAGGACTTGCATGAGGAGATCCACCAGCTGCATAACCAGCTCCACCCTCACCACCTACCTGGAGCAGCTGAGCTAGACTCTAAGGACGAGATGGATGAGGATCCCGAGATAGGAGCACCTGCTAGTGGAGACGAGGGCGAGGAGGGCTCCGGCATGGACAGTGACCATAGCGAGTAGATGCTAGGGCTCTAGAGCTAGTCCTTATTCTTTTGTTGTTGTTGTTGCATGGCATGTCTTGTACTTTTGGATCTAGACTATGTAAGACTTATGAGATGACGCTGAAAGTCCAGTGTATGTATGCTGGCAAATTTGGATGTATGCGAACCTTGTTGCTTGAATGATAAGTAATCTGTTAGTGATGTCGTGTGTGGATGATGAATTGTTGTGCCTGTGTTTATTGTGCGAATTTAATTCTCTCAGTAATTCAGCACGGCATAATTCTACCCATGTCTACCATTGATGGCAACTCCTAACGAATGCTTATCATTGACGTATGCAGATGGTGCAAACACATGGCGGGGGTAACAGCAACCCGGGTCTTGGAGCAAGTCCATCCGGAGGTGGGGCTCGACAGAATGAGGACAGAGCACCATCACCGCCACCACCACCGCCTCCTCCGTACACTGCGGACGTGTTTTTCGCGCAGTTTTTGGGGAGCCAACGCAACATGGAATAAATGCAGCGCAACATGGAAGAAGCTCTGCGTAACATAGCTGACAACACCCGTCGCGGGGATAACCAGGGCGGCCGTGAAGTCAACCAGTACAGCTCTTTCAAGGACTTCATGGATACCAAGCCACCAGTCTTCAAGGAAGCTTTGGAACCGCTTGAAGACAATGAGTGGATCAACACTATGCAGCAGAAGTTCTGTCTTCTTTGGATGACAGAAGAACTTAAGGCTGAGTATGCAGCACACCAATTACAAGGACCCGCTGGAATTTGGTGGTCCCATCATCGTACTACCTACCTAGAGGGGACCCCAATCACCTGGAACCGCTTCACCACCGCGTTTCGGTGAAATTATATTCCTCCGGGTGTGGTGGAAATGAAGGTTGGGGAGTTCATGACGCTGTCTCAGGGGACGAAATCTGTGAAGGAGTATCTGCACGCTTTCAACAATCTCGCTTGCTACGCCCCTGAGTTTGTGAACACGGAGGCCAAAAAGATTGCTAGTTTCCAGAGAGGCTTGAATCCAAAGATGCTGAAAACCATGGGTACAGGGACCCGGGCTACCTTCAATGCTTACATCAGTGACTGTCTAACCCAGGAAAACAATAACAACAACTATAGTGCATCCAAGTCTCGTAAGAGAGCTTTTGAGGCCGGGTCATCCCTGTCTAGGGCACCAGTGGCAGGGCAACAGCAGTATCGTCCTCTTGCCCCAGGTGCTAGGTTCAGACCACCGCAGAGGAGGAACACCGAACATCCAACGCAGCAGAAGCCGTACAAGGTGGCGATAGCTCCTGCCAAGCCAAAGGCAATTCAAGCTGCAGCACCTGCCGCCAACAATGCGACCAAGGGTCCTTGCTACAACTGTCACAAGATGGGGCACTTTGCTAAGGAATGTCCCTACCCCAAGAGGCAACAGCCAACCTATCTAGCTCGTGTGCACCATACCTCGATCGAGGAAATTCCCGAAGGAGAACCGGTAACAGCTGGTATGTTTCCTGTCAACCAACATCTTGCAGTTGTTTTGTTTGATTCTGGATCATCGCATTCATTCATGAGCCAAGCATTTGCACAAAAGCATAATCAACTAGTTATAGATCTGGGTTATGGCTACCGCATCAGCTCAGCAGGGGCAGATGTGTTGACCAATAGAGTGGTTCGAGGGGCAACCCTGGATATAAGTGGCCGAGTTTTTCGAGTGAATTTAGTGGTCATGCCTGGGTTAGTTTTGGATGTTATCATGGGCATGAACTGGATGAGAGAATGGGATGCTATCATAGATACTGGGAAAAGGATGTTATCTCTAAGAGAACCCTAGGGCAGTAGCTCTTTTCAAGTACCTCCGCCCCATCATCTTGACTTTGCTAGCATCTCTTGTGCTACGCACGTGGTTCCATTACCACAGATCCCAGTAGTCTGTGAGTTCCCTGATGTTTTTCCTGAGGAATTACCAGGACTTCCTCCAGATAGGGAAGTAGAGTTTGCAATCGAGTTGATACCACGTACAGCACCAATATCTAGAAGGCCGTACCGGATGCCGCCGAACGAACTCGCTGAGTTGAAAAATCAGTTAAAAGAATTGCTGGATAAAGGGTTTATCCGGCCAAGTTCGTCAGAATGGGGTTGTCCGGCGTTGTTTGTGAAAAAGAAGGATCAGTCATTGCGCATGTGCGTGGACTATCGTCCACTCAATGCAGTGAAAATAAAAAATAAGTATCCTTTGCCGAGGATTGATATCTTATTTGATCAGTTGTCCAAGGCAAAAGTATTTTCCAAGATAGATTGGAGGTCTGGGTATCACCAAATCAAGATTCGTCCGCAAGATATCCCGAAGACTGCTTTTTCCACCAGATATGGGTTGTATGAGTATCTTGTCATGTCCTTTGGGTTGACGAATGCTCTTGCATACTTCATGTATCTGATGAATTCAATCTTTATGCCCGAATTGGATAAGTTTGTTGTTGTGTTTATCGACGACATCCTGATTTATTCAGAAAATGAGCAAGATCACGCCGAGCATCTGAGAATCATGCTAACACGATTACGAGAGCATCAGTTATATGCCAAGTTCAGCAAGTGTGAGTTCTGGTTGAAGAAAGTTCCTTTCCTAGGGCACATTCTGTCTGAAGAAGGGATTGCTGTGGATCCGTCAAAAGTGCAGGAAGTCATGGACTGGAAGGCACCAACTTCTGTCTCGGAAGTTAGAAGTTTTCTTGGTCTGGCCGGGTATTATCGTCGTTTCATACCCGACTTCTCCAAGATTGCTAAGCCAATGACTAGTTTGCTACAAAAAGATCATAAGTTTGTCTGGACGGAGGGGTGTGAGCTAGCCTTCCGCACCTTGCGAAAGTTGCTAACCACCGCTCCTGTTCTGGCGCAACCCAATATTGAGAAGCCTTTTGATGTGTTTTGCGACGCGTCGAAAAGTGGCTTGGGGTGTGTGTTGATGCAAGATGGCAGAGTGATAGCTTACGCTTCACGACAGTTGAGGAAACACGAAGTCAACTACCCAACTCACGACCTCGAGTTAGCAGCAGTAGTGCACGCTTTGAAGATTTGGAGACACTATCTGCTGGGAAATAAGTGTCATATTTATACCGATCATAAGAGCTTGAAGTACATCTTCACTCAGTCTGAGCTGAATATGAGGCAACGATGGTGGTTAGAGTTAATCAAGGATTATGATCTGGAAGTTCACTATCATCCAGGCAAGGCTAATGTAGTAGCAGACGCTTTGAGTCGTAAACCGCATTATCAAGTGGTTCAACCGTTGTTTGAAGATGGTTTCAATCTCATGCATCCTGAAGTCTTATGTCACATACAACTCAGTTGTTCACTCGAGAGTCAAGTCATTGAAGGTCAGAAGACAGACAAGGGTATTTTCCACATCAAAGAGAAGATCAAGGATGACCCAAAAACTCAATTTCGAGTTGATGAAAAAGGGGTACTGTGGTTTCAACATCGGTTAGTAGTCCCGAAAGATCGTGAATTGAAGAATCGCATCATGGATGAAGCCCATCTCTCTAAGCTTTCTATTCATCTTGGCAGTAGTAAAATGTATGAAGACCTAAGACCCCACTTTTGGTGGACCAAGATGAAGAAAGAAATAGCCGCATATGTGGCCCGTTGTGACACGTGTTGCAGAGTCAAGGCTATACATATGAAACCTACAGGTCTGTTGCAGCCGTTATCAGTTCCAGAGTGGAAATGGGAAGAGGTCAGTATGGACTTTATCACAGGTTTACCAACGACGAGGAAGGGGAATGACTCGATTTGGGTAATCATAGATCGATTGACCAAGTCGGCTCATTTCATTCCAGTTAAGAACACATACAGACCTCCCGAGTATGCCGATATATATATGGCTGAGATTGTCAAATTGCATGGTATTCCTAAGGCCATCATATCAGATAGAGGACCACAGTTCACCGCTCACTTCTGGGAGCGAATGCATAAGAGTTTGGGGACCAGTCTGATAAGAAGCATGGCGTACCATCGCCAAACCTCAGGTCAAACTGAGAGGCTCAATCAAGTGTTAGAAGATATGCTGAGGGCCTGTGTGCTATCGTCCAAAGGATCATGGGAATCATGGTTACCTCTGGCTGAATTCTCATACAATAATAGTTACCAAGAGAGTATCAAGATGGCTCCGTTCGAAGCTCTGTATGGTCGAAGGTGTAGAACTCCGTTAAATTGGGTTGAACCTAGTGAGAGGAGATACTATGGCATCGACTTCGTGAATCAAGCTGAGAAAAAGGTGCAAATCATACAGCAGCATATGCGGGCAGCCCAATCGTGACAAAAGAGTTATGCTGATAAGAGAAGAAGACCACTGGAATTCAAAGTAGGTGACTATGTGTACCTCAAGGTTACGCCAATGAAGAAAGTTCAACGCTTCCGAGTTCGAAGCAAGCTTGCACCCAGATATGTGGGACCGTATCAAATACTAGAGAGGAAAGGCCCAGTGGCCTACAAGATTCAGTTACCTGAAGAGTTGAGCTCGATCTTTCCGGTCTTCCATGTATCCCAACTACGGAAATGTTTGAAAGTACCTGAGCAAAGGATTGAACCTCGAGGGATCAAAATAAAAGCAGACCTAGAATATAAAGAGCAGCCAGTGGGGATCGTAGATACCAAGGAACAAGTAACCCAAAACAGAATTGTCAAAACATACAAGGTGGTGTGGAGTTATCATGACAATAGGGATGCCACCTGGGAAACCGAGGATTACCTAAAAAGAGTTTATCCAAAATTTCATAAGAAATGGTTAGTAACTCAAATCTCGGGACGAGATTTCCCTAAGGGGGGAAGGGCTGTAACACCCTAGGTGTTAAGCATGCACTTAGTCTTGCCAATGCAATGCATAAGCATTCCCATCAAGCATAGCATCACATGAGCATGTCATTCATCCAAAATGTGATTTTATGTGTTTTATTCCATGTGCTTTAAATATGTTAAAAATATGATGCTTACTTCTAAAATTGTGGAATATTCAAACTAGGTTGAATTTTGTGCAAGAAGATTTAAGAATATTTTTGTGCAATTTTTGGAGCCATAGAATTTGAGAAATGGAATTTATACAAAAATCCCCAAAATGAATTTATTTGAAAACCTAGAACAAGTTTTAATTTGTAATTCAAATTCTATTTGAAATTTGGTCTTGCTTATTAAAACAAAGTTGTAGGGTTTTTGTTTTGGAACAACTTTGCTTTAGGGAGAAAGAGGTGAAAATGATTTTTAAATGGTCCAAATGAATTTAGAAAAGAATTTGAGAAAAGAAATTCAAAAAAAAAAATAGAAAAGGGGGCAGGCGCTGCTGGGCCAACCCCGCCTCCCTTTCGGCCCAGACAGCGGCCCGGCCTGCCTCCCCCACCCCTCTCTCCCGCGCGCGCGGCGCCCGCCTCGCTCCACCCGGCGCCGGCCACGTGGCGGCCGTACGCCGGCGTCGTGGACGCGCCGCGGCCGACCGGCTTCACCTGGTCGGGACGCCGACCCGAGCCCCCAGGCCGCTCCACTCGCTCTGTCGCCCGCACCTCCCTCTCTCCTTCCTCCACTAGCGAGCGCAACCGCAGCCGTAGGAGCTCCGCCGCAGCGCCATCGCCGGAGAAGCTCCGCCGCTCACTACCGGCCACGCCAGTGCCCCAAACTCGACAACAAAACCACCAGCGCACTCGCCGTTGCCGCGGTAAGCTCCTGCGAACGCTCTACCGAGGTGAGAGCCCGTCGAACGCCGTAAATCGCTCGTTGGAGTTGCTCCGACCTCGCCGGAGAGCTCCGCCGTGTCGAACCTCATTCGTTTCAGTCTCGTTTCGCTTGCTTTTTGGCGCGTTAGATCCGTAGTTCGACGGGGAAGCTCGGAGGAGCCCTTGCGCGTGTTCTACCACACCGGAGCAGCATGGCCACGGCGAGCAGCGCCGCCGTGCCACCATGCACGCCCGTCGGAGGTGTTTCGGCCATCCTCCGGCCAATCCGAGGACACCCCTGGGTGCGCCTCGCTGCGGGGAGCACAATGGTGCTCGCCCCGTGGCCGGGGACCTCACCGCCGGCGAGATCTGCTCGTTGGAGGTACCCTCCCGCTCGGTCACATTGACCAGTGGGGTCAGAGGCCCACTGTCAGTCGTAGGGGGACCGCGTTGGGTGTAGATCTGGGTGTCTTTAGTGTTTTTGATCCCGGTTTCGAATTGATTTTCAGAAAATAATTTCCAGAAATTGATTTAAAGGTTATAAAATCCATATCTTGAGTTCTACAGCTCCAAATTTGATGAAATAAATTTTGGTGTGTTCTCTGTTTCCAGATCTATAGCATGGAATGGTTGCATGTCATGTTTGAACACTTTTTCTGGACAGAAATAATTAATCCATGCTTTTGCTAAACTTGGAAAATGCATAGTAATTAAAGTAAGACTCAGAAAAATGTGAAACTTGTTTTGTTGGCTCTGCATGTATGTTTGGTCACTGGGAAAATGTTGCTACACATTATTTGGTGTATAAATGAAGTTATAGTGATTTAAATGCTTGCATGGCAGTGGTTTATGATTTTTAATAAAAATTTGGATCATGCAATTAATCTGGTAATTTTTGTGGGTGTTTCTTATGATATTGGACAAATTGCAAAAATATGAAATCTGTTGTTTGACACTTATACCACAGTAGAGTAATTGTACTTGCCTTTATTAAATAATCTTGTGATTTTTGTAGCTCAAACTAAGTATCCAAAAATTATGAAAAATTTATAGTAGACTTTATGCTTGACTGGTAGACTCCTGTAATTGTTGGGGAATTTATTGATGAACAGAACTGCATGCAAATTTTGAGGGGTCTAAAAATGAATAAAGAAACTATGAATTGTTATATATGGGTTAAATAGAATAAAAGAGGATTTGGTGTATCTTTGAAGTATCTTGTGAGTTGCTGGTTACACTTGAAAAAAATTCTGTAGGAAAGAAGGAAATGGATGCTTAGTGTAATTACATGTTCTTGGACGATGTTGACTACCTTGTAAATGATCACATAAATCATCCATACATCATATCATAGTCATCTGGTATTCTATCGCATGAGCATTGCACCCCGGGCATCTCGCACTCCACTCATGAGCACACATGCATCATACAGGCTCGCAGGAGAACGAGGTGGGACCCGAGGAGCCCGAGGAGACCCAGGAGCAGGAACCTCTGGAAGCACAGGAACCCGGAGAAGAGCTACAGGAGTGTCTGGATCACCGACCCAGCACGTTTGAGAAAGGCAAGCCCCGGAGCATTCTAAGTCTCCCTATTCTCGCTAACTTATACGATATATTATGCTTGTTCTACTATACTGCATTTAAGTGATAGGAATTGCTTGATACCGTTGATGTATATGCACTCCTTGATATCACCACTCGTTTAAGTAGATAGGTACGGAGTCTATGCTTAGCTTGCTTAGTCCGGTAGAAGTCGGATGATTTCCTGTCACCTACGAGATATAGGTGGATACCTGCTTGATTAAGCAGTGATTGCTTTGGGAAAAGAATAACCAAGTGTGGAATGGAATTGGAGACGGGGCAGGGTCTTATGGTGGGTTGACCATAGTGCCCCTGCCTATGTCGATTAAGGACCGATCGTTGACGGCCCTCTTGTCATGTTGAACGCATGCCCCACATTTAGCTGGAAGGATAAGTCGTTCCGACCGCGAAGCCTGAACACTATCGGGCCGGGAATCGAGCCGCCATGCGCTGTATTGGTGATGGTTGAGGAGAACGACGAGGGCGCGGCGTGCAACCTTGGTATACCTTGGATACCTCGGTCACCGAAACGGTCCTCGGGTACTGGCGGTGCCTGCCGAACCCGCGAATTGGTCCTGGATAGTGTAATACGGTGATCTGTAGCTCACTTGATCAGTGAGTGTGGTTTGTGTGGGGAATACCTCACCAGCTGGTTAGAAATCGATTCGAATCGCCATCGCTCCTGGATAGTGAGCACTTGACATGAGCTTCGTCCTCGTAGTAAGGACTATGGAACACTTGGGTTATAATGATAAATGGTTTTATGAATGCTATGATGAGGTACCATCATATCACTATACTTGCTTGTACTAGTGCAAGTGCAAACCTAGATAATAGGTAATGATACTGTTAACTTGAGCAAATTAAGAGAGGAAAGATTTATGTAGGTTATGTTAATAGAATCTTGCGGTTACGCAAAAAGGTTGTCAGCTACCCCACTATATAGCCTTCATGATCCTTGAAGAATCTTTATTTTAATTTATGACGGGTAAGTCTAGCTGAGTACATTCTCCTACTCAGGGTTCCATTCCCATGTTGTTTTGCAGATGGTCAAATGTACTATGGTTATTGCATCCTCTGTCTGTACCCAGCCATGGGTGATGACTAGACCAAGGGCGATGGTCACTCCGTCTTCTCTTTTGCTTTTGTGGGAATGACCGAATTATGGCACTGTATCAGACTAAGTGTGTGTGTTGTATTTTCGAACTATGAAGCTTCCGCTACCTGTGAACTTGGTTTGTAATAACTTTAAGAACTCCGATGTATTGTATGAATGTTTTCGAACTGGATGTAATTGTGGATGGTGATCGCAAAACTTATTACGATCTTGGCTGTATGTATGATATGTGGTTTGAAATCCTTCGAGATTTCACGGACTACCGGGATTATATGGGCTTAAGCTCGATGGTTTGACTATGCAAATGGTCACTATTAGGCTTAATCTCTTATAATTTGGTCGGTTCTGTTACATACGCCATCCAGTGAATCTCAGGACGACTGAGAAAACGGAGAGTCCCGTTCGGAGGACTTAAAAACACCGAATGCCTTGCCAAGAGAATTCAAGGATCAAAGACGGAGGACATTCTAATCGCTGTCAGGGTGCTGCCAACTTTAAAATACACCTCTGCACCTACTAACTACATTAGTAGAAATTATGTCAAAAAACAGCTTGGGGGAGAGCACCCCCATTTATCCAACTAAGTGTTCTACTCATGTTTATACTTTACTCAAATAATAAAAAGTTGCATAATCATAAAAACCCAAATAAAGATTTTGTGCTTATATATATCTTTGCTTAGTTTGCTAAATAAATAAAAAAATAAATAAAGTTTGCTATGAACCCTTATGATAAGCTCTCACATGGAAATGATGGATAGTTGCTCTGACATGACTAGTTCTCAAAATTGAAATCTCTCTCAAGTTTAGACATGACTATTATTAATTAAGATTTGCTCTAAACCTGAACATGTGGGAAGAGTACTTGATCTAAAGTCTAAGTCGTTAACGGATACGATATGAGAAGGTTGAGCTGCTGTTTATCTATTCCTAGAGATGCTAGAATTTTGGAGAATTTTATCTTTGAAAATCATTAAAATATCACATGATGAGTTCCTGTATGATGAGAGTTTAAAATCCTACCATAGCCATATATACAAGCTTATTAGACTATGAGCCATACATTTATTTTTTACTGCTTATGAGCATTCAGTGTGGTCAAGCTGTGTAGTCCCTTAGGAGCTTGTCATGCGGTTAAAATCAAGATTCACTTGCACGTTCACTCATACATGCTGCTTCTACTCCAGAAGTACGCATCCACATACATCCACTCATTTCCATATCCAGATTCACCCAAAGTTATTCTACTCCTATCTAGGAGAGAATAGCCAAAAACATTCTCCTATTTCTATTTTCCCCTGTGAAATAAATGCTCAAGTTATTTCGGTTACTACCACTTGCTATATTATTTAAAGAGGTGAGTGCTTTAAAAAAAAGAAGATACGAGGAAATAAAAAGGGGCAAGTGCCCGGAACCTCGAAAGAAAAGAAAAAGTGAGACGAGAGGTAAAAATGGACAAGTGTCCGACACTAGAATTAGGGGTACAAGGTACCCACCTGAGAGAAAAGAAAAAGTAAATATAGAGCATCTCATTCTCCTCAAAAAAAGTTTCAAAAGAGCAAGAAAGGTATGTATCCCCTCAAAAGAGCAAAAGTAGAATTAGACTTTCACCATTGTTATCACCATCATCACCATACACCATTCATTCGCCACACATGCACATCTTCATTTGACTTATTGACTTGTTTCTCTGGATCCATGGTTTGACTATGCAATAAATGTCTTGTAAGTATGTATTAGCTGTCTCCCACCTATGAGCTCTAGATATCAAAAACCTTATTAGAGTAGGGTGAGAAAGAAGGCAATACCACTATGCCTCATACCAAAAATACCACATACTTTGAGAGAAGGCATACACCATTACTACCTTGGTAAGGATCCAGAAATACCACAAAAGAGAGACTAAAGAGAGTCATACAAGGAATCTCTGAGTTTTATCTGAAAATCTGCAAAAACTCCAGAGCTATAGTTCATCGAAGAACAAGAGACATGGCGCTTGACTAGACCGTTCTATCTTTTAACTGCTCAAGACATAAGTGACGGTTACAAGTCCCATGGTGAAAGGTAAAATAAGTAAGTTTTAAGTCTTGACAGTTTACCCTAACCCAGAGATGAGATCTTGATTGACCGCATGTGTACCTTTAAGGCATGAAACCACTTCAGAAACTCTTTAGTCCGTCCTTGCTCAGGGACGAGCAAAGGTTAAGCTTGGGGGAGCTTGTTGACGGTGTTTAATGCTCACATTTAACCGTCAACTAATCATGGAAAAGGACCTATATGCAACCAACATCCAAAATTAGGGTTTTATCTGACAGAATTCCACGAGTTTTGGTGTTTGTCTATTTCTGCAGGGGGTTATCAGGAAATACAGAGGAAAGGCCCACACGTCGGGTTTACATAGAGATATTAATGTGCCACGCAATTTTCTATCATCTAGAAGACTCCAGAAGCCACGGGAACGAAGCGGAGGCCAAATGGGGCCTAGCCCAGGGCGCCCGCGCTCCTATAGTGTCAAATTCAGACCCGTCTCGCGGATCACGCTCCACCGACCTAAAGGATCAAGGATAACCGTTCAATCAATGTCGGTTTGATCCGACGGCCCATATTCATTTGAAAAGACTATATAAGCAAGGCCCCCTGGCCCCTGAAGAGCATACCTCTTCTACAGAATCAAAGCTAGGGTTTCAATTCTTCATCCTAGTAAAGAGGATCCCTCTAGTTCATCTAGTTCTAGTTCTAGTTCATCTAGTTTGAGTTCTAGTTAGTTCTAGTTGTAATCTAGAAAATAGGGAGAGAGAAGAGGAGAGCGGAGGAGGAGCCGGATCTGTCGGATCTTCCTGAACATTATTCTTTTGCAGCAACTAGTTCGTTCTTCATCATTCTCCAAGTTCTTCAATTCATAATTCCTGAGTTCTTTAATTACTTTTATTTACATTCAAGTTATTTATTGGATTCCCGCTTGCATCAAGTGCTTTAGTCTTTATAAAGCTAGAGTAGTAATTAATAGATTAGACATGGTGTTTAGTCTTTCAATTACCTGGAATTGCACCCAATCCTGCGGATTGTTGTGGTAGCCCTAGGGTAGTGACTGCCTTAACGGTCGACGTATTCCACCTCATTCGGATCGGTGTTTGTAGGACCATAGTCAGAGCTTCCTAGCCCCCTTCTCATCTCTTTTTGTGGTTAGTGTTCTGATGTCCCGAAATAGATAATCTTGAAGTAATTCTTGATTCTTAGATCAACTAGAGAACTCTCAGGAAACTTCCTCTCTTGCCACCAAAAATAATTATATAGTTATCCTTGGGCGATCTTGGATCTTAATTAGTACACTCACATTCTTTGTGGAAAATTGATACTGTGGAATACTCCCTTGTGAAAGCTACATCGGTATCCGTGCACTTGCGGATTTTTGTGTTTGCGTTTAAAATACCCAACACTTAAGAAAAGGACTAAAAGCACGAATCTTACCAGACAAGTTAGATATGAATCACCTCATGAAATTTATCTTGCCGAGCAATGATTGAAGTTCAGTTTTATTGGTGGGAGCAACTATCTTGCTGATAGCATCAATGGATCTCCTACTAATTTCAATCCCTCTCTGACGCACCATGAAACCTAGAAACTGACCTGCCGATACAGCAAATGCACATTTATTGGGATTCATCTTTAAACCATGCTTCCTTGTGCACTCCAACACCTTTCGCAGATCGGTCAGATGCTTCGTGAAACCTCCAGACTTAACCACCACGTCATCAATATCAATTTCAACTATCTTGCCGATGATCTCATGAAAGATAAAATTCATAGCTCTTTGATAAGTGGCACCAGCATTCTTCAAGCCAAAGGTCATGACTATCCACTCAAACAATCCAATGTGACCAGGACACCTAAATGCTGTCTTGGGAATATCTTCTTCAACCATGAATATGTGATTGTAACCTGCATTACCATCCATAAAACTAATAATCCGATGTCCAGCTGTAGCATCAACCAATAAATCGGCAACTGGCATTGGATATCCATCCATCGGCGTAGCTTTATTAAGATTCCTGAAATCAATGCAGACACAAAGTTTCCCATTCTTTTTATAAACAGGGACAACATTGGAAATCCATTCGGCATACCAACACTGCCAAATAAATTTGGCTTCAATAAGTTTAGTTGTTTCGGCCTTAATATCAGGAAGAATATTAGGATTGCATCGGCGTGCTGGCTACTGATGCGGCCGAAACCCATACTTAATAGGAAACCGATGTTCAATGATTGATCGGCCTAAACCAGGCATCTCGGTATAATCCCAAGCAAAGCAATCTTTATATTCCTTTAACAAATCAGTTAACTATTGCTTACACTCAGAATCTAACTTAGCACTAATAAAAGTAGGCCTTGGCCTATCACCATTACCTATATCTACTTCTACTAAATCATCGGCCGATGTAAACCCCTGGCCTAGTTTTCCATCATCGGCGAACATATCCATTAACACTGCTTGGATCGGTGGAATTTCATAATCGGCAACTTTGAGAAAATCCTTCTCCCAAACCTCTCTTGAAATGCATCTGGTCCTTTCATAAGTATCTACCTCTGCTCATGCCATGACATATGATGAATCTCCTGGGACAATTTCAATTTTGTCACCTACCCACTGAACCAAGCATTAGTGCATTGTAAATGGGATGCAACAATTGGCATGAATCCAATCTCTCCCTAAAAGCAAATTATAAGCACCCTTTCCACTGATGACAAAGAAAGTTGTCAGCAAAGTCTTGCTGCTGATGGTCAACTCAACGCATATGGCTCCTTTGACTGGAGACACATTTCCTTCAAAATCCTTTAACATCATATCGGTCTTGGTTAAATCTTGATCTCCTTTCCAAGCTTCCGATAGACTGCATATGGCATAATATTGATAGCAGCTCCATCAACGAGTATCTTGGTCATCGGCTGTCCATCAACCCTACCTTTGACGAATAAAGCTTTAAGGTGCTGCCTCTGATCATCGGCGGGCTTTTCAAAGATAGCTGTCATCGGGTCGAGAGCTAACTGAGCTATCTGACCAGGGAAATCTATCTCCTCATCATCATTGAAAGATGCAAGGAACACCATCGGCAACATAAACACCATATTAACATCTGCTGACGGGCCTTTTCCCATAGGATCTGACAGCTGCCGATCTCCAGACTTGGCAGAATTTTCTCCCCTACTCAGTTTTTCCTATCGTTCTCGCGGCAACCTCCTCTTCTATGTCCTTGTCAACCCTTCTGGACACCACGGTGGCAGTTGTGGTTGCCTTACCGATTGACGACGGTTTTCCCTTGATTCCACTCGATAAGCATTAGCATCCCTACAAAATACGAACTCATCGAGAATTCGCGCATCCACCATCTCCTCAAGTTCCTCTTGGTTTCTGCGAAAATAACTGACACGCTCACCAAGCCTATCATGCACACTGAGTCTGCACCCCAGCCGATCATGAACTGATGTTCTTCCTCTAACCGGTCCACCAAAACGCCAATTATCATCTTGATATCGTCGATTTGATCTATCATGCCGATTATAACCATTGCACTCAGGGCAATCTCTAACAGTCGGCAATTCGATGTTTTCCTCCCAACAGTGGATGAAGAACGGGCAATTCCAATGATCTTTATGCCGATTCCACTATTGTCGGCGTCTTTCTTCTTCTCGACGACGATCTTCCAGTTGGTGATGATACCGATCTTCGCGCTGCTGCCAGGTTTCCCGATGCCTCCTATGAGTAATTACAATGCCAGACCGAGGAGGCCTACCTGAGCTAGTGCCTTCCTAGGTTAAGCCCTTGCCTTTGGCGTCATCGGCAGTAATCTAGTGCTGAGGATCTACCGATGCACTCCTCTCAGCTGCTTCTGATGTCAAGACTTTAGTCTTTCCTTTGGCATCCAACATATTCATGGGTAAAGGATGTTGATCAATTTTCATCGGCTTTTGGGCTTCGGAGCTATCAAATTTAATTCTCCCAGATTCTATAGCCGACTGTAGCTGTTGTCTAAATACTTTGCATTCATTTGTACTATGAGATGTTGCATTATGCCACTTGCAATACTTGATCTTCTTCAGCTCTTCTGCCGATGGAATCACATGGTTGGGTGATAATTTAATTTGCCCGTCCTAAAGCAGAAAGTCAAATATCCTATCGGCCTTTGCAATGTCAAAAGCAAACTTTTCTGGTTCTTTGTGGCCAAAAGGACAAGACATCGGCTTTTTGTTCTTCACCCATTCTGCCAAACCGATGACTAGTTCCTCATTAGAATCTGAACATGTCACCTCATCGACAAATGATACCTTTTTGTTCCAAGCTTTCCTAGGCTCAAAAGCCTTGATATCCTGATCAGAAATCCTTTGTACGAGGTAACTTAGGTTTTCAAACTCTTGGGAAGCATATTTGTCTTTGATATGTGGTAACAATCCTTGGAAAGCCAAATCGGCTAACTGCCGATCACCCAGAACCAAACTATAGCACTTATTCTTGACATCCCACAACCTTTGCACAAATCCTTCAACCGATTCATCATTGCGTTGCCTTAGCCTGAATAAATCGACAATCATCTTCTCATGAACTCCAGAAAAGAAGTATTTGTGGAACTGCTTCTCTAGATCAGCCCAAGTAATTACTGAGTTCGGAGGTAATGAAATAAACCAAGTGAAAGCCGATCTAGATAAAGATGAAGAGAATAGATGAACCCTTAACTCATCTCTGTAAGCAGCTTCCCCACACTAGATGATGAACCTCTTAACATGTTCCATGGTTGACGTGTCATCCTGTCCAGAGAATTTGGTGAAATTCGGTACCTTGTACTGATTTGGAAGTTTAATTAAGTCATATGCAGGAGGATACGGTGTCCGATAAGAATAAGTATTGACTTTGGCTTTTATCCCAAACTGATCTCTCATCACCTCAGCAATCTTATCGGCCCAATAGGCATTGGCATCCTGCCGATGAGTGGGTTGTGGATCTGGCGCTTGCTGATAAACTTCCATGTGTCTCTAGGGCGCACGATCTCTAGGGAACATGGCATTAGCCACCGCCTGTTGGCCACAAACTTGCTGAGCAAGATTCATCGGCTGATTGACCAATCCTTGATTCTGAAACCTAGGCTGCTTTGGTCCGTACTGAAATCCCATAGCCTGATGATTCTGCTGAGGCATTTGTGGAAAGACAAACTGCCATGTCCATCCATTGTTAACATTCATCGACGTAGGTCCTGCCGACGGTTGATAATTGGGCATCATCATTGAATCGACATACCCTGGCTGAGTCATAAATCTTTGATGCATCGGTAGTGGATCCGCTGATGCATTAGGCATCTTGAATGTCGGTATCTGAGAATTTCTAGTAAAAGGTCTTGCAGTGGTAGTAAAAGGTCTTGCAGAGGATTCTGAGTCATCGGCGACATTGGGGGTGCCGATGTCATAGGAGCCTTGTCTGTCATGTCAGCCACTTGAGATGTCCCAGAACTATTTGCACCAAAGTCTGGGGGCATACCATATCTACACCAATTGGGAGGAACTTGAAAATTTTTAAACACAGACCCTGACATTGTCGATGCTAATAGATCTGTAGCATGTTGGATTTGTCCCTCTGATGTTGCTAGATTAGTTCCCATCGGTGTAGATTGCCCATTAGTCATCCCTAATGTGCTTGGAGGAGAAGTAACCTCTGTACCCACAACGGCTAAAGTAGCCGATGGAGCCGTCACCGATGATGATCCTGGCTGATGATAGGCCGGGCCCATATAAGCTGGTGGTATCTTTCCTTCTTTGAAAGTTCTAGCCACAACATTGAAAATTGTATTGGACATCACACTGGATTGATTGATTAGAGCGCGATTAATAGCATTGTCAACCATCTCTTGTAGTTTACCAGGATTAGCTTCAAAAGTGATTGGCCGAGGCATCGGCAATGCTTCCTTTTGGATCACCTCGCTGCTCCTATTGACACTGAAGGACTTCAAACAAAGCTGCTTGTACTCCTCCATAGCTTTTGCCATAGCTTGCTTCTGCTCATCTCTGAGATTGGCTTCCGTCACGGGGATAATGTTATCCGTATCGAAATCAGTATTCGACATGTTGATCTCGATGTTGAATCTGGGTCTCACTAGGCGTGCCAAAAGATGTGTTGATGCAAAAGTAGATCTGCAAACAGAAAGGGCTAATACCCGATTTGATGTTAAGGCGTGCCAGCCGATTTGACCTTACAATCGACAAAGGTGATAACTCGAATACTTTGGTCCCGACAACAGCGATACGCCCGGATGTCACGGCCAAGAGGTATTCATACGGAACATGAGAACTCATCGAGTTTAACTCGATGAATTCCTAAGAACTCGTAAGTAAAAGGAAAACATGCAAGTTGACGAAGTCATCGAAAAGTAGATGCTGGAATAGATGTAAAAACTTATGTTTGATTGATTGTGTCATTACATTGATACGGGGTCTACATTTATACCCTGTCCAAAAGAGCTACAACCAAACACGACTAGGACTCTAATTTTGTATCGAACAGAATCCGTATACAAAACGAATTGTAATAGCTATGGAAAATGTTAATCTATCTACCACAGGCGATCGGCACACCATCACCATCCTATCAGCAATTCCCACGCTTCCTTATGTTATCATCAGCACATCACCTTCCATTGGCATCGGCAACCACCAATATCGGTCATCGGCATAGATCAATCACCATCCGTGGACTTGGCCACATCCTGATGTTTCGCCATCGGCATCAATCCCCATCGGCAACTCCTTTAATCACCACTCTTTCGCCTGCCGATCTATATTTCATTAACTCCTAGATACGTGTCAAAAGATACGTGTCCAAAAATGGTGTCAACACACGGCCTCCTTAAAGACCGGTGGTTTCGTGTCCATGAAGCCCTTGAAAGAGCTGTACTGATTTACTTCACATCCGCCTTGGTTATCCCCACGGTTTGTGTTGTCGGTGATATTGCGTAGGGCTTCTTCCATGTTTTGCTGCATCTATTCCATGTTCTGATGACTCCCTAGAAACTGCATGAAAAACACGTGCACAGTGTACGGAGGAGGTGGTGGTGGTGGCGGTGATGGTACTCTCTCCTCATTCTGGCGAGCCCCACCTCCGGAGGAACCTTCTCCAACACTGGGGTTTGCACCATCTGCATGCGTCAACGATAAGCAGTCGTTAGGAGTTGCCATCAATCGGTAGACATATGCAAAATCATGCCACACTGAATTTACTGATGAGAATAAATTCACACAATAAATAGAGGCACAATAATTCATCATCCACACACAACATCACTAACTGATTACTTAACATTTAGCCAACAGGGTTCGCATACATCCAAAATTGCCAGCATACATACACTGGACTTTCAGCGTCAACACAACTCAACACATAAAGTCTTACATATCCAAGATCCAACAGATTACAACACATGTCATGCAACAACAACAGCAAAAGAAGAAGTACTAGCTCTAGAGCCCTAGCACCTACTCGCTATGGTCGTTGTCCATGCCGAAGCCTTCCTCGTCCTCATCTCCACTAGCGGCTGCCTCCATCTCCAGATCCTCATCCATCTCATCCTCAGATTCTAACTCAGCTGCTTTAGGCAGGTGGTGAGGATGGGGCTGGTTATGAAGCTAGTGGATCTCCTCATGTAGGTTCTCATTATACTCCTCAGTATTAGCTAGCTGCTGCTCAAGCTCCAGCTGTCAGGCCCTCAGGGTGTCCTCCTCGTGCTAGGCTTCATTCCTCTGACCAAGCACATGAACTAGCATGCGCTCGCAGTTCCTGTGACCTGTGGTCACCCTATCCCTCTGCTCTCTCACTGTGAGCAGATCCTTACTCAGCTCACTGTTCTGCTGGACTGCTTGGTCCCTCTCTAAAGTCACATGAGCCAACTCTATCTGCAGCCTCTCAACCTCACTGTCAAACTCACGCCTCATGCTGAACTATCAAAAGAGACCCTGACAAGCATCACAAACAGCGCTCTAGAGCCCCATAGGTCTTCATCATGGCGAACATAGCACTCATAGCTGTACTATTACTGTGCTGATCCTCATCCGCACTTCTCTCTAGGGCATTCACCTCGAACTGATCCCACACCAAAGTGTAGGGGTCACCATGGGGAAACACCCCAGCGAAGGCGTGGGCCAGCTCCAACGGAAACCTCTCCATGATGTCCCATAGAACCGCAAAAGTAGCCCTACTGGCACCCTAGAAAGGCGTGGTACCTTGGGACTCATACACCCAGCCACCGCAGGCGGGGTCACCCCCACTGGTAGGAATCACTGCCTCGATCCCCACCAGGTTCTCGTCACCAAGCTGCTCTATGTTCCAATAGTAGCGAGGTTCCATTCCTTCAGGATACCCCATCGAACTGAGCACCCTCCACAACAAGGTAGGCATCCCAAACTCCCCTAGGATCTTGCTCTGGTGACGTGAGCTCCTAGGTGCTAACTGGTGGCGAGGGGCCCGCCCACCAGTGGACTTGCGAGCGGTGAGCCTAGTGCGCGCCATATGCTGGAAATAGAGCACCTTGGGTAAGACTGAGGATTATCTTTTATTTTAATTGAAATTGGGACAAATTTAAATTAGGGGAAGAATTAAGTAATGATATGAAATGAACATGATGCATGCACGAAACTTACGATCTCACAAACTTAGAAACAAAAGTCAACACTAATTGGTATATGTGGTGGCACACAACGTTCTCTCATAACGTAACTAGCGTTCTATACAAGAACGTGGTTAGCATACCTGCAGAAAACTCATTTCAGCCCAACCACAGTATGAACATGCAGAACAAGAATTTAAAACTATGGACCCCACACACATAGGTACCACACCTATGCATATGACGTGCCACTACCCACATCATCGCCCTAACGACGGCATCGCCTCTTAGGACGGAATCTCCCAACGTGTGGTACTGTTCTCAGGCACACTGAATATGCGTGCATGACACAGCACCCTAAAACACTTCCCTACATCGGCAGTGTATCCGATCATGCTCTCACAGCTCCCACTTACCAAGACGTAGAGGAAATTGATGCATTCATTACCACTCAAGTGAATGGCACACATACTATTACACGCCGTATGAGCGACGAAATAGAAATATGATGCATAAGCCCCGAGTCAATACTTAACTAGCCACCTTAGAGTCCTCAACTGGGCATAAAGGATATGACCAATGGCACATTGTGCAGTTTTCCAAAAACTCATTTTAACACCTTGAATACTATCAATAGGTAATTAACTTTTATTTACTAGTTAAATTTTGCTTTTGAATGCACTTATGAACAGTAATCCGCTGAACCTTGCTCCGATGCAAGCTGTAACAGAACCGCCCAAATTATAAGAGATTAATCCTAATAATGACCATTTGCATAGTCATTCCATCCAGCTTAAGCCCATATAATCCTGGTAGTCCATGAAATCACGAGGGATTTCAAACCACAAACTATACATACAGCCAAGATCATAATAAGTCCAGCGATCACCATCCACAGTTACATTCAGTCCACAACTTTCGAAGATTACATCGGAGTTCAATTTAAAGTTATTACAAACCAAGTTCAAGAGTAGCGGAAGCATCATAGTTTTAGAATAACACACACACACTTAGTCTCATACAGTGCCATAGTTTGATCATTCCCAGAAGAGCAAAAGAAGAGGTAGAGTGACCATCACCCTTGGTCTAGTCATCACCCATTGCTGGGTACAAGCAGTGAATGCAATAACCATAGTACATCTGACCATCTGCAAAACAACATGGGAATGGAACGCTGAGTACGAGAATGTACATAGCTAGACTTACCCGTCACAATCCAAAATAAAAGACTCTTCAAGGATCATGAAGGTTGTATAGTGGGGTAGCTGAAACCTTTTTGCGTAAAAGCGTTACCCCTCTAAAAGTATAACCTAACATACCCCTTTCTTTAATTAGCTCAGGCTAGGTATTATTACCTATCATCTAGATTTATACCTATACTATTGCAAACAAGTGTTGTGATATGATAGTACCTATCATAGCATTCACAAATCATTACTTATCATAACCCAATTGTTTCATAGTCCTTACTATGAGGACGAAGCTCAAGTCAAGTGCTCACTATCCAAGAGTGATGGCGATTTGAATCGATTTCTAACCAGCTGGCGAGTTTATTCCCCACACAAACCACACTCACTGATCAAGTGAGCTATAGGTCACCGTGTTATACTATCCAGGACCAATTCACAGGTTCGACAGGCACCGCCCAAACCTGAGGACAGTTCCAGCGACCGAGGTATCCAAGATATACCAAGGTTGCGCACCGCGCCCTCGTCGTTCTCCTCAACCATCACTAATACAGCGCGTACATCGGGCCGATTCCCGGCCCGGATAGTGTTCAGGCTTCGTGGTTGGAACGACTTATCCTTCCATTTAATTGTGGGACATGCGTTCAACATGACAAGAGGACCATCAACGATCAGTCCTTAATCGACACAGGCAGGGGCACTACGGTCAGCACCACCATAAGACTCTGCTCGGTCTCACTTTTCTTTCCCACACTTGGTTACTTTTCTTCATAGCATTGACAGCTAACATTCAGGTATCCACCTATATCTCGCAGGTGACAGGAAATCATCTGACTTTTACCGTACTAAGCAAGCTAAGCATAGACTCTGAGCCTATCTACATAGCACAAGATGGATAAACAAGTGGTGATATCAAGGAGTACATATGCATCAACGGTATCAAGCAAATCCTATCACTTAAATGCAGCATAGTAGAATAATCATGATATATCAAATTTAAGTTAGCGAGAATAGGGAGACTTAGAATGCTCTAGGGCTTGCCTTTCACGAAAGTGCTAGGCCTGTGGTCTGGGCACTCCTACAGTTCTCCTTCCGGCTCTGATCATCCCGAAAGTTCCTCCTCCTGGGTCTCTTCCTGCTCCTCGGGTCTCACCTCGTTCTCCTAAGAGCCTGTATGATGCATGTGTGCTCATGAGTTGAGTGCAGTGATGCTCGAAGTGCAATGCTTGTGCAAGTCAAATCACGATGATCATGACATGGTGCACGGATGAAGCATGAAACTATTTCTACAAGGTAGTCAACATCATCCAAGAACACGTATCCAATTTAAAGCATCTATTGCATTCTCTTCTACTAGTTATTATTATCAATCAGCAAGCTATGATGGTGCTTCAAAGATACACCAAACACTATTTATTTTATTTATCTTATGCATAGCAAGCTTTGATTTATTTAATTACCATTAGGCCTACAACAATAGCATATACTTGTGAACCTCAATAAATTCTACAAAAATTACAGTAGGTCACTGGTTAATTATAAAGTTCACCACAAATTTTTCATTATATTTAGACAGGTAATCTGGCCTACACAAAAATCACAATTCTACTTATTATAATTAAGTGTAAATACCCTGCTGGTGATGAAGTGTCAAACAACAGATTTCGTATTTTTATAAATTACTTGCTAACATAAGAAATGTCCACAAAAATTTTCAGATTAATTTCATAATCCAATTATTTATTAAAAATAATAAACCACTGCCATGCAAGCATTTAAATCACCGTAAATTAATTTATATAGAAAATATTGTGTCAGATAATTTTCCCAGAGACTAAACAACCATGCAAGGTTAACAAAACAAGAATTACATTTTTTTGAGTTATATTCTATTTACCATGCATTTTCTAAATATCAGCAAAAACATGGAATAATTATATTTACACAGAAAAGTTGTACAAACATGGCATGCAATTACACCAAGTTGTAGATCTGGAATTATAGAACACATCAAACTTTATTTCATCATTTTTGGAGCCATAGATCTCAAGATATGAATTAAACACTAATTAACACATTTCTAAAAACCATTTTAGAAATTCCTTTTTCAAATCTGCGCTGGAAAATGCTAGAAACACCCAGATCTGCACCCAGCCTGACCCCTGTGCGGCTGACAGTGGGGCCCCAACCTCACCGGCCAGCGGAACAGGGAGGAGGGGAACCTCCCACGAGCGGATCTCGCCGGCAGTGAGGTTCCCGGCCACGGGGTGAGCACCAGTGTGCTCCCCGCAACGAGGCGCACCCGATGGTGCCCTAGGCTTAGCCGGAGAACGGCCAGAGCACCCCTGCTGGCGTGCATGGTGGCACGGCGGCACTGCTCGCCATGACCAGGCCACTCCGGCGGGGTGGAGCACGCGTGGAGCATCGCCGGAGCTTGCTCACAACATCCCGAACCCAACGCGCTCAAAAACAGGCGAAACAAGCAAGAGAGGGAGGGTTTCGGCGCAGCAGAGCACTCCGACGAGGTCGAGCGAACTCCGGCGAGCTATGCGGGCTCGCACATGGCTTTCACCTCGGTAGAGCGTGCGCAGGGGCTTACCGCGGAGAAGGCGAGCACGGCGGTGGCCTTGGCGCGGAGAATGGCTCGCGAAAGAGGGGGTGACAGAAGGAATGGGGCGCCTGGGGGAGTGGAGCAGCGTCCCGACCTGGTTATGCCGGTCGGAGCCGGGCGGCCGCGGCCACGTCGCCGACGTACAACCGCCACGTGGCCGGCGTCGGGTGGAGAAAGGCGGGCGCGTCCGCGCGCGCGGAGAGGCGGGGAGGAGCGGGCCGCGCGGCTGATCGGGCCGAAAGGGAGGCGGGTCGGCCCAGCAGCGCCTGCCCCCTTTCTCTTTTTTTTCAATTTCTCTTTTTTGCCAAATATTTTCCAAGCTCATTTTGACTGAATTCAAATCTTTTTCAGGTTTGGCCCCCAAAATGAAAGTTGTCACAAATAAATAGTTCTACAACTTTGTTTTAAGCTGCAACTCCAAATTCCAAATAGAATTTGAAATGCAACTCAAAACTTGTTCTAGGTTTTTAAATAAATTCATTTTGGGGCTTTTTGCAATAAATTCATTTCTCCAATTCTAGAGCTCCAAAAATGTCACAAAATTGTCCTTAATTCTTTTGAAACATAGTTCAACTTATTTTGGTCATCACAAGCAAATTTAAATCAAGCATACAAATTTATTATATTTAATTCTGTTGACACCGTTTTTGGACACATATCTTTGGGCGCATATCTGGGAGTTAATAAGGCGTGGATCGGCAGGCGAATAAAGTGGTGACTGGTTGATGGAAGAGTTGCCGATGAGAGTTGATGTCGATGATAAAATACAGGATGTTGTCAAGTCCAAGAGTGGTGATAAATCTGTGCCGATGACTGATGTTGATGGGTGCCGATGGCTTCGAAAGGTGATTTGCCGATGAACACAAAAGGAGGCGTAGGGAGTGTCTATCGGATGGTGATGGTATGCCGATCGGTTGTGGTGGATAGATTAATGTTTTCCATAGTTATTAGAGTTTGCTTTGCATACGGATTCCGTTCAATTTAGAATTCGAATCCTAGTCGTGTCTGGTTGTAACTCTTTTGGACAGGGTATAAATGTGGACCCTGCGGCAATGTAATATACACAATCAATCAAACACAAGTTTTTACATCTATTCTAGCATCTACTTTTTCGACGACTTCGTCAATTTGCATATTTTCCTTTTACTACGAGTTCTTTGGAATTCTTCGAGTTCCGCGTGAATACCTGTTGGCCGTGACATCCGGGCGCATCGCTGTTGTCGGGACCAAAGTATTCGAGTTATCACCTTTGTCCATTGTAAGGTCAAATCGGCTGGCATGCCGTAACTTTGAATCGGGTATTAGCCCTTTGTGTTTGCATATCTACTTTTGCATTGACACATCTTTTGGCACGCCTGGTGGGACAGAGATTCAACATCAAGATCAACATGTCGAATACCGATTTCAACTTGGAGAACGTCATCCCCATGACAGAAGCCAATCTCAGAGATGAACAGAAGCAAGCTATGGCGAAAGCCATGGAGGACTACAAGCAGCTACGCTTGAAATCCTTCAGTATCAACAGGAGTGGCGAAGTAATCTAGAAGGAAGCATTGTCGATGCCTCGACAATTTACTTTTGAAGCCAATCCTGGTAAACTGCAAGAGATGGTTGATAGTGCTGTCAATCATGCTCTGATAAGTCAATCTGGTGTACTGTCCAATACAGTTTTCAATGCTGTAGCTAGAACTTTCAAAGAAGGACAAGTGCCACCATCTTATGTGGGTCCTGCCTATCATCAGCCAGGGTCATCATCGGTTACGGCTCCATCGGCTACTACTGTCGTTGCGGGTACGGAAGTTACTTCCCCTCCAAGCACATTAGGGATGACTAATGCGCAATCTACACCGATGACGACCAATCCATCAACATCAGAGGGACAAGTCAAACTTTCTATAGATTTATTGGCATCGGCAATGTCAGGGTCTGTTCCTCCTAATTGGTGGGGATATGGTATGCCCCCAGAGTATATGGCAAATAGCTCTGGGACGTCTCAAGCGGCTAACATGACAGGCAAGGCTCTTATGGCATCGGCACCCTCAGGCTCGCCGATGACTCAAAATCCCCAGTTTTCTACAACTACTACTGCAAGACCTTTTACTGGGAATTCTCAAATGCCAACGTTCCAAATGCCTAACGCATCGGCAGATCCAATGCCGACGCAGCAAAGGTTTACAACACAACCAGGGTATGTCAATTCAATTATGATGCCCAATTATCAGCCATCAGCAGGGTCTACGCCGATGAATCTTAACAATGGATGGACGGGGTAGTTCGTCTTTCCGCAGATGCCTCAGCAGAATCATCAGGCAATGGGATTTCAGCAGGGACCGATGCAACCTGGATTTCAGAATCAAGGGTTGATCAACCAACTGATGAATCTTAGCCAGCAAGTTGGCGGTCAATAGGCACTGGCTAATCCCATGTTCCCTAGAGATCGTGCACTGCAGAGACACGTGGAGGTTTATCAGCAGATGCTAGATCCACAACCAGCTCATCGGCACGATGCCGATGCTTACTGGGCCGATAAGATAGCTGAGGTGATGAGAGACCAATTTGGGATAAAATCCAAAGTCAACACTTACTCTTATCGGACACCATATCTTCCTGCATATGACTTAATTCTTCATCCAAATCGGTACAAGGTGCCAGCTTTCACTAAGTTTTCTGGACAAGATGACACGTCAACCATAGAGCACGTTAACAGGTTCATCATCCAGTGTGGTGAAGCTGCTAACAGAGATGAGTTAAGGGTTTGTTTATTCTCGTCATCTTTGTCTGGAACGGCCTTTAGTTGGTTTATTTCATTACCTCCAAACTCAGTGATTACTTGGGCTGATCTAGAAAAGCAGTTCCACAAGTACTTCTTTTCTAGAGTACATGAAAAGAAGATTACCGATTTAGTCAGGCTAAGGCAGCGCAATGATGAATCGGTTGAAAGCTTTGTGCAGAGGTTACGAGATGTTAATAACAAATTCTATAGTCTGGTTCTAGATGATCGGCTGTTGGCCGATTTGGCTTTCCAAGGATTGTTGCCACACATTAAAGACAAGTATGCTTCTCAAGAGTTTGAAAGTCTGAGCCATTTAGTGCAGAGGATTCGGATCAAGTTATCAAGGCTTTTGAACCTAAGAGGGCATGGAACAAAAAGGTGTCATTTGTCGATGAGGTGACAAGTTCAGACTCTGATGAAGAGCCAGTCATCGGTTTGGCAGAGTGGGTAAAGAATAAGAAGCCGATGTCTTGCCCTTTTGGGCATAAGGAACCAGAAAAGTTTGTATTTGATATCACCAAAGCCGATAGGATATTTGAATTTTTGCTTCAGGAAGGGCAAATTAAGTTGTCACCCAATCATGTGATTCCATCGGTAGAAGAATTAAAGAAGATTAAGTACTACAAGTGGCATAATGCAACATCTCACGGTACAAATGAGTGCAAGGTTTTCAGGCAACAGCTGTAATCGGCTGTAGTGTCTGGGTGAATTAAATTTGATAGCTCCAAAGCTCAAAAGCCGATAAAGATCGACCAACATCCTTTCCCTACAAACATGTTGGATGCTAAGAGAAAGACCAAAGTATTGACTTCAGAGGCAGCTGAAAGAAGCACATCGGTAGATCCTAAGCACCAGATTACTGTCGATGATGCTAAAGGCAAGGGCTTGATCCAGGAAGGAACCGGCTCAGGGAGGCCTCCCCGATTTGGCATTGTGATCACTCATAGAAGGCATCGAGAAACCTGGCAGCAGCGTGAAGATCGGTATCGGTGCCAACAGGAGGATCGTCGTCGGGAAGAAGAAAGACGCCGACAGGAGTGGAATCGGCATAAAGATCACTGGAACTGCTCGTTCTTCATCCACTGTTGGGAGCAAAACATCAAGCTACCAATTGTTAGAGACTGCACTAAGTGCAATGGCTATAATCGGTATGATAGACCAAATCTATAGTACCAGAACGATGATCGGTGTTTTCATGGGCCAATTAGAGGAAGGGCCTCAGTTCATGATCGGCTGGGGGTAGACTCAGTGTGCATGACAGACTTGGTGAGCCTGTCGGGTATTTTCCCAGAAACCAAGAGGAGCTTGAGGAGACGGCGGATGCGCGAGTTCCCAATGGGTGGAATCAAGGGAAAATCGTCGTCACTCTATTAGACAACCACAACTTCCTCCATGGTGTCCAGAGAGATTAACTAGGACATAGAAAAGAAGGCTGCAGCGGGAACGACGAGAAGAGCTGAGTAGAGAAGAGAATTCTGCTAAGACTGGAGATCGGCAGCAGTCAGATTCTAAAGGAAAAGGTCCATCGGCAGACGTTAATATGGTGTTTATGTTGCCGATGGAATTCCTTGCGCCTTTCAGTGATGATGAGGAGGTGGATTTGGTTATCCAATGGCAGTTGCCGATTTGCTTTATGGATGGCAACGCAGGATGCCGATGCTCTTATGTTTCTCATCGGCAAGGCGGTTCACTTGCATTACCTCCTCTGAAAGTTGGGCATGAGTGGCTCTATCGGCAAGACGCTGGGTAGCCTTTTGGTATTGGAGCTGACGGCACTCCAATGTGCAGCTTGGAAAAGAATCTCTTCAGCATCGGCTGGAATTTGGCCGCGAAGAGTCTTGAACAGGGCTTTGGCTGGATCGGAATCGTCAACTAATTGAGCAGTGTCTTGGTGTAACAAGGCCAGTAGGTCCTCCAGTTTGGCTCTGATTTCTACCGATGAGATCCCTATTACTTGGGAGGAGATTGCTTCCTCACCCTCATCATCGGAAATATCAATGGCGAAAGGAAATAAGCTGTCTGGGGAGTCTTGTTCGTGAAAGAAAATAAGATAAGTTATTTGATGATCATATATTAGTGATATAAAGGATGGAAATCAGATAACTTACTTGCATTAAAGCTATTTCACGCCTCTGGCTGGTTGATGCCGTTGGTACCACAGGTTGATCGGCTGGAGTTGCCGATGGAACAATGTCAACTGAGAAATAATAAGGATAGTTATCATTTGAAAAAATAAATCCATCAGTGATAATTTTATGGATGGTACTTTACCTTGAGGGGGTGTAGTGCTTGTCTATTCTCAAGAGATTACTGATCATATGATTGGATCTGCTGGATCGGCAGTCTCCTCAAGCACATCGGCTGGTGTTTCTTGTGGCTGAGGTGCTGATTGAGGAGGATATGGAGCTTGCTGCATCTGGATTTCTGGTGAAGAGGGGGACGATTCCACATGAAGCGGTGACACTGGACGAGGAGGAGAAGGCGGTGCTGTCTTCTGGCATTTTGGTTGCGACTTAGTGCTCTTGGGGCCTTTTCTCTTGACTTGACTGGACTGGGGAGCATCAACACTTGTTTTGGTACTTCTGGTCTTTGCCTATTTGCCAGTTTGTTGTTACAACAAGCAAGATTTCATGAGTCCAAATATGAAAGAATGTTCATGAAAATCTTGTTAAAAGATAAAAGTTACCGATGAGGTTCCCATAGCAGCCGATGTATCCTGAAAAGATTGTGTAAGTATAGAATGGAATCGGTATAAATTGAGAAAAACAAAGATTTACCTTGAAAGCTTGTGCCAAGGTAGCAGCGGTGACCGTTGGAGATGTCCTTGACCGCCTGGTGGTTATCTTCTTAAAACGCACATTCCGGTGCATTAGAGCTGCCAGGCTTGATGCGTTGTTGTCGATCAGAGAAATTGGACCAGACGGAAGGAGTTCAATCGGCTTTCCACTTCTGCTGACTGTTGGTGGCAAGTTGTCGACCTGTTTGAAAAAGAGAAAGTGAGTTACCGATAGGGGTAAAAGTAATAAAAGAATTGAGGTATCAATTGGGAACTTACAGTGTTTTTGGGAACATTATACTTGGGGTCGATCATGCTGCGGTATGTCAGAGCCGATGTGGAGAATAGATGTTCCTTCCACTCTTCCCACCATTGTTTGTATGCTTGAGTGATGAAGAGAGCTGGGATCCAAGCCGATAGATCGATATCTGATGTATCGGCATTTGGTTGAAGCTAGGCTATCCTTATCCATCCGAGACCGTTGGTTAAAGATTCCCTTGGCTTCACCACATCGGCATAACAGAGTCCAATTGGCAACTGCCCAAAAGCCAGTTGACGAGCCAGTGCCAATGGATTGTAGAATTCATAGGTGGGGTTGGAGTTCTTCCCACTGCCGAAGATGTTCACTAGAATGGCCCTAGTGTGATGATCGCCATCATCAAATCGGTATCTTTATTAAGGGCATCATCGAAAGGATGAAAGATCAGTGGGAATCTGGTTTTTGGGTCTTCGTAAGGCATCCATGCCCGCTGATCTTTGGCAAGACCCTCATAAAGAGTTTGGAAGAATCGGCTGACCTGGTCTTCATTACCACCAGTACCGGGTAAGACTATAGCTGCCTCACCGTAATTCAAGGGTGAGCAAGTTGCCGATTCTTCATCAGCCAATTCGTGATCTTCGGCTATATCTCTTGGAAAGCGCTGTGCGAAGAGGTCAAATCCAAAGCGTTTGTGCATATGGACACTAAGCCATATGTTGATGAACCACCAAGGACCTCCCAAGTTGCCGATGGCTTGGCCTAATAGGAGTTTCTCAGCTACTTGATGGAGAAGGTGATAGGTAGAGCCAAGCAAATATCGGCCGAGAGGAAATCGGCCGCCATCGGCCAGTCTTTCTGCTGCTGATAGGTAGACAGAGGTTAGTTCTACCGATCGACCACAAAAAACAAACTTGTCCAGCCACATAATTAGGAAGACACCATGCTCGCTCTGACCGACTGGTCCTGTTTTCCGGTACTTCTGAATGTATCCTCACCAACCGCCGATGATACGGATTTCTACTTTGCGCTCAGGCTTGTGATCATATAAATGATTATCATCGACAGTTGATATGTCTAAACCGGTGAACATGAGCACATCGTCAAGGGTAGGGGAAGCAGGGCCATGTCCAAATACAAAGGCATTGAGGGTATCTGACCAAAAGTATGAAGCAGCTATCAACAACGATTCATTCCTCTCCATATCGACAATGGATAGCCTAATGCACTGATCTAGTCTGCGCTCAACCAATTGGACTTCGTTCGAGTTGATGATTCTCAGGAACCAATCTTTCCACCCCTTAGTGGAACTGGGCCAAGATCGAAAGGTGTCTTTCCAACAGATCTAATGAAAAATTCTCGGCACTAAAGGGGATCCTATTTGTTTCTACGTTTATCAAATCAGTGGGATCTGGATTCCCTAGTGGACCAAGGCATTGGAAGTGGGGTTGATCAGTGGGAATAACAATTTTATTGGCCAGCTCCTAAAGGTTTGAATGTAGAAAAGATAAAAAAGGGGAAAGGAAATGCCAAGTAAGTAACCGTGCGAAAAATCAAAAATACGGTGAAAGGAGATGCTGAATTGACCTCAGGAACGACAAAGTTTATGGCCATTTCTTCCCGAGAGGGAGAAGGAATCGAAGACTTGGAAGATTGTTGGAGGAGATCCTTGCCGGAGTTCTTGAGTTCTCGAACAGTGCCGCCGCCAGAAGGGTGGGATTGAGGATGGAGAATGACAAGATGGAGGAAGAGTACCGGAGAAGGAAGTATTTATAGGACAAAGAAGGTAGGGGTATTTTTGACTTGTCTCTTGGCCGTATCCGTGAAATTTGAGGGTGTTCAGGTGGATATGGTAACTGTTCGCACGGTAATCAAGGGATTGCGCAGGTGATTTGACAGCAAGCTGTCATGATTTTGGAGATATCTTACTGTGCAAGATCTCCTGGTCGGCTCATCGGCAGTCTTATCTAACGGAAATATTGCTGATGAACGTATACTAGGGGGATTCGGTTCGAGAAGTTGAGGGATTCAAGGTACGTGCTGGAAGACCGGGCTGAGGTTGTTTGGATTTGGTAATTAATTACTGATAGGAAGGAGTAACTACAGAAAGGCAACATTGTTGGAGAAAATTTCGGAGCATTAATGATTTTATATTCTGAAATTGGGCGGCATGTGTTGACACCGTTTTTGGACACGTATATTTGGGCGCATATCTGGGAGTTAATAAGGCGTGGATCGACAGGCGAATAAAGTGGTGACTCGTTGATCGAAGAGTTGCCGATGAGAGTTGATGCCGATCATAAAATACAGGATGTGGTCAAGTCCAATAGTGGTGATAAATCTGTGCCGATGACTGATGTTGATGGGTGCCGATGGCTTCGAAAGGTGATTAGCCGATGAACACAAAAGGAGGCGTAGGGAGTGTCTATCGGATGGTGATGGTATGCCGATCGGTTGTGGTGGATAGATTAATGTTTTCCATACTTTTTAGAGTTTGTTTTGCATACAGATTCCATTCAATTTAGAATTTGAATCCTAGTCTTGTCTGCTTGTAAATCTTTTGGACAGGGTATAAATGTGGACCCTACGGCAACGTAATATACACAATCAATCAAACACAAGTTTTTACATCTAATCCGGCATCTACTTTTTCGACGACTTCGTCAATTTGCATATTTTCCTTTTACTACGAGTTCTTTGGAATTCTTTGAGTCAACCTCGGCGAGTTCTCGAGTTCCGCGTGAATACCTCTTGGCCGTTAGATCTGGGCGCATCGCTGTTGTCGGGACCAAAGTATTCGAGTTATCACCTTTGTCGATTGTAAGGTCAAATCGGCTCGCACGCCTTAACGTTGAATCGGATATTAGCCCTTTGTGTTTGCAGATCTACTTTTGCATCAACAAATTCATTTAAATCAATCACATAAAATCACAATTTCATGCTACCATGCTTAGGTGATGCTACGCTCATGCTATGCTTGATGAGGATACTCATGAGTGAGCTTATGAAACTAAATGCATGCTTAACACCTAGGGTGTTACAAGTTCGAAGGGTGTAGAGCTTCCCTATCTCTTCATGAGTGAGCAAGAGGTTGTCGTGGGGCTCCAGTATCCTATCAGCGGGGATAAAGGCAACAAGTGTGTGCCGTTGTTCCTCCTCCACCCTCTCATGGCACCTACTCTGAGAGTGGTGAGAGGTCGAGGATGAGTGTCGAGGATGTCAATAGGGGGTATCCCAGCCAACACTCACAATGACAGGATTCTCAAACAAATTGAGGCTCCAACATAAATACGTGATCACCAGGGCACGGTGTTGATCGTGGCCTCGAACACGGAAACACGGTCCATCGAATTGATAGGGGCTCGATAGCCAGCAATCATCGAGTACGGAAATAGCATCGAGTGAATCGATGGGCCTTGTTGACGGTGGATATACCATAGAAATCCACATACAAAACACCGTCAACATGCCTCGGTTGCAAGGGGAAACGACATGACATGAACATATTTTATCCATAACTAGTTCCACTTGTACTCTTAGCTTGTTTATGCAGGAACAACAAATTCAAGACATTATTTGACAAAGCCAACATCAGAATCATCAAGAGGAGATCGAGGGGACAACAGGTGACACCCTGGGCCCACAGGGAGGGGGTCGCCCGACCCCTCTTTGGTGGGACCCAGGTGTGCCACCTAGTCCACCGACATAAGGGACCCCTGTGGACACTGCTGGTGGGCCCAGAGGCCCAGAAGTGGGGTCGCCCGACCCCACATCAAAGGCGGTTCCAGGGTCGGTGGCCTCCCACCGACCTTCCCCACATGTCCCACATGTTGATTTGCCCCTGCCGTTGATCAAATGGCGGTTGTGAGGTCGGTTTGATCCAAGGGTGGAGAGAAGATGTCACGCGGATCGATGACGTGGCGATGGAGTAACCCCTACTCCATCTCCCTCTATAAAAGGCAGCCTCCATCCTTCATTTCAAGTGTGCAATTCCAAGGCCGAGTGCATTACAAGTTCCAAGCATACAAGTAGAGTAGTAGTTAGTCTAGAGTGGGAGTTAGAGTCGAGTCGAGCGAAGCTCGGGGTCTCCGGAGTCGTCTTCTGGAGAGTCTGGTATAGCTCTTGTACCTTTCTACTTTTGTAAGACTTTCCTTTTATTAATATATTATTCTTACTTTACTTTACTGAGTTCTTACTTAGTGCAAGTCTTTTAGTCTTGTTGTGCATTTACTTTAGTAATATAGTTGTCTTAGTGAAGTTAGTGACCTGTAACCACTCCTGTGTGTGCATCATCGTCCTATCTTGTATAGGAGCTCTAGCTAGCTGCAACTAGTTAGCGTTGTAGGATTAAGTGTGAGCGTGGTGCTCATACTTAAGATTACCTTTGATTACCGCTGGCTTGAACGGAAAGTAGGAGCGCACTCCCTAGTAGGTGACAGATCGTGGGCGGCATTAGGTTCTCCTCACGTACAGGCTAGTTCTTAAAAGGTAAGGCGTCCATAAGCCCAATAGTCGCTTTCGATAATGGGTTAGGTGAAAAACCTTCTAAGCGTCTTACCAGCTCGGCTATCCCTCGCACACAGTTAGTAAGGCTCTAGCGTAGTTAAGACAATTATCTATTAAAGTAAGTCACAGAAGTCAAGTTAGATACATAGGAGTCCTTTACTCACTCGTTGTCCTCCCACCTAGCTAACTCTACCATTTACCTTTAGCATAGGACCTTGGATTCACCACTACCCTTCCTATTCATTATTTACCACCCTTATTCACTAGTTGATACTAGATAACTCAAGGAATCTCATTCCCCTTTTTGTTAAACACACTTAGCCGCTTTCCCTTGGGAAAATATAAATTACGATACCTTGGAATACTCCTTGGTGAAGTGCTACAGCGGTACATTCTGTGCGCTTGCGGAATTATCCAATAGTAAATAGAGTTACCCTACCAGGGCACTTCTGGCGCCGTCGCCGATATCCGGTGGTTGCGTTAAGAAGTGTCAACAAGCATTTCTAGCGCCGTTGCCGGGGAGAGCGTCTGTCTAAGAGTTTTAACAAAAAGAGAATCGAGAGTTTGCTAGTTATCAAGTAGTGATAGGGATAACCCATCACTTGTCTTGTCTTCCTTTATTGTGAAGCCTGACAGTGTATGAGCGGTTTCCAATTGCCGTCAAACTTCGTTGAAGATCCTGAGCAACTGTTGAGGAGAACTAGACGTCGTCAAGTTCCACCTCAAAGGTTCATCTCGAACCTGAATCCGTTAGAGGAAGGAGTATCTGCACCGGTTATCAAAGAAGCTATGGCCCAGAAGACCATCTCTGAGTACTCTGCGCCGTCGGCTGACAATGTCGCCACGGGTCCGCAGCTTAACTTGGGGGATGCGACTTTTGAGTTGAAGCCTGCGCTTATCAATATGGTGCAAGCCAATCCCTTCTGTGGAAAGCCACACGAGGATGCCAATGCCCATCTCCAACACTTCTTGGAGGTGTGCGGCACCTTCACCATCAAGAATGTCGCCGCAGACGCCATCCGTCTTCGCCTCTTCCCATTCTCGTTATTGGGGAAGGCGAAGCAATGGTTCTACGCCAACAAGGGTGAAGTGACCACGTGGGAGAGGTGCGCAAATGCATTTCTCAAGAAGTTCTTTCCGATGGGCAAGACCAGCGCCCTTCGTGGAAAGATTTCCAGCTTCCAACAGCAAGCGGATGAGACGATTCCCGAAGCATGGGAACGTCTGCAGGAGTACATTCGCTCCTGTCCTCATCATGGGATAGAGGAGTGGCTCCTAATCCAAGGTTTCTACCATGGCCTGACCGGTTTGGCCCGTAGTCACCTTGATGCTGCCGCTGGAGGAGCATTCTTGCAACACAATGTCAAGGATGCCAAGGACCTCATTGAAAAGATGGTTATAAACCAAGGATGGAATGAGGAACGCCTCCAACCCAAGAGAAGAGGTGTCCATGCCTTGAATGAGGTGGACATGCTCTCTGCTAAGATGGACCTCTTAATGAAGAAGATGGAAGAAAGTTCCAAGCAAGAGACCATTCAACCTTACGCCACTGCACGGGCCATTGAATCTGATTCATGGTGCGAAGTGTGCGGAGGAGATGATCATTCGGGAAACAATTGTCCCGAAACAAAGGAGGAAGTGAGCTTCATCAACAACAACAACAATGGGTACCGGCCCCAACAACAGCAATGGAACTCGCGCCCCTTCTACCAAGGTAATCAAGGTAATGGTTACAATCAAAATTTCAATAATTCTTTTGGTAACCAACCTTCTCTTAGAGATCTTGTCTTAGGCCAATCTAAAATCAATGATAGCATTAACAAGAAAATGATGGCTAATGATAAGATCCTTGAAAACTTAAGTGAAAAGTTGGATAGCTTTAACTCTGCTATGAAAAATCAGTTGAGCTTTAACAAAATGCTAGAAACACAATTAGCTCAATTAGCAGCAGCTGTCCCATCCTTCGAGCAAGGTAAGATCCCAGGGAAACCTGAGGACCCAATTGAAGGAGTTAAACTAGTTACTACGAGGTTCGGTAAGCCTCCGGTACAATCCAACTGGAGCTATCTTTTGGATTCGCCCTTCATCACCAAGAAAGACGACCCAGGCCTGCCGACCATCACCTGTGAGATCGGACCGCAAATCTTCCACAACGCCTTCTGCGACCTTGGATCGGGTGTCAACATCATGGCCAAGGTAACTTATGATAATTTGCTAGGGGGGCCTTTGCACCCCACATTTGTTCGTTTGCAGATGGCAGATCAGACGATCAGGTTCCCTGAGGGGTTGGCAAGGGACATACTGGTAAAGGTCCAAGACGACTACGTCCCTGCCGACTTCATCATTTTGGATATGGGATCCAATAATGATGTCTCGATCATCTTGGGAAGACCATTCCTCAACACGGTCAATGCAGTCATCTATGTGGGGTCCGGCCAGATTCACCTCCAATTCCCAGGATGGAAGGTAAAATGTCCATTCAATGGTTATAAAGCTAACATGCAGGTGAAGGACAAAGAACCTCCGACTAAGCCTCGCCACATCCGACGCCAAAGGGACAAGAGAGGTAAGTCGGCCAAAAGGGCCGAAAAGAAAGAAGAGGAACCCGCTGAACCAAAAATCAATACCAAGCAAGTATGGCGGGAGAAAGAGGTGCAATCAAGGTCCACGTCTCCGGGACCATCTGATGCACCCGAAGAATGAACAAGATGGAGAGGTCCTGCTCTACGGACCTAAAACATGGAGCCCTTGCTGATAAGGTAAATCAGTAGTTATCCCATATTTATTTTCTGCATTTCAATTTCTACTATTCACTTTTCAATTGCATTCTTACTTTGAATTTTGCATATCTTATTTCGACAAAATGTTTAGCCATAATAAATAAAATCTTGAGAATAACTTGTCATAAAAATTTGAGCTGCTGGAGCTCCCAAAGGGGGGTCGCCCGACCCCACCTTAGGGCCCACTTCACCACATTTCAACCTTGCTAGTCATAGAGGTTCCAACCCAGCACTTGGATGCTCTGGGAGCTCCAATGTGGGGGTCGGCCGACCCCCATATTGGCCCCACTTGCTTCCTGCTGGCCACCATTTGAATCACAATGGAGTCCTATGCTTGTAACACTAGCTAAAGTTTGAAAAAGAGTGGTCCCTTGATCCTTTACTTTAGTCATAAGATGCTCCTTTCATCTTTGATTCTTTTGGGACCACTCCACTAGCTTAAATTCTGCAAAGTGGTCACCTAGGCATGCTTGAGTGCTCCCATGGTCCATAGGAATCACTTTAGACATGTCTCCACTTTTGCCATTCATCTTTTACCTTTCACAAAGCACTAAAACAGGGAATCTCAGAAACAATTTGAAAACTTTTGGTCCACACCTAGCCTTTACTTTTCCGGACAATCAATGACACAATGTTTAAAGTGGAGGAGGGGCTAGGATGGGGGTCGGCCGACCCCTATTTTGGACCATCTCTGCAAAATCTTGAAAGCATGCAGAATGGTTCCCTGTATAAAGCTAAACTCAAATTCAAAGTGCTTCTAGGGGGGGTCGGCCGACCCCTATATTGTGGGTCCACTACTTGCCCTTCTCCCCCTATAAATACCACAGCATTGTGAGCTCAACTCCACACCCAAAACCACCAGAACCATTTAGAGCTCACAATCCTTTCTCTTCTCTCTTTGTTACAAGCCATTTCTCAAGTTTAATTGAGAAATAGTCATCAAAACAAAAACCCAAAAAGATTCCCCTTGCATAGTAGTAGTAGTAGGAGCTTGGTTTGCCTCACTTGTGTAGGAGGATGAAGAAGCATATCTTCGGCAAGTTCAAGAAAGCAAAGGGTGAGAGCTCTTCTCAAGGCTCTCACCATGCTCATGGAAGGGAGGAAGAAGAAGGTTACCATGGGATGGTACCCTACGAGCCTCCATCAAGGATGAGAGAGCCCGAGAGCGGCCTCATGTTAAGCCAAGAAGAGTTGCAAAGGTACTACATCATCCGAGAGGATCTCTTCCTACACAGTAGCATCATCGATCCGGACCTTTTGGCCCGCACAGGTATGGATGTTGAATTCGATAAGGTGTTTAGAGCAATTGGTTGGAGTAGTTTTTGGCAAGTGCCTGAATTTGGAAAAGAATTGCTTGCTAAGGAATTTCTATGCACCCTAAAACTCACAAATAATGGAATATCTTTTCGCATGTGTGAGCAAGAACATCAATTAAATTGGAGTTTGCTAAACACTGCTTTAGGGTGTGAACATGAATGTGAACTTGATCTAGATCATGCCACTAGAATGTTCGATAAATTTAGATTCTGGAAAGCAATTTCTGGCTCTAATGATTGTTCAAATCCTACTCCCATTGAAATCCATAAGCCAACCTTGCGCTTTCTTCACTTCTGGATCATGTGCACTCTGTATCCTGGCATGGGAACTGATACTTTAATTGATGATGAACTTAAAATTCTCTATGCCATGGTTAGTAAAATCAAGGTCTCCCCTGTGAAACTGCTAGTGAACTATTGGCTTAACTCTATTGAGTATGGGAAGCCCATCTATTTCACATCCTTTATTACTCGAATAGCCGATACTTTTGGATTACTTGAATCACATTATTTTGAAGACATTGGCTATGTTAGAGGAGTGGTAGATGAGAACTTCTTTATCAATGCTAACATGCTCATAAGAGATCCAAATGGTGAACTTAAAATGATTTATCCGGGCTATACAACCAAAATTCCTCTCCCATGTGCGAGGCGCCGGTTGTATGGGGTCCGCACACTTACCATTAGACTAGCCCGAGTGGCAAGTCCAGATGTTGCGGGGACACGCAGGGTGACAAGAAGGATGATGCAAGCCGCCCAGATGGAGCAAGGAGGATCCTCGCACCATGACGTTGAAGAGGGCGATGAAGCGATGTCAGTGGATGCTTCAGACTCCATGGGTCTACCTCCACAACGCACTCCACGCCCAAGGGACAGGGCTAGGCGTCACCAGCCCACAGGTATGGACAGTCTCATTAATGACATGGGCGAATTGCAGATTGGGCAAGAAGCAACATTGCAACTGGCGTTACAAAACGGCCAACATATCCGACGTGTGCGAGAGGAAGACGCACAACGCTGGGCTGGATGGTACCAGAATTTCCCGCCACCACAGTGAGCGAAGATCTAGCTTGGGGGAGATCCTCTCCCCCACTAAGGTAAGTATTCTATCCTATTTATTTTCATGCATTTTATCATTCTTACTTAAAAAAATAAATAAATAAATATTTATTAGCATTTCCCTTTAGCATATATGCTTCATGTATGTTTATATCCCTCATGGAAATTATGACTAGTTGCTTGTTAGTGTTTCTCTAGTACCTAGTATACAACTTAGTATTTCTCTAAGTATGGATCACTTAGCTCACTTAAACGGCCATGAACCTAAAAACTTTGTGGGTTGCAAGTGCTAGAACTAAGTCTAAGTTGTTGTGGGACATGAGATAGTAAGAGAAGAGCTACTATAATATTTTTCTAAGCATGCATGATTATCAGAGATTTATTCTTAAAATGATCAAAACCTTAATTGTTCCTCAATGGTGATGAATTCCTACCACAGCCATATCTACTTTACACAATTGCAATCTTTCCACATAAGCTATTTGCTTTGTGTTGAGTGTCGTCAAGTCTTGTTGACCCTTGTTAAGAGACTTTTCATGCTCCTAAGATCAAGATCACGTACACACCACATATATATATGCTGCTTCTACACTGGAAGTACGCAACCACATGTATTTCGCATCCACTAAATAGGTTGCTCCATACTCTAAATGTTAGAACATCTCTCTAAGCATTATTTGGTAAATGAGACATCAAAAGGCTAGGCAAAATGAAATAAAAAGATGGACATATGCAAGTCCACAGAAAAAGAAAATTGAGCACATGAAAGCTCATATATATATATAAAAAAAAAAGCTAGCCATGTCTCAATACATAGAGAGTCTATCAAATAAAGGAGCAACCTAGTCCACCATATATCACACTTGCACATCTTGATCTGGGAGTATGACACTTCTCTTCAAGGATCCGAGCTTTGACTTCGCAATATATGCAAAGTAAGTATGCTATCTCCTTTCATCCCTACCTTGAACTCCACATAAGCCTTTTAGAAATAGGATGAAATAGAGAAGGCAACTCTTACCATATGCCTTGGTGAGGAATCAT
Source organism: Sorghum bicolor (assembly GCF_000003195.3). Taxonomy (NCBI): domain Eukaryota; kingdom Viridiplantae; phylum Streptophyta; class Magnoliopsida; order Poales; family Poaceae; genus Sorghum; species Sorghum bicolor. The sequence continues at coordinate 26,122,470 of NC_012876.2, read as the reverse complement.
ACACCATTTGAGTGACATGAGAGAACCATAAGAGGAACATTTAAGCTTTCTTTTGAAAATATCACAAAACCTCTGATATGAAACTTGCTAAGAATGAGAAAGTTAGTGCTCAAGTCAAACTGTTCTGTCTCTCAACCACCTAAGACAAAGGAAAAGCCATAAGCCCCATAAGGGACTAAGGTAATAGGGGTAAGTTTACATAGCTAAATTTTTCATGCAAAGAGAAGAACTTTGTTGTACACATGGTACTCTTGAAATGTGAACATAGTAACAATACCTGATCCACCGAGGCTAAGTTTGATTGTTTGCTCGGGACGAGCAAAGGTTAAGCTTGGGGGATCTTGTTGACGTTGGATATACCATAGAAATCCACATACAAAACACCGTCAACATGCCTCGGTTGCAAGGGGAAACGACATGACATGAACATATTTTATCCATAACTAGTTCCACTTGTACTCTTAGCTTGTTTATGCAGGAACAACAAATTCAAGACATTATTTGACAAAGCCAACATCAGAATCATCAAGAGGAGATCGAGGGGACAACAGGTGACACCCTGGGCCCACAGGGAGGGGGTCGCCCGACCCCTCTTTGGTGGGACCCAGGTGTGCCACCTAGTCCACCGACATAAGGGACCCCTGTGGACACTGCTGGTGGGCCCAGAGGCCCAGAAGTGGGGTCACCCGACCCCACATCAAAGGCGGTTCCAGGGTCGGTGGCCTCCCACCGACCTTCCCCACATGTCCCACATGTTGATTTGCCCCTGCCGTTGATCAAATGGCGGTTGTGAGGTCGGTTTGATCCAAGGGTGGAGAGAAGATGTCACGCGGATCGATGACGTGGCGATGGAGTAACCCCTACTCCATCTCCCTCTATAAAAGGCAGCCTCCATCCTTCATTTCAAGTGTGCAATTCCAAGGCCAAGTGCATTACAAGTTCCAAGCATACAAGTAGAGTAGTAGTTAGTCTAGAGTGGGAGTTAGAGTCGAGTCGAGCGAAGCTCGGGGTCTCCGGAGTCGTCTTCTGGAGAGTCTGGTATAGCTCTTGTACCTTTCTACTTTTGTAAGACTTTCCTTTTATTAATATATTATTCTTACTTTACTTTACTGAATTCTTACTTAGTGCAAGTCTTTTAGTCTTGTTGTGCATTTACTTTAGTAATATAGTTGTCTTAGTGAAGTTAGTGACCTGTAACCACTCCTGTGTGTGCATCATCGTCCTATCTTGTATAGGAGCTCTAGCTAGCTGCAACTAGTTAGCGTTGTAGGATTAAGTGTGAGCGTGGTGCTCATACTTAAGATTACCTTTGATTACCGCTGGCTTGAACGGAAAGTAGGAGCGCACTCCCTAGTAGGTGACAGATCGTGGGCGGCATTAGGTTCTCCTCACGTACAGGCTAGTTCTTAAAAGGTAAGGCGTCCATAAGCCCAATAGTCGCTTTCGGTAAGGGGTTAGGTGAAAAACCTTCTAAGCGTCTTACCAGCTCGGCTATCCCTCGCACACAGTTAGTAAGGCTCTAGCGTAGTTAAGACAATTATCTATTAAAGTAAGTCACAGAAGTCAAGTTAGATACATAGGAGTCCTTTACTCACTCGTTGTCCTCCCACCTAGCTAACTCTACCATTTACCTTTAGCATAGGACCTTGGATTCACCACTACCCTTCCTATTCGTTATTTACCACCCTTATTCACTAGTTGATACTAGATAACTCAAGGAATCTCATTCCCCTTTTTGTTAAACACACTTAGCCGCTTTCCCTTGGGAAAATATAAATTACGATACCTTGGAATACTCCTTGGTGAAGTGCTACAGCGGTACATTCTGTGCGCTTGTGGAATTATCCAATAGTAAATAGAGTTACCCTACCAGGGCACTTCTGGCGCCGTCGCCGATATCCGGTGGTTGCGTTAAGAAGTGTCAACAGGCCTCGAGCGCAAAAGCGTCCTCCGCCGTCGGTCGCGTGTACGGAAGCTATGGCATTTAATGCGACTGCCATGCTCCCACCTAACCTGACAGTCACGTGAAGCACGATAGGGGAACAAGCACCCCCCAAATCTTCACTTTTTCCAGCTTTATCCCCCAGGATGGATAAAGGTATGACTTGGCACAGTGCTGCAGGCATAATGTCTCATCACGGCACCTCTCGACACGCACAAAGTGAGCACTCCCACGAAAGAAGGCCGCCCGAGCCGTCCGACCCTCGAGTAGACACGTTCCTTCCCTAGAAAGGATCACGCGATGGAAGTCGGCGCTTCAACCACCCTAGACATGACTCCTGCCACGACGTACCGGCGTGCCCGCGCCTGAGCCAATACAAGACGATGTACATGGGCTGAATTCGGGAGCGCACGCGCCATCATCACCAAAGTACCTTGTAACAAGACGGCTCGAGGCCACACCGATATGGAGGCCTCGAGTAGGTCAGCACACCATTCCCCTATCTAGGCTTATTCTAATGTCTACACCCTGTAACCTAGGTCTCCCCTTGGAACTATAAAAGGGGACATTAAGGACGACATAGACAACCAGCACACCCATAGAACACAACTCGTAGAATACGATTCACACACACCACCATCTGCTAGGACTTAGAACTCTTGGCCACATCTACTTGTATTCACCCCTGTACAAGCACTCAGGTGCGAGATAATACAAAGCCTCCCCCCCGTTGGATGTAGGGCCTTCTCTTGTCTGAACCAGGATAAATCTTTGTGTCATTCTTGTATCACCATCCGCAAAAGGGAGCACGAACACAAATTCACTCGTTGGTGTCACCCCCCTCCCCGGAGTCAAAACACCGACAGTTGGCGCGCCAGGTAGGGGTCCTGCGTATTATCACCGATTTCCCATCTCTTTCGAGATGGCCGCTCACGTCTCACCGATCCCACGCTCCACGGTGATTTGGTTTGGGATCCTTGAGTTCATGTCCATCGGCTTCGGCTATGACATGATCCTTCTCTCAATCAAAGGACCTGGAGGGGCTCGTGTCATGCCCACACGAACAAAGGCCCCGAGATGGCCTCGCCACCACGCTTCCCCGCCCAAAAGAAGGCGTGGCCAGCATCACACCCGCCCCACCGCCGCTGCACGATCATTGCCTCGTGTGGGACGGGCAACGGTGGAGGAGCCGATAGCTCCACTGTTGGCATTTCTTAGCGTCACTACTAAAAATAGACCATAGATCCATCCTTAGCAATGGCACCAGAAATGTCGGGTGTTGGCATACCATAACTATCGCTACATCAGAGAGATAACCCAAGGCAACTCGAGGGCGTCGGCCTTAGCAGTGCAGTCTGGTAAGAATAATTAGGAATGCTGGATTGGCCTTCCTAACCATTCTTACTTGCGATTGTTGACGGTCCTTGAGTAACAAATTTAATCATCAAATAAATAAAGTAAAGGATCCAAAGGCAACCAACACCCAGACTTAGGGTTTTATATGACAGAATTCCACAAGTTTTGGTGTTTGTTTATTTCTACAGGGGGTTATTAGGAAATATGGAGAAAAGGCCCACACGTCGGGTTTACATAGAGATATTAACGTGCCGCACAATTTTCTATCATCTAGAAGACTCCAGAAGCCACGGGAACGAACGGGAGGCCGAGCGAGCCCGGGGGCAGGGCGCCCGCCCACCCCCCTTGGGCGCCCGCCCAGGTGCCTCAGCCAATCAGGCTCCACCTCGCGGATTATGCTCCACCGACCTAAGGGATCAAGGAAAACCGTGCGATTAAGGTCGGTTTGATCCGACGGCCCACGTTCATTTGGAGGGGCTATATAAGCAGGCCCCCTAGCCCCTGGAGGAGGCAATCCCCATTATTCATTAGCATATTTTCCAGAGAGGATTCAGAGTGAGAGGTTCCCTTAGGGTTCCAACATCATAGGGCTTAGCATCCAATGTTAGAGTAGAATTATTTCTACTAGATTGAGAGAGATAGAGTGGAGGTGTAGATCGGAGGAAGCCCGGCTTGTCGGTGTCTACTCTGAGGTTGTACCTGTGGGATAAAGTCTCCTAACCAGAGGCTTGCTCCTAGTATTCTTCAGTATTTCGACTTCTAAATTCTAGTAAGCTCTTTGTTTTATTGTTCTTTGTTTTATGAATTTACTTTGATCTCTTCGCGTAGAGTTTAGAGTAATCATCTCTAGCGTAAACGTGGTATTTGGGCTAGGATACTCATAGATATCCCCTATCTAGCCGGACTGTGGTAGTAGCGAGGAACGTGACATTTCCGAGTTACCTTTGTAGCCCATAATCCTTTTAGTAGGATCGATAGGGTTTATAGGTGCGGGTCGAACATCCTCTGTGGTCTCTAGATTCCGTGAGCCTCCCCAACAGAACAGTAGATCATCCTTACCAAGGTTAGAACGTGGGTACAATTGAAGTCTACTTTATACATCACTCACATCGAGTCATATTGTTTGTAGCCTAAAGGGTAGTAGCAATAGATTTGGTTAGTCAGATTCACGCTGTCTCCTAGTGGTAAAAATATAAATACGATACTCTGGATAACCTCCCGAGTGAAGTGCTCACCGATATCCGCGCGCTTGCGGATCATTTCCTCATGGCGTTAACAAATATCAACAAGCATTTCTGGCGTCGTTGCCGGGGAGAAAGACGGTTTGCTGAGATAACTTTGAGTCTTGCTATTATCTTGTATTATACTTTTATACTTCTATTCTTTTATCTTTTTATTTTTTCCATCTTTATGGATAACTCAAATTCCACACCTATTATTTAATTTTTTGCACCTTCGGAGACTAGCCATGGACCATGGGAGTCAACAAGTCCTTTCTTTGCCCCTAATTATGATCTGTGTCTGGAGTTAATTGCAACAGGTCAAAACCAACCTTTTTCTATAGCCGAGGTCCTATCTTTCAATCAAGAAGATAATGAACTTTTAGCTACACCTAGGGAATCTTTTAATCTTTCTATAAATTCTGGTTTAGACCTAGCCCTACAAGACCATGTTTTTCCTCGATATTTTCACATTGGTCTTAATAATATAACCTTTGGTAGAGTTTTTCTTTCTTTATCTATTAGTAAAGCAAGGTATGTCTTCATTCGTGGACATCCCCCTTGCACTAGTCTTCATAAAAAAACATAGAGAGAGAAAAGGAATCATCTCCCAAATGAGGAAAGGAAGTTTCAATAGCCGATTTCCAAACATTTCAATCCCATGATTCGGCTATCCAACCCAAACTAGTAGTGCTCCAAAAATCATCTAAGAGAAGAAGAAATTCTACCTTTGGAAATTCATTTTGGGATGAGCTTAAACTTCCTGCTTCATAAGAGACCTTTGAGTGCATATAGTCTGAACCTTCCTAAAAAGGGATCTCTTAGAAAGCATCTCAAATCCAATCCCTCTGATGGACATCTAGAAAGACTCAAGGATGGCGTCTTAAGTGATGCAATAGAAGGAGAGCGAAGCCATTTAGAAGACAATCTCATCTTCTTCCCTTCTACGCCTACTTTTGATGACTCGTTCGAACCTATCTTTAAACCCATCCTTGAGCCTAATAATTTCTACTATGCTCATTCTCTTGAACCTCCTGATGATCCTATGAATCTCTCTAGACATCCCATGCATAAGAGTCACCAAGACCATAAGGAGGATCGAGAAGAGCAACATCAGTGGCTAGAGGGCATTAAAAATCCATGTGCTATCACCATTGAATGGATGGACAAGGAAGAAGCCTTAATGGATTCTGACTTTGGCTCAATTTTAAATGGTGAGTTCTTGACTTCCTTTGAAGATGAGATTCATCATACTACAGAAGAGGACATAGGCGAGACCAATCTAGGAGAAACTCCGAACATTCAGATTGGAGAAGAAGATAACATTTATGAGCATGGAATTTATTTCATAGCAACTTCGTTTACTCCATGCTCATATGCAACATCTTCCCAATCTATTGGTCTCTCCAACATCACCACATTTGAGATCTCCAACCCCCTCTTCCTTTCTATTTATAAAAACTTTAAAAGGGCGGTTGTCGATGCATATGTCTATAATAAATATTGCAGATCTCGTTGAGTTGATCTTGATATAGGTCAGCATTGGAGGGAAAACCACTTTGTCGACATAAATTGATGGTTTCCCAAGGACAAGCTCAGTATCCTAAAATAAGCACTGATCAGATCGTAACATGAGCTTTTTATTATTTGCAACGTTACCTTGTGTATTGAGCATATGACGATAATTGTAAAAAAATTCCTTCGGATATTCTTGTCACTAACCTTTCCAGGATTGGAGCAAGAAGATCGGATGAATGACAAGCACAAGGTATGTCCAACCAATCATCATACAACTTTGAATTAAATTCATCCAAACTTGAATTTTGCAAAATTCAAGTTTGGGGGAGTACTTTACATAAAAACATCCTTTGCCATGTTGCTATGTTGGTTGTCCCTACCTTTGAGACATGCTTAATTTGTAAAATACTAATCACACTACTTCATCTCCACTTGAGTAGATCTCTATCATACTTCCAAGGGATTTCAAATTAAGCATGGTGCTTAGGTTAAAATGCCCTCCTAAATCAAATTAGACATGGTGTCTAGGTTGATTTTGAGCCGATAGTGTGCTATAGTAGATATTGGATATTTTGTTGGACTAACCCCTCAGGAAAACTTTCAATATCGACCTAGGAAGTCCTGAGATAAACTCACACTAGAGACAAAGAGAGAGACACATGAAGTTTAACAATTTACACAAGGAAGACATAGCTCATTCATCATAGAGAGATGATCCATGGAACGAGACAAAGAGTGCCACAAACACGGTGCACAACCGCTAAGAAAGGAAAGCTTCCACAAGGTGGTACTGTACCATCACTCTTCAAGTAAGGTAACATCTTAAGGTACTTGACTATCACTTTTATAAGTTTCTCCTTGGTTCTGGCGTTCATATGAATAAAAGAGATAAACATATATGATTTACAACTCTAGATTAACCAACCCAATCGATTCAACACGTTTAGTCCTTCCACCTTTGTGATCCCACACTCCTAATTATATGACCTAAAATGTTGCACACACAATCTTTGGAAGATATATATAAAATAAACATAAGTATAGATCGATTATCTTTCCATTAGGTTGAGTGATCTGATCTGACAAATGTTTTAAATGCTACACTCATTATCTTATTATCCGTCAACTTTGTCTTGCTCACTATGCTTAAGGTTAGAGAAGAACAAATACACTTTTGGTTCTATTGGTGTTTTTCACCAACAGGGCCCATGTACTTGATCTCTGCCTTGTCTCTATGAGCAGGTACACTTTGAGCAAAACATGAGGAGGTTTACAACTCGTAGACTCCACCAAGTGAAGGACCTGGATCTACGAGCACAAACACACTGAGTAGGATATTGCCAACGCCGCACTTTGAACTGTTGGGCAAACGAAGAACATGGGTGACACCGTATCAAGAGGTGCAGACGTCAAGGTCCACACTTGAATCAAATGACGCACCTAACGAATGAACACGGTGAGAAGTCTTGTTTAGAAGACTCAAAACATTGAACCCTCGCTGAAAGGTAAAATCGGTAGTTATCCATATTTATCCTTTCTGCATTTTTCCTTGTTGACACCGTTTTTGGGCACGTGTCTAGGATGACAGGATAAGGTGGCAGTGCGATGCTTACGAAGTGGGTTGCCGATGAAGATGGTTTCCGATGAGAAAGAAGTTGAACGTGACTAAGTTCACAGGCAGTAATATGGTGCCGATGGCTAGATAAGAAAGTCTGCCGATGACTATGGCAAAGGGTCTGCCGATGATGCAAAGAGGGAGTCCGGAAGCTGCCGGTCGTTATGTGGAGGAGTTTCGGTTTGTCACGAGGGATAGTTTTGTTATTTCCTTAATTATTTGCATCGTTTTGTATACGGATTCCGTGTAATTTGGGATTCGAATTCTAATCATGTCTGGTTGTAGCTCTTTGAGCAGGGTATAAATATAGACCCTAGGGCCTTGTAATAAGGAATCAATCAATCAATCAAACACACGTTTTTACTCATATTCCAGTATTTACTTTTCGACGACTTCGTCATACTTTTTCCCTTTGTTACGAGTTCTTAGGAATTCGTCGACTTAAGCTCGGCGTGTTCTCAAGTTCCGCGTGAGTACCTCTTAGCCGTGACATCCGGGCGCATCGTTGTTGTCGGGACTAAAGTATTCGAGTTATCACCTTTGCCGATAGCAAGGTCAAATCGGCTGGCACGCCTCAACGCTTGAATCGGGTATTAGCCCTTTGTGTTTGCAGATCAGTTTTGCATCAACACATCTTTTGGCACGCCCGGTGGGACAGGATTCAAGATCAAGATCAACATGTCGATCTCTGACCTCGATCAAGAGAACGTCATCCCCGTGACGGAGGCCAACCTTAAGGATGAGCAGAAGCAAGCTATTGCCCAAGCCATGGAAGAGTTCAAGCAGCAATGCCTGAGGTCTTTCAGCATAAACAGGAGCGGCGAAGTGGTCCAGAAAGATGCACTGCCAGCACCACGGCAGGTTACCTTTGACGCCAACCCTGGCAAGCTTCAAGATATGGTTGACAATGCCATCAATCGAGCGTTGATTAACCAAGCTGGTGTACTATCTAATACGGTTTTCAATGTCGTGGCAAGAACTTTCAAGGAAGGACAAATCCCACCAGATTATGTGGGCCCCTCCCATCATTAGCCAACGGCACCAGAGGTCACGGCTCCATCGGCTGCCTTGACGACTACAAGTGCACAATCTGCCGTCCCTCCAAGTACATCGGGGACTACTGGTGCACTATCTATGCCGATGACAACCGACCCACAAATTTCAGTTGGGCAGCATAAACTGACAACAGATATGTTGGCATCGGCAATGTCAGGGTTGACTCTTCCTCCCAACTGGTGGGGTTACGCTATGCCTCCAGAGTTGACACCGGGAACATCATAAATAACCGACATGAGGGGCAAAACTCCTATGACATCGGCACCTCCCAATGCGCCGGTGAATCAGAGTCCTCGGTATACCACAACTACTACTGCAAGGCCTCACACTGGAAATCCTCAAGATTTAATGTTCCAGATGCCCAACGCATCGGTAGAGTCAATGCTGATGCAACAGAGGTCTATGGCCCAGTCGGGGTATGTCAATTCAACGACGGTACCCAATTACCAATCATCGGCAGCACCTATGCCGATGAACGCTAATAATGGATGGCTTGGACAGCAAGCCTTCCCACAATCACCCCAGCAGAGTTACCAGGCTACAGGGTTCCAGCAAGGGCAGGTCTATCCCGGGGTCCAAGGTCAGGGGATTCCCAACCAGCCAATGAATTTTGGACAGCAACTCGGAGGACAGCCAATCGGTGGACAGCAGTTTGGTGGTCCGCAGATTGGAGGACAGGTGATCAATACAATGTTCCGTGCAGATCACGTCCCGAACAGACACGTGGAGGTTCTCCACCAAGTGCCAGATCCGCAGCCGCCTCATCGGCAAGATGCCGATGCGTATTGGGCCGATAAGATTGCTGAAGTAATGAGGGAACAATTTGGGATAAAACCCAAAGTCAACACTTACTCTTATCGGACACTGTATCCTCCCGCGTATGATTTGATCCCGCTTCCACATCGGTACAAGGTACCGGATTTTACAAAGTTTTCCGGGCAGGACGACACGTCAACCATGGAGCATGTCAACAGGTTCATCATTCAATGTGGAGAGGCTGGTAACAGGGACGAATTGAGGGTTCGTCTATTTTCATCATCATTGTCTGGATCGGCCTTTACTTGGTTCATATCATTACCTCCCAACTCAGTAATTACTTGGGCCGATCTAGAGAAGCAATTCCACAAATACTTCTTCTCGGGGGTTCATGAGAAGAAGATCACCGACTTGGTCAAGTTGAGGCAACGTAATGATGAGTCGGTTGAGGGTTTTGTGCAGAGGATACGAGAGGTCAAGAATAAATGCTATAGCTTGGTTCTGGATGATCGGCAGCTGGCCGATTTGGCTTTCCAGGGTTTGTTGCCACATATCAGGGATAAGTATGCCTCTCAGAAGTTCGAAAGTTTAAGTCATTTGGTGCAGAGGATTTCTGATCAAGACATCAAGCCTTTCGAGCCTAAAAGAGCATGGAATAAGAAAGTGTCATTTGTCGATGAAGCAACAAGCTCAGATTCTGATGAAGAACCAGTAATCGGCTTGGCAGAGTGGGTAAAAAACAAGAAGCCGATGTCTTGTCCTTTTGGGCAGAAGGAACCAGAGAAGTTTGCTTTTGACACCGCTAAGGCTGATAGGATATTTGACTTTCTACTTCAGGAAGGTCAGATCAAATTGTCACCTAACCATGTGATCCCATCGGCAGAAGAGTTGAAGAGGATGAGATATTGCAAGTGGCATAATGCAACTTCCCATGACACCAACGAGTGCAAAGTATTCAGACAGCAGCTGCAATCGGCTATAGAGTCAGGGAGAATCAGGTTTGACAGTTCCAAAGCCCAGAAGCCGATGAAGATAGACCAACATCCTTTCCCGACAAACATGTTGGATGCTAAGGGGAAGGCTAAGGTCTTAACATCGGAGACAGCTGAGAAGAGTGCATCGGTAGATCCTCAGCATCAAGTTACTACTGCCGATGCAAGAAGTAAGGGCTTGGTCCAGGAGGGAACTAGCTCAGGAAGGCCTCCTCGATCTGGTATCGTCATAACTCATAGAAGGCCTCGAGAAAAGTGGCAACAACGGGAAGATCGGTATCGGCGCCAGCGGGAAGATCGGTATCGGCGCCAGCAGGAAGATTATCGGCGGGAAGAAGAAAGACGCCGACAGGAGTGGAATCGGCATAGGGATCATTGGAATTGTCCATTCTTCATCCATTGTTGGGAGGAAAATATCAAGCTTCCTACTGTCAGAGACTGCCCTGAGTGCAACGGTTATGATCGGTACGACAGGATCGATCGGCATTATCATGATGATGAACGGCGATTTAAAGGGCCGATCAGAGGAAGGGTGTCAGTTCATGACCGGCTGGGGGGCAGATTTAGTGGGCACGACAGACTTAGTGACCGTGTCCAGTATTTTCCCAGGAACCAAGAAGAGCTCGAGGAAATGGCTGATGCGCGGGTTCCCGATGAATTCATATTTTGCAGGGATGCTAACACGCATCGTATGGAGTCAAGGGAGAACCGACGCCCGACGGCAAGGCAAAGGCCACTTCCTCCATGGTGCCCTGGAGGATTAACCAAGACACAAAAAAGGAGATTGCAACGTGAAAGGCAAGAAGAGCTAAACAAGGGAGAGAACTCTGGAAGTCGGCAGCCGTCAGACACTGAGAGGGAAGGTCCATCGGCAGGCGTCAACATGGTCTTCATGTCGCCGATGGAGTTTCTGGCACCAGCCAGTGATGATGAGTTGGAATTTTCTGATCAGATAGCTCAGTTGGCTCTGGATCCGATGACGGCTATCTTTGAGAAACCTGCCGATGACGAGAGGCAGCATCTTAAAGCTCTGTTCCTCAAAGGAAGGGTTGATGGGCAGCCAATGACCAAGATCCTAGTTGATGGTGGAGCTGCTATTAATATTATGCCGTATGCAGTATATCGGAAGCTTGGGAAAGGGGATCAAGATTTGACCAAGACCGATATGATGCTCAAAGACTTTGAAGGAAACGTGTCTCCAATCAAGGGGGCGATATGTGTAGAGTTGACCATCGGCAGCAAAACCTTGCCGACAACTTTTTTCGTGATCAGCAGAAAAGGTGCTTACAACTTATTATTGGGAAGAGATTGGATTCATGCCAATTGTTGTATCCCATCTACAATGCATCAATGCTTGGTTCAGTGGGTAGGTGACAAGATTGAGATTGTCCCAGGAGATTCTTCTTATGTTATCGCATCGGCAGAAGCGGATACTTACTAAAGGACCAGGTGCATTTCAGGAGAAGTTTGGGAGAAAGATTTTCTCAAAGTTGCCGATTATGAGATTCCACCGATCCAAGTAGTCGGTTCTGACGACGGTTTTTAATGGATAGATTCGCCGATGATGGAAAATTAGGCCAGGGATTCACATCGGCCGATGATTTGGTAGAAGTAGATATAGGTAGTGGTGATAAGCCTAGGCCTACTTTTATTAGTGCTAAATTAGATCCTGAGAGTAAGCAACAATTGACTAGTTTGTTAAAGGAATATAAAGATTGCTTTGCTTGGGATTATACCGAGATGCCTGGTTTAGACCGATCAATTGTTGAACATCGGTTACCCATCAAGTCTGGATTTCGGCCGCATCAGCAACCAGCCCGCCGATGTAATCCTAACATTCTACCTGATATTAAGGCCGAAATCACCAAACTTATTGAAGCTAAGTTTATTCGGCAGTGTCGGTATGCCGAGTGGATTTCCAATATTGTTCCGGTTTACAAGAAGAACGGGAAGCTTCGGGTGTGCATTGATTTCAGGAATCTCAATAAAGCTACGCCGATGGATGGATATCCAATGCCTGTCGCCGATCTACTGGTTGATGCTACGGCTGGTCATCAGGTCATCAGCTTCATGGATGGTAATGCAGGTTACAATCAAATATTCATGGCGGAGGAGGATATTCCAAAAAGTGCATTCAGGTGTCCTGGTCATGTTGGGCTATTTGAATGGATAGTCATGACTTTTGGGTTGAAGAATGCTGGTGCTACTTATCAAAGGGCTATGAATTTTATATTTCATGAGTTCATCGGCAAGCTCGTGGAGATTTATATTGATGATGTGGTGGTTAAGTCTGGAGATTTCTCAAAGCATCTTGCCGATTTACAAAAAGTGTTAGAGTGCACAAGGAAGCATGGATTGAAGATGAATCCCAACAAGTGTGCATTTGGTGTATCGGCAGGGCAGTTTCTTGGTTTCATGGTACATCAGAGGGGTATTGAAATTAGTCGAAGATCTATTGATGCCATCAATAAAATAGTGGCCCCTACCAACAAAACCGAGCTCCAATCCTTGATCGGCAAGGTAAATTTTATCAGGAGATTTATATCGGACTTGTCTGGTAGGATTCGTGCTTTCAGTCCTCTTCTTAAATTGAAAGCCGATCAAGAGTTTGTTTGGGGAGAAGAACAGCAGTTGGCTCTGGATGAAATCAAGAAGTATCTAGTAAATCCTCCTGTTCTAGTTCCACCTCAACAAGGGAAGCCCTTCAGATTGTATTTATCTACCGATGGATCGGTTATCGGTTCAGCTTTAGTTCAAGAATTTGAAGGGAAAGAAAGGGTAATTTATTATTTGAGTAGGAGGTTGATTGATGCTGAAACCAGGTATTCGGCCATTGAGAAACTATGCTTATGCTTATATTTTTCATGTATCAAGCTGAGACATTACCTGTTATCGGCCGAATGCACTGTTGTTTGCAAAGATGACGTGGTCCGATACATGCTATCTATGCCGATTATGAGTGGTAGGATCGGTAAATGGATTTTAGCGCTGTCGGAGTTCGATTTGCGTTACGAATCGGCTAAGGCAGTCAAAGGGCAGATTATGGCCAATTTTGTGACTCAACATTGCGGTCTAGTGGAAACCTTGGAAATTGTACCCTGGACGCTCTTCTTTGATGGATCTACCTGTGACCGGGGGGCAGGAATCGGCATTGTATTCGTTTCCCCTAAGGGGAGGAAGTATGAGTTTTCCTTGCCGATTGTTGCCACATCAACAAATAATCAGGCTGAGTATCAGGCTCTGATCAAGGGATTGGAGTTGTTAAGAGAAGTTCGTGCTGATGCTGTTGAGATATTCGGGGATTCTATGTTGGTTATAAATCAATTGGCTAGAAGCTATGAATGCCGAAGTGAAGTTCTCATAACTTATTTCGAGAGAAGTATGCAACTGTTAAAGGAATTCAAGGATGTCCGATTGGAGCATGTTCCCCGATTGCATAATGAAGACGCTAATTGGTTAGCTCAGCATGCCTCGGGATATCAGCCAATGATTAATGCGACATCGGCAGTCGGTGCCGGTGATTGGAGGAAAGAAATTATTGATTATCTAAAAGATCCATCCAAAAAAGTTGAGAGGCGGGTTCGATTTCAAGCAACCAAGTATGTGCTCCTTGAAAATGAATTGTATTATCGGACTATCGACGGAATTCTTCTCCGATGCTTGGGTGATGATGAAGCTAGAAGTTTGATGGGGGAAATCCATGAAGGAGTGTGTGGAGCGCATCAGTCAGCTTTTAAGATGAAGTGGATGATTCGAAGGAATGGATATTTTTGGCCAACCATACTTGAGGATTGTTTTAAATATTTCAAGGGATGTCAAGGTTGTCAAAAGTTTGGTAATATCCAGAGAGCACCCGCATCGGCTATGAATCCTATAATAAAGCCTTGGCCGTTCCGGGGATGGGCCATCGATCTGATCGGCCAGATTTATCCACCATCTAGCAAAGGGCATAAGTTCATTCTAGTTGCCACTGACTATTTCACTAAGTGGGTTGAAGCTATTCCTTTGAAGAAAGTCACATCGGCCAATATGATTGATTTTGTGAAGGAGCATATTATTTACCGATTTGGGATTCCCCAAACGATTACTACCGATCAGGGCACCATGTTCACATCGGGGAAGTTCGATGAATTCGAAATCGGTATGGGAATTAAAGTGTTGAATTCTTCTCCTTATTATGCTCAAGCCAATGGGCAGGCCGAAGCGTCTAACAAAGGAATTATCAAGCTTATTAAACGAAAGATTGAAGAAAATCCTAAGCGGTGGCATACATTATTAAATGAAGCATTGTGGTCTTATCGGATGGCTTGTCATGGATCGACCAAAGTATCACCCTATCAATTGGTGTATGGACATGATGCAGTGTTGCCTTGGGAAATTAAGGCTGGATCTAGGCGATTATCTTTTCAAGATCAATTAACTTCCGATGGTTATGCCACTTTGATGACCGATGAATTGGACGATCTAGCAGGGCATCGGTTAAAAGCTTTAATGAGTATAGAAGAAAATAAGAAGAGAGTTGCTAGATGGTATGATAAGAAAGTGAAGGCTAAAGAGTTTGCCGATGGGGATTTGGTATGGAAATTAATTTTACCAATTGGGACCAAAAGTTCAAAGTTTGGAAAGTGGTCTCCTAATTGGGAGGGTCCTTATCGGATAAGTCGATCGGCTCCTGGTAATGCCTACATTCTAGAAACCCTCGAAGGAATTGAATTTCCCAGAGCATTAAACGGCAAATATTTAAAGAAGTACTACCCCAGTATATGGGTCGATGCATAGAAGTTTAGGTGCCGATAACACTCCTATCGGCTGGATCCAAATGCTTGGGGACAAGACTTGGTGTTTCAAAAGTTTAGGTGCCGATAACAGTCCTATCGGCTAGACTAGAAGCTGAGGAAGCAGGAAAGCACAGATATAATGTCGATGGAAACTCTAAGTGTTAAGCAGCGTCTGGATTGCCGATATAGCGCGTAGCCGAATTTGGTTAGCTGCTTCTATCTCCTTGATGTCATCATCGGCAGAACCTTCTATCGGCTTCAGTTTCTTCTTCAGTTGAAGTGCCTTGCGACCATGAGCATTTCGCTCGTGCTCAAGAAGCCTGATGGTCTCTGGCAATTGGCTCTCTTCCTGTTGGGCTTGGGACAGAGCGTTCTCTACTGCCTTGAGCTCCGCCAACAGGGATTCTTTTCTTGCCGATAGATCGGATATCTTCTGCTTCAGCGCGTCTCCAGAAGATCTCAGGATACCGATGTTCTTGTGCTTCTCATCGGTCAAAAGCTTCTCTTTCCTCATTTCATCGGAGAGTTGAGTATGAGCGGCTCTATCGGCAAGACGCCGAGAAGCTCTCTGGTACTGCAGCTGGCGACTCTCCAGATGAGCGGCTTGGAACAAGATTTCTTCAACATCGGCTGGGATTTGGCCTCTGAGAGTTATGAACAGGGTCTTGGTAGGGTCGGAATCATCAACCAATTGCGCTGTGTCCTGGTGAAGGAGAGCTGACAATTCTTCCAGCCTGACCCTGATCTCTGCCGATGTGATGCCGACCGTCTGAGAAGAGCTCGCTTCTTCACCTTCTTCTTCAGAGAGATCGATGGCGAAGGAGAACAGGCTATCGGGCGAATCTTGTTCTCGGGAGGGAAAGCAAAATTAGCTCATACTCAGAGGATCGGCAAATAGTGCTAACGGTAAACGGTGACTTACTTGCTTCAAGGCAATCTTTTGTCTTTGACTGAGAAGTGCTGACGGAGCTGCAGGCTGATCGGCCAAAGATGCCGATGGAGCTACAGGTTGATCGGCTAGGATTGCCGATGGAACGATATCTACTGAAAGAAGACAAAAGGAGTTATGAGACTAAATAAGAATAAGTTCATCGGTAGCGATATTGTTAAAGTATGTTACCTGGAGGAGGAACAACGGTTGTCTGAATCGGAAGAACTGCTGATGGTATAACTGGACCCACCGGGCCAGTTGTTTGTTCACCCATGTCAGCTGATGTATCTTCTGTTTGAGATCCTTCCTGCTGGGGTTCTTCTATCTGTGGTGCTTCCTGCATTGGTGGGGGAGATGGTGCTTGCTGTGGCTGAGCTTCTGGAGAAGAAGGAGAAGACTCCACCGGAATTGGAGATACCGGAGGAGGAGGGGGAGTTGCTACCTTCTGGCGCTTCGTTCCAGTCTTAGCACCCGTGGTGCGCTTTCTCTTTGGTTGGCTAGACTGGGGGGCATCGGCACTATCACGCCTGGCTTTCGCCGATACGCCGGTTTGCTGCAATAATGAACAAGAGTTTATAAGCATAAATATAGCCGATATAAAGATAGTCAGCATAAAGGAAAAGATTTGACAAATTGCCTTGAAAGCCCGTGCCAGAGTGGGAGCAGCTACCGTTGGTGATGTCTGGGTTCTTCTGGTGGTGACTTTCCTGAGGCGTACACCCCGATGCACGATGGAAGCTAGAGTGGGAGCATTGTGGCCGATTGAGGAAATCGGGCCTGATGGAAACAAGTCAATTGGCCTGCCACTCTTGCTAACCAATGGAGGGATATTGTCAACCTGCAAAAGGAATACAAGGGTAAGCTGCCAATGGAAGTAATATTGAGAAAATGAAACATTGGTTTGAGTTGCTTACAGTGTCATCGGGAACTTCGTATTCGGAGTCAATCATGCCGCGGTATGAAAATGCCGATCTGCAGAATAGATGCTCTTTCCAATCTGCCCACCATAACTTGTATGCCTGAGTGATAAAAGCAGCCGGAACCCATTCTGACAGATCTACATCTGTATCGGCGTTTGGTGGTAGTTGGGCTACTCGAGTCCACTCAAGAAGGTTGTTGATAGTTTCTCTGGGTTTTATCACATCGGCATAAGGAAGTGCAATCGGCAACTGGCCGAAAGCTAACTGGCGAGCTAATGCCGATGGATTGTAAAATTCGTAAGTCTGAGGGGAGGTTTTTGTGCTACCAAAGAAATTCACTGGAATGATTCTGGGAGTCACAATTGCCATCATCGCCTCACTGTCCCTGACGAGAGCTTCATCAAATGGATTGAAGGTCAGAGGGAGCGTGCCATCTGGGTCATCATAAGCCAACCATGGTCGTTCGTCTCTGGCCAAACCCTCATACAGAGTCTGGAAGAATCGGCCGATCTGATCTGGATTACCCCCTGAACCAGGCAGAACTATGATAGCTTCGCCAAAGTTCAAGGGGGCGCGTGTTGCCGATTCCTCTTCACCCAATACATGGTTTTCAGCTATATCTCTTGGGAAACGCTGTGTGAATAGGTTGAAGTTGAGACGCTTGTGCAGATGCAGATTGAGCCACATGTTGACAACCCACCAGGGGCCTCCCAAGTTGCCAGTGGATTGGCCGAGCAGAAGTTTCTGGGCTACTTGATGGAGAAGGTGGTAAGCGGCGCCAAGCAAGTATCGGCCAAGAGGGAATCGGCCACCGTTAGCCAGTCTTTCTGCTGCCGATAGGTAGACAGAAGTCGGTCCTGCCGATCGACCACAGAATACAAACTTGTCCAGCCACATGTTCAGAAAGGTGGTTTGTTCCTTTATGGTGACAGATCCTCTCCCACGGTACTTCTGAATGTACCCCGACCAACCGCCGATAGCGCGAGTCTCCACTTTGGCACTAGGGGCAGTATCAAAAAAGTGGGTGCTATCGGCAGAAGATATATCTAGACCAGTAAGCATGGCTACATCGGCAAGAGTAGGAGAAGCAGGGCCGTGGCCAAAGGCAAAAGCATTGAGGGTGTCTGACCAAAAGTAGGATGCAGCTATCAGCAGTGACTCGTTCCTATGCATATCGGCAATGGACAATCTAATGCATTGGGCTAGATTCCTTTCACCCCACTGAACTTCATTAGAGTTGCTGACCCTCAAGAACCAATCTTTCCACCCCACAGTTGGGCTGGGCCAAGAGCGGAAGGTGTCCTTCCACAGATCTAAGGAAAAATTTTCGGTTCTGAAGGGGATCCTGTTGGTTTCTGCGTTGATAAGGTCAGTTGGATCTGGATCCCCTAGAGGGCCGAGGCATTGAAGGTGTGGTTGATCGGTGGGGATGACAATTTTGTTGGACAATTCCTAGTGATTGTGGGCGTAAAAAGAAATACAAAGAGGGAAGAAAAGGAAGATGTTCAGTAAAATGAATTGCGAGTGAACAGGGATATGAAGAAAAATACAGAAGACGGGGTGGAGATTTGACCTCAAGGACGACGAACCCGACGGCCATCTTGCTGCGAAGGAAGCGTTTGAAGGCGCCGGAGTTGGTGAAGAGGGGTACTTGTCGGAGACCTTGGGAGTTTTTTGGTGGCGCCGCCGCTGGAAAAGTAAAGTTGGGTAGTAGAATGGTGTGATGGGGAAGGAATACCCAAGAAGGAACTATTTATAGGACGAAATGGGCAAGGGCAAATCCGACTTATCTCTTTGCCGCATCCGAGAAATCCGAGGGTACTCAGGTGGATATAGTAACTGTTCGCACGGTAATCCAGGGATTGTGCAGGCAATTTGACGGGAAGCGGTCATTATCTGAAGATATTTTACTGTGCGAGATCTCCTGGTCGGTCCATCGGCAATATTCTATAACGGTCATATTGCCGATGGGCGGATAGAGGGGAAGTAACCGTTTGTGCGAATATCCTGGTCAGAACATCGGCAGATCTTTGTAACGGCATGGTTGCCGATGTACGGCTGAGAAAAATGCCCGTTTAGGAAGTTGGGGATTTCGAAGAATCTGCGGAGGCATAGGATCAGAGTTGTTCAGATTGAGGTTGTCGGTTACCAGATTAGGAGCATTAATTGCGGGAAAGGGCATCATTACTGCAGAGAATTTCGGAGCATTAATAGTTTTATACTCCGAAATTGGGGGGCATGTGTTGACACCGTTTTTGGGCACGTGTCTAGGATGGCAGGATAAGGTGGCAGTACGATGTTTACGAAGTGGGTTGCCGATGAAGATGGTTGCCGATGAGAAAGAAGTTGAACGTGACTAAGTCCACATGCAGTAATATGGTGCCGATGGCTAGATAAGAAAGTCTGCCGATGACTATGGCAAAGGGTCTGCCGATGATGCAAAGAGGGAGTCCGGAAGCTGCCGGTCGTTATGTGGAGGAGTTTCGGTTTGTCACGAGGGATAGTTTTGTTATTTCCTTAATTATTTGCATCGTTTTGTATACGGATTCCATGTAATTTGGGATTCAAATTCTAATTGTGTCTGGTTATAGCTCTTTGAGCAGGGTATAAATATAGACCCTAGGGCCTTGTAATAAGGAATCAATCAATCAATCAAACACACGTTTTTACTCATATTCCAGTATTTACTTTTCGACGACTTCGTCATACTTTTTCCCTTTGTTACGAGTTCTTAGGAATTCGTCGACTTAAGCTCGGCGTGTTCTACAGTTCCGCGTGAGTACCTCTTAGCCGTGACATCCGGGCGCATCGCTGTTGTCAGGACTAAAGTATTCGAGTTATCACCTTTGCCGATAGCAAGGTCAAATCGGCTGGCACGCCTCAACGCTTGAATCGGGTATTAGCCCTTTGTGTTTGCAGATCAGTTTTGCATCAACATTCCTTAATTTATTTACTTTCCTTAAATAGCTTGTTTGTTAATCATTCTATCTTGAAAAGGAATTAAAAATGTTAAAATCTAAAGCCCCATGTGAGTAGACTTGTGGTTTAAACCCCATAGGTATATTGACTGTGGTGGCACAAACTAAATATGTTTTCATCTTACAATAAAAATATAAAAATAATAAGTGCATGATCCTGCTAAATAAATAAAATTTATTAGGAGGAATCTCAATATGATAAAGGCTAAGAACCATACATTTACTTTTTACTGTTTATGAGCATTGAGTGTGGTCAAGCTGTGTAGACCCTTAGGAGCTTGTCATACGGTTAAAATCAATATTCACTTGTACGTTCACTCATACATGCTGCTTCTACTCCGAAAGTACACATCCACATACATCCACTCATTTCCATCTCCAGATTCACCCAAAATTATTCTACTCCTATCCAGGAAAGAATAGCCAAAAACATCATCCTATCCCTGCTATTCCCTGTGAAATAAATGCTCGAGATATTTTGGTTACTACCACTTGCTACATTATTCTAGGAGGGTGAGTGCTCTGAAAAAAAAGTGAATACGAGGAAATAAAAAGGGGATAAAGTGAGACGAGAGGTAAAAATAGACAAGTGTCCGACAGTAGAATTAGGGGTACAAGATATGCACCTGAGAGAAAAGAAAAAGAAAATATAGAGCATCTCATTCTCCTAAAAAAAGCTTCAAAGTGCAAGAAAGGTATGTATCCTCTAAAAAGAACAAAAGTAGAAATAGACTTTCACCGTTGTTATCACCATCATCACCATACACCATTCATTCGCCACACATGCACATCTAGATTTGACTTATTGACTTGTTTCTATGGATCCATGGTTTGACTATGCAATAAATGTCTTGTAAGTATGTATGCTTTATCTCCCACCTATGAGCTCCAGATATCAATACCTTATTAGAGTAGGGTGAGAGAGAAGGCAATATCACTATGCCTCATACCAAAAATACCACATACTTTGAGAGAAGGCATATACCATTATTGCCTTGGAAAGGATCCAGAAATACCACAAAAAAGAGTGTCGAGGGTGTCAGTAAGGGGTACCCTAACTGACGCACATGACGAGAGCACCCGTACGTAAATCGAGGTCCCCGACTCGACGCCCCCCAGCCGCATGACGGGTATCGACGTCCATAGCCTCGAGCACGGATAGAGCGTCGTGCGAACCAGCTTGGGCTCGACCAAACGGTGACCATTGAATACGGAAATAGGCTCGTACGAATCAAAAGGCCTCGAGCGCAAGGACGCCTCCCGCCGCCTGACGCGGGCACGGGAACTAGGGCATTTAATGCGCCTGCCGCGTTCTCACCTAACACGTCAGTCACGAGAAGCGTGATAGGGAATAAGCACCCGTCCAATCGTTCCTTTTTGCAGCCTTGCCCACCAAACAAGCCAGAGCGTGGCAGGGTGCAGCTAGGTGGTCGGAACGTCCCGTCAAGACCCCCTCGAGACGCCCAGAGTCAGCGCTCTACTCAGCAAGGCTTTGTGCGGCACCTGACCCTCGAGCAGGCATGTTCCTTCCAAGAGAAGGGTCGAGCTACGATGGACGGCACCTCAACCACTCTGACGCGGCTGCAGTCACGACGTACAAGCATGCAACAGATAAACTGGTCCAAGACGGCGAGCAGGAGCAGGATTCAGGGGCACGCGTAATCATCATCAAGGTACCAAGACAAGACGGTTCGAGGCCACGCCGGTACGGAGGCCTCGAGTAGGTCAGCGCGCCACACCCCTATCGACCCCTACTTTGTCGCCTATGCATGTAACCTAGGCCTCCCCTTGGAACTATAAAAGGGGAAGCCCAGGAGCGGATACACAACAAAAGACATACGTAGAACAGTCACCATACTTCATCTTCATCCCTCGATCCATACCGACTTGTATTCACCCCTGTACAAGCACTTAGGTGCCAGATAATACAAACACTCTCCCCTGCTGGACGTAGGGCCTTCTCATGCCCGAACCAGGATAAATCATTGTGTCTTTTCTTGCATCACCATCTGGAAAGGGGATCACGCACTAGTTTTACTCATTGGTGTGACCCCCCGGGGGGAAAACACCGACAGTTGGCGCGCCAGGTAGGGGTCCTGCATGTTTTTTCACCGATTTCCCATCTCTTTCTAGATGGCCACTCTCACTTCACCGATTCCATGCTCCACGGTGATTTGGTTCGGCAGCCTCGAGTTCATGTCCACCGGTTTTGGCTATGACATGATCCTGCTCTCAGTCAAAGGACCGGGAGGAGCTCGCATTGCGCCCCCCGATTGAGGGCTCCAAGACGGCCTCGCCGCCATGCCTCCCCGCCCAAGAAGAGGCGTGGACAGCGCCACCATCACTCCTCTGCCCCCTCACGGTCGCCAGCTCGTGCCAGGCAGCTGGTGACATAGGAGCTGATAGCCCCACGCGCCGAAGCCGCGGGTATGACGGCCCGATGTCGCGAGGGTCGCGCGACAACATTGGGTGACGACGCGCCTTGCGCGCCCTCATCTTCCACGATGCTACTTCCGCATGGGTTGTTTGCCCCAAGAAGAATGCTGCCGTTCGGTCTGGACAACGCCGCGGCATCGCTCGCCACGACAATATGTCCAAATGTCTAGACGTACGTAGAGCGACCAATGGTCCTCCCACGCGAAGCTGGAGCACAGCAACAAGCGTCTGAGCTGCCGGATTTCTCCCAGGTACGGGCCTCCGCCGCCTAGGACCTGGGCGATACACGATCACCTCTCTCAGGCAACGGCTGCTGGAGGAATGACGTGGATGCTTCTACGCCACCAAGCCGGGCTCCGACTCTGAGTCCGACAGCTACGACCATACTAGGGAATGCTTCAACGTCGACGGAGAGGTGGAAACCACCGACGAAACACAAGACGCCATCACTGGTGGTCGAGCCCCTGTAGCAAGGGAGGACCCCAGGACGCCTGGGAACGATGGTCAGGTCGACCCCCCTCCGCAAGAAGACAAAGCTGCGCAACTTGCGCAGTTATGGGAGCTCAAAGCAAAGCTCGATGAAGATCGCGAGCGCCTTGTCCTGCTCGAGCAGATCCTCGAGCAGGACCAACCATACCCGCCTGGCGGAAGTGCCCGCAGACGGGCTCGAGAAGTATAGCGACAGATTGTTGGGGATGGGGAACTGGAGCAACCCGTCAGCCGCTTCCCCCGAGCAGGCCAGAACGTCGTGGCAGCGACAATGCTGCTACGAAAGATGCCTGAACCTTCCAACTCCCAAGCGCGGCGAATTCAAGACGAGATGTAGACTCTGCTCCAAGTGGCAGCGGTTCAGCAGGCCGAGATCTCGGGCTCTCGACGTCGAGGAGCAGCCACGGATAAGCGTGATGAGCCAGCCCAGAACGAAAAGGAGGTATCAGTCCATCAGCAGCCGCCCCCTCGAGGGAAGAAGACAGCGCTTTTCCTCAACCACCCCGTCGATAATCAACGGCGACACGACGCACGATGCGACATCAATGAGCATCATCGCTGTCGATATGGGGATGCAGAGGAGCGTGGTTACAGCGCCCACCGCAGCGGGCGGTACGACAGCGACAAGGACCGGATGGCCCCGGAACCGCCGGGCCCTCGCGTGTTCAGCAGAGTGATCCACAGCACACCACTGCCCAGCCCGTTTCGACCCCCGACTAGCATTGCAAAATACAATGGCGAGACCAAGCCAGAGTTGTGGCTGGCGGACTTCTGGTTAGCCTGTCAGTTGGGAGGCGCTCGAGGGGACGATCGAGCCATCATCCGATAGCTACCGCTTTTCCTCTCCGACACTGCTCGCAGATTGCTCGAGGAACTTCCAGCCAACCAAATCCATATTTGACAGATTTGGTCAGGGTATTCGAGGGCAACTTCAAAGGGACCTACATACAGCCCGGCCATTCATGGGATCTCAGCAAGTGCAAGCAGAAGCCAGGAGAAACTCTTCGAGAGTATGCTCGACGCTTCTCGAAGCAGCGCACCGAGCTGCCGCACATCCCAGACCACGACATCATCCTGGCCTTTGTCTCGGGCATCACCAGCCGAGATTTGGTGTGGGAGTTGGGCCGAAATCGCCCTTAGACCGTCGATGAGTTGATGGACGTACTGGCAAACTACGCTGCAGGGAGGAAGCAGTCGGCGCTTTCTTCAGCTACGAAGTGGGCAAAGGCAAGTCGCCAACCGATGACGATGAGGGCCCCAGTCGAGGATCCCAGAAGAACAAGAAGAAGAAGAAAGCACGATCGTTCCAATGGGAGGCCCTCGACGATGACCTCGTCGCCGCCATGGATCGTAAAAGACCTCGAGACCCCCCTGAAGGAGCTATCTTTGACAAGATGCTGAAGGAGCCCTGACCTTACCATAAGGGAGGGGCAACCCACAAGCTCGAGGACTGCCGCATGCTGAAAAGACACTTTGACGGCCTGGGGTTCAAGAAGGACGACCAGAAGAAAGAGAAGAACGGCGACAAGGGGGACGACAAAGAAGACGAGGGTTTCCCAGCCGTCCACGACTGCTACATGATCTACGGCGGACCCTCGACACAGCTAACCACAAGGCAGCGTAAGAGGGAGCGTCGTGAGGTCTTTGCGGCAAGGATGGCGGTGCCCCAGTACCTCAACTGGTCAAACACCCCCATCACCTTCAATCAAGACGACCATCCCGACAAGGTAGTCGCCCCAGGAGTCTACCCACTCGTCATCGACCCCATCATCGTCAACACTAGGCTCTCGAAGGTGCTGATGGACGGCGGCAGCAGCCTGAACATCATCTACCTCGAGACCCTCGACCTTCTCGGCATCAACACGGCACAGCTCCAACCAAGCGCGGGTGGATTCCATGGTGTCGTACTAGGAAAGAAGGTGCTGCCGGTAGGTCGAATCGACCTACCGGTCTGTTTTGGCACGGCGGCCAATTTCAGGAAGGAGGTTCTTACCTTTGAAGTGGTAGGATTCCGAGGCATGTACCACGCCATCATCGGGCATTCGGGCTATGCCAAATTCATGGCTATACCCAACTACACCTACCTGAAGCTGAAGATGCCCGAGCCCAAGGAGGTCATCACCGTCAGCTCCTCCTACGAGCACGCGTACGAGTGCGACGTCGAGTGCGTCGAGTATGGAGAAGCTGTCGAGAACTCCACCGAGCTTGCCTCAAAGCTCGAAGCCTTGGCCGCAGAGGCTCCAAAGCCCAAGCGTCACGCGGGCAGCTTCGAGCCGGTAGAAGGAACGAAGAAGATCCCGCTCGACCCCAACGGCTCCGACGGCAAGGTACTGACAATCTGCGCCGACCTCGACCCTAAATAGGAAGCCGTGCTCGTCGACTTTCTCCGTGCAAATGCCGACATGTTTGCATGGAGTCCCTTGGACATGCCAGGCATACCGAGGGAAGTTGCCGAGCACTCCTTAGAAATTCAAGCCGGTTCCAAGCCAGTGAAACAACGGTTACGTCGCTTCGACGAGGAGAAACGCAAGATCATTGGTGAGGAGATCCACAAGCTTTTGACGGCCGGATTCATCAAGGAGGTTCACCATCCTGACTGGTTAGCAAACCCTGTACTAGTTAAGAAAAAGAATGGGAAAATGGGGTTGTGTGTCGATTATACAAGTTTAAATAAAGCATGTCCGAAAGTTCCTTTTCCATTACCACGTATCGATCAAATTGTTGATTCTACCACGGGATGTGAAACCCTTTCTTTCCTTGATGCATACTCTGGTTACCATCAAATAAAAA
The DNA here is from genome assembly GCF_000003195.3 of Sorghum bicolor. Taxonomy (NCBI): domain Eukaryota; kingdom Viridiplantae; phylum Streptophyta; class Magnoliopsida; order Poales; family Poaceae; genus Sorghum; species Sorghum bicolor. The sequence continues at coordinate 26,096,693 of NC_012876.2, read as the reverse complement.
TGAAAGAATCCGACCAGCTCGCGACGTCTTTCATTACGCGTTTTGGGATGTACTGCTATGTGACCATGCCGTTCGGGCTTTGAAATGCTAGGGCAACATACCAGCGATGCATGCTCCACGTATTTGGCAAGCATATAGGGTCGACGGTCGAGGCATACGTCAATGACATCGTCGTCAAGTCAAAGAAACGAGGAGACCTGATTTAGGACCTCGAGATCGCTTTCAGTTGCCTGCGCGCCAACGAGATCAAGCTAAACGCCGAGAAATGCGTCTTTGGCGTACCTCGAGGCATGCTCCTGGGATACATAGTTTCGCAACGCAGCATTGAGGCCAATCCCGAGAAAGTCTCGGCCATTACGAAAATGGGGCCGATCCGAGACGTCAAGGGAGTGCAAAAGGTCACGGGATGTTTGGCGGCGCTAAGTCGTTTTATCTCGAGGTTGGGAGAAAAGGCATTGCCACTATATCGGCTCTTGAAAAAAGCCGAGCGTTTCTCTTGGACCCCCGAAGCCGAGGAAGCCCTCGATAACCTGAAGAAAACGCTGACCTCTACCCCGGTCCTGGTCCCACCTCAGCCCGCAGAACCTCTGCTTCTGTACGTCGCCTCGACGACCCAGGTGGTCAGTGCGGCGGCGGTGGTCGAAAGGCAGGAAGAAGGACATGCGCTGCCGGTCCAGAGGCCAGTCTACTTCATCAGCGAGGTACTCTTAGAGACCAAGGCACGGTATCCGCAGATCTAAAAACTAATCTACGCAGTGATCCTCGCCCGACGCGAGCAGCAGCACTACTTCCTCGGCCACCCTATCACGGTGGTCTCATCCTTCCCCCTTGGTGAGATCATCCAAAGTCGGGAGGCCACGGGAAGGATCGCCAAATGGTCGGTCGAGCTCATGAATGAGACCCTCACTTATGCGCCCCACAAAGCCATCAAATCTCAAGCTTTGGTGGATTTCGTCGAGGAATGGATGGACTCCCAGCTCCCTCCGGCTCAAGTTCAAGCGGAGCTGTGGACGATGTACTTCGACGGGTCCCTCATGAAGACGGGAGCTGGGGTGGGTCTGCTATTCGTCTCGCCCCTCGGTGTCCATGTACGGTATGTCATCAGAATACATATTGCCACATCCAATAACGTCGCGGAGTACGAGGCCCTAGTCAATGGGCTGAAGATCGCCATCGAGCTAGGAGTCTGGCGCCTCGACGTTCGAGGTGACTCCCAACTCGTCATCGACCAAGTGATGAAGGCCAGCAACTGCCACGACCCGAAAATGGAGGCGTACTACAAGGAAGTACGTCGGCTCGAGGAAAAGTTCCACGGTCTCGAGCTCGTCCACATTGCCCGGCGCTACAACAAGGCGGCCGACGAACTCGCCAAGATCACCTCGACTCGAGGCACGGTCCCGCCTGACGCATTCTCAAGAGATCTGCACGAACCATTGGTCGACTTGGGCTCGGGGGCTGACGTCGAAACCACCGCCCTCCAACAAACCGACGCAATCGATGCACTACTAGCGGCAGCAGAAGTAATAGAGGTGGAACAGCGACCTGGTCGACCGTTCGACAGGCGCACGCCGTTCCTCGATTGCCTGATTCAATGTGAGCTACCAGAATATCGATTCGAGGCCTGCCGTATCGCTCGACGGGCCAAATCATGCATGATCTACGGCGAAAATAACAAACTATATCAACAAAGCGCGACAGGAATATTGCAGCGCTGCATCACCATAGAGGAAGGCCGAAAGCAATTCAAGGATCTACACTCGGGGGCTTGTGGCCACCACGCTGCTCCACGGACCCTCATAGGGAACGCTTTCCAACAAGGCTTCTACTGGCCAATGGCCGTAGTTGACGCCATCGAGCTCGTACGCTCATGCCATGGATGCCAATTTTTTGCCAAGCAGACACGCCTACCCGCCCATGCTCTCCAGATGATCCCCATCACGTGGCCATTCGCGGTGTGGGGTCTCGACCTCGTAGGGCCTCTACAGATAGTAGCAGGAGGATACACCCATCTACTGGTGGCCGTCAACAAATTCTCCAAATGGATCGAGGCTCGACCCATCACGAACATCCACTCTGAGCAAGCCGTCCTTTTCTTCACCGACATCATCCACCGATTTGGGATTCCCAACGTCATCATCACCGACAACGGCACTCAGTTCACTAGCAAAAAGTTCTTGGACTTCTGTGACCGGCATCACATCCGTGTGAACTGGTCGGCAGTGGCTCACCCTCGAACTAACGGCCAGGTCGAGCGTGCCAACGGCATGATATTGCAGGGGCTCAATCCAAGAATCTGCAACAAGTTGAAGAAATTCGGCAGGAAATGGGTCGAAGAGCTCTCTTCGGTCCTATGGAGCTTAAGGACGATGCCTAGTAGGGCCACGAAATATACCCCATTCTTCATGGTCTACGGCTCCGAGGCCGTGCTCCCAACAGACCTCGAGTATGGGTCACCTCGACTCAAAGCCTATAACGAGCAGACAAATAAGGAGACTCAAGAGAACGCGGTCGACCAGCTTGAGGAAGCTCGAGACATGGCCCTCCTCAACTCCGCCAGGTACCAGCAAAAGCTTCGACGCTATCACGACAAGCACGTGCGCAAAAGGGATCTGAACGTGGGCGATCTCGTCCTATGGCGGCGGCAAAGCAATCAAGGGCGCCACAAGCTGACTCCGCCCTGGGAGGGCCCATACGTGGTGGCCGAGATCCTGAAGCCAGGGACATACAAGCTCGCGGACGAAAAAGGGGCGGTCTTCGCCAACACGTGGAACATCGAACAGCTACGTCGATTCTACCCCTAGAGTTTCAAAGTTTTATGTTCTCATGTACATTCTGTACCAAGATCTTATGAATGAATGCATGAATGAATGAGATCTTTCCCTCGAGTAATTTACTTTTTCACCGGTCAAAATCTCGATGTTAGAAGGGAGTACCAACTACGACCCATCATTGTCGATACCCCCTCGGGGGATAGCAGGGGGGACCCCCCAAGTTCCTAAAAACCAAACAATTTTTTCCTATAAGTATGCCACACACGGTCGAGTAGTAAAGGCACCTAGAGCCCCTTAAGGGCCATGAGATGACGAGCCTGAGATCACCTACGCCCCTGGGCTATGGTAACTCTACTCAATCCCTCACCCTCGAGGCAATCAAGGTCGCCTTAACAAAAAACCGAACGAGGAAGCAAAGGAATTCCGAACACAAAAATAAGCAGATATTCACAAATCTTATAAACCACTTAAAGACATAGCATTTCCTTAAGATAAAAGTACTGTACAAGGGGCCTTAGCACCCAGAATAGGCTCGCAGGCCTTAGTCTGTGTCTCGGCCGTCACCACCATCGTCCGCGCCCGAGCTAGTCTCACGAGGAAGCACTTCCGGCTCGAACAACTTCGCCAGCCTTTCCCGAGGAGCCTCCGCATCGTCGATCAAGGCGTGAAGCCACTCCTCGTTCTCTGCGTCAGTCTTGGAAATATCGATGACTAAGCCATGGGACACCACCTTCATATCGTAGGAAAAAGCCCGAGGAGACAACCGCCATTGCCTGCTTCACCCCGGTATGAAGGGCGTCCCGCACCCGGTCCCTCAGCGTGGCACCTAGGTAGCGCAGCTGGTCGACCAGTGCATCGCCTCGAGCCGCCTCCCTCGACTCGTCCGCAGGCTCGAGCTCCTAGGAGGCCGAGAGATCACTTATCGCAGTCCACAGCCGACCGTTCAAAGCGACCTCCGAGCTGAGCCTTGGTGGAGCGGGCCTCGACTTGAGCGGCTAGCAGCTCATCTTTAAGCCCTACAAAGGCCGACACGGAGAAATTAGACGACACAAAGTATGATTTGGAAAAGAAACACGATGGTAGAAGCATACCGTGAATCTTCTCCTCCAGAGCTGTATTCTCGCCAACCAGGTCGGTGTTGGCCCTCTCGATCTCCCTGTAGGAGCGCGCCAGGTCGGTGTTGGCGACCCGCAGGTCCTCAATCACTTTGCCTGCCTGCGCGACAGCTCCCTCTTTCCCCAGCAGTGCCCTTTTCAGTCGATTGACCTCATCGGAGAGGTTGCGAGATCGAGCCCGCTCCGCCTCCTCGAGGGCTCTCTTCTTGGCCTCCTCCGCGGCGCTCCAAGCAATCTCGCCCTTCACGCACTCCACCTTCATCTCCTGGTAGGCCTCTTGGGCAGAGGCAAGGTCAGCCTTGATGAGGACCTTCTCCTTGTCAAGATCGGCGGCTGCGTCCCTATAAAATATGGCCTCTTCCCGGGCCCTGGACGCAGCCTCCTCGACCGTCATGGTCCGCTCCCTCAGCTGCATGGCCTCTTCCACCGCCTTCCTCGAGGCCTCCCGAGCTTCAGCCAGAGCGGCCTCCCTCTCCTTTTTCTCCTCCTCGAGCACAAAAAGCTCCTTGTAGGCCTTGAGGAGCTTCTCCTGCGACTCCAGGAGCTGGTCCTTGAGAAGAGGGAGCTGCTCCCAGCCGCCCCTCGTTGCGTGGATAAAGCCCGACTTTAAGCGGGAGGTCTCTTTCACATCCTGTGAACCAGCGGTCGAACAGTAAGAATACAAAACCTAAACCCCTAGGTAACTAAGGTCCAAGCACACTTACGAAATAAGCCAGACCGAGCCCGTTGTTGAAGGCGTCGGACAGGAGCCCCACCACGTGCTTCATCCAGAGGCGAAGCTCCTCGAGATGCTCCCACTTTTCGGCCTCCTTTCGATCATCCATAAAGATATTAGGCTCGGATGGGTCGGTGGAGGCCCGAATGCGGATCCGACCGGGGCCCCAGTTCTCCATCTCCTCCTCCGTGCGTGCCTTGACGCCCCGGATGAGCTCTTGGACAGTCTCGAGCGACCCCCATGATGCAAAAAATAGGTCAATGAGGGAGGGGAATCGCCCGTCGTCGTCCACTGTCCTCCAGGTACCGGTCTCGCCGTCACCACCACTGCCCGACGTCCCGGCTTCATCCTCCGCGGCGGCATTGGTATCCTCCCACGGTCGTCGTTCTCGAAGAAACCTAGGAGCGATCCCCTCGATGCCATAGATCGTGCCCTGATTTCTGACTGGGGGTCCACAGGGGTGCGCATGGCACAAGTAGGCGCCACCACGCCATCCGCTCGCCCCGGCTCAGTCGGGATAGAAACGGGAGCTCCCGAACGGAGCCACGCAGGGGTCGGCGGACCATAGACTGGCAGACCCTCCTCCCCGGTCTCAGGCCTCTGTGGCGATGGCGGCACTGGCTGGGGCGGGCTTCGTGGCAGCGGCTCGAGCAGTTCTCCTAACAGCTGACTCTGTTGCTCCTGCTGCCGGTCTTGCTCCAGCAGCTCCTCGAGCCGTTCTCCTTGTTGCTGCCGCCCCTCCTCTCTTTCTTCTCCATCCGGCCGCGGTTGTTGCTGCCCCTCCTGCAGCTGTTGCTGCGACTCCTACCCGCGCTCTTCCTCTTCCTTCTTCCTCTTCTCTTCGACGGAGTGGAGCCCGATGGGCCAAGGCGTCCGCTTCGCAACGGGGGAAGCCACGACCTCCTCGTCCATGGAGCGGACGTCCTTCGAAAGCCTATCACCGCCGGACCCGTCACTTATAGTGATAGGATCCCCCTCGCCCCCAGATCGGGGAGGCTCGGGGGCTCCCTCTTGCTCTTGAGGGCGAGGCGCCTCGACCCGCTTCGGTGACGGTGGGGTGGACTCTCCCACCAATGGACGAGGCGGGGCACTCTCGACACCCATCGATGGCCGAGGATCGGAGGAGCGTGTAAGCGCTCGAGAACGAAAAGTCAGTCGCCATGAAGATCGACATAAGGGTCACACGATTCTAGCAATATTGAGAGAAGAATGAAATGCTAACCTAAATCTTTGGGAGCCGCCCCCACCTTGAGCTTCTTGGCCATCGAGGGTTGGGCCTGTTCGAGCGACCGCTTCAACCTGAGGGAAGGAGTGTCGGTGTTTTCCCCACGGGGGGTCACACCAACTAGTGAATTTGTATGCGTGCTTCCCTTTCCCAGATGGTGATGCAAAAAGGCACAAAGATTTATCCTGGTTCGGGCAAGAGAAGGACCTACGTCCAGCGGGGGAGGAGTCTTTGTATTATATTGCACCTAAGTGCTTGTACAGGGGTGAATACAAGCGTGGTATGGAGTGAGGTGGAGTATGGAAGCTCTACTGCGTATGAGTGTAGTGTTGCCATTCGACGCCCAACCCTTCCCCTGGAAGGAAACGGGGCTGGTCGAGGGTCGGCCGCCGTGTAGCGCCTTGATATCCAGAGCGTTGATCTTAGGTGTCTCGAGGGGGTCCCGATTAGACGTTCCATCCCTGCTTCCTGCGTCCTGACAAGCTCTGGGTTGTTTGGTGGGGAAGGCTGCAAAAAGAATGACGGGACGGCTGCCTGTTCCCTATCACGCTTCCCGTGACTGGCGTGTTAGGTGAGAACGCGACAGGCGCATTAAAAGCCCTGGTTCCCGCGCGCACGTTAGGCGGCGGGTGGCGTCCTTGCGCTCGACGCCTCCTGGTTCGCTCGAGCCTATTTCCATATTCGACAGTAGATGGCGCTCGAGCCCTGATCGATTCGCTCGACACTCTTTCCGTCTTCGAGGTTGTGTCCGTTTACAACCGTACGCTTGAATGGGTAAAGCGTCGAGTTGGGGGCCACAACTTATGTACGGATAGTCTCATTATATACATCAGTTAGGATCCCTCTTACTGATACCCTCGACAGTAGCCCCCGAGTCTCCATTTGAGCATTGGCGCTCGAGTGGAGGCTGTATTTTCGTGGTCGAGTTTCCGTGGGGGCGCACGAGCGACCCCGCGGGGGTAGCCCCCGAGCCCTCGGAGGAGTTTTTTTTTGACTCCTTCGAGGGTTTTATTGCCTAATTCATAGAAACGCTGTCAACACCAGTGGTGGAAGGTTCTGATTGGCTCGTTTTGTGCGGAGGTTTCGACGTACTCTCGATAGAGCGAGCGTCATCCACCCTAGATTGAGCTCCTAATGGGTAGTCCAAGTGAGAACGTGTGCCCCTTTCGAGGGGGTCAGCTATAGCCTGGAGGCGTTATCATAAAGCGGGGTCGACGTGGTCGGGGATGCTGGTCTCGTTCGATAGAGTCCAGTGGCTCGATGCCTCCCATCGGGGGGATTCCTCTCGACTGTCTCGACCCTACCTCGGACATCCCCAGCGAGTTCTCGAGGTCGGCCTCGGTTTTCGACCACTCGCTGGGGATCCCTGACTCTGGTGCTCGAGATCGGCTGTCGAACCCTTTCGACGGGTCAGCCTGCGACGTCTCGAGGCTTTCGTGGGTGCATTCCTTGGCTTACAATGGAAGGAAGAGGCCATGGCGGTTCGCCTTTTTGCCCGTTGGGCGCGGCTCTTCAGGCGGGAGCCGTTGCGACACTGTACCGGCGCAGAATTCGGAGTGCCCCGTCTGTGAGGAGGAAAAGGATCGTTAGGCGGCGCATTTATGGGGGGAGTTACCTCATTTATCGGATCTGTCCGTTGGTGGGTTGCTGCCTATAAATATCCCATGGCATTGCCGCCGTTCTCCCTTCCGCCTTCTGTCTTCATTCTTGCCTTAGCCCTCTCGCCGTCTTAGCTCCCTTGCCATCTCACGCGCGCGCACCCCCTCGAGCAGTAGCGAATCCGCCTTTCTCCCACCCAAGATGCCTGTGAGACTTGTCACCGCCGACGACTGGTGCCCGTCGTCGATGACGGAGCGCCGTCTGCTGGAGCTCGAAAGGGAGGGGCTTCTGTGCCCCCGCACTTCATTGTCGCGGATGGAGTGGATCGCGCCGGCGGCGGACCACCGGGAGCCCAGGCCGCCCACTGGATATGTGGTCTCTTTCGCCAAGTTCCACCGCCACGGCCTGGGCGCTCCTCCGAGCCGCTTCATGCGGGTGCTCTGCCACCATTACGGGGTGCAGCTCCAGCACTTCTCCCCAAATGCCATCACCGTCGCCGTGGTCTTTGCCGCGGTGTGTGAAGGTTATTTGGGGATGATGCCCCACTGGGAGCTGTGGCTCCACCTCTACAGGGGCGAGCTCTTCAACGCCCCCGCTGGAGCCGCCGGAGTGAGGAAACCCGTGCGGGCCGGGTGCCTAAACCTGGTGCTGAAGACGGGGAAGACGGAGAGGCCACGGGAGTACATCCCGGTGGGGTTATCGTCGAACCACGCCGGATGGGACTCCCAGTGGTTCTATCTATGGAACGACGACGGTCTCCTCCCTGCCTAAACCGGCTGCCTGATCACGGAGCACCCGGAGAACTAGACGTACGGCGTCGTCCAGGTCCACCAGTCGCGGCTCGACCCCCTCCTCGACACCTTGAAGAAGCTACGCGTGGAGGGCCTGTCCGCTGCTCTCGTCCTCTCGGCCGTCCATCATCGGAGAGTTCTCCCGCTGATGTCTCGGCCGCTGAGGATGGATGAGATGGGGCTCGGCGCTTCGTCCCGGGACCTCGAGGCGTGCCGGATGTCCAACGAGGCTCCGGCGGACGATGAAGCTGCGGCTCGGGTCAGGGCGACCGTTGCCGGCGACTTCTAGCCGGAGCACATCAATGGCTTCCCCATGAGGCCTGATGCGGGCTCGATCGACCTGGTATGTTCCTTTCTTGTATATGGCTTCGATTCTAGATTTCTTTCGATCCCCTTTTAAGCTTGTCTTTGTTCCGACAGGGACAGATCGATGTTCTGTCCTCGAGGCCTCCAGTAAAGGAGGACGAGGTCGAGCGTGGCAAGCGGCGCCAGTCCGCTGAGAAAAAAAAGTCTGCCAAGGACTCAGAGAAGAAAAGGAAAAAGAAAAAGAATCTGGACCGCCAAGCGCTATAGGCGCATCGAGCTAAGTCCAGGCAAAGGGGGGAGCCTAAACAAGAATCCCCCAGTGAGGATAATGGCGGAGACAGTGATGACGACAACGACGACTCCGAGGGGATGGCGTCTCGTCTTGACCGGATCCTCGAGGGTCCTCCTCGAGGCGACGTCGACACCACGCGGACGAGAGCGCCAAAGGAGGGGCCAGGTGGATCTCACCGCTCCCACGTTGACACCCCTCCCGCGCCTGCGCCAAGTCGGGCCACCACACACCCCCAACCTCCCCCTGCACCAAAGGCGGGTGGTCGTGCCAAGCCCCAGGCGACGGTGCCGTTGACCCGTGGTCGCGCCACGACCTCCGAAAAGGGAGACACCGGCCGCAGGAGTGTTAGCCCCGGCGCTCGCTAGGTGGGAGATGCTGGACCAAGGCCTGCGCCTGCCCGTGAGGTGCCTGGAGCCTCGACGCGGGGTGGCTTGAGGCCCACCGGTCGAGCTACCGGCAGGCGAGCCGTTCTCCCTGTGGGGTAAGTTCTTCGACGCTGTGATTCTCATCCTCCTATTTCTCTGTGTTTTCTCATATAACGGTCTCCCCTATGCCCATTTCTCCTTCCTCAGGTTGAAGCGGATGCTCGAGCAGGCCCAGCCTTCAATGGCGAAAAGGCTCAAGGTGGGGGCGGCCTCCAAGGAGTCAGGTTAGTAGCTTATTCCCGTTGTTATGGGAATTGTGTCGTTCTTACGTCGACCATCATGACAACTGACCTTTGTTTTGCGTTTTTTAGGTTCCCCCGACCCTCGACCACCGACTAGCACCGAGAAAAGCATGCCCCATCCCCTGGCGGGTGAGTCCGCCCCCTCATCGCCAAAGCGGGTCGAGGCACCTCACCCCCAAGGGCAGGAGGGAGTCCCCGAGCCCCGCCGTTCTGGGGTCGAGGGGGACCCTATCACCAAAAGTGATGGGTCTGGTGGCGACGGGACTTCAAGGGATGCCCGTCCTATGGATGAGGAGGCCCAGACTTCTCACGTCGCGAGGCGGACGTCTTGGCCCGCCGGGCTTCGCTCCATCGAAGAGCAGAGGAGGAAAGAGGAGGACGAGCGTGAGCAAGAGGCGCGGCAGCAGCTGCAGGAGGAGCAGCGGCTGCAACGGAAAGAAGGGGAAGAAGGGCATCCTACGGCTAGCCCCCAGCTCGAGGGGCTACAAGAGCAGGACCACCAGCAGGGGCCGCGGGAGCTCTAGGAGCAGCAGCAGGGGGGCCAGCAGCTGGCGGAACTGCTCGATCCGCCCCATCCAGAGCCAGAAGCGCCACAAGAGACTGGCAACCAAGAGGAGGATCCGCCCGTTTTTGGCCCCCCGACCCTGTTGTGGCTCCATCCAGGGGCGCCCGCAGCGATCCCGGCAGAGTCAGGGCGGGCGGACGGCGTGGTGGCGCTTGCCTGCATGATGCGTACCCCCGTCGACCCCGACTCCGAGATTAGGAGGACGATCTACGGTATGGACAGGATCGCTCTGGGGTTCCTCCGGGGGCGTCGATCGTGGGAGGAGCCCATCCCCTCTGAGGAAGATGAGATTGGGACGTCGGGTGGTGGTGGCGGCAGCGAGACCGGGACGTGGAAGACGGTGGATGACGACGGGCGGTTCCCCTCTCTCGTCGACCTATTCCTACGCCACGGGGGGTCTCTCGAAACCGTCGAGGAGCTCATCCGAGGCATCAAGGCGTGTGCCGACCAGGAGATGGAGAACTGGTGTCCTGACCAGATCCGCATCCGGGCCTCCACCGACCCGTCCGAACCCAATATCTTCTTGGACGACCGGAAGGAGGCCGAGAAGTGGGAGCACGTCGAGGAGCTTCGTCTGTGGATGAAGCACATGGTGGGGCTCTTGTCTGACGTGGTCAACAACGGGGCTCACGCCGGCCTACTTTGTTAGTGTTCTTCAGTCCTTAATCTTTATAGAGCATTTGGTTTTGTGTTCTAACTGCTCGATCACCGGCTCCCAGGACCTGAAAGAGACCTCCCGCATTAAGTCGAGCTTCATCCACGCCACGAGAGGCGGCTGGGAGCAGCTCCCCATCCTCAAGGACAAACTCCAGGAGTCGCAGGAGAAGCTCCTCAAGGCCTATAAGGAGCTCTTGGTGCTCGAGGAGGAGAAGAAGGAGAGGGAGGCTACCCTGGTCGAGGCTCGAGAGGCCTCAAGGAAGGCGGTGGAAGAGGCTGTGTGTTGACGGTCCTTAATGCTCACATTTAACCATCAACTAATCATGGAAAAGGATCTAAATGGAACCAACACCTAGACTTAGGGTTTTATCTGATAGAATTCCATGAGTTTTGGTGTTTGTCTATTTTTGCAGGGGGTTATCAGGAAATACGGAGGAAAGGCCCACACGTCGGGTTTACATAGAGATATTATCGTGCTGCGCAATTATCTTACATCTAGAAGACTCCAGAAGCCACGAGACCGAAGCGGAGGCGAAACGGGGCCAGAGACAGGGCGCCCGCCCTGTCCTACTGGGCGCCTGCCCACCTCCTGAGTCCAATCAGGACTCTGCTTTGCGGGAGATCTCCACCGACCTAAAGGATCAAGGATAACCGTTCAATCTAAGTCGGTTTGATCCAACGGCCCATATTCACTTGAAGGGACTATAAAACCAGACCCCCCTGGCCCCTGGAGATCATACCTCTTCTACAGAATCAAAGCTAGGGTTTCAATTATTCATCCAAGTAGAGAGGATCCCTCTAGTTCATCTAGATCTAGTTCTAGTTCATCTAGTTCTAGTTCTAGTTCCTCTAGTTCTAGTTCTAGTTAGTTGTAGTTGTAATCTAGAAAATAGGGAGAGAGAAGAGGAGAGCGGAGGAGGAGCCGGATCTGTCGGATCTTCCTCAACTTTATACTTTTGCAGCATCTGGTTCGTTCTTCATCGTTCTCCAGGTTCTTCAATTCTTAATTCCTGAGTTCTTTAATTACTTTTATTTACATTCAAGTTATTTATTGGATTCCCGCTTGCATCAAGTGCTCTAGTCTTTATAACGCTAGAGTAGTAATTAATAGATTAGACGTGGTGTTTAGTCTTGCAATTACCTGGAATTGCACCCAATCCTACGGATTGTTGTGGTAGCCCTAGGGTAGTGACAGCCCTAACGGTCGACGTATTCCACCACGTTCGGATCGGTGTTTGTAGGACCGTAGTCGGAGCTTCCTAGCCCCCTTCTCATCTCTTTCTATGGTTAGTGTTCTGATGTCCCGATATAGATAATCTTGAAGTAAATCTTGATTCTTAGATCAACTAGAGAACTCTCAGGAAACTTCCTCTCTTCCCACCAAAAAATAATTATATAGTTATCCTTGGGCGATCTTGGATCTTAATTAGTACAGTCACGTTCTCTGTGGAAAATCGATACTCTGGAATACTCCCGGGTGAAAGCTACATCGGTATCCGTGCGCTTGCGGATTTTTCTGTTTGCGTTTAAAATACCCAACAAGCTTTCTGGCGCCGTTGCCGGGGAACGGTAGCTGTGCTAGTTTCGAACCAAGTCGTCCGTGTATCCTTTTTCTTTTCCTTTTTTACCACAATCACCTTATGATTTTCACCATACCACATGGATTCCACTCTAAGCATTAATGAGCATGGAATTTATTTCATAGCCACTTCATTTACTCCATGCTCATATGCAACATCTTCACAATCCATTGGTCTCTCCAACATCACCACATTCGAGATCTCCATCCCCCACTTCCTTTCTATTTATAAAAACTTTAAAAGGGCGGTTGTCGATGCATATGTCTATATTAAATATGGCAGATCTCGTTGAGTTGATCTTGATATAGGTCAGCGTTGGAGGGGAAACCACTTCACTGACATAAATTGATGGTTTCCCAAGGACAAGCTTAGTGTCCTAAAACAAGCACTGATCAGATGTAACATGAGCTTTTAATTATTTGCAACATTACCTTGTGTGTTGAGCATATAGGATAATTGTAAAAAATATTCCTTCGGGTATTCTTGTCACTAACCTTTCCAGGATTGGAGCAAGAAGATCGGATGAATGACAAGCACAAGGTATGTCCAACCAATCATCATGCAACATTAAATTCATCCAATCTTGAATTTTGCAAAATTCAAGCTTGGGGGAGTACTTTATATAAAAACATCATTTGCCATGTTGCTATGTTGGTTGTCCCTACCTTTGAGACATGCTCAATTTGTTAAATAGTAATCACACTACTTCATCTCCACTTGAGTAGAACTCTATAAATGCTCTCATGCTACCTTTATTTGCTTTAGTATATGTCTAGGTTTGGAGTAGTTTCATTTATCTCTTAATTAAGCATGGTGCTTAGTTTAGGAATGATGATCTTACTTCCAAAGGATTTTAAATTAAGCTTGATGCTTAGGTTAAAATTTCCTCCTAAATCAAATTAGACATGGTGTCTAGGTTGATCTTTGAGCCGATAGTATGCTATAGTAGATATTGGATATTTTGTTGGACTAACCCCTGCAGGAAAACTTTCAATATCAACCTGAGAGGTCCTGAGATAAACTCACATTGGAGACAAAGTGAGAGGCACATAAAGTTTAACAATTTACATGAGGAAGACATAGCTCACAAGAGATGATCCATGGAGGGTGCTACAAATACGATGCACAACCACTAAGAAAGGAAAGCTTCCACAAGGTGATACTTACCATCACTCTTCATGTAAGGTAACATCTTAAGGTACTTGACTATCACTTTTATAAGCTTCTCCTTAGTTCTAGCGTTCACATGAATAAAAGACAAACATGTATGATTTACAACTCTAGATTAACCAACCTAATCGATTCAACATGTTTAGTCCTTCCACCTTTGTGATCCCATACTCCTAATCATATAAGCTAAAATGTTGCACACTCAATCTTTGGAAGATATAAACAAAACATATATATAGATAGATTATCTTTCCATAAGGTTGAGCAGTCTAATCTGACAAATGTTAAATACTACACTCATGATTTTATTATCCATCAACTTTGTCTTGCTCACTATGCTTGAGGTTAGAGAAGAGCAAATACACTTTTGGTTCTGTTGGTGTTTTCCACCAACAGGGCCCATGCACTTGATCTCTGCCTTGTCTCTATGAGCAGGTACACTTTAAGCAAAACATGGAAGACTTTTACAACTCCCAGACTCCACCATGTGAAGAACCTAGATCTACGAGCACAAACACACTGGAGATACTGGACACTCAGGCAATCACTGCCCTGAGATGCTTAAGGACGTTACTACTGGAGTAACCCCGTTGTGGAAGTAATTACTGACCTTCTGCCGGTCAAGAGAGGCGATCCAGGACGCCCCGTCATCCCGATCTCCATCGACATGGAGGACTTCCCAGAAGCACTCTGCGACTTTGGCTCCAGCGTCAACATTATGCTCAGGAACCTCTGCGTCCGAGTTGGTAGCTTGTACGCCCCAGCAGACTTCGTGGTGATAGAGACTGATACTGATGAGAGGGCACCCATCATCCTAGGGAGGCCATTCCTGAACACCTCGGGAGCTGTCATCCACGCTAGTGCTGCCAAGATCAGTGTCTACATCAAAGGAAGGAAGGAGACATTTTCCTTCAAGAACAAAACTACACCAATCTCAGAGCAATCCTAACATGAACCAAGGAAAGGACCAACAGGAGGAACAGGAACAAGCAATTGTGGACTGAGTCAGCTAAGATGGTCACTGCTGCTCAAGGAGGTCAAGATCGTCAACTCAAGTCACCGTTCTTGATCAAGAAGGATGACCCTGGTGTTCCAAGCATCGAGTGCACAATCAACGGATATTTTTTTCAGAAGACACTCTACGACACCGGATCTGATGTCAACATAATGGCCGCAGTCACTTATCAGCTCCTGCATGGAACCATGTCCCTACAACCGACATACATTCAGCTCCAGATGGCAGATCAGACATTCCGTAAGGTTATTGTCATGGGAGAAGACGAGTACAATCCACCCGTCATCCTTGGAAGACCGTTCCTCAGCACCGTTAAAGCAATCATCTACATTGGAACCGGAGAAGTCCACATGAACTTCCCCTCTGAGCAGGTACGCCGCTATTTTACTAACCCTAACTATATAGTTGAAGACTCTAAGCAGGTCAGGACAAGAAGAAGACGACGCAACCGCAACCAGAGGAGGCAAATCATCAAGGACGGATGGGCAGACTATGAAGGAGAAGTAGTAATGTCTGAAGACATACAGCTTGAACAGAACTGTCCTGAGGAGACCGTAGCACCGAGTTAGGTGTGGAGAAAGAAGATAGTTATACATGAAGAGCAGGCTCCACCGGAACCACCGACTACGTCATCCAGCGAATCCCAGGACGACTGAGAAAATGGAGAGTCCCGTTCGGAGGACTTAAAAACACTGAACGCCTTGCCAAGAGGTAAACTTTGTAGTTATCTTTTTCCTTTCAAATTATTTAAAATAGTTTGCTTAGTTAATCAGGTTCATATCATCTTGAAAAGAAAATAAAAATGTTAAAAAAATAGTAAGCCCCATGTGAGTATGCTCATGGCATAAAACCCATAAGTACATTCACTGTGGTGGCATAAAAATGAAATAAATATATTCCTGTCCTATAAAAATAAAATTATAAAAATAAATTTATGATCCTACTAAAAAGAGTAATATTTATTGAGGAGACTCAACATGATAAAGGCTAGATATTTGTGCTAACACTTAACTAGTTCCACAAGCTTTGTTGTCTATTTGAGCTCCACAGAATTCAAGGATCAAAGAAGACTAGCAGACGGAGGACATCCTAATCGCTGTCAGAGTGCTGCCGACATTCAAATACACCTCCGCCACCTGCTAGCTACATTAGAAGAAATTACATCAATATCCAGCTTGGGGGAGAGCACCCCCATTTATCCAGCTAAGTATTCTACTCGCGTTTATATTTTACTCAAATAATAAAAAGATCCATAATCATAAAAACCCAAATAAAGATTTTGAGCTTATATATATCTTTGCTTAGTTTGATAAATAAATAAATAAATAAAGTTTGCTATGAACCCTCATGATAAGCTTTCACATGGAAATGATGAATAGTTGCTCTGCCATGACTAGTTCTAAAAATTGAAACCTCTCTCAAGTTTACGCATGACTGTTATTAATTAAGATTTGCTCTAAACCTGAACTTGTGGGGAGAGTACTTGATCTAAAGTCTAAGTCGTTAACGGATACGATATGGGAAGGTTGAGCTGCTGTTTATCTGTTCCTAGAGATGCTAGAATTCTGGAGAATTTTATCTTTGAAAATCTTTAAATTGTTGCATGATGAGTTCCTGTATGATGAGAGTTTAAATTCCTACCACAGCCATATATACATGCTTGCTAGACTATGAACCACACATTTACTTTACTTCTTATGAGCATTGAGTGTGGTCAAGCTGTGTAGACCCTTAGGAGCTTGTCATGTGGTTAAAATCAAGATTCACTTGCACGTTCACTCATACATGCTACTTCTACTCCGGAAGTACCATCCACATATATCCATCCATTTCCATCTCCAGAACCACCCAAAAATATTCTACTCCTAATCTGGGAGAGAATAGCCAAAAATATTCTCCTATTTCTGTTATTTCCCGTGAAATAAATGCTCGAGTTATCTTGGTTACTACCACTTGCTATATTATTTCAAGAGATGAATGCTCTAAAAAAAAGAAGAAAAAAAAATACGAGGAAATAAAAAGGGGCAAGTGCCCGGAACCTCAAAAGAAAAAAAAGTGAGACGAGAGGTAAAAATGGACAAGTGTCCGACAGTAGAATTAGGGGTACAAGATACCCACCTGAGAGAAAAAAATATATATATAGAGCATCTCATCCTCCTCAAAAAGTTTCAAAAGAGCAAGGAAGGTATGTATCCCCTCAAAAGAGCATAAGTAGAATTAGACTTACACCATTGTTATCACCATCATCACCATACACCATTCATTCGCCACACATGCACATCTTGATTTGACTTATTGACTTGTTCTTCTGGATCCATGGTTTGACTATGCAATAAATGTCTTCTAAGTATGTATTAGCTGTCTCCCACCTATGAGCTCCAGATATCAAAAGCCTTATTAGAGTAGGGTGAGAGAGAAGGCAATGCCACTATGCCTTATACCACAAATACCACATACTTTTAGAGAAGGCATACACCATTAATGCCTTGGTAAGGATCCAGAAATACCACAAAAGAGAGACTAGAGAGAGTCATACAAGGAATCTCTGAGTTTTATTTGAAAATCTGCAAAAACTCCAGAGCTATAGCTGATCAAGAATAAGAGACATGGTGCTTGACTAGACCGTTCTATCTTTTAACTACTCAAGACAGAAGTGACAGTTACAAGTCCCATGGTGAAAGGTAATGAGTAAGTTTTAAGTCTTAACAGTTTACTCTAACCCAGAGATGAGATCTTGTTTGAACGCATGTGTATCTTTAAGGCATGAAACCACTGCAGAAACTCTTGAGTTCATCTTTGCTCAGGGACGAGCAAAGGTTAAGCTTGGGGGAGCTTGTTGACGGTCCTTAATGCTCACATTTAACCATCAACTAATCATGGAAAAGGATCTAAATGGAACCAACACCTAGACTTAGGGTTTTATCTGACAGAATTCCACGAGTTTTGGTGTTTGTCTATTTCTGCAGGGGGTTATCAGGAAATACGGAGGAAAGGCCCACACGTCGGGTTTACATAGAGATATTAACATGCTGCGCAATTATCTTACATCTAGAAGACTCCAGAAGCCACGAGACCGAAGCGGAGGCGAAACGGGGCCAGAGACAGGGCGCCCGCCCTATCCTACTGGGCGCCCGCCCACCTCCTGAGTCCAATCAGGACTCTGCTTTGCGGGAGATCTCCACCGACCTAAAGGATCAAGGATAACCGTCCAATCTAAGTCGGTTTGATCCAACGGCCCATATTCACTTGAAGGGACTATAAAACCAGACCCCCCTGGCCCCTGGAGATCATACCTCTTCTACAGAATCAAAGCTAGGGTTTCAATTATTCATCCAAGTAGAGAGGATCCGTCTAGTTCTTCTAGTTCTACCTCTAGTTCATCTAGATCTAGTTCTAGTTCATCTAGTTCTAGTTCTAGTTAGTTCTAGTTGTAATCTAGAAAATAGGGAGAGAGAAGAGGAGAGCGGAGGAGGAGCCGGATATGTCGGATCTTCCTCAACATTATACTTTTGCAGCATCTGGTTCGTTCTTCATCGTTCTCCAGGTTCTTCAATTCATAATTCCTGAGTTCTTTAATTACTTTTATTTACATTCAAGTTATTTATTGGATTCCCACTTGCATCAAGTGCTCTAGTCTTTATAACGCTAGAGTAGTAATTAATAGATTAGACGTGGTGTTTAGTCTTGCAATTACCTGGAATTGCACCCAATCCTACGGATTGTTGTGGTAGCCCTAGGGTAGCGACAGCCCTAACGGTCGACGTATTCCACCACGTTCGGATCGGTGTTTGTAGGACCGTAGTCAGAGCTTCCTAGCCCCCTTCTCATCTCTTTTTGTGGTTAGTGTTCTGATGTCCTGATATAGATAATCTTGAAGTAAATCTTGATTCTTAGATCAACTAGAGAACTCTCAGGAAACTTCCTCTCTTCCCACCAAAAAATAATTATATAGTTATCCTTGGGCGATCTTGGATCTTAATTAGTACACTCACGTTCTCTGTGGAAAATCGATACTCTGGAATACTCCCGGGTGAAAGCTACATCGGTATCCGTGCGCTTGCGGATTTTTCTGTTTGCGTTTAAAATACCCAACACTGTGCTGCTGAGGGAGCGGGCTCTGACGGTCGAGGAGGCTGCATCTAAAGCCCGGGAGGAGGCCCTGTCCTACAAGAACGTCATTGCCGACCTAGACAAGGAGAAGGGCCTCCTCCAGACTGAACTCGCCTCCGCCCAGGAAACCTTCCAAAGGATGAAGGTGGAGTGCGTGAACGGCGAGATCGCCAGGAGCGCTGCTGAGGAGGCCAAGAAGAAGGCCCTCGAAGATCTCGAGGTGGAGCGGGCTCGATCCCGCAACCTTTCTGACGACGTCGATCGTCCGAAGAGAGCGCTGCGGGAAAAAGATGGGGCCATTGCGCAAGCCGGCAAGGTGATCGAAGATCTTCGAGTCGCCAACACCGAGCTGGCGCGCTCCAACAGGGAGGTCGAGAGGGCCAACACCAACTTAGTCGGCGAGAACACGGCTCTGGAGGAGAGCATCCGCGGTACGTTACTACTATCGAATTTCTTCTCTGAGGTGTGCTGGGTATTATCTAAATTCTTCATGTTGGACTTTACAGGGCTCAAAGATGAGCTGCTAGCTGCCCAAGTCGAGGCTCGCTCCATCAAGACCCAGCTCGAGGGGGAGGTCACCTTGAACGGTCGTCTAAGGACTGCGATAAGCGACCTCTCGGCCTCCTGGGAGCTCGAGCCTGTTAATGAGTCGAGGGAGGAGGCTCGGGGCGACGCGCTCGTCGACCAACTATGCTATCTTGGAGCTACGCTGAGGGACCGGGTGCGGGACGCCCTCCACGTCGGAGTGAAGCGGGCGATGGCGGTAGTCTGCTCAGGCTTCTCCTACGACATGGAGGTGGTGTCCCACGGCTTCGTCACCGACATCTCCAAGACTGACGTGGAGGATGAGGAGAGGCTCCACGCCTTGATCGACGATGCAGAGGTTCCTGCAGAGAGGTTGGCTAAGCTATTCGAGCCAGAGGTACTTCCTCCTGAGACTGGCTCGGGCGCGGGTGAGGATGGTGAGGGCCGAGACGCGGACTGAGGCCTGCGAGCCTACTCTGGGTGCCTGGGCCCCTTGTATAGTACTCTGTTAATTTGTATTTAAGTAGTAGAATGTCTTTTAAGTGGTTGTCAAATGTTTATCTGTCTTTCCGCTTGAGGCTCTTTATTTCCCTTTGCGCCTATATTTGTATTCCTCGTTTGATCTTTTGTTTAAGGCGATCTCGGTTGCCTCAAGGGTGAGGAAGCGAGTAGAGTTTCCGTAGCCTGGGGGCGTAGGAGTTCTTAGGCTCGTCGTCTCTCGGCCCTCAAGGGGCTCGATGTGCCTCTACTACTCGACCATACAAGATTACCGATAGGAAAGAAAGGGTTACTTGGTTTTTTTCGACACTTGGGGGGGGGTCACCCCCCTGCTAGCCCCCGAGGGGGTATCGACTATGGTGGGTCATAGTCGGTACTCCCTTCTAACGTCGAGATTTTGACTCGTAAAAAAGTAAATTGCTCGAGGGAGAGACTTTATTTATTCATGCATTCGTTCATAAGGACTTGGTACAGAATGTACATGGGAACGTAAAGCTCTGAAATTCTAGGGGTAGAATCGACGTAGCTGTTCGATGTTCCACGCGTTGGTGAGGATTGCCCCTTTTTCATCTGCGAGTTTGTATGTCCCCGGCTTCAGGACCTTGGCCACTACGTATGGGCCCTCCCAAGGTGGAGTCAGCTTGTGGCGTCCTTGATTGCTTTGCCGCCGTCGTAGGACGAGATCGCCCACGTTCAAGTCCCTCTTGCGCACGTGCTTGTCGTGGAGGCCTCGTACCTGCGAGAAGTCTGGTAACTCGGACGTCTGCCGCTGTGCTTCAGGGGCGCGTGGGAGGACCATTGGTCTCTCCACGTACGTCTGGGCGTTTGGACATATTGTCCTGGCGAGCGACGCCGTGGCATTGTCTAAGCCGAACGGCAATGCTCTTCTTGGGGTGAACAGCCCATGTGGAAGTAGCCTGGCGGCGGGGGAGAGCACGCGTCACCTCCTGTCGTCGCGTGATCCTCGCGATGCTGAGCCGTCAGGCCCACGGTTCTGGCGTGTGGGGCTGTCGACTCCTGCGTCACCTCCCGCCTGGCACGAATGGCTGATCGTGATGAGGCAGAAAGGCGACGGTGGTGGTGTCCACGCCTCTTCTTGGGCGGGGAGGCTTGGTGGCGAGGGCGTCTCGGGGCCCTTGACCGTGCTGGCACAACGCGGGCTCCTCCCGGTCCTTTGATCGAAAGCAAGATCATGTCATAGCCAGAGCCGGTAGACATGAACTCGAGACTCCCAAACCAAATCACCGTGGAGCGCGGAATTGGCGAAGCGAGAGTGGCCATCTGGAAAGGAGTGGGAAATCGGTGAAAAACACGCAGGACCCCTACCTGACACGCCAACTATCGGTGTTTTCCCCACGAGGGGTCACACCAACTAGTGAATTTGTATGCATGCTTCCCTTTCCCAGATGGTGATGCAAAAAGGCACAAAGATTTATCCCGGTTCGGGTAAGAGAAGGCCCTACGTCCAGCAGGGGAGGAGTGTTTGTATTATTTTGCACCTAAGTGCTTGTACAGGGGTGAATACAAGCGTGGTATGGAGTGAGGTGGAGTATGGAAGCTCTAGTGCGTATGAGTGTAGTGTTGCCATTCGACGCCCAACCCTTACCCTAGAAGGAAACGGGGCTGGTCGAGGGTCGGCCGTCGTGTAGCGCCTTGATATCCAGAGCGTTGACCTTAGGTGTCTCGAGAGGGTCCCGATTAGACGTTCCATCCCTGCTTCCCACGTCCTGACATGCTCTGGGTTGTTTGGTAGGGAAGGCTGCAAAAAGAATGACGGGACGGGTGCCTGTTCCCTATCACGCTTCCTGTGACTCGCGCGATAGGCGCATTAAATGCCCTAGTTCCCGTGCGCGCGTCAGGCGGCGGGTGGCATCCTTGCGCTCGATGCCTCCTGGTTCGCTCGAGCCTATTTCTGTATTCGACGGTAGATGGCCCTCGAGCCCTGATCGATTCGCTCAACACTCTTTCCGTCTTCGAGGCTGTGTCCGTTTATGACCGTACGCTTGAATGGGTAAAGCGTCGAGTTGGGGGCCTCGACTTTTGTATGGATAGTCTCATTATATACATCAGTTAGGATCCCCCTTACTGATACCCTCGACAAGCAGAATAAGCATAAGAGAAACCGTAACTCGAGAAAACGCAAAGACATCGGAAGACAAGAATCACGACGTTAAGATCTTACCCCACCGAAAGAGCGACCCGCCTACCGGCACCTCGTCCAGCAGGCCTCGAGCCGCCCCGTGTCAAGATCCCGTGCCTCTCACGGGCAGGCGCAGGCCTCGGCTCGGCGTCCCCTGCCGGGCGAGCGCCAGGGCTAGAACTCCTTCGACCTTCTTCCCCCTGACTCGAGGCCGCGGCACGGCCACAGGTCAACGGCCCCGTCGCCACAGATTTAGCCCGGTGGCTCGCCTTAGAAGCGGGAGGAGGTCGAGGGCGGGAGACGGCCCGACCCTGCGCAGGCGCTGGAGGGGTGTCGGCGCGAGAACGGCGTGGAGAAGACTCCCCCTATTGGCCATCGCGGGACCTGCTCAACGCTCCCTTAGGGGCTCCCGTCCGCGGGATGGTGATGTCGGCTTGCGGCGGGCCCTCGAGGATCCTATCGAGGTGGGACACCATCCCCTCTGAGTCATTGCTGCTGTCATCACCCTCATCGTCATCATCCTCGTCGGGAGGTCCTCCTCAGGCTCCCCCCTATGCCTGGACTTCGCCCGACATGTCTCCAGCGCTTGATGCTCAAGATTCTTCTTCTTTTCCTTTTTCTTTGCAAAGTCCTTTGCGGACTTCTGCTTTTCCGCAGACTCACACCACTTGTCACGATCGACTTCATCCTCCTTTACTGGAGGCTTCGAGGATCGAGCGTCGATCGATCCCTGCACAAGCAAAGATAAGTCTTAAGAAGGACCGAAGAAAATCAAGAATCGAAGCCATAAGTGGGAAAAGGACTTACTAGGTCAATCGGCCCCTGGTCGGGCCTCATAGGGAAGCCGTTGACATCCTCAGGCTGAAAGTCGCCTGCAACGGCCGCCCTGACTCTGGCTGCAACCTCTTCGTCCGCAGAAGCCTCGTTGGACATCCGGCATGCCTCGAGATCCCGGGACGAAATGCCGGCACCCATCTCGTCCATCCTCAGTGGCCGAGACATCAACGGGAGAATCCTCCGGTGATGGACAGCTGAGAGGACGAGCGCGGCTGTTAGGCCCTCCTCGCGCAGCTTCTTCAGGGTGTCGAGGATGGGGTCGAGCCGCGGTTGGTGGGTCTGGACAACACCGTACCTCCAGTTGTCCGGGCACTCTGAGATCAAGTGCCCGGTGTAAGCGGGGAGGAGGTCGTCGTCATTTCGCAGGTAGAACCATTGGGAGTCCCACCCGGCGTGGTTCGATGTCAACCCCACCGGGATGTACTCACGCGGCTTCTCCGCCTTGCCAGTCTTCAGCACCAGGTTGAGGCACCCGGCCCGCACTGGCTTCCTCACCCCTGTTGTTCCACTAGGGGCATGGAAGAACTCGCCCCGGTACAAGTGGAGCCATAGGTCCCAGTGTGGCACCATCCCGAGGTAGCCCTCACACACCGCGGGAAAAACCGCCGCGGCGTTGATGGCGTTCGGCAAAAAATGCTGGAGCTCCACCCTGTAGTGGTGGCAGAGCGCCCACATAAAACAACTCAGAGGGGAGCCCAGGCCGTGGCGGTGGAATTTGGTGAAGGAGACCACATAGCCCTTGGGCGGCCTTGGCTCCCGGTGATCCGCTGCTGGCGCAACCCACTCCGGCCGCGACGAGGAAACACGGGGACGCAGGAGTTCCTCCCTCTCGAGCTCCAACAGTCGGCGCTCCGTCATCGACGACGGGCGCCAGTCGTCGGCAGCGATAAGTTTCACCGGCATCTTCAGGAGGAAGGAGAGCGACTTCGCTACTGCTCGAGGGTGCGCACGCGAGGGATGGCAAGGAGGGAGAGGCAAGAACAGGGGCGGAAGGCAGAAGGATCTACGGTAGGGAGACCCAAGGATATTTATAGACGGCTGACCACCAACGGACAGATCCGACGGATACGGTAACTCCTCTAATAAATGCGCCGCCTAACGGTCCTTATCTCTCTCACAGACAGGACGCTACGAATTCCGCGCCGGTACAGTGCCGCAACGGCTCCTGCCTAAAAAGGCGCGCCCAACGGGCAAAAAGGCGAACCACCGCGATCCTTTCCTTCCCCTGTAAGCCAAGGTACGTACTCGTTATAATGAGAACCTCGAGAGGTCGCAGGCTGACCCACCGAATGGGTTCGACAGCCGATCTCGAGCACCCGAGTCAGGGATGCCTAGCGAGCGGTCAAAAAACGAGGCCTGCCTTGAGGACTCGCTGGGGATGTCCAAGGCAAGGACGAGATGGTCGAGAGGAATCCCCCCGAAGGGAGGCATCGAGCCGCTGGACTCTGTTGAACGAGACCAGTAACCCTGACCACGTCGACCCTGCTTTGTGAGAACGCCTTCGGGCTACAGCTGATCCCCTCGAACGGGGCATAGGGTCTCACTTGGATTACCTGCTAGGAGCTCAATCTGGGGTAGATGGTGTCATAGAACCGACCAAATTATAAGAGTTCAAGTGTAGAAACGATCGACAAGCAATCAAGTTTCCAAACTTGAGCCCATATAATCCCGGTAGTCAACTGAAATCACGAAGGACTTCAAACCAACTTGCAACAAACCAAGATCGTAAAAGTTCAACACAACACAGCGAATGTTACAAAGTCATTCATTGCGGGGCCAACACAGCGAATGTTACTTAGTTATTACAACCCATGTTTGAAGTAGCGGAAGCAAACTAATTACACACACTTTCTAAAGTTCAGTTCATAAGTTCTTGTTATAGCCAGAGTCCTACACCATCCATCCAAAAGCAGCAGGTACGAGTTTGTTAGAGAACCGTGCCCAACGGTTAGTCCTCATCCCCAGCGGGATGGAGACAGGTCTTGCCGAAGCCATCATAAAAGATATCATCTACAACAGGTGGGAATAAACCCTAAGTACGAGAATGTACTCAGCTAGACTTACCCGTCTAGTAAAACGTAAAAGACACCAAGGATCATGCAAGGCTAATATCAAGTGGAGCTGGTTGACTCAACATTTGCCAAAAGCTTAAATTATAACTACAATGTTGTGAGAGCATCATATTAATCATCATTAGCCTACCACTAAATTAGCACCTGTACTAAAACACATCACTTAATTATTACAAGCAATAATAACCATATCAAATTCATCATATGTTCTTCCTTGCTATCATCATTATCATGAACCAAAGTTCTTTAGTGAATGCTACGTTTGCCACAACTCTGTCAAGTTCTCACTAACCGGCAGTGACGGCGATTCAAATCGAATTCCTATCCAACTGGAGGGGTATTCCTAGCACTCACCCAAGCATCCCCCGTCGGAGAGCCAACGGGTCACCTTTGGTACGACTCAGGAATCGCGGTTCCGATCAGCGCCGCACTCCCAGGGCTACCACTCTGCCAGGGCGGTCAGGAATTTTAACTCACCTGCCTTTGGACTTACACCAATGGTCCCCCGCACACCGCACTTCCTCTGGTAGTGCGCACTTTATACTTACCGGCCTTCCGGCCTGAGTCATATTACTTTGCTTCGTGGTCGGAATGAGTTATCCGGCCAACTAAGTGTCAGGCATGCATTCAACATGACAAGAGGACATACAACAGTCGGTCCTTAGTTGCCACAGACGGAGTTACTACAATCCTTGCAAAACTCCTCCCGGCTTAAGTCAATTTAATCAGGTTCCATCCACGATAGCACATATAGTCCATCGTGATCCGACATAACCCTATATCGCGCAGGTGACAGGAAATCACCCGACTTCTACCGATTAAAACATGGCTAAGCTGCTACTCGATCCTAACTCTATAACCAGGTAGTGGTAAGATGTCTGGACAAGGATTGAGTAAAATGCAGCAAAGGTTTCATCACAACTCCTATACTTGATGCATCAATAGATATAACATATTCAAGTAAACTTTCGAAAATAAAGGGAGACTTAGGATGCTCTGGGGCTTGCCTTTCACGAACGAGGCTGGCTCGTGGTTAGGGCACTCAACCTCTTCTTCGGGCTCCTCGAGTCCGGCTTGCTGGACCTCCACCTCCGGGTTGCCCTCCTGGCCTTCGGGATTCACTTGAAGTTCGAAGGAGGCTGTCACGTCCGATGCACCTATTGCATGCTCGATGAATGAGAAGGTGTGCATACAAAAGAATGAATGCTTGATAACGTAAGTGACTCACTGGACACTCATTTACAGAGTAATGTTAATAACAAGTTCACACAAAATGATAAGTTAACGTAGCCAAAACCTACCAAGTTACTATAACAGCAAGCATCACACAAAGAACAGCTCAGTAAACAGGTCATAACTAGTGCAAGGCAGATCCAACAAACATGAGTGAGGACATTCTGGAAAGCTTATGAAATTGTCTACGATTCATCTTTAAACATCACAGCAATATTCATAAGTTAAACAAGCCTGATAAACAAAGTTCCAGGTTCTGTCCCAGAAAAACAGAAAGCACCTATTTCTGGAACCTAATCTTGCAAAGGTCATAACTTCAAAACTACTAGCCCAAAGGACCCCAAATTTAAACCACAGCTAGTCCATAAAGTTTACAACAACTTTGATTTAGAATAGCTTTTAACCCACCAATTAATTATTTAATGACATAGCTAAAGCATAAACAGTATCAACCACAAGGCTTATAAGCACAAGTATCACATAAGATAACCAGAACATTATATGTTAACCCCTAAATATTTAATAATAATGCATTTATCCATTTAATTCTATAAAAGGACATAATTACAATATACTTAGCAAAATTGCTCAGAAAAATCTACAAAAATTACACAAGCACAATTATAGCAGATGGACATCACCATAAAATTTTCAGGGCAATTGCACATGTCAATTGTTTTAGATAAGCATTTAACATGTGACAAGGTACTTATTTCATAAATTAAGAAACATGGCTTATATGGTGCCAAACAGCAGATTTCAGATTATTTACATGCTACTATTACCATAAAGAAGTGTGACACAAAAGTAGAGCACCAGCATAAGCATCAATTATTTACTATGATTTAATTAAGAAAACAAGCCATATCTTAATCATAAATTACATATCACAGATGCAGTACTCCAAAAATCATGAAATATTTATCGTAGCATTCTAACGCCACACAGAGATTACCATAAAAATTTCATGGCAAAAGGAGGAGTATAACAAGAGATATGAATTTACTAATGAATAACAAGATTAAATCCTAATAAATATTTTTCCCAGAAAACATGGTTCATTTTATATTTTTATTAAAAACTAGCCATCTCAAGGAACACCACAAAATTGGTTTCACAATTTTTGGATCCCCAAAACCAGAGATATGATTTTTGCAAAAACAGCTCAAACCCTAAATCAACAAAGGAGAAAGAGAGAGACTGACAGAGGGACCCCACGAGTCAAAGAACCCCACATGTCAGTGACCCGAGAGCAGAGGCGCGACTTGACCGCCGGAGATCTCGTCGACGGCGAGGTCTCGGCGATGGCCAAGGGCACCATCGTGCTCCCCACTCCATTCCGCATCGAGCGGTACCAGAAACCCTAACTCTACTGGACCCTAGGTACCTCGCCCTCGCGAATGGCGGCACGGCGGTGGTACGCGGCCGACCGCCGGCGTCTCTGACTGGAGACAGAGCGGAAGAGAATGCGGACGAGCATCAGCATGACCTAGCAGAGCTTTTGGGACAAGAATGAGGAGGAATGGTGGACTACAGAGCCCTGGCCACGACGCCGGTGACCATGGCGGAGCTCCGGCGAGGTAAGCTCGCGACGGAGAAGGCATTGCGGGCTTACTGTGGCTCAGCAGCTGCAGCCAACTCGACGACGGTGTTGCGGGGAAGCTAGCGGAGCGTTGGGCGGAGTTGCTTGGCCGGAGACACGGAGACACGCGCGCGAGCTCGCCGAAGCAACGGCGGCGACGCGGAGACGACGACACACGCGAGAGGGAGGGAGCCGGGAGTGGAATGGCGCTGTCCACGCGACCGGGGGCGCCGTGGTGAGCTGTAGGACGTGCTGAGGACTGACGAGCGGGACCAACGGCGACGTACGGACGCCACGGGTCCAGACACGTGGCGTCACCGGCGAGCTCCCCTGATCTGACGGCGACTCCATTCAGTCGTTGATCCCGACTAAAACCCGATCTTGCACTGCGATTATCTCCTAAACCACTCGATGATTTTGCTGGCTAATTGCTCTATGCTGGAGAGCTACATGAGTACTCCAACATTGCTTATATGATCAAGGTCTGATTCGGTCTAGAATTCAAACTGGAAGCTAAGCAACATACCCTCGAGCAAACTGTTGCGATCCTGGACTTAGAAAATTTTCTAAGTGTTGGAAACAGCCCCAAATCTGCATTGTGGGTCACTTTTGAGCTAGTTGTGATCATTTTCATGAGATGGCCATAAAACAACTTTTGTTCCTTATAAAATTTGCTACAACTATGCTGTAGAAAGTTTTGACATGCAAATATTTTATGAAACACTTTTTAAAAGCCTAATCAAAAGTGGTTTCTATGGCCTATTTGTGTAAGTATGACTTAAGTAAGTATTTTGGAGAAATGATCAACATGAACATTATTCCTAAGGTTGAGTTTTGCATAGATAAACTAATTACCAAGGCATAGAGCACAAACACAAGCATGGTACACACCAACACAAGTCTAGGAGGCCTATTTAGACAACTTTAAATCACATTTTTGCATAAAATGACATGGCTCAAGGTAGATGATGATCATGGAATGCTTGAGTAGATGATGATGCTCATGTCATGCAAGTGATTTATGCAACCATAACACTCGGGTGTTACAGATGGCGCTTGCTCCACCGGGAGTACGTCGCAACCCTGACGTGAAACCAACTAATCAAAGCCTTTGGCCCACCTTCCACGACGAACATCAAGAGCGCTTCCGCACATTGGGCAACATAACCCTCGAAGGAGTCAAAAACTCCTCCAAGGGCTCGGGGGCTACCCCCGCAGGGTTGCTCGCGCGACCCCATGGAAACTCGACCAACAAAAAGAGCCTCTTTCGAGCGCAAGCGCTCGAATAGAGACTCGGGGGCTACTGTCGAGGGTGTCAGTAAGGGGTACCCCAACTGACGCACATGACGAGAGCACCCGTACGTAAATCGACGTCCCCGACTCAATGCCCCCCAGCCGCATGACGGGTATCGACGTCCACAGCCTCGAACACGGATAGAGCGTCGTGCGAACTTGCTAGGGCTCGACCAAACGGCGACCGTCGAATACGGAAACAGGCTCGTACGAATCGAAAGGCCTCGAGCGCAAGGACGCCGCCCACCGCCTGATGCGGGCACGGGAACCAGGGCATTTAATGCGCCTGCCGCGTTCTCGCCTAACCCGTCAGTCACGGGAAGCGTGATAGGGAATAAGCACCCGTCCAATCGTTCCTTTTTGCAGCCTTGCCCACCAAACAAGCCAGAGCGTGGCAGGGTGCAGCAAGGTGGTCGGAACGTCCCGTCAAGACCCCCTCGAGACGCCCAAAGTCAGCGCTCTGCTCGGCAAGGCTTTGTGCGGTACCTGACCCTCGAGCAGGCATGTTCCTTCCCAGAGAAGGGTCGGGCGATGATGCACGGCACCTCAACCACTCTGACGCGGCTGCAGTCACGACGTACAAGCATGCAACAGATAAACCGGTCCAAGACGGCACGCAGGATCAGGATTCAGGGGCACATGTAATCATCATCAAGGAACCGAGACAAGTCAGTTCGAGGCCACGCCGGTACGGAGGCCTCGAGTAGGTCAGCGCGCCACACCCCTATCGACCCCTACTTTGTCGCCTATGCGTGTAACCTAGGCCTCCCCTTGGAACTATAAAAGGGGAAGCCCTGGAGCGGATACACAAAAAAAGACATACGTAGAAGAGTCACCATACTTCATCTTGATCCCTCCATCCATACCGACTTGTATTCACCCCTGTACAAGCACTTAGGTGCAAGATAATACAAACACTCCCCCCCTGCTGGACGTAGGGCCTTCTCTTGCCCGAACCAGGATAAATCTTTGTGTCTTTTCTTGCATCACCATCTGGAAAGGGGAGCACGCACTAGTTTTACTCGTTGGTGTGACCCCCGGGGGGGAAACACCGACAAAGAGATTTGAGTGAGTCATACAAGGAATCTCTGAGTTTTATTTGAAAATCGACAAAAACTCTAGAGCTACAGTTAATCAAAGAACAAGAGACATGGCGCTTGACTAGACTGTTCTATCTTTTAACTGCTCAAGACTCAAGTGATGGTTGCAAGCCCCATGGTGAAAGGTAAAATGAGTAAGTTTTAAGACTTAACGGTTTACTCTAACTCAGAGATGAGATCTTGCTTGAATGCAAATGTACTTTTAAGGCATGAAACCACTGCAGAAACTCTTGAGTCCATCCTTGCTCAGGGACGAGCAAGAGGTCAGATTGGGGGAGTTGTCGACGGTCCT
This sequence comes from Sorghum bicolor, assembly GCF_000003195.3. Lineage (NCBI taxonomy): Eukaryota > Viridiplantae > Streptophyta > Magnoliopsida > Poales > Poaceae > Sorghum > Sorghum bicolor. Next base: position 26,066,543 of record NC_012876.2, on the reverse strand, counting down.
TAAGTACCAAATTTAATCATCAAATAAATAAAGAAAAGGATCCAAATGCAACCAACACCCAGACTTAGGGTTTTATATGACAGAATTCCATGAGTTTTGGTGTTTATCTATTTCTATAGGGGGTTATCAGGAAATATGGAGAAAATGCCCACACGTCGGGTTTACACAGAGATATTAACGTGCCGCGCAATTTTCTATCATCTAGAAGACTCCAGAAGCCACGGGAATGAACGGGAGGCCGAGCAGGCCCGGGGGTAGGGTGCCCGCCCTCTCACCTTGGGCGCCCGCCGAGGTGCCTCAGCCAATCAGGCTCTACCTCGCGGATTATGCTCCGCCGACCTAAGGGATCAAGGAAAACCGTGCGATTAAGGTCGGTTTGATCCGACGACCCACGCTCATTTGGAGGGGCTATATAAGTAGGCCCCCTGGCCCCTGGAGGAGGCAATCCCCATTATTCATTAGCATATTTTCCAGAGAGGATTCAGAGAGAGAGGTTCCTTTAGGGTTCCAACCTCATAGGGCTTAGCATCCAATGTGAGAGTAGAATTATTTCTACTAGATTGAGAGAGATAGAGTGGAGTTGTAGATCACAGGAAGCCCGGTCTGTCGGTGTCTACTCTGAGGTTGTACCTACGGGATCAAGTCTCCTAACCCGAGGCTTGCTCCTAGGATTCTTCAGTATTTTGACTTCTAAATTCCAGTAAGTTCTTTGTTTTATTGTTCTTTGGTTTATGAGTTTACTTTGATCTCTTCGCGTAGAGTTTAGTGTAATCATCTATAGCGTAAACGTGGTGTTTGGGCTAGGATACTCATAGATATCCCCTGTCTAGTCGGACTGTGGTACTAGCGAGGAACGTGATATTTCCGAGTTACCTTTGTAGCCCATAATCCCGTTAGTAGGATCGATAGGGTTTATAGGTGCTGGTCGAACATCCTATGTGGTGTCTAGATTCTGTGAGCCTCCCCAACAGAACAGTAGATCATCCTTACCAAGGTTAGAACGAGGGTATAGTTGAAGTCCTCTCTATACATCACTCACATCGAGTCATATTGTTTGTAGCCTAAAGGGTAGTAGCAATAGATTTGGTTAGTCAGATGCACCCTTTCTCCTAGTGGTAAACACAAGCATGGTACACACCAACCCAAGTCTAGGAGGCCTATTTAGACAACTTTAAATCACATTTTTGCATAAAATGACATGGCTCAAGGTAGATGATGATCATGGAATGCTTGAGTAGATGATGATGCTCATGTCATGCAAGTGATTTATGCAACCATAACACTCGGGTGTTACAGATGGCGCTTGCTCCACCGGGAGTACGTCGCAACCCTGACGTGAAACCAACTAATCAAAGCCTTTGGCCCACCTTCCACGACGAACATCAAGAGCGCTTCCACACATTGGGCAACATAACCCTCGAAGGAGTCAAAAACTCCTCCAAGGGCTCGGGGGCTACCCCCGCAGGGTTGCTCGCGCGACCCCATGGAAACTCGACCAACAAAAAGAGCCTCTTTCGAGCGCAAGCGTTCGAATAGAGACTCGGGGGCTACTGTCGAGGGTGTCAGTAAGGGGTACCCCAACTGACGCACATGACGAGAGCACCCGTACGTAAATCGACGTCCCCGACTCAATGCCCCCCAGCCGCATGACGGGTATCGACGTCCACAGCCTCGAACACGGATAGAGCGTCGTGCGAACTTGCTAGGGCTCGACCAAACGGCGACCGTCGAATACGGAAACAGGCTCGTACGAATCGAAAGGCCTCGAGCGCAAGGACGCCGCCCACCGCCTGATGCGGGCACGGGAACCAGGGCATTTAATGCGCCTGCCGCGTTCTCGCCTAACCCGTCAGTCACGGGAAGCGTGATAGGGAATAAGCACCCGTCCAATCGTTCCTTTTTGCAGCCTTGCCCACCAAACAAGCCAGAGCGTGGCAGGGTGCAGCAAGGTGGTCGGAACGTCCCGTCAAGACCCCCTCGAGACGCCCAAAGTCAGCGCTCTGCTCGGCAAGGCTTTGTGCGGTACCTGACCCTCGAGCAGGCATGTTCCCTCCCAGAGAAGGGTCGGGCAATGATGCACGGCACCTCAACCACTCTGACGCGGCTGCAGTCACGACGTACAAGCATGCAACAGATAAACCGGTCCAAGACGGCACGCAGGATCAGGATTCAGGGGCACATGTAATCATCATCAAGGAACCGAGACAAGTCAGTTCGAGGCCACGCCGGTACGGAGGCCTCGAGTAGGTCAGCGCGCCACACCCCTATCGACCCCTACTTTGTCGCCTATGCATGTAACCTAGGCCTCCCCTTGGAACTATAAAAGGGGAAGCCCTGGAGCGGATACACAACAAAAGACATACGTAGAAGAGTCACCATACTTCATCTTGATCCCTCCATCCATACCGACTTGTATTCACCCCTGTACAAGCACTTAGGTGCAAGATAATACAAACACTCCCCCCCTGCTGGACGTAGGGCCTTCTCTTGCCCGAACCAGGATAAATCTTTGTGTCTTTTCTTGCATCACCATCTGGAAAGGGGAGCACGCACTAGTTTTACTCGTTGGTGTGACCCCCGGGGGGGAAACACCGACAAAGAGATTTGAGTGAGTCATACAAGGAATCTCTGAGTTTTATTTGAAAATCGACAAAAACTCTAGAGCTACAGTTAATCAAAGAACAAGAGACATGGTGCTTGACTAGACTGTTCTATCTTTTAACTGCTCAAGACTCAAGTGATGGTTGCAAGCCCCATGGTGAAAGGTAAAATGAGTAAGTTTTAAGACTTAACGGTTTACTCTAACTCAGAGATGAGATCTTGCTTGAATGCAAATGTACTTTTAAGGCATGAAACCACTGCAGAAACTCTTGAGTCCATCCTTGCTCAGGGACGAGCAAGAGGTCAGATTGGGGGAGTTGTCGACGGTCCTTAAGTACCAAATTTAATCATCAAATAAATAAAGAAAAGGATCCAAATGCAACCAACACCCAGACTTAGGGTTTTATATGACAGAATTCCACGAGTTTTGGTGTTTATCTATTTCTATAGGGGGTTATCAGGAAATATGGAGAAAATGCCCACACGTCGGGTTTACACAGAGATATTAACGTGCCGCGCAATTTTCTATCATCTAGAAGACTCCAGAAGCCACGGGAATGAACGGGAGGCCGAGCAGGCCCGGGGGTAGGGTGCCCGCCCTCTCACCTTGGGCGCCCGCCGAGGTGCCTCAGCCAATCAGGCTCTACCTCGCGGATTATGCTCCGCCGACCTAAGGGATCATGGAAAACCGTGCGATTAAGGTCGGTTTGATCCGACGGCCCACGCTCATTTGGAGGGGCTATATAAGTAGGCCCCCTGGCCCCTGGAGGAGGCAATCCCCATTATTCATTAGCATATTTTCCAGAGAGGATTCAGAGAGAGAGGTTCCTTTAGGGTTCCAACCTCATAGGGCTTAGCATCCAATGTGAGAGTAGAATTATTTCTACTAGATTGAGAGAGATAGAGTGGAGTTGTAGATCACAGGAAGCCCGGTCTGTCGGTGTCTACTCTGAGGTTGTACCTACGGGATCAAGTCTCCTAACCCGAGGCTTGCTCCTAGGATTCTTCAGTATTTTGACTTCTAAATTCTAGTAAGATCTTTGTTTTATTGTTCTTTGGTTTATGAGTTTACTTTGATCTCTTCGCGTAGAGTTTAGTGTAATCATCTATAGCGTAAACGTGGTGTTTGGGCTAGGATACTCATAGATATCCCCTGTCTAGTCGGACTGTGGTACTAGCGAGGAACGTGATATTTCCGAGTTACCTTTGTAGCCCATAATCCCGTTAGTAGGATCGATAGGGTTTATAGGTGCAGGTCGAACATCCTATGTGGTGTCTAGATTCTGTGAGCCTCCCCAACAGAACAGTAGATCATCCTTACCAAGGTTAGAACGAGGGTATAGTTGAAGTCCTCTCTATACATCACTCACATCGAGTCATATTGTTTGTAGCCTAAAGGGTAGTAGCAATAGATTTGGTTAGTCAGATGCACCCTTTCTCCTAGTGGTAAAAATATAAATACGATACTCTGGATAACCTCCCGGGTGAAGTGTTCACCGATATCCGTGCGTTTGTGGATCATTTCCTGATGGCGTTAACAAATATCAACAGCGATATGCAAAGCTATGGCACTACGCTTGAAAGTGCACAAGGATTACAATCTTAAGTAACGGTACTTAGGTATGCCAATCGATAGTTCATGAAGGAAGAAGTAATATAACTACAAGCGGTCAGAACTATCATTGTAGCATTTCAACCCGTGAGTATTTAAGGGTGCCGAATTTATAATTCCCATAGGAAGGCATAGGGATCAAACATGGTGTAAACATGATTACTTATTGAATGCTTGGTAGACATATAGTAAACAGTAATAAACATGATATTCAAGATAGTGGACACACATTGGATCAACCTCAAGGATAAAATAGAAGACAAATAATAAATAAAGAATAAAGGAATAAATCTACTTGAGCAGGCATGGGTCACATATAACTATGCATAGAACTATTAGCGGATCATCTAATTAGCAATAAATAGAGTTAGAACTAAGCTTGAGATGGAAGGATAGAGCTGTCACTACCCTGTCGATAGAGACTTTATAGAACTCCTATCGGAATACCTGATCGTGGGGGAATGCAAAGGATGACAGAGCTGTCACTACCCTGCCACCTAGCGCTCTACCCAAAAGATACCCGCACATCCACTGATTCCCGCATACCTAAACACCATGTTCACGTAATTGGAAACAACTCGTAAGCCCCACGGTCCCACCCCTTTGGAGTGACAGGCTAGGCTAAGAGCAACCATCAAAGCACAATGAACCATCATCCAATTCCTAGTTCTAATCCTAATCATACTAATCTGATGAACAATGAAGAACAATGATGAACATATCAAGAACATAGCACAAGAACTAAGAACTAGTTCATATACTATGAACAAGATAAGAACACAACCATACTCTAGTTCATATGCATAATCATATAAAGATAAATAGAACTCGCTGATGGAAGAAGATTGAATATTATTTATACCAAGAAGATCCTTTCTTCCAAGGAGACAAGCTCTCCTTGCTAGCTCTTGCCTTGCTCTACTAGTAATCTAGACTAAATATACAAGTGAGAGGTGTGAGGTAAATTGACTCCAAATGATGTGTGTGTTGAAAAGGGGGGAGTGCCTCTCTATTATAGTGGAACTAGGATGGTTCGTCGCATCTAAATTTGGTAGTAGATGAAACCGTCCTAAGCATGGCGACATGCAACCGCCAGAGAAAGATGGGCCCAGTTTGTCGCCTCCAGGGGTGCGCCCGCACCCTGGGTGGGTCCCCCTAGCCACCCCCTTCGTGTGGTCGGTTTGACTCTAGGCCTGGATCTCTCACGTGGTTACGATCAGGCCCAGTTCTGCATTGTTTGGGCCTTTCTCTATTTTCTTGGTTTGTGCATTTCTAAATACGTCTTTTGGTACTTTGCGCTTTCTTCGTGGTATGGCACATTTTCACTTGTTGCACTATAATTCCCGCAAAATATAATCACTATGGTACAAGTGAAACTTGTTAGTAATAAAATGCATGTGTGTATATAATATGATTGCTTCTTCTCCTTTTGGATCAAGTTGGCAGTTTGTAATTGGTCTATAATGACTGCTAACAAGTCCCCCAAGCTTAACCTTTGCTCGTCTCGAGCAAATAATTAAGTATGGTTGTTGATGAGGAGTTGCTACTATGTCGATATAATTCAAGAGTGTCATACCTATAACAAAGCATTCATTCGTAATTTAAATAAGTTGGCATGCTATCCACTCTTTACCTTGACTTTTCATGTGGCTTATAGCTTTTCCATGTTCTTGGGTGGTTACAAGATAGAATGGTTGTAACAGACTCACCATTCATTCATCCCTTGATAGACCATCAATCCGGAGGTTTTATAACTTTTTGCAAAATAAGTTCCTCGAATGATTCTCTCGATCGCTCAATGTGTATGAAATCCTCACAAAAGGCATTTGTGTTTGCCTTTAAGACCTACCACTAAGGCTGAGTATGGAGCTTTGGGGAGGTATAAAGGTGGGCGTACTTATGACACTTGTGTTGCCAAGTCAAAGCCCGGACCATGAGGAGATACAAGTCATACACCTTGATTGAGATGTGCAAGTGTGTGGAATTTTTGGTGGTAGTCCTATCTAAATATTTTTGGTTACTCCTTGTATAATGACTCTCTTTATTTGACATATGGGCCCTAAAAAATGGATCATATATATATATATATATATTCTAACAGGGATTTTGATTTTCCCATCCATGCCTTTTGCCTTTTCTTTTTTTTCATGGATAACTGATGCCCACATGTTTCAAAGGGATCTCAAAGAGGAAAATGGAGAGATGTCATGATGGTGATGTAAGGAGTAAAATTGTGTATGGGGATGCGCAAACCTCAGGGTGAGAGTTTGGCATACTTATTTGGTGGAAACTAAGGCGCAACTCTCAAGGTAAGAGTTGGCATATTTTTGGTGGATGGAACGGTGCATGTTGTGTGCAACTTCTCAGTGTGAGAGTTGGCTTTATTTGGTGGGTGCGTGAATCTCATATCATGGGTGCATGACCATAATCTCACTCTAGGATACCTGGGATTTGACTCAACTCAAAGCGCCGCAAGCTGCATATGACTAAAGGTGTACAAACTACTAAGCAAGTCATATGGCCTTGGTAGGTATTTCATAATCAGTGAGGAACTCTTTGTTTTGAATTTTTGAAAAGAAAACTCCGGATGTCAAGTTTCTCTTAGAACAAAGTCATAGCAAAATCTATTTATACCATATCATGTCTCGCAACAACTTAGAAAGGATCATGCATTTGCAATTCACAAGATTTCAAGTTCTCAAAATGAGACATTTTTAGCCAACAAACTTAAATCTTGATGAACACTAAATTATAACATAGATACTAGAGAATTATAGATAGAGGAACTATTCATCATTTCAACAGAAGAGAAACTAACATATCATAACGCACATGAGAGTGGATTTTTTTTGAAAGATGATTAAAAATTGCTGAAATTTAAATACTGAAATTAAGATCTAAAATTAAGTGCAAGAATGTAAGATACATGTTACCTCTTGTGGGGGTCCTCCCCCAAGCTAGCTCACTACTGTGGTCGAGGGAAATGTCCCATGGATCGTAGGTAGGCCATATGTGCCTCGTGCCGGCGACGGCTTGCATCCTAAAGGTCGATGAAGCACTGTTGGGTCTGCTGATGCCATTGGGTAGCAGTCTGGATGTGGGCATTGAGCGTACCTTGGATCTACCTGTTCTAGAGCTCCAGTCCTCCCAAGCGAGTGTTGAGGACGTCCAGTGTGACCTGAGGGCGAACAGGGGGTGGCATTCCCTTGGAATCTGAGGAGTGTCCTGGCTCGTGATGCCTGGATCCCCCCTGCCCCATATGCCTCTGGCTCGCTTGGGCTTGCGCCTCCGTGTGCCTACCAGCTCGACCCTCCTGCATGCCAGCTCGAACCTCCAGCCTCATAGGGGTGAGGAACGTATCCCGTACCATATCCATACCTAGGGGTAAATCCGGGTGCAGGTACAGCAGGGGTCCATCCCATCCCTGGCATAGCTGGTGGTGGAGTGTACTGTGCTGGCTGTGCGGATGGTGCTGGCTGTTCTTCCTGTGCTACCCTTGCTGCTTGTGCTGCCTGCTCTTCTTTTTCCCTCCTTCTTGAGTTACTACGAGAAACAGAGCTCCTGTGTCCTCCTTCCCTCTCAATGAGGGTGAAAGTGAGTGATGGGGAACTATACAAAGAGAAATCTAGGTTAGGTAACTGGATCTCGTTTGTACATCCCGGAAAATAATATAAAATCTTTTTACCTGTTTCATCACATTTAATAACATGTGCGTGCGAAAGATATGATTCATTAATCATGATGCGAGAGTAGTGATGTAAATAATGGTATTAGCAGCACGGGGATCAACACTTGCAGCAAGTCGAGTAATAAGAGATGTGCACATTATAGCAGTTGAAGTCTTAATGGAATGCAACCAATGATTAACAAGCTCAACAACAGGTGCAACCTTAATCCTTTTGAGCGCAGCATAAAGCAACTTCAACTCTATGTCGTATGTAAGATGCGTATCATCTCTTGAAAAGAATGAACTAGCGATCCACTTATGGAGAAGCCTCATAGTGGGGTGATGGATGTTGGTAGAATGCCCCTGAAACTTTCCAACGATGTGTTGCCCTGAGATCAAATGCTAGAAAGCATGACGTTGGTAACCCCCGAGGGAGAAACATAAGTCAATGGAGCACCGCTCGTGGAAACCCAAACGGTTGGCAAGATCCTTCCAATAAATACCGAAATCTCTTCCAAAGCAACAGAAGGTAATACCATAATTGACAATTTGTAGAGTGCCCAAAATTTGGATCGTCAAAAGACGTGACCCAAGCTCATTTACGGGGGCAACTCTACTCCAACCAAGATGCTCAAAAATAGTATCAAACTCAACATCCATACCTATTTGGTGCAAGAATGCGGGGTCGAATGCTGGTGAATGGAGGAACTCACGTTCCTTCATGTGGTTGTATGCTTGCATCTCCCGCTCGCTCTCCAAGTCGATGAAGGGGGCATCGGCCTCATCAATGGCGTGGCCGTGTGGCTCCTCCTCCTCTCCTCCATGTGCCAGCTGCTCGTTCCTTGCAGGGGTTGGCAGATCTTCCCCGCGTTAGCGGTGGCTCCTTCTAAGCCTGAAAATTCTACTCATGGTGGACGAGTGTTGGCATTTCTTAGCGTCACTACTAAAAATAGACCATAGATCCATGCTTAGCAATGGCACCAGAAATGTCGGGTGTTGGCATACCGTAACTATCGCTACATCATAGAGATAACCCAAGGCAACATGAGGGCGCCGACCTTAACAGTGCAGTCTGGTAACAATAATTAGGAATGTTGAATTGGCCTTCCTAACCATCCTTACCTGCGATATGCAGAACTGTGGCACTACGCTTGAAAGTGCACAAGGATTACAATCTTAAGTAACGGTACATAGATATGCCAATCGATAGTTCATGAATGAAGAAGTAATATAACTACAAGCAGACAGAACTATCATTGTAGCATTTCAACCCATGAGTATTCAAGGGTGTCGAATTTATACTTCCCTTAGGAAGGCAAAGGGATCAAACATGGTGTAAACATGATTACTTATTGAATGCTTGGTAGACATAGAGTAAACAAGAGTAAACATGATATTCAAGATAGTGGACACACATTGGATCAACTTCAAGGATAAAATAGAAGAGAAATAATAAATAAAGAATAAAGAAATAAATCTATTTGAGTAGGCATGGGTCACATATAACTATGCACAGAACTATTAGCGGATCATCTAATTAGTAATAAATAGAGTTAGAACTAAGCGTGAGATGAGGGGAGATCCCCGCAGCTGGATACCCAGCCGATAGAGACTTTAGAGAACTCCTATCGGAATACCTGATCGTGGGGGAATGCAAAGGATGACAGAGCTGTCACTACCCTGCTACCTACCCCTCTACTTGAAAGATACCCACACATCCACTTATTCCCGCATACCTGAACACCATGTTCACGTAATTGGAAACAACTCCTAACCCCCGCGGGCCCCACCCCTTCGGAGTGATAGGCTAGGCTAAGAGCGACCATCACATCAAAGTGAACCATCATCCCATTCCTAATTCTAATCCTAATCATACTAATCTGATGAACAATGAAGAACAATGATGAACATATCAAGAACATAGCATAAGAACTAAGAACTAGTTCATATACTATGAACATGATAAAAACACAACCATACTGTAGTTCATATGCATAATCATATAAAGATAAATAGAACTCGCTGATGGAAGAAGATTGAATATTATTCTAACCAAGAAGATCCTTTCTTCCAAGGAGACAAGCTCTCCTTGCTAGCTCTTGCCTTGCACTACTACTAATTGTTGACCGTTTTTGGACACGTATCTTTGGATACGCACCTGGAGTTAATGAAGTGTAGATCGGCAGGTAGGGCAATGGTGACTAGTCTACAGGGGAGTTGCCGATGAAGGTTGGTGCCGATGGGAAAACAACCAAATATGACCAAGTCCAGGAGTGGTGATGCGTTCGTGCCGACGACTAGTGCTGATGGTTGCCGATGGCTATAACAGGCGGTCTGCCAATGCTTATGAAGAAAAGCGCAATGGTTGCCGATTGACTCGTGGCGATGTACCGATCGGTTGCGGAGGATAGTTTAATGATTTCCTTAGTTATTAGAATTCGTTTTGTATACGGATTCCGTTTAATTTGGGATTCGAGTCCTAGTCGTGTCTAGTTGTAGTTCTTTTAAACAGGGTATAAATATAGACCCCGTGGCAATGTAATGAGACATCTATCAATCAATCAAACACAAGTTTTTACACATATTATAGCATCTATTTTTCGACGACTTCGTCATCTTTTCCTTTTACTACGAGTTCTTAGGAATTCGTCGAGTCAAACTCAGTGCGTTCTCAAGTTCCGCGTGAGCACCTCTTGGCCATGACATCCGGGCGCATCGCTGTTGTCGGGACCAAAGTGTTCGAGTTACCACCTTTGTCGATTGTAAGGTCAAATCGGCTGGCACGCCTTAACATTTGTATCGGGTATTAGCCCTTTGTGTTTGTAGATTAGCTTTTGCATCAACTCATCTTTTGGCACGCCCAGTGGGACAAAGATTCAAGATCAAGATCAACATGTCGAACATCAATTTCAACTTGGAGAATGTCATCCCCGTGACGGAAGCCAATCTCAGAGATGAGCAGAAGCAAGCTATGGCAAAGGCCATGGAGGACTACAAGCAGCTATGCTGGAAATCCTTCAGTATCAATAAGAGTGGCGAGGAGATCCAAAAGGAAGCATTGCCGGCACCTCGGCAAATAACTTTTGAAGCCAATCCTGGTAAATTGCATAAGATGGTTGATAGTGCTGTCAACCGTGCTCTGATTAATCAATCTGGTGTACTGTCCAATACGGTTTTCAATGCTATGGCTAGAACTTTCAAAGAAGGACAAGTACCACAATCTTATGTGGGTCCTGCCTATCATCAGCCTGGGTCATCGGTAGTTACGGCTCCATCGGCTACCACAGCCGTTGCGGGTGCAGAAGTTACTTCTCCTCCAAGAACGCTAGGGATGACTAATGCGCAATCTATACCGATGACAACTAATCCATCAACGTCAGACAGACAAATCAAACTTGCTACAGATTTATTGGCATCGGCAATGTCACAATCTATTCCTCGCAACTGGTGGGGTTATGGTATGCCCCCAGAATTGATGGCAAAAGGTCCTGGAATATCTCAAGTGGCTGACGTGACAGGCAAGGGTCCTTTGGCATCGGCACCTCCAGGCTCGCCGATGACTCAGAATCCCCAGTATTCTACAACTACTACTGCAAGACCTTTCACTGGGAATTCTCAAGCGCCAACGTTCTAGATGCCCAACGCATCGGCAGATTCAATGCCGATGCAGCAAAGGTTTGTGACACAGCCAGGGTATGTCAATTCAATGATGATGCCCAGTTACCAGTCATCGGCAGGACCTACGCCGATGAATGTTAATAATGGATGGACAGGACAGTTTGTCTTTCCACAGATGCCCAAGTAGAATCATCAGGCTGTGGGGTTTCAACAGGGACCAGTGCAACCTAGATTTCAGAATCAAGGATTGATCAACCAGCCGATGAATCTGGGCCAGCAACTTGGTGGTCAGCAGACAAAGGTTAATCCAATGTTCCATGGAGATCGTGCACCTCAGAGACACGTGGAAGCTTATCAGCTGGTGCTAGATCCACAACCACCTCATCGGCAAGATGTCGATGCTTATTGGGCCGATAAGATAGCTGAAGTAATGAGAGACCAATTTGGAATAAAACCCAAAGTCAACACCTACTCTTATTGTACACCATATCCTCCTGCATATGACTTATCGGACACCTACCAGATTTCACCAAGTTTTCTGGGCAGGATGATACATCAACCATGGAACATGTTAACAGGTTCATCATCCAGTGTGGAGAGGCTGCTAACTGTTGGGCATTCTTAACGTTGTTGGCGGTCCTTAAGTACCAAATATAATCATCAAATAAATAAAGAAAAGGATCCAAATGCAACCAACACCCAGACTTAGGGTTTTATCTGACAGAATTCCACGAGTTTTGGTGTTTATCTATTTCTGCAGGGGGTTATCAGGAAATACGGAAGAAAGGCCCACTCGTCGGGTTTACATAGAGATATTAACGTCCCACGCAATTTTCTAACATCTAGAAGACTCTAGAAGCCATGGGAACGAATGGGAAGCCGAGCGGGCTCGGGGGCAGGGTGCCCGCCCTCCCCCCTTGGGCGCCCGCCCAGCTACAGAGTCCAATCAGGTCTCGTTTCGCGGATTATGCTCCACCGACCTAAAGGATCAAGGATAACCGTTCAATCAATGTCGGTTTGATCCGACGGCCCAGATTCACTTGAGGGGACTATATAAGCAGACCCCCTGGCCCCTGGAGGAGACACCCCCTTGATCATTATTCATTATTCATAGACAGAGTAAAAGCTAGGTTTTGGAGATGAGAGCTCTCCTCTCTTCTCTAAACTAGAGTAAATCTAGATAGTAGCGAGATGGAGAGCGAAGGAGGATTAGAGGAGAGGTCGGCCTGTCGGTTGTTCCTTCGGTTGTACTTCGCCATGATCAAGCTCTAATCAAGTTTGCCCATGGGATGACTCTGGTAATCTACTTCTAATTCATTATGCAATTAGTAATCATGTATGTTCTGGTTCACAACTCTTTTGAGTACTTTAATCTATAGGACGCTATAGGTGAGAGTTGTAGTATAGGTGTAAGCGTGGTGCTTAGACCTAGATTACTTGTGGATATCCCCTGTCTAGCTGGATCGTGTGGTAGATCGCGTAGGTGATAGTTACGTTGGTCCCCTGTAGTCTACCTCTTGTTAGCAGGATGGGTAGGTTTTATTGGCCTATGGATAAGCATCCTTTGTGGTGTATTCTTATCACGTGGTTCTTCCCAGACATAGACATACCCCTTTGAAGTATAGAAACCATAGTTACCCTCTCTATTCTCCTACCATCGCCCATATACTAGATTGCTCTACTCTCTATTCCCATATTATCACTCACTGTTATCTTACCTTTAATATTGTTCTTATTCAATTCTATCATCTTTCCTATTCACACCTACCTATCTATCTAGGTTAAGTTAGAGCATAGATCAGTTCTCCTGTTTCCCTGTGGATATGATAAAACCTTTAACTGGGTAAAAGCTACAACGGTATCCGTGCGCTTGCGGATTTATCTGTGTGCGTATAAATACCATAGTACACTCTAGTGCCATGCTGGGGATGACAACCTAGTTTTCAATTGGTGTTAGCAAGTGTCAACAAGCATTTCTGGCGGCGTTGCTGGGGAGATGGTTGCTGAGTTGACTACGAACTAGCTTAATCATTTTCTTAAAAAATAAAAAAAATATTTTCCTTTTATCCTTTGCCTCCTCTCTGCTATTCTTTCTTCTTATCTAGTCCTTGATCTCTGGTCTATCATGAATTCAAACATGTCTATCTATGAATTTCATAGACCTACGGGCACACATCTCGAACCACCAAAATCTTCAAAGCCTATCATAGCATCTAGTTTTGAGATAGACCCCAAATACATAGAATTTGTTCAAAAACAACCTTTCTCAGGAGAAGGTGAGGAAAACCCATACACACACCTAAGAGAGTTTTATCAAGTCTGTGACCTCCTTCGCATAGAAGGCATGTCCGATGAAACCCTTAAATGGAAGCTCTTTAATAGGAAAAGCTAGACATTGGTACAAACTCAGAGTAGGGAGTGTTCATCGAGATTGGAAGGAGTTATATAATAGTTTTCTTTTAAAATATTTTCGAATCTCCAAAGTGGTGGAACTTCGGCGTAAGATTATTTCTTTTAGACAACTGGAAGAAGAATCTCTTAGCAAATCATGGGACCGCTTTATTAACCTTACACTCACTGGCCCAAAGCTTTCTATTTCAGAAGAAGTTCTTGTAATTCACTTTTTTGAGGGCCTTAGTAGGAAAAATTAGCGAACCCTTCATGCGGCCTCTGGAGGATCTTTCCACCACCTACCTGCTAGTGAAGCTTGGAATTCGATTGATTTAATGAGCGGAAAGTCTCCTAGCTTTTATATACCTGAGAAAGAGAAAGAACCAGTTCCTAGACAAGAAGAAGAAGTTTCGATAGCCAGATCACAACCACTTCAATTCCAAACTTTAGCTATCGATCCTAAACAATCAATACCCTAAGATTCTCCAAGGGAGGAAGGAATTCCGACCTTAAATCTTTCGGATACTGATGGTTTAGACTTCTGGTTCCATAAGAGACCTTCAAGCAGGGATAATACAAATCCTTGCAATAATGTTTTTCTTAGAGAATGTCCAGGTTCCTATTATGAAGAAGTCGAGGATGACTTATCAAGTGAAGGAGAGCTAAGCCATATAGAGAATTCTATCTGCTCCCCTTCCATGTTCACAAGTTCTAAATCCATCCTTGACCTTAGAGATCCCTCTTCTTTTTAGTCTCATGATGATCCTAGCAATTCACCAAGACGACCAAACCATAGGAGTCATGAAGACCATAAGGATGGCATGTCAAGTAATGCCATAGAAGGAGAACTAAGCTATATAGAAGATTCTGTCAGCTCCCCTTTCCTGATCACAAGTTCCAAATAGCTAGAATGTGTAGAATGGATGGATAAGGAAGAAGCCTTAATGGATTCTGACTTTGGCTCAATTTCAAATGGTGAGTTCTTGACTCCCTTTGAAGATGAGATTCATCCAACTACAGAAGAGGACATAGGTGAGACCAATCCAGGAGAAACTCCGAACATTCAGATTGGAGACGAAGATAACATTAATGAGCATGGAATTTATTTCATAGCCACTTCGTTTACTCCATGCTCATATGTAACATCTTCCCAATCTATTGGTCTCTCCAACATCACCACATTTGAGATCTCCAACTCCCTCTTTCCTTTCTATTTATAAAAACTTTAAAAGGGCGGTTGTCGATGCATATGTCTATAATAAATATTGCAGATCTTGTTGAGTTGATCTTGATATAGGTCAGCGTTGGACGGGAAACCACTTCGCTGACATAAATTGATGGTTTCCCAAGGACAAGTTTAGTGTCCTAAAATAAGCACTGATCAGATCGTAACATGAGCTTTTAATTATTTACAACATTACCTTGTGTATTGAGCATATAAGGATAATTGTAAAAATATTCCTTCGGGTATTCTTGTCACTAACCTTTCCAGGATTGGAGCAAGAAGATCGGATGAACGACAAGCACAAGGTATGTCCAACCAATCATCATGCAACATTAAATTAAATTCATCCAAACTTGAATTTTGCAAAATTCAAGCTTGGGGAGTACTTTACATAAAAACATCCTTTGCCATGTTGCTACGTTGGTTGTCCCTACCTTTGAGACATGCTCAATTTTGTTAAATACTAATCACACTACTTCATCTCCACTTGTGTAGATCTCTATAAATGCTCTCATGCTACCTTTATTTGCTTTAGTATATGTCTAGGTTTGGAGTAGTTTCATTTATCTCTTCAATAAGCATGGTGCTTAGTTTAGGAATGATGATCTTACTTTCAAGGGATTCTAAATTAAGCATGGTGCTTAGGTTAAAATGCCCTCCTAAATCTAATTAGACATGGTGTCTGGGTTGATTTTTGAGCCGATAGTATGCTATAGTAGATATTGGATATTTTGTTGGACTAACCCCTGCAGGAAAACTTTCAATATTGACCTGGGAAGTCCTGAGATACAAACTCACATTGGAGACAAAGAGAGAGACACATGAAGTTTAACAATTTACACAAGGAAGACATAGCTCATAAGAGATGATCCATGGAGGGTGCCATAAACAAGATACACAACCACTACGAATGGAAAGTGTAACACCCTAGGTGTTAAGCATGCACTTAGTCTTACCAAAGCATTCATAAGCATTCTCATCAAGCATAGCATCACATAAGCACGTCATCCATCTAAAATATGATTTTATGTACTTTATTCCATGTGATTTAAATGTGTTAAAAATATGATGCTTGCTTCTAAAATTGTGAAATATTCAAACTAGGTTGAATGGTGTGTAAGAAGATTTAAGAATATTTTTGTGCAATTTTTTGAGCCATAGAATTTGAGAAATGGAATTTATACAAAAATCCCCAAAATGAATTTATTTGAAAACCTAGAGTTAGTTTTAATCTGTAAGTCAAATTCTATTTGGAATTTGGCCTGGCTTATTAAAAAAAAGTTGTAGGGTTTTTGTCTTGGAACAACTTTGCTTTTGGGGGAAAAGGGTGAAAATGATTTCTAAATAGTCCAAATGAATTTACAAAGAATTTAAGAAAAGAAATTCAAAAAAAGGGAAAGGGGACAGGCGCTGCTGGGCCGCCCCGCCTCCCTTTCGGCCCAGCTGGGCAGCGCGGCCCGCTCCCCCTCCCCTCTCTCCCACGCGCGCGGCGCCCGCCTCGCTCCACCCGGCGCCGGCCACATGGCGGCCGTACGCCGGCGTTGGACGCGCCGCGGCCGGCCACCTCCCCCCTGGTCGGGACGCCGCCCCGCGCCCCCAGACCGCTCCCTCCATTCTGTCGCCTGCCTCCCCCTCTCTCTTCTTCCTCCCCGCGCACGTGCAGCAGCAGCAGCTCCGCCCGTGCCATTGCCGGAGAAAGCTCCGCCGCTCGCCGCCGATCGCACCAGAGCACCAACCTCGACGCCAAGAGCACGAGCGCACTCGTCGTCGCTGCGGTAAGCCCGTGCGTACGCTCTACCGAGGTGAGAAGCAGCCGTGCGCTGTGAATCACTCGCCAGAGTTGCTCCGACCTTGCCAGAGTGCTTCGCCGCGACGGATCTTGCGATATCCTGCCTAGTTTCGCTCGCTCGTTAGCGCGTTAGGTCCGTAGCTCGATGGGGAAGCTCGGAGGAGCTTTTGCGCGCGCTCTACCGCACCGGAGCGGCCTGGCCACGGCGAGCAGCGCTGCCGTGCCGCCATGCACGCTTGTCGGAGGTGTTCCGGTCATCCTCCGACCAATCCGAGGTACCCCTGGATGCGCCTCGCTGCGGGGAGCACGCTGGTGCTCACCCCGTGGCCGGAGACCTCGCCGTCGGCGAAAGCCGGCCGGCCGAAGTTGGCCGGAGCTCTGCATGGCTGACCTGTGGGGCCATGACCCCTGGATCCCACCTGTCAGCGCCTGTGCGGGTGTGGATCCGGGTGAATCTAGCGTTTTTTGTCGGTTTTCTTAAATAAAGGTTTTCCAAAAATTGATTTAAAACTTGTAAAATCCATATCTTGAGTTCTACAGCTCCAAATCTGGTGAAATAAATTTTGGTGTGCTCTCTATTCTCAGATCTACGGTTTGATGTAATTGCATGTCATGTTTGAATAACTTTTCTGTATAAATATATTTAATCCATGTTTCTGCTGAATTTGGAAAATGCATAGTAATTAAAATATGACTCGGAAAAATGTGAAACTTGTTTTGTTGGCTCTGCATGTATGTTTAATCACTGAGAACATGTTGCTACACATTATTTGCTGAATAAATGAATTTATGATGATTTAAATGCTTGCATGGCAGTGGTTTATAATTTTTAATAAATAATTGGATCATGCAATTAATCTAGAAATTTTTGTGGGTATTTCTTATGATATTAGGCAAATTATAAAAATATGAAATCTGCTGTTTGACACTTATACCACAGTAGAGTAATTGTACTTGCCTTTATTAATTAATCTTGTGATTTTTGTAGCTCAAAATAAGTATCCAAAAATTATGGAAAATTTATAGTGGACTTTATGCTTGATTGGTAGTCTCCTGTAATTTTTGTGGAATTTATTGATAAATAGAACTGCATGCTATTTTGATGGGCCTAGAAATGAATAAAGAAATTATGAATTGTTATATGTAGATTAAGTAGAATAAAAGGGGTTTGGTGTATCTTTGAAGTATCTTGTGAGTTGCTGGTTACATTTGAAAATAATTCTGTAGGAAAGAAGGAAATGGATGCTTAGTGTAATTACATGTTCTTGGATGATGTTGACTACCTTGTAAAGAGCATGACCAATTAAATCACCTATGCATCATGTCATGGTCATTTGGTACTTTCTCATACAAGCATCCACTCGGGCATCTCGCACTCCACTCATGAGCACACATGCATCATACAGGCTCGCAGGAGAACGAGGTGGGACCCGAGGAGCCGGAGGAGACCCAGGAGCAGGAACCTCTGGGAGCACCGGAACCCGGAGAAGAGCTGCAGGAGTGCCCGGATCACAAACCCAGCACGTTTGAGAAAGGAAAGCCCCGGAGCATCCTAAGTCTCCCTATTCTCGCTAACTTACATGATATATTATGCTTGTTCTACTATATTGCATTTAAGTGATAGGAATTGCTTGATACCGTTGATGCATGTGTACTCCTTGCTATCCCTACTCGTTTATCTACCTTGTCCCATGTAGATAGGCACGGAGTCTATGCTTAGCTTGCTTAGTCCGGTAGAAGTCGGGTGATTTCCTGTCCCCTGTGAGATATAGGTGGATACCTGCTTGATTTAAGCAGTGATTGCTTTGGGAACGGATAACCAAGTGTGGAATGGAAATTTGTGACCGGGCAGGGTCTTATGGTGGGTTGACTGTAGTGCCCTTGCCTGTGTCGATTAAGGACCGATCGTTGACGGCCATCTTGTCATGTTGAACGCATGCCCCACATTTAGCTGGAAGGATAAGTCGTTTCGACCGCGAAGCCTGAGCACTATCCGGGCCGGGAATCGGCCCGATGTACGCGCTGTATTGGTGATGGTTGAGGAGAACGACGAGGGCGCGGCGCGCAACCTTGGTATACCTTGGATACCTCGGTCGCCGGAACGGTCCTCGGGTACGGGCGGTGCCTGTCAAACCCGCGAATTGGTCCTGGATAGTGCAATACGGTGATCTGTAGCTCACTTGATCAGTGAGTGTGGTTTGTGTGGGGAATAAACTCGCCAGCTGGTTAGAAATCGATTCGAATCGCCATCGCTCCTAGATATTGAGCACTTGACATGAGCTTCGTCCTCGTAGTAAGGACTATGGAACACTTGGGTTATAATGATAAATGGTTGCATGAATGCTATGATGAGGTACCATCATATTACTATACTTGCTTGTAATAGTACAGGTGCAAACCTAGAGAATAGGTAATGATACTTCAGCTTGAGCTAATTAAAAGAAGGAGGACCTCTATAGAATTTTGGTTAACAGAAGAGTGCTTTTATGCAAAAAGGTTGTCAGCTACCCCACTATATAGCCTTCATGATCCTTGATGAGTCATTATTTTTGAGTATATGACGGGTAAGTCTAGCTGAGTACATTCTCGTACTCAGGATTCTATTCCCATGTTGTTTTGCAGATGGTCAAATGTACTATGGTTATTGCATCCTCTGCCTGTACCCAGCTATGGGCGATGACTAGACCAAGGGCGATGGTCACTCCGTCTCTTCTTTTGCTTTTGTGGGAATGACTGAATTATGGCACTGTATCAGACTAAGTATGTGTGTGTTATTTTCGAACTATGAAGCTTCCGCTACTTATGAACTTGGCTTGTAATAACTTTAAGCACGCCGATGTACCGTATGAATGTTTTCGAAACTGGATGTAACTATGGATGGTAACCGCTGAACTTATTACGATCTTGGTTGTCTGTATGACATGTGGTTTGAAATCCTTCGAGATTTCACGGACTACCGGGATTATATGGGCTTAAGCTCGATGGTTTGACTATGCAAGTGGTCACTATTAGGCTTAATCTCTTATAATTTGGGCGGTTCTGTTACAGAAAGCGTCCACAAGGTGAGATGGTACCATCACTCTTCAATTAAGGTAACATCTTAAGATATGTGACTACCACTTTTATAAGCTTCTTCTTGGTTCTAGCGTTCACATAAATAAAGAGACAAACATTTATGATTTATAACTCCAAATTAACCAACCCAACTGATTCAGCATGTTTAGTCCTTTAATCTTTGTTCCTAGTACTACCTCCATGATCCCGCACTCCTAATCATATGAGCTAAAATGTTGCACATTCAACCTTTGGCAAGATATAAAGAAAAAGACATATACACAGATAGATTTTCTCTCCATAAGGTTGAGCGATCTGATCTGACAAATGTTTTAAATGCTACACTCATAAACTTATCACCCATCAACTTTGTCTTATGCTTAAGGTTAGAGAAGAACAAATACACTTTTGGTTCTGTTGGTGTTTTCCACCAACAGGGCCCATGCACTTGATCTCTGTCTTGTCTCTATGAGCAGGTACACTTGGAGCAAAACATGGTGGAGTTTTACAACTCCCAGACTCCACCAAGTGAAGGACCTAGATCTACGAGAACAAACACGCTGAGCAAGATACTGCCAACGCCGCACTTCGAACTGCTGGGCAAACGAAGAACATGGGCAACACCATATCAAGAGGTGCAGACGTCAAGGTCCACACCTAAATCAAATGACGCACCTAAACAATAAACACGGTGAGAAGTCTTGTTCAGAAGACTTAAACCATTGAACCCTCGCGAAAGGTAAAACCGGTAATTATCCATATTTATCCTTTCTGCATTTTTTCTTAAATTATTTACTTTCCCTAAATGGCTTGTTACTTAGTCATGCTATCTTGAAAAGAAAATACAAATGTTAAAAATAGTAAGCCCCATGTGAGTATGCTCGTGGCATAAAACCCATAAGTACATTTACTGTGGTGGCGTAAAAATAAAATAAATATATTCCTGTCCTATAAAAATTAAAATATAAAAATAAATTTATGATCCTACCAAAGAGAGTAATATTTATTAGAGGAAGCTCAACATGATAAAGGCAAAGAGATTTTATGCAAACACTTAACCAGCTCCACAAAGCTTTGTTGTCTATTTGAGCTCCACAGAATTCAAGGATCAAAGAAGACTAGCAGACAGAGGATATCCTAATCGCTGTCAGGGTGCTGCCGACATTCAAATACACCTCCGTCACCTGCTAGCTACATCAAAAGAAATTACGTCAAAATCCAGCTTGGGGGAGAGCACCCCTATTTATCCAGCTAAGTGTTTCTACTCGCATTTATACTTTACTCAAATAATAAAAAGATGCATAATCATAAAAACCCAAATAAAGATTTTATGCTTATATATATATCTATGCTTAGTTTGCTAAATAAATAAATAAATAAAGTTTGCTATGAACCCTCATGATAAGCTCTCACATGGAAATGATGAATAGTTGCTCTGCCATGACTACTTCTCGAAATTGAATTCTCTCACAAGTTTAGGCATGACTGTTATGAATTAAGATTTGCTCTAAACTTGAACTTGTGGGGAGAGTACCTGATCGAAAGTCTAAGTCGTTAACAGATATGATATGGGACGGTTGAGTAGCTGTTTATCTGTTCCTAGAGATGCTAGAATTCTAGAGAATTTTATCTTTTTAAATCTTTAAAAATGTTGCATGATGAGTTCCTGTATGATGAGAGTTTAAAATCCTACCACAGCCATATATACATGCTTATTAGACTATGAACCATACATTTACTTTTTACTGCTTATGAGCATTGAGTGTGGTCAAGCTGTGTAGACCCTTAGGAGCTTGTCATGCGGTTAAAATCAAGATCCACTTGCACGTTTACTCATACATGCTGCTTCTACTCCAGAAGTACGGATCCACATACATCCACTCATTTCCATCTCCAGATTCACCTAAAATTATTCTACTCCTATCTAGGAGAGAATAGCCAAAAACATTATCCTATCCCTGTTATTCCCTGTGAAATAAATGCTCGAGATATTTTGGTTACTACCACTTGCTACATTATTCCAGGAGGGTGAGTGCTCTGGAAAAAAGTGAATACGAGGAAATAAAAAGGGGCAAGTGCCCGGAACCTCAAAGAAAAGAAAAAGTGAGACGAGAGGTAAAAACGGACAAGTGTCTGACAATAGAATTAGGGGTACAAGATACCCACCTGAGAAAAGAAAAAATATAGAGCATCTCATTCCCCTCAAAAAGCTTCAAAGTGCAAGAAAGGTATGTATCCCCTCAAAAGAGCACAAGTAGAATTAGACTTTCACCATTGTTATCACCAACATCACCATACACCATTCATTTGCCACACATGCACATCTTGATTTGACTTATTGACTTGTTTCTCTGGATCCATGGTTTGACTATGCAATAAATGTCTTGTAAGTATGTATTAGCTGTCTCCCACCTATGAGCTCCAGATATCAAAACCTTGTTAGAGTAGGGTGAGAGAGAAGGAAATATCATTATGCCTCATACCACAAATACCACATACTTTGAGAGAAGGCATATATCATCATTGCCTTGGTAAGGATCCAGAAATACCACAAAAGAGAGACTAGAGAGAGTCATACAAGGAATCTCTGAGTTTTATTTGAAAATCTGCAAAAACTCTAGAGCTATAGTTGATCAAAGAACAAGAGACATGGTGCTTGACTTGACCGTTCTATCTTTTAACTGCTCAAGACACAAGTGACGGTTGCAAGACCCATGGTGGAAGGTAATATGAAAAAGTTTAAATCTTAATAGTTTACCTTAACCTAGAGATGAGATCTTGTTTGAACGCATGTGTATCTTTAAGGCATGAAACCACTGCAGAAACTCCTGAGTCCATCCTTGCTCAGGGACGAGCAAGAGGGAAGCTTGGGGGAGTTGTTGACAGTCCTTAAGTACCAAATATAATCATCAAATGAATAAAGAAAAGGATCCAAATGCAACCAACACCCAGACTTAGTGTTTTATCTGACAGAATTCCACGAGTTTTGGTGTTTGTCTATTTCTGCAGGGGGTTATCAGGAAATACGGAAGAAAGGCCCACACGTCGGGTTTACATAGAGATATTAACGTGCCGTGCAATTTTCTATCATCTAGAAGACTCCAGAAGCCATGGGAACGAACAGGACGCCGAGCGGGCTCGGAGGCAGGGCGCCTGCCCTCCCCCCTTGGGCGCCCGCCCAGCTACAGAGTCCAACCAGGACTCGTTTCACGGATTATGCTCCACCGACCTAAAGGATCAAGGATAACCATTCAATCAACGTCGGTTTGATCCGAAGGCCCAAATTCACTTGCGGGGACTATATAAGCAGACCCCCTGGCCCCTGGAGGAGACACCCCCTTGATCATTATTCATTATTCATAGACAGAGCAAAAGCTAGGGTTTGGAGATGAGAGCTCTCCTCACTTATCTAAACTAGAGTAGATCTAGATAGTAGCGAGATGGACAGTGAAGGAGGATTAGAGGAGAGGCCGGCCTGTTGGTTCTTCCTCCGGTTGTACTTCGCCATGATCAAGCTCTAATCAAGTTTGCTCATGGGATGACTCTGGAATCTACTTCTAATTCATTATGCAATTACTAATCATGTATGTTCTGGTTCACAACTCTTTTGAGTACTTCAATCTACAGGACGCTATAGGTGAGAGTTGTAGTATAGGTGTAAGCGTGGTGCTTAGACCTAGATTACTTGTGGATATCCCCTGTCTAGCTGGATCGTGTGGTAGGCCGCGTAGGTGACAATTACGTTGGTCCCCTGTAGTCCACCGCTTGTAAGCAGGACGGGTAGGGTTTATCGGCCTATGATATGCATCCTTTGTGGTGTATTCTTATCACGTGGTGTAGGCCTCCGCTTCCTTCCCATGGCTTCTGGAGTCTTCTAGATGTAAGATAATTGCACGGCACGTTAATATCTCTATGTAATCCCGACGTGTGGGCCTTTCTCCCGTATTTCCTGATAACCCCCTGCAGAAATAGACAACCACCAAAACTCATGGAATTCTATCAGATAAAACCCTAAGTCTAGATGTTGATTTCATTTGGATCCTTTTCTTTGTTTATTTGATAATTAAATTTGATACTTAAGGACCGTCAACAAACTCCCCCAAGCTTACATCTTGCTCGTCCCTGAGCAAGGATAGACTCAGCAATGAATTAGAAGTTGTTGCAATATCTTTTAAAAAATTGATGGTACACATGCTTTTAAATAAGATGTCATCTCTGAGTTAGAGTAAACTGTCAAGACTTAAAACTTACTTACTTTACCTTTCACCATGGGACTTATAACCGTCACTTCTGTCTTGAGTAGTTAAAAGATAGAACAGTCTAGTCAAGTGCCATGTCTCTTATTCTTGATCAGCTATAGCTCTGGAGTTTTTGCAGATTTTCAAATAAAACTCAGAGATTCCTTGTATGACTCTCTCAAATCTCTCTTTTGTGGTATTTCTGGATCCTTACCAAGGCAGTGATGGTATATGCCTTCTCTCAATATATGTGGTATTTGTGGTATGAAGCATAGTGACATTGTCTTATCTCTCACCCGACTCTAATAAGGCTTTAATATCTGCAGCTCATCGGTGGGAGATAAAGTATACATACTTACAAGACATTTATTGCATAGTCAAACCATGGATCCAAAGAAACAAATCAGTAAGTCAAATCAAGATGTGCATGTGTGGCGAATGAATGGTATATGGTGATGATGGTGATAACAATGGTGAAAGTCTAATTCTACTTTTGCTCTTTTGAGGGGATACATACCTTTCTTGCTTTTTTGAATAGTGAGGAGAATGAGATGCTCTATCTTTTTCTTTCCTCTCAGGTGGGTGTTGACGGTTCTTATGTATCAATTTTAATTATCAAATAAACAAGAGAAAGGACCAATATGCAACCAACACCTAGAATTAGGGTTTGATCTGATAGAATTCCACAAGTTTTGTTGTTTATCTGTTTCTGCAGGGGGTTATCAGGAAATATGGAAGAAAGGCCCACATGTCGGGATTACATAGAGATATCAACGCACCGTGCGATTTTCTACCATCTAGAAGACTCCAGAAGCCACGGGAAGAAAGAAGAGGCCGAAAGGGGCCATATCCCTGAGGACCTGGGCGCCCGCCCCCTCCTGGAAGCCATTCAGGACTCTCTTCGCACATGACGTTCTACCGACCTAAGGGATCAAGGATAACATAGTACCATATCGCCTACCGACCCAAAAATGCATAGAGGAGGAGGACTATATAAGGAGACCCCCCTGGCCCCTGGAGGAGACAAGAAGTTATCATAGAGTTGAGGGGTGCCCTCGAAGGAAAACCTCTTCTCTAAATAAAATTTCTTTTTAGGCTTAGCAACCAATGTAAAGTAGAAATAGATCTTCTAGTTTCTACTAGATTGAGAGAGATAGAGTGGAGGTGTAGATTGGAGGAAGCCCGGCCTGTCCGTGTCTACTCCAAGCTTGTACCTGCGGGATCAAGTTCTTCTAACCCAAAGCTTGCTCCTAGGATTCTTCAGTATTTCGACTTCCAAATTCTAGTAAGAACTTGTTTTATTGTTCTTTTGGTTTATGAGTTTACTTTAATCTCTCCGCGTAGAGTTTAGAGTAATCATTGCTGGCATAAACGTGGTGTTTAGGCTGGGGTACTCATAGATATTCCCTGACTAGCTGGACTGTGGTAGTAGTGAGGAACGTGACAATTCCAAGTTACCTTTGCAGACCATATCTCGTTAGCTGGAAGGATACGGTTTATAGGTGCGAGTTGAACATCATTTGTGGTGTCTAGATTCCATTAGCCTCCCCAATAGAACAATAGATCATCCTTACCAAGGTTAGAAGGAGACTACGGTTGCAGTCTTCTCTATTTATCACTCACATCGAGAAACATTCTTTGTTGCCTAAAGGGTTAGTAGTAATAGACCGGTTAGTCAGATGCACTCTTTCTCCTAGTGGTAAAAATATAAATACGATACTCTGGATAACATCTCGGGTGAAGTGCTCACCGATATCCGTGCGCTTGCGGATCAATTCCTTATTGCGTTCCCAAATATCAACAAGCATTTTTGGCGCCGTTGCCGGGGAGAAAGACGGTTTTCTGAGATAACCTTGAGTCTTACTACTAGCTTGTATCTGTACTTTTACCTTTTCTTATCTTTTATATTATTTATTTATTTTCTTTACTCTTACATTATGGAAAACCAAAATTCTAAATCGATCCATGAATCTGCAATCCCTTCAGTAACCGACCTTTTACCATGGGAATCATCACAGCCTATCCAAACATCCCAGTATAAGTTAAGTTCGAGGTTGATTGCTATGATCCAAAACCTATCTTTTTCGGGAAAGGAAGACGAAAACCCTTACCTTCATATTAGAGATTTTGAGCAAACATGTGATTGTCTTCGCATTGAAGGCATTTCTGATAAAACTTTATGCTGGAAGCTTTTTCCTTTTTCCTTAAGAGGAGAAGCTAGACAATGGTACAATTAGAAGGTAAGTCAACAACGAGGTGAATGGGGTGTTTTACGAGCCAA
The DNA here is from genome assembly GCF_000003195.3 of Sorghum bicolor. NCBI lineage: Eukaryota > Viridiplantae > Streptophyta > Magnoliopsida > Poales > Poaceae > Sorghum > Sorghum bicolor. Next base: position 26,040,067 of record NC_012876.2, on the reverse strand, counting down.
CTTTTGTCTAGATTTCTATTCCCTCGACCGTATAGCCGACCTTAGACTCGAAGTCCTATCTTTTAAACAAAAAGATAATGAAACTTTGGGAAAATCCTGGAAACGTTTTTCTGATCTTTTAGAATTTGGTCCAAACCTTAATCTTGAAGACCCTGTTCTTTTATTTCACTTTTTCGAGGTCTTCAGAAAAATCACAAACAAATGCTACACACAATGTCTAGAGGTTCTTTCTTTCGCATCCCTACTGATGAAGCTAGAGTGATCCTAGATAGAATAATAGAAGCTGAGATGGATAATACCCTTCATGATGAAACCTACGAAGCCGAAGTAGACACTCTGCCAAATTCTTCATCTACTTTAGCTATCCCAAGTTCTGAGCCACAAGAGGAAGAAATTCCACCACCGGACTTCATGCTGGATATAGAATCCGATCTTTTTGCCGATTTTGGAAACATTTCAAACTACCATTCTATTGATAAACCCCAAAACGGCCAGTTTAGCATTTATTTGTCAAGTTAATATCAATTAAGAGAGCTTATCTCAGTCATGAGTAGCGAATGGTTGGAGGAATCAGAGCTTTCCTCTGATGTGATCCGTTTGGACACACCCGCTATAACTATACGCTGTGCTTATAATTCTGATCGATTTAATGCTCTTTATAATCCTGTTGTGGGGATCAACATCATGTCTGAATCTTTTGCACTTAAATTATTTAAAAATCTTGTCTTAACCCCCACAACAAAGGTCATAAAGTAATCTTCGGGACCATTAGTCCCCAGTCTTGGAATTATTAATGTCCTACCTCTTACGGTAGAAGGCTCCATGGTTCATTTGAACTTCTATATCTTTGATACATGGGACTTCGACCTGTTGATAGGACAACCTTTTAGAAGACTCCTTTATGAAGGTCATACTGGAAAGCTACACATTTCTTTTGGAAAAGCTTTTAAATTCCCAATAACAATTTCACACTCCTTAAATAATAAGGCCGAGTCATATCTTATGCCTGATCCTATGGAGGAGGTAAAGGCTTCATCTCTTGAACTTTTAGAAGAATCAGACTTAGAAGACGAAACTCCTTTCTTCATAGAAGAAGAAGCCGAACCTTCTGAACCTGAACCCTTAGATGAGTTTGCAGAAACACCTAGACCCCCCATACAGCTTAAAACTTTACCACCCAGTCTTATCTATGCTTTCCTAAACAATAATCCAGAGTTTCCTGTGATCATTAGTGATAAACTCACTCAGGATCAAACTCTGTGATTAATGACCATTCTTGAAAAACATCACTCAGTTTTTGGCTATTCACTCCAAGATCTTACAGGAATCATTCCTATGATTTGTACCCATCGTATTCCAACAGATCCTTCTGTTTCACCTTCTCGAGAACCCCAACGTAGACTTAATAACACTATGAGAGAGGTAGTTAAATAGGAAGTTATAAAGTTGCTGCATGCAGGGATTATATACCCTGTGCCGCATAGTGAGTGGGTAACCCAGTACAAGTTCTGCCTAAAAAGGGAGGCATGACTATTATTATGAATGAAAAGAACGAGCTAATTCCGCAACGCACCGTCACAGGATGGCGGATGTGCATAGACTATAGAAAACTAAACAAAGCCACGAGAAAGGATCATGTTCATTTACCTTTTATAGATGAGATGCTAGAGCGGTTAGCAAACCATTCATTCTTCTGTTTCTTAGATGGATATTCAGGGTATCATCAGATCCCGATCCATCCCGATGATCAAAGCAAAACCACTTTTACATGCCCATATGGAACTTATGCTTACCGTAGAATGTCTTTTGGGTTATGTGATGCACCAGCTTCTTTTCAAAGATGCATGATGTCTATATTTTCTGATATGATTGAAGAGATTATGGAAGTTTTCATGGATGATTTCTCTGTTTATGGAAAAACTTTTGATAGTTGTCTTGAAAATTTAGACAAGGTTTTGCAAAGATGTGAAGAAAAACACTTAGTCCTTAATTGGGAAAAATGTCATTTCATGGTTAGGGAAGGAATAGTGTTGGGACACCTAGTGTCTGAAAGAGGTATTGAGGTAGACAAAGCTAAAATTGAAGTAATTGAACAACTACCTCCACCTGTGAATATAAAAGGAATTCAAAGATTTCTTGGCCAAGCTGATTTTTATCGTAGATTCATAAAAGATTTTTCATTTATTGCTAGACCACTTACTCTTTTGCTAGCCAAGGATGCTCCTTTCGAATTTGATGATGCATGTCTAACATCTTTTAATTTATTAAAGAAAGCACTCATCTCTGCACCAATCATTCAACCCCCTGATTGGTCGTTGCCTTTTGAAATTATGTGTGATGCCAGTGATTATGCTGTGGGGGCAGTTTTGGGACAAACTAAAAATAAGAAGCATCATGCAATTGCTTATGCCAGTAAAATTTTGACAGGAGCTCAACTTAATTATGCAACCACTGAAAAAGAGCTTCTGGCTGTTATCTTTGCCATTGATAAATTTAGATCTTATTTAGTTGGAGCTAAAATAATTGTTTACACTGATCATGCTGCACTAAAATATTTGCTCACTAAAAAAGATGCTAAACCTCGCCTCATTAGATGGATCTTATTACTCCAAGAATTTGACTTAGAAATAAAAGATAAAAAGGGAGTAGAAAATTTTGTTGCTGATCACTTGTCTAGAATGTATTTTAAGAATCCACACGAAACCCCCATCAATGATTCACTCTGGGACGACATGCTCTACGGAATTAATAGGTCAGATCCCTGGTATGCAAATATTGTTAATTTTATGGTTTCAGGGTATGTACCACCAGGAGCAAACAAGAAGAAGCTTATTCAAGAAAGTCGTTCACATATATGGGATGAGCCATACCTCTTCCGAGTATGCTCTGACGGCTTACTCAGGAGATGTGTGACCACTGAGGAAGGATGGAAGATCATCGACAGATGTCATTCATCACCATATGGAGGTCACTATGGAGCATTCCGTACACATTCAAAGATCTGGCAGTGTGGATTCTGCTGGCCTACAACGTATGAAGACACGAAGCAATATATCAGAAGATGTCGGCCATGTCAAAGGCACGGAAACATAAATACAAGGGATGTAATGCCACTCACCAACAACCTTCAGATTGAGCTCTTTGATGTCTGGGGAATAGACTACATGGGTCCATTTCCTCCATCAAAGAAGTGCGAGTACATCTTGGTGGCGGTTGACTATGTCTCCAAGTGGGTAGAAGCATTACCTTGCAAGCATGCCGACAACGTCAGTTCAAAGAGGATGTTTGAAGAAATTATATTCCCAAGATTTGGAGTCCCCAGAGTAGTGATAAGTGATGGAGGAGCACACTTCATCGACAAACGCTTCAAGCAATATCTATCAAAACATGGAATCCGTCACAAAGTCGCTACCCCCTATCATCCTCAGACAAGTGGCCAAGTAGAGACTTCCAACAAGCAAATCAAGAATATTCTTCAGAAGACAGTAAATGAAATGGGAACGGCGTGGAAAGACAAGTTACCCGATGCACTCTGGGCATACCAGATAGCATACAAGACCCCAATTGTAATGTCTCCATACCAATTGGTGTACGGGAAGACTTGCCATCTACCTGTTGAACTAGAGTTCAAAGCACACTGGGCCATAAAAAGATGGAATATGGACCTAGATGTTGCTGGAGATTATAGAAGAATGCAATTAACAGAATTGGAAGAATGGCGAGAGAAGGCATATCACAATTCAAAGATCTACAAAGAAAGAGTCAAAAGGTGGCATGACAAGAGAATCAAGAAGGAGTTCACACCCGGAGATAAGGTATTACTTTTTAATTCCAGGGTGAAGCTTTTCGGGCATGGAAAACTCCAGAGCAAATGGGAAGGATCATTTAAGGTAATTAATTCATCATCCCACGGAGCTATCACACTTCAAAATGACGAAGGTACGTTATTCAAGGTAAATGGTCAACGTCTTAAATTATTTTTAGAGCCCAATAAAGAATTAGAAGAAATAGACGAAGTCCATTTTTACCTTCCCATGGAGAGTTAGAGCCCGACCTTTTTAGTCTGATGTTTTTGGGTCATATATATATTTTTCTAAATAATTTTGCATCTAGAAACGCGCTCAAGAAAGTGGGCGCACAGAGGGGCCAGAGAGAGGGCGGGCGCCCAGATCAGGTGGGCAGGCGCCCAGCTCCTGTTCCCCCTCGGTCCCGATTTTCTCTATTATGGAAAATGCACTTATGGTAATCTGAATAATCCCTCAGATGGAAAGTTTCACACGCACATCGACGGGAGCAACCCGAACAACCCCTAGAGGCACTTTTTGACCCCTATATAAACAGACCCCTGACCTCAGTTTTCTAACACCAAGCCACCAAGCCTTCTCTTCTTCAATTAGAGCTTGATTAGTTCCTTGCTACTCCAATGGCCGAGAAGTACCACGATGATTGGGAAGTCGTCCCCTTCAACCTCAACATGGAGCCTGTGGAAGACCCCGATGCCCGTGCTCTCATCCCGGCCAACACAGAGCGACAGCTAGAAGCCATGCCATTACGCCAACGTAGCTCCACCCAATCCTACCATGCTCAACCAGTTCTCACCGCACCGCCACAACCCCTACTCCTAAAAGGATCATCATCCAAGACGAAGACCACCATTAAGGTGCCAACCGGCACAAGGATCCTTCCACCTAGACCCAATGAGAGGGTCGTTGGAGTCAAGACCAACCGGAGCGGTGAGATCAGCAACGTACACTACACTACGGAGGAGGAGAGGCCTTACTTCGAAGGGATTAGAGCAGCCAAAGTCCGTTTCATCCCTCCAAAGGCAGCCCCGAAGCACGCTCTCAATGCTTTTGAGACACCTCCCAAGCGTCGCAACACTATAGTAGATATTGATGAGGACGTTCGCAGGCTAGATAGAGTTATCATAGACCTCCAGTCCTCGATTAATTCCCTCACTAGGCAGCTCTCTAACCACAACACCATTATACTAGGCCTTAGGCTGGATCTTGCCAGTGCCAATAAGAAGATTAAGGAATTAGAGCGCCGTTAAGTTATGTAGATTAGACCTTGAGGCAATGCATCTTTTTTATCTATCTTGAAATTCGGTTTAGGTTTACTATTATGATCAGTTTGCTACTATTATCGTCAGTTTGCTACTAGTTACTTGTAATAAATGCCTCAAGATTAATAAAGAGTGTGTCTCTACTTTATTTTTGTGCAAGAAAGCAGAAAACAAGTATGGGGGAGATCCCTCAACATGCCAAACATACTCCGACTACACCACTCCACGAGTCAGGTACACACTCTGCACACTTTACTTTACACATACACATATCTTGGATTATGCAGAATATTGTTTCCGACATGATAAATTAAAAAGATTAAAATATTTCTAATCATGATTAAACTCACTCTGTGATATTTCCTGAAAACTTGCAACTATTATAAAATCATTTTAAAACCCTGTGTTGCTTAAGTTAGTGTGGAATGTGAGATAGTAGAGTATGAGTTTCTTATTCTTGATATCATTGTTGCTTGGAGAATTTATTTCAAAATCTTCAAAATTTTAGCTACCATCCTCAGTGTTTTATATGCCTGATAAAACTAAAAATATTAATTATGATTATAAAAGCTATCTACTCTGTATTGAGTTTGTTCAAAATGAGTTAGACCCTTGTCGAGAGATTTATCATGCTCCTAAGATCAAGACATTTATTCTGAAAGATTCACTCTTCTGAAGTACTATTGCATTAGAGGCATGGGCTATGCAAAAATAAAGATATTTCGAGGAAATAAAAAGGAGCAAGTGCTCGACAACCTCGCAGAAAAAAAATGGACAAGTGTCCGACACTAGAATTAGGGGTACCTCGGTATCCACTTAAAAAAAAGAGAAAAAAAATAAAATGATAGCCCATGGTCCCTCTAATAAGCAATATGCCAGCAAGAGTTGACAAAGTTTTTAATTTCCAAAGTCTTTGATCTAAGAGTATGACATTCCCCTCCTTGGATCCCGTTTTGAGCAGGCAATAAATACAAAGTAAGTATGCTTGAGAATTTTTGCAAATTAAAACAGCCTCAGTGAGATATATAAAAGATAATGAGTGATCTGAGAGAACCTATGAGGATAAAAGGTATGCTAACTTTCTTTCAAAAATATACAAAAACTCCAAGTGACAGGATTGAGAAGAAAGGATCTTTACTCTTTACCATATACTTCCCTGACTATAGTACACGGTGGATTTTAACACCCTGCAAATAGAAGAGAATGTTTTAAAATGTTTTACCCCAAATATTGTTCTTAACCATCCTTTTCTCGAGGACGAGTAAAAGCCTAAGTATGGGGGTATTTGTTGACGGTTCTTAAGTATCAATTTTAATTATCAAATAAACAAGAGAAAGGACCAATATGCAACCAACACCTAGAATTAGGGTTTGATCTGACAGAATTCCACGAGTTTTGTTGTTTATTTCTTTCTACAGGGGGTTATCAGGAAATAAGGAAGAAAGGCCCACATGTCAGGATTACATAGAGATATCAACGCACCGCGCGATTTTCTACCATCCAGAAGACTCCAGAAGCCACGAGAAGAAAGATGAGGCCGAAAGGGGCCAGGCCCAGGGCGCCCGCCCTGAGGACCTAGGCGCCCGCCCCCTCCTGGAAGCCATTCAGGACTCTCTTCGTACACGACGTTCCACCGACCTAAAGGATCAAGGATAACGTAGTACCACATCGCCTACCGACCCAAAACTGCATAGAGGAGGAGGACTATATAAGGAGACCCCCCTGGCCCCTGGAGGAGACAAGAAGTTATCATAGAGTTGAGGGGTGCCCTCGAAGGAAAACCTCTTCTCTAAATAAAATTTCTTTTTAGGCTTAGCAACCAATGTAAAGTAGAAATAGATCTTCTAGTTTCTACTAGACTGAGGGAGATAGAGTGGAGGTGTAGATTGGAGGAAGCCCGGCCTGTCGGTGTCTACTCCAAGCTTGTACCTACGGGATCAAGTTCTCCTAACCCGAAGCTTGCTCCTAGGATTCTTCAGTATTTTGACTTCTAAATTCTAGTAAGTACTTGTTTTATTGTTCTTTTGGTTTATGAGTTTACTTTAATCTCTTCGCGTAGAGTTTAGAGTAATCATTGCTGGCATAAACGTGGTGTTTAGGCTGGGGTACTCATAGATATTCCCTAACTAGCTAGACTGTGGTAGTAGTGAGGAACGTGACAATTCTGAGTTACCTTTGCAGACCATATCTCGTTAGCAGGAAGGATAGGGTTTATAGGTGCGGGTTGAACATCCTTTGTGGTGTTGTCGAGGGTATCAGTAAGGGGTACCCTCAGCGATGCGCATTATGAGATTGCCCGTACGCAGGTCGAGACCCTCAATTCGACGCTCTAATCTTACGTATGTGCCGCCATCGACGGCCGCAACCTCGAAGACGGAAATAGCGTCGAGCGAATCGATCAGGCGTCGAGCGCCGGTTACCGTCGAATACGGAACAGGCTCATGCGAACCGGGGGGCGTCGAGCGCGAGGACGCCATCCGCCGCCTGACGCGCGCACGCGGGCCGGAGCATTAAATGCGCCTGATGCTTCCCCACCTAACGCACAGGTCACGGGAGGCGTGATAGGGAACAGGCTTCCGTCCCATCAATCTTTTTGCAGCCTTCCCACCGAACGACCCAGGGCGTGTCAGGACGCAGGAAACAAGGATGGAACGTCTAATCGGGACCCCCTCGAGACACCTAAGGTCAGCGCTCCAGATATCAGCATATTACACGGCGTCCGACCCTCGACCGAACAGGGTCCCTTCCTAGGGACAAGTTGGGCGTCGACTGACCACACCACAGCTACCCCGCCGGATCCACCGCCATACCGTACAAGCATGCGACCTCAGAACCAGCGCGTGGCGGCGGGCAGGGCAGAACGCAGGAGCACGCGTAATCATCACCGGGCTATCAAGATGGGACGGCTCGAGGCCATGTCGTACGGAAGCCTCGAGTAGGTCGGCGCTCCATGCGGCTATCGACCCCTACTCTAACATCTACGCATGTACCCTGTGTCTCTCCTTGGAGCTATAAAAGGAGAGACTCAGGAATAGAAGGGGCATGACCACGACACAAGACCACACTCATACGTAGTAGAGCTCCACACTTCATACCACGCTTGTATTCGCCCCTGTACAAGCACTTAGGTGCAAGATAATACAAACTCTCTCCCCCCGCTGGACGTAGGGCTTTCTCTTGCCCGAACCAGGATAAATCTCTGTGTCTTTTTGCATCACCATCCGGGAAAGGGAGCACGCATACAAATTTACTCGTTGGTGTGACCCCCCGGGGGAAAAACACCGACAGTTGGCGCGCCAGGTAGGGGTCCTGCGTGATTTTCATCGATTTCCCACTACTTTCCGGATGGCTACTCTTGCCTCGCCGTTTCCGCGCTCCACGGTGATTTGGTTTGGGAGTCTCGAGTTCATGTCTACGGGCTCCGGCTACGACATGATCTTGCTCTCAGTCAAAAGACTAGGAGGAGTCCGCGTTACGCCAGCACGGTTGAAGGCCCCGACACGCCCTCACCACCACGCCTCCCCGCCTAAGAAGAGGCACGGACAGCACCACCGCGGCCCCTCTGCTTCAGCACGACCAACAACTCGTGCGAGGCAGGACGTGGGCCACAAGTCGGCAGCACCGTGTGACGGAGCAACAAGCACGACGACTCAGCACCGCGCGACGACGGGAGGGGACGCGTCTCGCGCGCTCTCCCCCACCGTAGCTAGGCTACTTCCACACGGGTTGTTCACTCCAAGAGCGGCACTGCCGTTCGGATTGGACAACACCGCGGCGTCGCTCGCCAGGACGATATGCCCAAACGCCCAGACGTACGTAGAAAGACCAATGGTCCTCCCACGTAGCTCTGTAGCGCGGCAGTCGGCGTCCGAGCTGCCGGACCTTTCTCGAGTACAAGGCCTCCGTCATCTAGGCCCCGGACGATACTCGATCACCTCCCTCAGGCAACGATTGCTGGAGGAAGGACGTGGGTGTTTCTATGCTGCCGAACCGGACTCCGACTCCGAGACAGACAGCTGTGACCCTACGAGGGAATGCTATCACATCGACGGGGCGGTAGAAACTACTGACGAGACACGGGATGCTGCCGCGGGTGGTCGAGCCCCCGCAGCGCGAGAAGACCCCAGGACGCCTGGGAACGACGGACAGCTCGACCCCCCTCCTCAGGAAGACAGGACCACGCAGCTCGCGCAGCTGCGGGAGCTCAAGATGAAGCTCGACGAAGACCGCGAGCGCCTCGTCCTGCTCGAGCAAATCCTCGAGCAAGACCTGCCCTACCCGCCGGGCGGAAGTGTCCGCAGACGCGCTCGAGAGGTGCATCGACAGATCGTCGGCGACGCAGAGCCAGAGCAACCTGTCAGCCGTTTCCCACAAGCGGGCCAGAATGTAGTGGCAGCGACGATGCTGCTACGTAACATGCCAGAGCCGTCGAATTCCCAGGCCCGACGCATTCGAGATGAAGTACAGACATTGCTCCAGGTGGCGGCGGTTCAACAAGCCGAAAGTTCGGCGTCTCGACGACGAGGAGCTGCCACAGAGAAGCGCGACGAACAGCCTCTAAACGAAGAGGAGGTGTCAGTCCATCAACAACCTCCCCCTCGAGGTAGAAAGACCGCTCTCATCCTCCCTGCCGACAATCAACGTCGACACGACGCGCGGCACGACATCAAAGAAAATAGACGCCGCCGGCACGAAGACGCGGAAGAGCGTGGTTATAGCGCGCATCGCGGTGGGAGATACGACAGCGACGAGGACCGGGTGGCCCCCGAGCCACCGGGCCCATGGGTGTTCAGCAGGGCGATCCGCAGCACGCCCCTGCCCAATCCATTTTGACCCCCAACCAGCATCGCGAGGTACAATGGAGAGACCAAGCCAGAGCTATGGCTGGCCGATTTCAGGCTGGCCTGTCAGCTAGGTGGCGCTCAAGGTGATGATCGAGCCATCATCAGACAGCTACCCCTTTTCCTCTCTGACACCGCCCGTCGATGGCTAGAGGAACTCCCTGCCAATCAGATCCACAACGGGGTTGATCTGGTCAGAGTCTTCGAGGGTAACTTCAAAGGGACCTACATACGGCCAGGGAACTCGTGGGACCTCAGCAAATGCAAGCAGAAGTCAGGAGAAACTCTTCGGGAGTATGCTCAACGCTTCTCAAAGCAGCGCACAGAGCTGCCGCACATCCCTGACCACGACGTCATCTTGGCGTTTGTCTCGGGCACCACCAGTCGAGACTTGGTGCGGGAATTAGGTCGCAATCGACCTCAGACCGTCGACGAGCTGATGGACGTAGTAGCTAACTACGCGGCAGGGGAAGAGGCAGTCGGCGCCTTCTTCAGCTCAGAAGGAATAAAAGGCAAGCAGCCCGTCGATGAAGATGGGACCTCCAGTCGAGGCCTCAAGAAAAATAAAAAGAAGCAGAAAGTGCGGCAGTTCCACCGGGAAGATTCCGATGACAACCTCGTCGCAGCCATGGATCGAAAGAAGCCTCGAGGCCCTCCGGATGGAGGCATCTTCGACAAGATGTTGGAGGAGTCGTGCCCTTACCATAAGGGAGGCGCCAACCACAAGCTCAAGGACTGTCGTATGCTGAGAAGGCATTTCGACGGTCCAGGGTTCAAAAAAGATACGCATGATGACTCCAAGAAAGAGAAGGCTGGCAGCAAGGAGGACAACAAAGATGACGATGGCTTCCCCGCCGTCCACGACTGCTACATGATCTATGGTGGGCCCTCCACTCAATTAACCATGAGGCAGCGCAAAAGGGAGCGTCGCGAAGTCTTTGCAGCAAGAATGGCGGTGCCCCAGTACCTTAGCTGGTCAAGCACTCCTATCACTTTCGACCGAGAGGACCACCCCGACAAGGTAGTCGCCCCAGGCGTCTACCCGCTCGTCGTCGACCCCATCATCGTCAACACCCGACTCTCGAAAGTGCTGATGGATGGTGGCAGCAGCCTCAACATCATCTACCTCGAGACCCTCGACCTCCTCGGCATCGATAGAGGACGCCTCCAGCCAAGCGCCGGCGGTTTCCATGGCGTCGTGCTAGGGAAAAAGGCACTGCCAGTAGGTCGAATTGACCTATCGGTCTGCTTCGGCACAGCGGCCAACTTCAGGAAGGAGACCCTCACTTTTGAGGTGGTGGGGTTCCGAGGCACGTACCACGCCATCATCGGGCGCCCGGGCTACGCCAAGTTCATGGCCATACCCAACTACACCTACTTGAAGCTGAAGATGCCCGGTCCCAAAGGCGTCATCACTGTCAGTTCCTCCTTCGAGCACGCGTACGAGTGCGACGTCGAATGCGTCGAGTACGGGGAGGCAGTCGAGAGCTCCACCGAGCTCGTCGCGAAGCTCGAGGCCCTGGCCGCTGAGGCTCCTGAGCCTAAGCGCCACGCGGGCAGCTTCGAGGCGGCGGAAGGAACCAAGAAGATCCCGCTCGACCCCAACGACTCCGACGGCAAGGTGCTGACGATCAGCGCCGACCTCGATCCCAAATAGGAAGTTGTGCTCGTCGACTTTCTACGTGCGAACGCCGACATGTTTGCATGGAGTCCCTCGGACATGCCAGGCATACCGAGGGAAGTCGCTGAGCACTCCTTGGAGATTCGAGCCGGTTCCAAGCCAGTGAAGCAGCGGTTGCGCCGATTCGATGAGGAGAAGCGCAAGATCATTGGCGAGGAAGTCCACAAGCTTTTGGCGGCCGGATTCATCAAGGAGGTTCATCATCCTGACTGGTTAGCAAACCCTATATTAGTTAAGAAAAAGAATGGGAAAATGAGGATGTGTGTCGATTATACTAGTCTGAATAAAGCATGTCCGAAAGTTCCCTTTCCATTGCCACGCATTGATCAGATTGTCGATTCTACCGCGGGATGTGAAACCCTTTCTTTCCTTGATGCATATTCTGGTTACCACCAAATAAAAATGAAGGAGTCCGACCAGCTCGCGACCTCTTTCATCACGCCTTTTGGGATGTATTGCTATGTGACCATGCCATTTGGGCTTCGAAACGCGGGAGCCACGTCTCAACGTTGCATGCTCCACGTATTTGGCGAACATATTGGGTCAATGGTCGAGGCCTACGTCGACGACATTGTCGTCAAGTCAAAGCGACGAGGAGACCTGATCCAGGACCTCGAGATTGCCTTCAGCTGCCTACGCACCAGCCGGATCAAGCTCAATCCCGAGAAATGCGTTTTCGGCGTGCCTCGAGGCATGCTCCTAGGATACATCGTTTCGCAGCGCAGTATCGAAGCCAACCCCGAGAAAGTCTCGGCCATCACGAAAATGGGGCCAATCCGAGACATCAAGGGTGTGCAGAGAGTCACGGGGTGCCTGGCGGCTCTGAGCCGTTTCATCTCGAGACTAGGAGAAAAGGCATTACCATTATATCGACTCCTAAAGAAGGTCGAGCCCTTTTCTTGGACCCCCGAGGCCGAGGAAGCACTCGAAAGGCTGAAAAAGACGCTGACCTCGGCACCAGTCCTGGTTCCACCTCAACCTGTAGAGCCGCTGCTCCTCTACGTCGCGTCGACGACCCAGGTCGTCAGCGCGGCGGTGGTGGTCGAGAGGCAGGAGGAGGGACATGCGTTACCGGTTCAGAGGCCAGTATATTTCGTCAGCGAGGTGCTTTCGAAGACCAAAGCACGTTATCCCCAAATCCAGAAGCTGATTTATGCTGTAATCCTTGCCCGTCGCAAGCTGCAGCATTACTTCCTTGGCCACCCCATCACGGTGGTCTCGTCTTTTCCTTTAGGCGAAATAATCCAGAGCAAAGAAGCCACGGGAAGAATAGCAAAATGGTCGGTCGAGCTCATGAGTGAGACTCTCACTTATGCGCCTCGCAAGGCCATCAAATCGCAGGCCCTGGTAGACTTCATCGCAGAATGGACGGACACCCAGCTCCCCCCGACCCAGGTCCAGGCGGAACTATGGACGATGTATTTCGATGGGTCGCTCATGAAAACTGGAGCCGGAGCCGGCCTGCTGTTCATCTCACCCTTGGGCGTCCACATGAGGTACATAATCAGGATTCATTTTGCTGCATCTAACAATGTCGCAGAATATGAGGCCCTCGTCAACGGTCTCAAGATCGCTATCGAGTTAGGAGTCCGACGCCTCGACGTCCGAGGTGACTCCCAACTCGTCATCGACCAAGTAATGAAAACCTCGAGTTGCCACGACCCAAAAATGGAAGCGTACTGCAAGGAGGTCCGTCGACTCGAAGACAGGTTCCACGGCCTCGAGCTTGTCCATGTCGCTCGAAGCTACAACGAGGCAGCCGACGAACTCGCCAAGATCGCATCTACCAGAGGCACAGTGCCGCCTGATGCATTCTCAAAGGATCTTCACGAGCCATCCGTCGACCTAGGCACGGGGGCTGGCGTCGACGCCACCACCGCCCAACCAACCAATGCTGTCGATACGCTCTTGATGGTGGAAGAGATGATGGAGATAGAACGACGACCGGGTCGACCATTCGATTGGCGCACACCGTTCCTCGACTGCCTTATCCGCGGCGAGTTGCCAGAAGACAAAACAGAAGCTCGTCGTATCGCTCGACGGGCCAAATCATATGTGATCTATGGCGAAGACAACGAGCTATATCGACGGAGCCCGACAGGGGTCTTACAACGTTGCATCACCGTAGAAGAAGGCCGAAAACTCCTCGATGACCTGCACTCGGGGGCTTGTGGCCACCACGCCGCTCCACGGACCCTTGTAGGGAACGCTTTTCGGCAAGGCTTCTACTGGCCAACGGCCGTGGCGGATGCCATCGAGCTTGTACGCTCGTGTCATGGGTGCCAGTTCTACGCTAAGCAGACGCATCTGCCCGCCCACGCTCTTCAGATGATCCCCATCACCTGGCCGTTTGCGGTATGGGGGCTCGATTTAGTAGGACCTCTACAAAAGGCGAAAGGAGGGTACACCCATTTGCTGGTGGCCATCGACAAGTTCTCCAAATGGATCGAGGCTCGACCCATCACCAACATCCGCTCCGAGTAGGCCGTCCTCTTCTTCACTGACATCATCCATCGGTTTGGGATCCCCAATGTCATCATCACCGACAACGGCACCCAGTTCACCGGCAGAAAGTTCTTGGATTTCTGCGATCAGCATCATATCCGTGTGAACTGGTCTGCAGTAGCCCACCCTCGAACTAACGGCCAGGTCGAGCGTGATTTTGCAAGGACTCAAGCCAAGGATCTACAATCGATTGAAGAAATTCGGCAAGAAATGGGTCGAGGAGCTTTCCTCAGTCCTATGGAGCCTTAGGACAACACCAAGCAGGGCCACAAAATACACCCCGTTCTTCATGGTCTACGGCTCTGAGGCTATCCTCCCCACAGACCTCGAGTATGGGTCACCTCGACTCAAGGCTTACAACGAGCAATCGAACAAAGAAACTCAAGAAAACGCGGTCGACCAACTCGAGGAGGCTCGAGACATGGCCCTCCTCAACTCTGCCAGATATCAGCAGAGACTCCGACGCTACCACGACAAGCACGTGCGCAAGAGGGACCTCAACGTAGGCGACCTTGTCCTACGACACCGGCAAAGCAACCAAGGACGCCACAAGCTGACTCCACCTTGGGAAGGCCCGTATGTGGTGGCCGAGGTCCTTAAGCCAGGAACGTACAAATTGGCAGACGAAAAGGGGGCAATCTTCACCAACGCATGGAACATCGAACAGCTACGTCGATTCTACCCCTAGAAGTCCTAAACTTACGTTCCTACATTTTGTACGAAGACTTTGTAAACGAACGCGTGAATAAATAAAGTCTTTCTCTCGAGCGACTTCTTTTTGTGCCAAAAATAGTTACGAGTCATAGTCTCGACGTTAAAAGGGGATGCCGACCATGACCCATCATAGTCAGCACCCCCTCGGGGGCTACCAGGGGGACGACCCCCCCCCCAAACGTCGAAAAAACCAAGAAGTTTTCTTTTCTTACTTAGTAAACCTTGCACGGTTCAAGTAGCTAAGGCACCTCGAGCCCCCCAAAGGCTGAGGGATAACGAGCCGGAGAACTCCCACGCCCCCGGGCTACGGAAACTCTACTCACTTCCTTACCCTTGAGGTAATCGAGGTTGTTTTTTGACCAAAGATCGAGCAAGGGATACAAACGTAGGAACAAAGAGAAACAAAAGAACCTCGAGCGGAAAGACAAATAAGCATTTAACAATCACAAAAAGATATTGTATCACCTAACAGCAGAATTAATAAAGTATCATACAAGGGGCCTCAGGCGCCCTGAGCAGGCTCGCAGGCCTCAGTCCGCGGCACGATCCTCACCGCCCTCGCCTCCGCCCGAGCTAGCCTCAGGAGGGAGCACCTCAGGCTCGAAGAGCTTGGCCAACCTTTCCCCAGGAGCCTCCCCGTCGTCGATCAAGGCATGAAGCCTCTCCTCGTTCTCCGCGTCGGTCTTGGAGATGTCGGTGATGAAGCCATGGGACACCACCTCCATGTCGTAGGAGAAGCCCGAGCAGACAACCGCCATCGCCCGCTTCACCCCGATGTGGAGGGCGTCCCGCACTCGGTCTCGCAGCGTCGTGCCTATGTAGCACAACTGGTCGACCAGGGCGTCGCCTCGAGCGTCCTCCCTTGACTCATCCATAGGCTCGACCTCCCAAGAGGTCGAGAGATCGCTTATCGCCGTCCGCACTCGACGGTTCAAAGCAACCTCAGCCTCGAGCTGAGCCTTGGCGTTGCAAGCCTCGGCTTGGGCGGCTAGGAGTTCGTCCTTGAGCCCTGCAAAAGCCAATATAAAGAAGCTTTAGGAAAAACTCAAGCACACCTTGAAAAAGTAATTTGACAAAAGAAACATACATTTGATGCTCTCCTCTAGGGCCGTGTTCTCGCCGACCAATCTGGTGTTGGCACGCTCGATCTCTCTGTTGGAGCGCGCCAGCTCAGTATTGGCGACGCGGAGATCTTCGATCACCCTGCCAGCCTAAGCAACGGCTCCACTCTTCTCCAGCAATTCTCCCTTCAGACGCTCGACGTCGTCAGAGAGACTGCGGGAGCGAGCCCGCTCCGCCTCGAGGTCTTCGAGGGCCTTCTTCTTTACGTCCTCGGCGGCACCCCTTGCGACCTCACTGTCCACGTACGCCACTTTCATCTTCTGGAAGGAATCGCGGAGGGAGTCCAAGTCGGTCCTGAGAAGGCCCTTCTCCTTGTCCAGGTCCGCAACGACGCTCTTGTAGGACACGGCCTCCTCCCGGGCTCTGGACGCGGCCTCCTCGACCGTAAGAGCCCGCTCCCGTAGCTGCATCGCCTCCTCCTCCGCCTTCTTCGAGGCCTCTCGGGCCTCGGCCAAAGCAGCCTCCCTCGCCTTCTTCTCCTCCTCGAGTGCTATGAGATCTTTGTAAGCTTTAAGGAGCTTTTCCTGCGACTCGAGGAGTTGATCCTTGAGGAGGGGAAGCTGCTCCCAACCGCCCCTCGTGGCGTGTATGAAGCTGGACTTGATGCGAGAGGTCTCTTTCATATCCTGCGAATCAAGGGTCGGATGGATTAGAATACAGAAACCAGGAAGCACCATGAAGATTGGAGTTCGAGAAACACTTACAAAATAAGCAGGCCCGAGCCTGTTGTTGATGACGTCCGATAGGAGCCCCACCACGTGCTTCATCCAAAGGCGGAGCTCCTCGACATGCTCCCACTTCTCGACCTCCTTCTTGTCGTTGAGGAAGATATTGGGCTCGGACGGGTCGGTGGAAGCTCGGATACGAATCCGATCGGGACACCAGTTCTCCATCTCCCGATCAGCCCGCGCCTTGACGCCGCGGATAAAGTTCTCGATGGTCTCGAGGGAACCCCCGTGGCGCAAGAACAGGTCGGCGAGGCAAGGGAACCGCCCGTCGTCATCCACCGTCTTCCAGGTACCGTCCTTGCTCCCTGACGACCCAATCTCATCCTCCTCAGAGGGAAAGTGGTCCTCCCATGCTCGACGCTCCCGGAGGAACCCTGGGGCGATCCCGTCCATGCCGTAGATCGTCCTCTTGATCTCGGACTTGGGGTCGGTGGGGGTGCGCATCATACAGGCGAGCGCCACCACTCCGTCCGCTCGCCCCGACTCTGCCCGGATCGCGGCAGGCGCCCCCGGGAGGAGCCACGCTGGGGTGGGAGGGCCGTACACCGGCAAATTTTCCTCCTGATCGCCGGGCTCTTGCGGCGCCAGTGGCGCCGGTTCGGCCAAACCTTGAGGCGGGGGCTCGAGTGGCTCGTCCTCTTGGCCCCCCTGCTGCTGCTGCTGTTGCTGCCCCTGCTGCTGCTGCTGCTCCTCCTGCTGATGCTGCAGCTGCTCCTCCGGCTGGGGTTGCTGCTGCTGCTGCTGCTCCAGTGACTGCCGCGCCCCCTCGCGCTCCCGCTGTTCATCCTCCTCCCTCTTCTTTTTCTGCTCCTCGAGGGTGCGGAGGCCGGCAGGCCAGGGAGTTGATCCCTCGACATGAGGGGTCGACGTTTCCTCCTCCATGGGGCGGGCACCCCCAGACGCTCTATCACCATCAGACGTGTCGCTGATGGTGATGGGTTCCCCCTCGACCCCCAATCTAGGGGGCTCGGTGGCTCCCTCTGACGCTTTCGTCTGGGGCGCCTCACCACCAGTCGGCAGCGATAGGGTAGGCGCTGGACGAGACGGAGCCCTCTCGACGCCGGCTGGAGGTTGGGAGCTGGAGGAGCCTACGAAACAAAGGGTAAGGGTCAGACGTTATGATAACCGACACAAGAACATCGCAACGCCCAGAAATAAAATACGAACCTGTTTCCTTGGGGGCGGCACCCGTCTTGAGCCTCTTTGCCATGGATGGTTGGGCCTGCTCAAGGGTCCGCTTTAGCCTAAAAAAAAAGGTAGGCATATGAGGAAAGGTGGAAGAATGGGAAGACAAAAACCGCAACATCAAAAAAGGCTTACCCCACAGGGAGAACGGCTCGCCTCCCGCTACCCCGACCAATGGGCCTCGAGCCACCCCGCGTTAGAGCTCCAGGCCCCTCGAGGGCAGGTACTGGCCTAGGCGCGTCGGTCCCCGCCTGGCGGGCGCCGGGACTGGCGCTCCTACGGCCGGCATCTCCTTTCTCAGAGGCCGCGGCGCGGCCACGAGTTAGCGGCCCCGACGCCTGGGTCCTAGCCAGACCGCTCTCCCTGGGCACTGGGGGAGGGCGCGGTGCGTCTTGGCCCGCCTTGGGCGCGGGAGGGGTGTCGGCCTGAGGGCGACGGGATCCGCTCCGACCCTCCTCTGGCGCCTCCGTCCGGGGGGCGTCGACGTCGCCTCGAGGAGGGCCCTCGAGAATCCGATCGAGGCGCGATGCCATCCCCTCAGAGTCGTCGCTGTCCTCGTCGTCATCGTCATCATCGTTGGGGGATTCTTCCTCAGGCTCCCCCCTCTGCCTGGATTTGGCTCGACGCGCCTCTAATGCTTGGCGGTCGAGGTTCTTCTTCTTCTCCCCCTTCTTTGCAGAGTCCTTGGCAGACTTTAGCTTTTCGGCAGATTGGCGCCGTTTGTCACGATCGACCTCGTCCTCCTTTACCGGAGGCCTCGAGGACCGGACATCAATCCGACCCTGCCAAAACTAAGGTAGACTTAGAAAAAAGAGAGGGGAGAAAGGAAACCCAGAATCGAGGCTGCGCGCAAGAAGAAAGCGTACCAGATCGATCGAGCCTGCGTCAGGTCTCATGGGGAAGCCGTTAACATGCTCCGGCTGAAAATCACTGGCAATTGCAGCCCTGACTCGGGCCGCGACTTCGTCGTCCGCCGGAGCCTCGTTGGACATCCGACACGCCTCGAGGTCCCGAGAGGAGACGCCAGGGCCCATCTCGTCCATCCTCAACGGTCGTGACATCAGAGGGAGAACTCTCCGGTGATGGACGGCCGAGAGGACGAGAGCGGCGGTCAAACCCTCCTGGCGAAGCTTCTTCAGGGCGTCGAGGAGGGGGTCGAGCCGAGATTGATGAGCTTGGACGACGCCGAATGTCCAGTCCGCTGGACGCTCCAAGATCAGACGGCCCGAGTAGGAAGGCAGGAGGTTGTCGTCGTTCCGCAGGTAAAACCACTGGGAGTCCCAGCCGGCGTGGTTGGTCGACAACCCTACCGGGATGTACTCCCACGGCCTGTCTGTCTTCCCTGTCTTCTGCACCAGATTGAGGCATCCCGCCCGCACGGGCTTCCTTACGCCCGTGGTTCCGGTGGGGGCGTGGAAAAGCTCGCCCCTGTAGAGGTGGAGCCACAGCTCCCAGTGCGGCATCATCCCCAGGTAGCCCTCACACACGGCGGCGAAAACCGCCGCTACGGTGATGGCGTTCGGAGAGAAGTGCTGGAGCTCGACCCCGTAATGGAAGCAGAGGGCTCGCATGAAGCGGCTCGGGGGCGCGCCCAGACCGTGGCGGTGGAACTTGGCGAACGACACCACGTAGCCCTCAGGCGGCTGAGGCCCCCTGTGACTCGCCGGCGGCGCGATCCACTCCGGCGACGATAGCGAGGTGCGGCGGCGCAGCAGTCCCTCTTTCTCAAGCTCTAACAGCCGACGCTCCGTCATCGACGACGGGCGCCAGTCGTCGGTGGCGACGAGTCTTACAGGCATCTCGGCTGGAGGGACGGTGGATTCACTACAGCTCGAGGAGGCGTGTGCGCGTGAGACGGCGAGAAAGCAAAGGCAACAAGGGAATAAGAGCGAGAAGGCAGAAGGGAGAGGAACGGCGGCGACGCGACGACGTATTTATAGGCAGCAGTCCGCCAACGGACAGATCCGAGAAATAAGGTAACTCCCCCCATAAATGCGCCGTCTGACAGTCCTTTCTCTCCTCACAGGCCGGACTCTCAGAATTCCCCGCCGATACAGTGTCGCAACGTCACCCGCCTAAAAAGGCGCGCCCAACGGGCAGAAAGGCGAACCGCCACGGCCACTTCCTTACTTCGTAAGCCAAGGTATGCGCCCACAATAGTCTCGAGAGGTCGATGGCTGGCCCGTCGAAAGGGTTCGACAGCCGATCTCGAGCACCAAGAGTCAGGGATCCCCAGCGAGTGGTCGAAAATCGAGGCCCGCCTCGAGGGCTCGCTGGTGATGTCTAAGGTAGGGTCAAGACAGTCGAGAGGAATCCCCCCGAAGGGAGGCATCGAGCCGCTGGACTCTATCGAATGAGACTGGTATCCCCGACCACGTCGATCCTGCTTTATGAGGACGCCTCCGGGCTACAGCTGACCCCCTCGAAAGGGGCACAGGTTCTCACTTAGACTACCCGCTAGGAACTCAATCCGGGGTGGAAGACGCTCGCTCTATCGAGAGTACGTCGAAACCTCCACGCAAGGCAAAGCCGAACAGAACCTTCCACCACTGGTGTCGAAAGCGTTTCTGCGAATTAGACAACATAACCCTCGAAGGAGTCAAAAACTCCTCCGAGGGCTCGGGGGCTACCCCCGTGGGGTCGCTCGCGCGCCCCCACGGAAATTCGACCGCAAAACAAAGCCTCCACTCGAGCGCTAGCGCTCAAATGGAGGCTCGGGGGCTACTGTCGAGGGTATCAGTAAGGGGTACCCTCAGCGATGCGCATTATGAGATTGCCCGTACGCAGGTCGAGACCCTCAATTCGACGCTCTAATCTTACGTATGTGCCGCCATCGACGGCCGCAACCTCGAAGACGGAAATAGCGTCGAGCGAATCGATCAGGCGTCGAGCGCCGGTTACCGTCGAATACGGAACAGGCTCATGCGAACCGGGGGGCGTCGAGCGCGAGGACGCCATCCGCCGCCTGACGCGCGCACGCGGGCCGGAGCATTAAATGCGCCTGATGCTTCCCCACCTAACGCACAGGTCACGGGAGGCGTGATAGGGAACAGGCTTCCGTCCCATCAATCTTTTTGCAGCCTTCCCACCGAACGACCCAGGGCGTGTCAGGACGCAGGAAACAAGGATGGAACGTCTAATCGGGACCCCCTCGAGACACCTAAGGTCAGCGCTCCAGATATCAGCATATTACACGGCGTCCGACCCTCGACCGAACAGGGTCCCTTCCTAGGGACAAGTTGGGCGTCGACTGACCACACCACAGCTACCCCGCCGGATCCGCCGCCATACCATACAAGCATGCGACCTCAGAACCAGCGCGAGGCGGCGGGCAGGGCAGAACGTAGGAGCACGCGTAATCATCACCGGGCTATCAAGATGGGACGGCTCGAGGCCATGCCGTACGGAAGCCTCGAGTAGGTCGGCGCTCCATGCGGCTATCGACCCCTACTCTAACATCTACGCATGTACCCTGTGTCTCTTCTTGGAGCTATAAAAGGAGAGACTCAGGAATAGAAGGGGCATGACCACGACACAAGACCACACTCATACGTAGTAGAGCTCCACACTTCATACCACGCTTGTATTCGCCCCTGTACAAGCACTTAGGTGCAAGATAATACAAACTCTCTCCCCCCGCTGGACGTAGGGCTTTCTCTTGCCCGAACCAGGATAAATCTCTGTGTCTTCTTGCATCACCATCCGGGAAAGGGAGCACGCATACAAATTTGCTCGTTGGTATGACCCCCCGGGGGAAAAACACCGACAGGTGTCTAGATTCCGTTAGCCTCACCAATAGAACAGTAGATCATCCTTACCAAGGTTAGAAGGAGACTACGGTTGCAGTCTTCTCTATTTATCACTCACATCGAGAAACATTCTTTGTTGCCTAAATGGTTAGTAGTAATAGACCGGTTAGTCAGATGCACTCTTTCTCCTAGTGGTAAAAAATATAAATACGATACTCTGGATAACATCCCGGGTGAAGTGCTCACCGATATCCGTGCGCTTGCGGATCAATTCCTTATTGCGTTCCCAAATATCAACAATGGGTATCTTGTACCCCTAATTCTACTGTCGGACACTTGTTCATTTTTACCTCTTGTCTCACTTTTTCTTTTCTTTCGAGGTTCCGGGCACTTGCCCCTTTTTATTTCCTCGTCTCTTTTTTTAGAGCACTCGTCTCTTGAGATAATATAGCAAGGGGTAGTAACAAGATAACTTGAGCATTTACAGGGAAAAACAGAAATATTTTTGGCTATTCTCTCCCGGATTAGGAGTAGAATATTTTTAGGTGATTCTGGAGATGGAAATGAGTGGATATATGTGGATGGTACTTCCGGAGTAGAAGTAGCATATATGAGTGAACGTGCAAGTGAATCTTGATTTAACCACATGACAAGCTCCTAGGGGTCTACACAGCTTGACCACACTCAATGCTCATAAGCAGTAAATAGTAAATGTGTGGTTCATAGTCTAATAAGCATGTATTTATGGCTGTGCATCATAGTCTAATAAGCATGTATATATAGAAGTCTAGCAAGGATGTATATATGGCTGTGGTAGGAATTTAAACTCTCATCATACAGGAACTCATCATGCAATATTTTAAAGATTTTCAAAGATAAAATTCTCCAGAATTCTAGCATCTCTAGGAACAGATAAACAGCACCTCAACCTTCCCATATCATATCCGTTAACAACTTAGACTTCAGATCAAGTTTTCATCCCACAAGTTTAGGTCTAGAGCAAGCTTTAAATTATAATAGTTATATCTAAACTTGATAGAGAACTTAAAATGTGCAAATTAGGCAGAGCAACTATTCATCATATCCATGCTAGAGTTTTATTTAGATACAGATTAGCATAGCCACTTTATTTATTAAACACACTAAGCAAAAGACATATATAAGCATAAAATCTTTATTTGGTTTTCCATAGTTATGTATATCTATATAGCAAAAGTATAAAGATAGATAGAAATACTTAGCGGGATAAATGGGGGTGCTCTCCTCCAAGCTGAATTTTAACGTAATTTTCCTTGATGTAGCTAGCAGGTGGCCGAGGTGTATTTGAAAATCGGCAGCATTCTGACAGCGATTAGAATGTCCTCCATCAGCTAGTCTTCTTTGATCCTTAAATTCTGTGGAGCTCAAATAGACAACAAAGCTTGTGGAACTAATTAAGTGTTAGCATAAATATCTAGCCTTTATCATGTTGAGCTTCCTCAATAAATATTACTCCCTGTTTTTATATTTTCATTTTATAAAGCAGAAAAGAAATATTTATTTTATTTTTATGCCACCACAGTGAATGTACTTATGGGTTTTATGCCACTCGTATACTCACATGGGGCTTACTATTTTTTTTAACATTTTTATTTTCTTTTTAGGATAGCATGAACATAATTAACTAAGTAAACTATTTTAAAATAATTGAAAGGGAAATGATAACTACCAAGTTTACCTCTTGGCAAGGCGTTCGGTGTTTTTAAGTCCTCCGAACGGGACTCTCCGTTTTCTCAATTGTCCTGGGATTCGTTGGGTGGCGGAGTCGGTACTTCCGGCGGCGCCTCCTCTTCATGTATAGTTATCTTCTCTTTCCATACCTGACTCGGTGCTACGGTCTCCTCTAGATAATTCTGTTTAAACTCTACGTCTTCTGACCTTACCACTTCTCCTTCGTAGTCTGCCCATCCGTCCTTGATGATTTGCTTCCTCTGGTTGCGGTTGCGTTGTTTTCTTACCTGCTTAGATTCTTCAAAGATGTAGTTAGGGTCAGTAAAATAGTGGCGTACCTTCTCTGAGGGGAAGTGCATATGAACTTCTCCGGTTCCAATGTAGATGATTGCTTTAACGGTGCTGAGGAACGGTCTTCCAAGGATGATGGGTGGATCGTATTCATCTTCTCCCATGTCAATAACCTGAAAGTCTGTGTAGAAAAAATGATCGTCTATTTTGACTGGGACATTAGTTACTGTTCCTTTAACTTCTCGAAACGTCTGATCTGCCATCTGGAGCTGAATGTATGTTGGTTTCAGGGGCATGGTTCCGAACAAGAGTCAATAGGTGACTGCGGCCATTATGTTGATGCCTGATCCGGTGTCGCAAGTCGTCTTGTAGAAGTTGTATCCATTTATTGAGCAATAGATGTTTGGCATTCCTGGGTCCTCCTTCTTGGTCAAAAACGGTGACTTAAGTTGGTGATCTTGGCCTCCATGAACTACAGTGACCATCTTAACTGACTCGGTCCACACTTGCTTGTTCCTGTTCCTCCTGTTGGTCATCTTCCTTGATTCACGTCTAGATTGATCTGGGATTTGTGTAGTCTTGTTCTTGAAGAAAAATGTCTCCTTTCTCCCTTTGATGTAGAAACTGATCTTGGCAGCACTAGCGTAGATGACAGCTCCCGAGGTGTTCAAGAATGGCCTCCCTAAGATGATGGGTGCTCTCTCATCATTACCGGTCTCTATCACCACGAAGTCTGCTGGGGCGTACAAGGTACCAACTCGGACACAAAGGTTCTTCAATATTCCTTTTGGAAAACTTATCGTCTGATCTGCAAACTGCAAACACATGGTTGTCTCTAAAAAAGGATATGTAAAGAATTTTTCATAGAGTACCCTAGGTATAATGTTGACGCTGGAGCCAAAGTCACAGAGTGCTTTTGGAACGTCCACCATGCCGATGGAGATCGGGATGACAGGGCGTCCTGGATCACCTCTCTTGACCGGCAGAAGGTCAGTAGTGAATTCAGTGACGGGGTTACTCCAATTACCTGCATCAAACATGTCTACAAGATCTGCAGATTCTAATCCTTCTGGTTGTGATGGTATACCGGGGTTAGTAGTAGGAACAGCAGCAGCTATTTGATTTAACTGAGATTCAATCATTTTATTAAAGCTAATTTGATTCTTGATGGCAGTAGAGAAATTATCCATTCTATTATTTATATTTTCTAGCATTTTATCACTAGATGCCAATTTCTTAGATAGGTTATCCATTAGCTTTCCTTGATTGGACACTAACTCTCTCAGAGGTGGAAAATTATTATTATTGTTGTAAGAATTGTTACCTTGATAATTACCTGAGTAGTTAGGCCTCTGTTGATTCCGACCTTGATTTTGTTGAGGACGGTTGTAGTAGTTGTTGTTGTTATTGTTGATGTAGTTCACATCCTCAAGTATCTCAGGGCAGTGATTGCCTGAGTGTCCAGTATCTCCACACTCCTCACAAGTCATGTGAGAGTCGTAGATGTGCATAACTTCTTTCTTATCTCCAGCTCTATCATCGAGCTTCTTCATGAGCAGGTCTTGCTTTGCAGACAGCATGTCTACCTCCTTGAGCTGATGCATACCTCCACCTCTCTTGCGTGTCTGGGTCCTCTCTTCATTCCAGCTTTGATTGGACGCCATCTTCTCCACAAGAGCTATGGCTTGTGGTATAGTAAGTGATAAGAATGCTCCTCCAGTTGTAGCATCCATGGTTTCTCGGGCACTGTTGCCGAGCCCATGATAAAACGTCTGCATCAGTAGCCAACTCTCCATTCCATGATGGGGACTTTCTAGGATGTAGTCTTGAAAGCGCTCCCATGCTTCTGCAACAGATTCATCATTTTGTTGCTGAAAACTTGTAGTCTTCCCACGGAGAGCATTGGTCTTGCCCATGGGAAAGAACTTAGCCAGGAAGTTTGTCGAGCAGAGTGCCCACGTAGTATTCTTCTCCTTTGTAGCGTAGAACCACTGCTTCGCTCTTCCTAACAGTGAGAATGGGAAGAGGCGAAGTAGTATAGCATCTCTGGGGACTCCTGATATGGTAAATGTGCTGCAAATCTCTAGGAAGTGTTGGAGATGAGCACTAGCATCTTCGTGTGCCTTTCCACAGAACTGGTTGGATTGCACCATGTTGATAAGTCCAGGCTTGAGCTCAAAGTTGCCATCGATCTCTGCAGCAGGTCTAGTGCGGATGTTGTCCGTAGTGGGAGCTGAGAACTCGCAGATTGATTTGTTCGCCATGGCTTCAAATTCTGAAGACAAGTTCCGGTGATCTTCTTGATTGGTGAAGCTTCTTGCTGTAGTGTTGATGATCTCTTCTTGAGCTTGGCTCTTGTTTTTCTGAATAATGCTTCGGGATTGTCAACAAAATTTCCTGGAAGATGTCTTCTATTCATACATTACCCTGCATAAGATAAAATAGAAAAATATCGGGTTAAAACTGTATGAGAGAATTAATAAGCTCAATCATATTAGTGATGCGAATGATAACTCAAAATCTATATCCATTCTTGATTAGTAATCAACCTTCCTCGGCAACGGCGCCTAAAATGCTTGTTGGGTATTCTTAACATCATTACCAAAAGTAGACTTAGTTTTCTAATTCTAGTAACGGTGCCAAAAATGCCAAACCTATCCCTCATACCACTTAAGCCAAGTTGTCATCCCCAGCATGACATGAGAGACGCAGTATTGAAATATGCAATTGCTCTTCTAAATAAATAATGAATGGGATCTGCAAGCGCACAGATTAATACCGATGTAGCATTTTAACCGGGAAGTATTCCAGGTATCGTTATTTATATTTTTACCACTGGGAAGGGATTAACAACCATCAAGATTGATTACAGAATAGAATATGAGATTGAGTATCTATCATTGCATGTATAATTGAGAACATTTATCTAACTCTTTCATACAGGGGTAAGTGTCACATAAAAGATATATGAAGTAATGAATAGTGAAAAAGATAATTAATCTAATCAGCATAACTTAGCCACATAATAAATATAATAAGCACCTCAATTAGATACTCTAGAAAGTCATTAGCATGGTATTAGAACGAACTACAAGAATATTTCCTAAGTTATTCTCAACTATATAGTCTAGCATTATCATAATTGGTGCAAGCATACTTAGCAATCATTGCGAGACAAGTGCATAGTGATATTAGCAAGGTAAATGAGAAACATAGCAATCACTCCCCTGTAATAATATTGCTCTGCCAGCCCAATACACGAGAGGGGGACCATATAAGAATCAATGAAGCTGTCACTATCACGAACTACCCCACGATCAGACATATTGGGTACAATCGCAGATAAATACGATATAAGCATCACGCCTACACAATATCTATCATTTACCCATGCATCCGATGGATAAACGCTATACGATCCTAAACATGTATATAGATCCAATCTAACTAAGCCAAGTATATAACTATGATAAACTAAGAACAATATAATCTTGAATATAAACAAGTAGAGCAAAGTCATAAGCAA
The DNA here is from genome assembly GCF_000003195.3 of Sorghum bicolor. NCBI lineage: Eukaryota > Viridiplantae > Streptophyta > Magnoliopsida > Poales > Poaceae > Sorghum > Sorghum bicolor. Next base: position 26,012,950 of record NC_012876.2, on the reverse strand, counting down.
TATATTGAAGTAGAACAAAGTCATATTCATAATATTGAAGAACAAAGATGATTAGAAGAACAATTAGAAGCACAATTAGAGAATTACCAAGAATCCTCTTGACAGATCCAGAAACCAATCGAAGATTGACTCCTTCTATTTCTAATCCTATGTAGCTATGCTAATCTAGATGTCTAATTGATGTGGTGGCTCTAATCTTGATCAGAGGCTTCTTCTCCCTTGAGGAATAATGAATTAGGGTTGAGAGGCTCTCTCCTCCAGGGGCCAGGGGGTCTAGTTTTATAGTCCCTTCAAGTGAATATGGGTCGTTGGATCAAACCGACATAGATTGAACGGTTATCCTTGATCCTTTAGGTCGGTGGAGATGTTCCCCGAAAGAGAGTCCTGATTGGGCTCGGCAGGAGGGCAGGCGCCCAAGTCAACTTGGCGGGCGCCCAGTGCCTGGCCCCGTTCGGCCTCTGCTTCCTTCCTGTGGCTTCTGGAGTCTTCTAGATGTAAGATAATTGCGTGGCACGTTAATATCTCTATGTAATCCCGACGTGTGGGCCTTTCTTCCGTATTTCCTGATAACCCCCTATAGAATTAGACAAACACCAAAACTCATGGAATTCTGTCAGATAAAACCCTAAGTCTAGAGTTGATTTCATTTGGATCCTTTTCTTTGTTTATTTGATAATTAAATTTGATACTTAAGGACCGTCAACAGTCTTGTCCTTTTGGGCATAAGGAACCAGAGAAGTTTGCATTTGATATCACCAAAGCCGATATGATATTTGACTTTTTACTTCAAGAAGGGAAGATTAAGTTGTCACCCAATCATGTGATTCCATCGACAGAGGAATTAAAGAAGATGAAATACTGCAAGTGGCATAATGCAACATCTCAAAGCACAAATGGGTGCAAGGTTTTTAGGCAACAGCTGCAATCGGCTATAGAATCTGGGAGAATTAAGTTTGATAATTCCAAAGCTCGGAAGCCGATGAAGATCGATCAACATCCTTTCCCTACAAATATGCTGGATGCTAAGGAAAAAACAAGGTCTTGACATCAGAGGCAGCTGAAAGAAGTGCATCGGTAGATCCTCAGCACCAGATTACTATCGATGATGCTAAAGGCTAAGGTTTGATCCAGGAAGGGACCAGCTCAGGAAGACCTCCCGATCTGGCATTGTGATAACTCATAGAAGGCATCAGGAGACATGGCAATAACATGAAGATCAGTATCGGCGCCAACAGGAGGATTGTCGTCGAGAAGAATAGAGACGCCGACAAGAGTGGAATCGGCATAAAGATCACTGGAATTGTCTGTTTTTATCCACTGTTGGGAGCAAAACATCAAGCTACCAACTGTTAGAGACTGCTCTGAATGCAATGACTATGATCGGTATGATAGACCAAATCGGCAGTATCAGGATAATGATCGGCGTTTTGATGGGCCGATTAGGGGAAGAGCATCAGTTCATGATCGGCTGGGGGGCAGGCTCAGTGTGCATGATAGACTTGGTGACCGTGTCGGATATTTTCCTAGGAACCAAGAGGGGCTTGAGATGATGGCAGATGCACGAGTTCCCGATGAGTTCATATTTTGTAGGGATGCTAATACTTATCGAGTGGAATCAAGGGAAAACCGTCGCCAATCGGTAAGGCAGCCGCAACTTCCTCCATGGTGTCTAGAAGGGCTGACTAGGACACAGAAAAGAAGGCTGCAGCATGAAATACAAGGAGAGTTGAGTAAAGGAGAGAATTCTGCTAAGTCTGAAGATCAGCAGCAGCCAGATCCTAAGGGGAAAGGGCCATCGGTAGATGTTAATATGGTGTTTATGTTGTCGATGGAGTTCCTTGCGCCTGCTAGTGATGATGAGGTGAATTTTTCCGACCAAATAGCTCAGTTGGCTCTAGATCCGATGACAGCTATCCTTGAAAAGCCTGCTGACAATGAAAGACAGCATCTTAAAGCTCTGTTTGTCAAAGGTAGTGTTGATGGGCAGCCAATGACCAAGATACTTGTTGATGGTGGGACTGCTATCAATATTATGTCGTATGCTGTCTATCGGAAGCTTGGGAAAGGAGATCAAGACTTGACCAAGACCGATATGATGCTGAAGGACTTCGAGGGGAATGTGTGTCCAGTCAAGGGAGCCATATGTGTCGAGTTGACCATCGGTAGCAAAACCTTGCCGACGACTTTCTTCGTCATCAGTGGAAAGGGTGCTTATAATCTACTATTGGGGAGAGATTGGATTCATGCCAATTGTTGTATCCCATCTACTATGCACCAATGTTTGGTTCAGTGGGTAGGTGACAAGATTGAAATTGTCCCAGGAGATTCTTCGTATGTCATTGCATCGGCAGAGGCATATACTTATGAGAGGACCAGGTGCATCTCAGTAGAAATTTGGGAGAAGGATTTCCTCAAGGTTGCCGATTACGAAATTCCACCGATCCAAGCAGTCGGTTCTGATGAGGAGTTTTAATGGATAGGTTCACCGATGATGGAAAATTAGGCCAGGGGTTTACATCGGCCGATGATTTAGTAGAAGTAGATATAGGTAATGGTGATAGGCTTAGGCCTACTTTTATTAGTGCCAAGTTGGATTCTGAGTGTAAGCAGCAATTAACCAATTTGTTAAAAGGAATATAAAGATTGCTTTGCTTGGGATTATACTGAGATACCTAGTTTAGACCGATCTATTGTTGAACATCGGTTGCCTATCAAATCTGGATTTCGGCCGCATCAGCAGCCAGCTAGCCAATGTAATCCTAATATTCTTCCTGATATTAAGGCCAAAATAACTAAACTTATCGAAGCTAAATTTATTCGGCAATGTCAGTATGCCGAGTGGATTTCCAATGTCGTTCCAGTCTACAAGAAAAATGGGAAGCTTTGAGTCTGCATTGATTTCAGAAATCTTAACAAAGCTACGCCGATGGATGGTTATCCAATGCCAGTTGCTGATTTGCTAGTTGATGCCGTGGCTAGACATCAGATCATTAGCTTTATGGACGGCAATGCAGGATATAATCAGATATTCATGGCTGAAGAAGATATTCCAAAGACCACGTTTAGGTGTCCTGGTCACGTTGAGTTGTTTGAATGGATAGTCATGACCTTTGGCTTGAAAAACGCTGGTGCTACTTATCAGAGGGCTATGAATTTTATCTTTCACAAGTTCATCGGCAAGCTGGTAGAAATTTACATTGATGTTGTGGTCGTTAAGTCTGGGAAAGGTGTTGGAGTGCACAAGGAAACATGGTTTAAAGATGAATCCTAATAAGTGTGCATTTGGTGTATCGGCAGGGCAATTTCTTCGTTTCATGGTGCATCAGAGAGGAATTGAAATTAGTAGAAGATCTATTGATGCCATTAACAAAATAGTTGCTCCTACCAACAAAACTGAACTCCAATCTTTGATCGGTAAGATAAATTTTATCAGGCGGTTTATATCTAATTTGTGTGGTAAAATTCGTGCTTTTAGTCCTTTACTTAAATTGAAAGCCGATCAAGAGTTTGTGTGGGGAAAGGAGCAATAATCAGCCTTGGATGAAATTAAGAATTATTTAACAATTCCTCCAGTCCTGATTCCACCTCAGCATGGAAGGCCTTTCAAACTATATTTGTCTACCGATGGGATGGTCATCGGTTCGGCTTTGATTCAAGAATTTGAAGGGAATGAGCATGTGATTTATTATTTAAGTAGAAGACTGATAGATGCTGAGACCAGGTATTCGGCAATTGAAAAACTATGTTTATGCCTATACTTTTCATGTATTATGTTGAGGCACTATCTGCTGTCGGCCGAACACACTGTTATATGCAAAGATGATGTAGTCCGGTACATGCTGTCTATGCCGATTATGAGTGGTAGGATCGGCAAATGGATTTTGGCGTTGTTGGAATTTAATCTACGTTACAAATCGGCTAAGGCAGTTAAAGGACAGATTATGGCTGATTTTGTGACTCAACATTGCGGTGTAGTGGGGACTTTGGAAATTGTTCCTTGGACGCTCTTCTTTGATGGATCTACATGTGACCAGGGGGCAGGAATCAGTATAGTATTAATTTCTCCTCGGGGAAAGAAGTATGAATTCTCTTTGTCGATTGTCGCTATGTCAACAAATAATCAAGCCGAATAACATGCTTTAATCAAAGGGTTGGAATTATTAAAAGAGGTTTGTGCTGATGCTGTTGAAATCTTCATAGATTCTATGCTTGTCATAAATCAGTTGGCTGGAATTTATGAATGCCGAAGCGAGGTCCTGATAACCTATTATGAAAAAAGTATGCAACTATTAAAGGAATTCAAGGATTTCCGATTAGAGCATGTTCCTCGGTTACATAATGAGGAGGCTAATCGGTTGGCTCAGCATGCCTCGGGATATCAACCCATGTTAAACACGTTATCGGCAATCGGTGCCGATGATTAGAGAAAGGTGATCATTGATTATTTAAAGGATCCATCTAAAAGGGTTGAGAGGCGTATCAGGTTTCAAGCTACCAAGTATGTACTCCTTGGGGATGAACTATATTATCGAACTATAGATGGAATTCTTCTCAAGTGCTTAGGTGATCATGAGGCTAAAAGTTTGATGGGTGAAATTCATGAGGGAGTATGTGGAGCGCATGAGTCGGCTTTTAAGATGAAATGGATGATTAGGAGAAACGGGTATTATTTGCCGACCATACTCGAGGATTGCTTTAAATATTTCAAGGGATGTCAAGGATGTCAGAAGTTTGGCAATATTCAAAGGGCATCCGCATCGACTATGAATCCCATTATTAAGCCTTGGCCGTTCCGGGGATGGGCTATTGATCTAATTGGCCAAATTTACCCACCATCAAGCAAGGGGCACAAGTTCATCTTAGATGCTACTGATTATTTCACCAAGTGGGTTGAGGCTATTCCTTTGAAGAAAGTAACATCGGCTAATATGATTGATTTTGTGAAGGAGCATATTGTTTACCGATTTGGTATTCCTCAAACAATTACTACCAATCAGGGTACCATGTTTACATCGGGAGAGTTTGATGAATTTGCAATCGGTATGGGGATTAAAGTGTTGAATTCTTCTCCTTATTATGCTCAAGCCAATGGGCAAGCCGAGGCGTCTAACAAAGGAATTATTAAACTCATCAAACGAAAGATTGAAGAAAATCCTAGGAGGTGGCATACATTGTTGAGTGAAGCTTTATGGTCATATCGGATGGCATGTCATGGGTCGACTAAAGTTTCACCTTATCAGTTGGTCTATGGGCACGGTGCAGTGCTACCATGGGAAATTAAGACCGGATCGAGGCTTTTCAAGATCAGTTGGCAGCCGATGACTATGCTACTTTGATAAAAGATGAGTTAGATGATTTAGCAGGGCTTCGGCTGAGGGCTTTGATAAGTATAGAAGAAAATAAAAAGAGAGTTGCTAGGTGGTATGATAAAAAAGTAAAAGCTAAGGAGTTTGCCGATGGAGATTTGGTGTGGAAACTGATCTTACCGATTGGGACTAAAAGTTCAAAATTTGGGAAGTGGTCTCCTAATTGGGAAGGTCCTTATCGGATAAATCGGTCTGCTCCCGGTAATGCTTATATTTTGGAAACTCTCGAAAGAGTTGAATTTCCCAGAGCATTGAATGGAAAATATTTAAAGAAGTATTACCCAAGCATATGGGTCGATGCGTGAAAGTTTAAGTGCCGATAACACTCCTATCGGCTGGATTAAGATGTATCTGGGACTGAGTGTGATGTTTTAGAAATGCCGATAACAATCCTGTCGGCTAGACCAAAATAGTCAGCAGTTTCTAAAGGCAGAACAAGACATGCCGCCGATGGAGAGCTCATATACTTAGCAGGGCTTGGATAGCTGATATGGCGCGCAGACGGATTTGATCAGCTTCTTCTATCTCCCTGATGTCTTCATCGGCAGAGCCCTCCACTAGCTTTAACCACTTCTTCATTTGCAGTGCCTTGCGGGCTTGAATGTTTCGTTCTTGCTGGAGGGTCTTGATCATTTTGGGTAGCTGAGTTTCTTCTTGCTGAGCTTGAGAGAGGGCCTCTTCTACTTGCTTGAGCTCTGCCAGTAGGGCTTCCCTTTTTGCCGATAGATCGGAGATCTTCTGCCTTAGTGTCTCTCCTGGGGACTATAGGATGCCGATGCTCTTGTGCTTCTCATCGGCAAGGCGTTTCACTTGCATTACTTCCTCTGAGAGTTGGGCATGGGTGGCTCTATCGGCAAGGCGTTGGGTAGCCTTTTGATACTGGAGCTGGCGGCTCTCCAAGTGTGTAGCCTGGAAAAGAATCTCTTCGGCGTCGATAGGGATTTGACCCCTGAGAGCTTTGAATAGATCTTTGGCTGGATCAGAGTCATCAACTAATTGAGCAGTGTCCTGATGAAGCAAGGCCAGCAAATCTTCCAACTTTGCTCTGATTTCTGCCGATGAAATCCCTACTGCTTGAGAAGAGCTTGCCTCCTCGCCTTCATCATCAGAAATTTCGATGGCAAAGGAGAATAAGCTGTCCGGAGAGTCTTGTTCCTAGAGAAAAAATGAGATAAGTTATTTGATGATCGAGTATTAGTAATATAAAGGATAGAGATCAAATGATTTACTTGTTTCAGAGCTATTTCTCGCCTCTAGCTAGCTGAGGCCGATGGTGCCACAGGTTGATCGGTTGGAATTACCAATGGAACGATGTCAGCTTAAAAAGTAATGGTAATTATAAGTTAGGGAAATAAATCCATCGGCGATAATTTTATAGATAGTACTTTACCTTGAGGGGGTGCAGTGCTTGTCTGAATTGAAGAGACTACCAATGATATGATTGAACCCACTGGATCGGCAGTCTGCTCAAGTACCTCGGCTGATATTTCTTCTAGCTGAGGTGTTTCTTGTGGCTGAGGTGGAGACGGTGCTTGCGGTGTCTGAACTTCTTGCGAAGAAGGAGATGATTCCACATGAATCGGTGATCCTGAAGGAGGAGGAGGAGGCGATGCTGTCTTCTGGCATTTTGCTTGTGACTTGGTGCTTTTGGGGCCTTTTCTCTTGACATGGCTAGACTGGGGGGCATCGGCACTTGTCTTGGTACTTCTGGTCTTTGCCGATTTGCCATTTTGCTGATGCAACAACAAAAGTTTTATAAGTACAAATGTACCAGAGTATTGATGAAATTTTGGTTGAAACAGTGAAAGTTACCGATGAAGTTCCCATAGCAGCCGATGTGTCCTGAAAAGGCTATGTAAGTATAGAATGGAATCGGTATAAATTGAAGAAGTCAGGGATTTACCTTGAAAGCTTGTGCCAAAGCAGTGGCAGCAACCGATGGAGATGTCTTTGCTTGTCTGGTGGTGATCTTCTTGAAACGCACGTTCTGGTGCATTAAGGCCGCCAGGCTTGGTGCATTATTACCGAAGAGAGAGATCGAGCCCGATGGGAGAAGTTCGATCGGCTTTCCGCTCCTGCTGACTGTCGGTGGTGTGTCGTCAACCTGCTTAAAAGGGAGTAAGTCACCGATAAGAATAAAAGTAATAAAAGGATTGAAGCATCGGCTGAAGACTTACAGTGTCCTCGTGGACTTTGAACTTGGGGTCGATCATACCGCGGTATTTGAGAGCCGATGTGCAGAACAAATGCTCTTTCCACTCCTCCCACCATTGCTTGTATGCTTGAGTAATGAAGAGTGCTAGGATCCAGGACGATAGATCAATCTCTAACGTATCGGCATTTGGTGGAAGCTGAGCTACTCTGATCGATTCAAGACCGCTGGTTATGGTCTCCCTTGGCTTCACCACATCGGCACAGCAGAGTGCAATCGGCAGCTGTCCAAAGGCTAGTTGACGAGCCAGTGCCGATGGATTGTAGAACTCGTAGGTGATGCTGGAGGTTTTCCCACTGCCAAAGAAGTTCATTGGTATAGCTCTCGGAGTAATAATTGCTATCATCTGGTCGTGATCCTTGTTGAGGGCATTATCAAAGGGGTGGAAAGTGCGTGGGAATCTGGTTTCTGTATCCTCATAAGGCATCCATGCCCGCTGGTCTTTGGTCAGACCCTCATAGAGAGTCTGGAAGAATCGGCTGACCTGATCTTCATTGCCTCTAGTACCAGGTAAGACTATGGCGGCCTCACCATAGTTCAAGGGGGAGCGAGTTGCCGATTCTTCCTCGTCCAGTTCATAATCTTCGGCTATGTCTCTGGGAAAGCGCTGTGCAAAAAAGATCGAATCCGGCGCTTATGCTTGTGAACACTGAGCCACATATTGATGAACCACCAAGGTCCCCCTAAGTTGCCGATGGGTTGGCCTAGCAGGAGTTTTTCAGCTACCTGGTGGAGAAGGTGATAGACAGAGCCAAGCAAATATCGGCCAAGAGGAAATCGACCGCCATCGACCAGTCTTTCTGCTGCCGATAGATAGACAGAGGTTGGCCCTACCGATCGGCCACAGAAGACAAACTTATCTAACCACATGTTCAGAAAAATAGCATGTTCCCTCTGAACGACTGGCCCTATTTTTCGGTACTTCTGGATGTATAACGACCAACCGCCTATGTTGTGGGTTTCTACTTTGCGCTCGGGTTTGCGGTCATAAAGATGGTTATCATCGGCAGATGATATGTCCAAACCAGTAAGCATCAGCACATCGGCTAAAGTGGGAGATGCAGGACCATGGCCGAATATAAAAGCATTGAGGGTGTCAGACCAGAAATATGAGCAACTATCAACAGAGATTCATTCCTCTCCATATCGGCAATGGATAACCTAATGGATTTGTCTAATTTTCGCTCACCCCATCGGACTTCATTCAAGTTGCCGATTCTTAGGAACCAATCTTTCCAACCCTTGGTAGAATTAGGCCAGGAGCGAAAAGTATCTTTCCATAGGTCTAAAGAAAAGTTCTCGACTATAAATGGGATCCTATTTGTCTCTGCATTTATCAGATCGGTGGGATCTGGATTTCCCAATGGGCCAAGACACAGAAAGTAAGGTTGATCAGTAGGGATCATGATTTTATCGGCCAGTTCCTACACTACAAGAAATATCCTTATACATGACGGTTCACTAGTGATGTTATAAGAAATCATCATAAAACTCTGTCATCTGTGACGATTCATTCCTAAGGTGATACCTCTATGACGACCAGTTAAGTTTTCGTCATGGTTAGACGTCATAGATCATTTTGGCACCCTGTGGGTTAAAGTTGCAGCTAATGTTCAAAAATCAAATTAATTAAAATATCCTAACACAAATTAATTATAATACCCTAGGTATTTGGTACTCATTAACATTAATCATTGATGCATCAACAAATTTAATAAAAAATATTGAAAGAGTTTTAGACGAAACTCTAGAAAAGCCAAGAAATTTAAATCAATTTCATAATTGGAAACAAAAAAATTATAATTGCATAGTAGAAAGAGAAAAGAACAAATAAGAAGAAAAAAAGAACACAACACGAGATCAAAAAAGAAAGAAAAGATAAAAGAAAAGATAAAATAAATAAAAAAAACAAGAGAGAACGTCGACACCCACTTTTCCCAATCCTTCTTACCCCTGATGCTGCCTTCCCTCCGTAGCCTCCCTCTCTCGGTCTCCATCACATACAGCGCCGCCGTCCCTGCTCCTCCTCCACATGCCTCTGCATCCAGCCACCGCCCCTCCCTGCTCCTCCCCCACATGCCGCCACCTCCCCCTCCGGCGTCCTCTCCGCCGGTTGCCACCTCTTGGCGCTCCTCCCCGTCTCTTCGACGGCCGTCTTCTCTGCCCGGCATCCAGATCTGCTGCTCCAAGCACAACCGCATCAGGGCAATTGCAGCTTCGAGCGCAACCTTCTTGTAGTGGCCGAGATGAGCCCGTCTTCTAGCCGCCGAAGTCTTCGTCGGGCGTGACGAGCAGCCACAATAGCGGCCAGGTATGTCTGTGCCTTCTCTTCTCTTCCGTTTTGTGCAACTGAGGATGAACCCTAATTTAAGCTATTTGGTTATCCGTATTCAGAACGGATCTGATCTAATCCCAAGTGTATGCATGTATGCGGTAGGATGTGGGTTGAATTTTGTAATATGACTAGTACTATTTTTTTTACCAGAGCTATACATGTCGAAAAATATGTACCATCCTATTTTTAGTATTTGACCAGTAGCCATCGAGGTTCTCTAGGATTCTTTTTCACCTGCAAGTTAGTTCAGTAGTCATGCTCAGTATGCATGTTGTTTGAATAATAATGATGCTGCAGTTCAATCTGCATCTTGTCTGCAATATTTTTGTAGGTATATAATTCAAATTTCTATGAATAATAAATTAATTTCAGGATTTGGCAAGTGAAAGTGTGAAGTTGCATTCTACTTATGCCATTGTTAAGGTAATCAAGCAAACATCTTTCTAGCTAGTAAAATTAATAATTCTTCTAAATTTGCAGTTTCCTGTTCTATTTTCTGCAGTGTGATGACTTTTGGGAACTTATATATTGTTCTGTATGAGATAGTATATAAGCGTGTCCTAAATCATTCTCTAGCTGTTGTGTTCTTGGTTTATTTTTTTTAATCTAACAACACAACGAGTAGGAACAATTTAACGACTAACTAAACGTAATCCTTTTGTTAGTTAGAGAGCTTTGCTGGATACAAGCAGCTGTGAGAATGGACAACCTTGGGCTCGTGACACAACTTTCACTAGCTATTTTAACTTATGGTGCTCCCATCAGTTAGTATATATGTTCCGATCTACACTAAAATTTCTGTGTATATATGCTTATCAGTTATGCTCTCCTGTTGTCATTATGTTTTGTAGGTGGTGAAACTTTGTTTATCTGAAAGAAAACCAACTACCTATGTCCACAATGTAAGTCCACCAACAGCCCTCAAATTGTTTGAAATTTTTGTTTATTTCTATTTCATGGTTTTTCTGGTTCACATACAGCCATCAATTGGTTTAAATCTGAATTATTTCACAGCCACTAGGTGCTTCTTTTTTTCAGTTGTTCAATCTCAGACTTAAAAAAAATAGTCAGGTATAGTAGCTTGCTGATTCTATTAGTATTTGCTTCTCTAAATCATCTGTATATATGCTTTATGTATGTTACTGCAGTAGCAAAAATGAATTCAATTTTCTTTTTCTTTTTGCAGATTGCTGACCCACAAGTATAAATGATGGGAAAACATAATCAAGCAAGACAAGGTAAGCAAAACTAATTGTGTCTACTGCATTTTTTTGTCTCCACTGGTTCCTACGTGTATAATGTAATGATTCAACCTTTTAATTTCAAACTCCGTGTATTTCAACCTGTTTTGTTTATGTACCTAGCTTCTATTAAGTCACTAGTGAACTGCTATATATATATATATATATATATATATATATATATATATATATATATATATATATATATTGGCTTGTACCTGGTTTTGAATTATCTAAAGCTCCAAAGTCAGCAACTTGAAATTTCTTGTGAGTTCTCAGATCGATAATCTAATAACAGTGATATTTTTTTGTTCCTAAGAAACCACAATACTGATAATCGATAGTGGGATTGGTGGTGCTTGTTGACGGTCCTTAAGTATCAATTTTAATTATCAAATAAACAAGAGAAAGGACCAATATGCAAACAACACCTAGAATTAGGGTTTGATCTGACAGAATTCCACGAGTTTTGTTGTTTATCTATTTCTTAAGGGGGTTATCAGGAAATAAGGAAGAAAGGCCCACATGTCGGGATTACATAGAGATATCAACGCACCGCGTGATTTTCTACCATCTAGAAGTCTCCAGAAACCACGGGAAGAAGACGGAGGCCGAAAGGGGCCAGGCCCAGGGCGCCCGCCCCCTGTTGGATCCAGTTCGGGACTCTCTTCGCACGCGATATTCCACCGACCTATTGGATCAAGAAAAACATAGTACCACCTCGCCTACCAATTCAAAAACGCATAGAGGAGGAGGACTATATAAGGAGACCCCCCTGGCCCCTGGAGAAGACATGAAGAAATTATCATAGAGACTGAGGGGTGCCCTCGAAGGAAAACCTCTTCTCTAATTAATATTTCTTTTTAGGCTTAGCAACCAATGTTAGGTAGAAATAGATCTTCTAGTTTCTACTAGATTGAGAGAGATAGAGTGGAGGTGTAGATTGGAGGAAGCCCGGCCTGTCGGTGTCTACTCCAAGCTTGTACCTGCGGGATCAAGTTCTCCTAACCCGAAGCTTGCTCCTAGGATTCTTCAGTATTTCGACTTCTAAATTCTAGTAAGTTCTTATTTTATTGTTCTTCTGGTTTATGAGTTTACTTGAATCTCTTCGCGTAGAGTTTAGAGTAATCATTGCTGGCGTAAACGTGGTGTTTAGGCTAGGGTACTCATAGATATTCCCTAACTAGTTGGACCGTGGTAGTAGTGAGGAACGTGACAATTCCGAGTTACCTTTGCAGATCACATCTCGTTAGCAGGAAGGATAGGGTTTATAGGTGCGGGTTGAACATCCTTTATGGTGTCTAGATTCCGTTAGCCTCCCCATTAGAACAGTAGATCATCCTTACCAATGTTAGAAGGAGACTACGGTTGCAGTCTTCTCTATTTATCACTCACATCGAAAGACATTCTTTGTGCCTAAAGGGTTAGTAGTAATAGACCGGTTAGTCAGATGCACTCTTTCTCCTAGTGGTAAAAAAATAAATACGATACTCTGGATAATTTCCCGGGTGAAGTGCTCACCGATATCTGTGCGCTTGCGGATCAATTCCTTATTGTGTTCCCAAATATCAACAAGCATTTCTGGCGCCGTTGCCGGGGAGAAAGACGGTTGCTGAGATAACTTGAGTCTTACTACTAGCTTGTATCTATACTTTTATCTTTTCTTATCTTTTATATTCTTTATTTATTTTCTTTACTCTTACCTTATGGAAAACCAAAATTCTAAATCGATCCATGAATCTGCAATCCCTTTAGCAACTGACCTTTTATCATGGGAATCATCACAGCCTATCCAAACATCCCAGTATAAGTTAAGTTCTAGATTGATTGCCATGATTCAAAACCTATCTTTTTCGGGAAAGGAAGACGAAAACCTTACCTTCATATTAGAGATTTTGAGCAAACATGTGATTGTCTTCGCATTGAAGGCATTTCTCATAAAACTTTATGTTGGAAGCTTTTTCCTTTTTCTTTAAGGGGAGAAGCTAGACAATGGTACAGTCAGAAGGTAAGTCAACAACAAGGTGAATGAGGAGTTTTACGAGCCAACTTTTGTCTAGATTTCTATTCCCTTGACCGTATAGCCGACCTTAGACTCGAAGTCCTATCTTTTAAACAAAAAGATAATGAAACTTTGGGGAAATCCTGGAAACGTTTTTCTGATCTTTTAGAATCTGGTCCAAACCTTAATCTTGAAGACCCTGTTCTTTTATTCCACTTTTTTCGAGGTCTTCAGAAAAATCACAAACAAATGCTACACACAATGTCTAGAGGTTCTTTCTTTTGAATCCCTACTGATAAAGCTAGAGTGATCCTAGATAGAATCCTAGAAGCTGAGATGGATAATACCCTTCATGATGAAACCTATGAAGCCGAAGTAGACACTCTGCCAAATTCTTCATCTACTTTAGCTATCCCAGGTTCTGAGCCACAAGAGGAAGAAATTCCACCACCGGACTTCATGCAGGATATAGAATCCGATCTTTTTGCCGATTTTGGAAATATTTTAAACTACCATTCTATTGACAAACCCCAAAACGGCCAGTTTAGCATTTATTTGCCAAGTGAATATCAATTGAGAGAGCTTATCTCAGTAATGAGTAGCGAATGGTTGGAGGAATCAGAGCTTTCCTCTGATGTGATCCGTTTGGACACACCCTCTATAACTATACGCTGTGCTTATAATTCTGATCGATTTAATGCTCTTTATAATCTTATTGTGCTGATAAACATCATGTCTGAATCTTTTGCACTTAAACTATTTAAAAATCTTGTCTTAACCCCCACAACAAAGGTCATAAAGGAATCTTCGGGACGATTAGTCCCCAGTCTTGGAATTATTAATGTCCTACCTCTTACGGTAGAAGGCTCCATGGTTCATTTGAACTTCTATATCTTTGATACATGGGACTTCGACCTGTTGATAGGACAACCTTTTAGAAGACTCCTTTATGAAGGTCATACTGGAAAGCTACACATTTCTTTTGAAAATACTTTTAAATTCCCAATAACAATTTCACACTCCTTAAACAATAAGGCCGAGTCATATCTTTTGCCTGACCCTATGGAGGAGGTAAAGGCTGCATCTCTAGCGCTTTTAGAAGAATCAGACTTAGAAGATGAAATTTCTTTCTTCACTGAAGAAGAAGACGAACCTTCTAAGCCTGAACCCTTAGATGAGTTTGCAGAAACACCTAGACCCCCCATAGAGCTTAAAACTTTACCACCCGGTCTTACATATGCTTTCCTAAACAATAATCCAGAGTTCCCTGTGATCATTAGCGATAAACTCACTCAGGATCAAACTCTGCGATTAATGACCATTCTTGAGAAACATCATTCAGTGTTCGGCTACTCACTCCAAGATCTTACAGGAATCAGTCCAAGATCTTTGCCATTGATAAATTTAGATCTTATTTAGTTGGAGCTAAAATAATTGTTTACACTGATCATGCTACACTAAAATATTTGCTCACTAAAAAACATGCTAAACCTCGCCTGATTAGATGGATCTTATTACTCCAAGAATTTGACTTAGAAATAAAAGATAAAAAGGGAGTAGAAAATTCTGTTGCTGATCACTTGTCTAGAATATACTTCAAGAGTCCACAGGAAACCCCCATCAATGATTCACTCCGGGACGACATGCTCTACGGGATTAACAGGTCTGACCCCTGGTATGCAGATATTGTTAATTTTATGGTTTCAGGGTATATACCACCAGGAGCAAACAAGAAGAAGCTTATTCAAGAAAGTCGTTCACATATATGGGATGAGCCATACCTCTTCCGAGTATGCTCTGATGGCTTACTCAGGAGATGTGTGACCACTGAAGAAGGATGGAAGATCATCGACAGATGTCATTCATCACCATATGGAGGTCACTATGGAGCATTCCGTACACATTCAAAGATCTGGCAGTGTGGATTCTACTGGCCTACAATGTATGAAGACACGAAGCAATATATCAGAAGATGTGGGCCATGTCAAAGACACGGAAACATAAATACAAGGGATGCAATGCCACTCACCAACAACCTTCAGATTGAGCTCTTTGATGTCTGGGGAATAGACTACATGGGTCCATTTCCTCCATCAAAGAAGTGCGAGTACATCTTGGTGGCGGTTGACTATGTCTCCAAGTGGGTAGAAGCATTACCTTGCAAGCATGCCGACAACGTCAGTTCAAAGAGGATGTTTGAAGAAATTATATTCCCAAGATTTGGAGTCCCCAGAGTAGTGATAAGTGATGGAGGAGCACACTTCATCGACAAACGCTTCAAGCAATATCTATCAAAACATGGAATCCGTCACAACGTCGCTACCCCTTATCATCCTCAGACAAGTGGCCAAGCAGAGACTTCCAACAAACAAATCAAGAATATTCTTCAGAAGACAGTAAATGAAATGGGAACGGCGTGGAAAGACAAGTTACCCGATGCACTATGGGCATACCGGACAGCATACAAGACCCCAATCGGAATGTCTCCATACCAATTGGTGTACGGGAAGACTTGCCATCTACCCGTTGAACTAGAGTTCAAAGCACACTGGGCCATAAAGAGATGGAATATGGACCTAGATGTTGCTGGAGATTATAGAAAAATGCAACTATCAGAATTGGAGGAATGGCGAGAGAAGGCATATCACAATTCAAAGATCTACAAAGAAAGAGTCAAAAGGTGGCATGATAAGAGAATCAAGAAGAAGGAATTCACACCCGGAGATAAGGTATTACTTTTTAATTCCAGGGTGAAGCTTTTCGGGCATGGAAAACTCCGGAGCAAATGGGAAGGACCATTTAAGGTAATTAATTCATCATCCCACGAAGCTATCACACTTCAAAATAGCGAAGGTATGTTATTCAAGGTAAATGGTCAACGTCTTAAATTATTTTTAGAGCCCAAAGAAGAATTTGAAGAAATAGACGTAGTCCATTTTTACCTTCCCATGGAGAATTAGAGCCCGACCTTTTTAGTCTGATGATTTTGGGTCATATATATATTTTTAAATAATTTCGTATCTAGAAACGCGCTCGAGAAAGTGGGCCCACAGAGGGGCTAGAGAGAGGGCGGGCGCCCAGCTCAGGTGGGCGGGCGCCCAGATCCTGTTCCCCCTCGGTCCCGATTTTCTCTGTTATGGAAAATGCACTTATGGTAATCCGAATAATCCCTCGGATGGAAAGTTTCCCACGTACATCGACGAGAGCAACCCGAACAACCCATAGAGGCACCTTTTTGACACCTATATAAACAGACCCCTGACCTCAGTTTTCAAATACCAAGCCACCAAGCCTTCTCTCCTTCAATTAGAGCTTGATTAGTTCCTTGCTGCTCCAATGGCCGAGAAGTACCACGATGATTGGGAAGTCGTCCCCTTCAACCTCAACATGGAGCCTGTAGAAGACCCCGATGCCCGTGCTCTCGTCCCGGCCAACACAGAGCGACAGCTAGAAGCCATGCCATTACGCCAACGCAGCTCCGCCCAATCCTACCATGCTCAACCAATTCTCACCGCACCGCCACAACCCCTACTCCTCAAAGGATCATCATCCAAGACGAAGACTACTATCAAGGTGCCAACCGGCACGAGGATCCTTCCACCTAGACCCAATGAGAGGGTCGTTGGAGTCAAGACCAACCGGAGCGGCGAGATCAGCAGTGTACGCTACACTACGGAGGAGGAAAGGCCTTAATTTGAAGGGATTCGAGCAGCCAAAGTCCGTTTCATCCCTCCAAAGGCAGCCCCGAAGCATGCTCTCAATGCTTTTGAGACACCTCCCAAGCGTCGCAAGACTATAGTAGACATTGATGAGGACGTTCGCAGACTAGACAGAGTTATCATAGATCTCCAGTCCTCGATTAATTCCCTCACTAGGCAGCTCTCTAACCACAACACCATTATACTAGGCCTTAGGCAGGATCTTGTCAGTGCCAACAAGAAGATTAAGGAATTAGAGCGCCGCTAAGTTATCTAGATTAGACCTTGAGGCAATGCATTTTAGTCATCTATCTTTAAATTCGGTTTGGGTTTACTATTATCATCAGTTTACTATCAGTTTGCTACTAGTCTTTTGTAATAAATGCCTCAAGATTAATAAAGAGTATTATTATTATTATTATGTCTTGTGTGTCTCTACTTTATTTTGCAAGAAAGCAGAAAACAAGTATGGGGAGATCCCTCAACATGCCAAACACACTCCGACTACACCACTCCACGATTCAGGTACACACTCTGCACACTTTATTTTACACGCACACAACTATCTTGATTATGCAGAATATTGTTTCCGACATGATAAATTAAAAGGATTAAAATATTTCTAATCATGATTGATCTCAATCTGTGATATTTCCTGAAAACTTGCAATTATTGAAAATCATTTTAAAACCTTGTGTCACTTAAGTCAATATGGAATATGTGAGGGTAGAGTATGAGTTTCTTATTCTTGATATCATTGTTGCTTGGAGAACTTATTTCAAAATATTCAAAACTTTAGCTACCATCCTCAGTGTTTTATATGCCTGATAAAACTGAAAATATTAATTATAATTATAAAAGCTATCTACTCTGTATTGAGTTTGTTCAAAATGAGTTAGACCCTTGTTGAGAGATTTATCATGCTCCTAAGATCAAGACATTTATTCAGAAAGATTCACTCTTCCAAAGTATTATTGCATTAGAGGCATGGGCTATGCAAAAATAGAGATATTTCGAGGAAATAAAAAGGAGCAAGTGCTCGACAACCTCGCAGAAAAAAAATGGACATGGTCCCTCTAATTAGGGGTACTTCGGTATCCACTTAAAAAAATGATAGCCCATGGTCGCTCTAATAAGCAATATGCCAGCAAGAGTTGACAAAGATTATAATTTCCAAAGTCTTTGATCTAAGAGTATGACATTTCCCTCCTCGGATCCCGATTTGATAAGGCAATAAATGCAAAGTAAGTATGCTTGAGAATTTTTTGCAAAATAAAACAACCTCAGTGAGATATATAAGAGATAATGAGGGATCTAAGAGAACCTATGAGGATCAAAAGGTATGCTAACTTTCTTTCAAAAATATACAAAAACTCCAAGTGACAGGATTGAGAAGAAAGGATCTTTACTCTTAACCATAAACATCCCTGACTATGGTACACAGTGGATTTTTAACACCCTGCAATTATAAAGAGAATGTTTTAAATGTTTACCCCAAATATTGTTCTTAACCATCCTTTTCTCGAGGACGAGTAAAAGCCTAAGTATGGGGGTATTTGTTGACGGTCCTTAAGTATCAATTTTAATTATCAAATAAACAAGAGAAAGGACCAATATGCAAACAACACCTAGAATTAGGGTTTGATCTGACAGAATTCCACGAGTTTTGTTGTTTATCTATTTCTGCAGGGGGTTATCAGGAAATAAGGAAGAAAGGCCCACATGTCGGGATTACATAGAGATATCAACGGACCGTGTGATTTTCTACCATCTAGAAGACTCCAGAAGCCACGGGAAGAAGACGGAGGCCGAAAGGGGCCAGGCCCACGGTGCCCGCCCTGGTGACCTGGGCGCCCGCCCCCTGTTGGATCCAGTTCGGGACTCTCTTCACATGGGATATTCCACCGACCTATTGGATCAAGAAAAACATAGTACCACCTCGCCTACCGACCCAAAAACGCATAGAGGAGGAGGACTATATAAGGAGACCCCCCTGGCCCCTGGAGAAGACATGAAGAAATTATCATAGAGACTGAGGGGTGCCCTCGAAGGAAAACCTCTTCTCTAATTAATATTTCTTTTTAGGCTTAGCAACCAATGTAAGGTAGAAATAGATCTTCTAGTTTCTACTAGATTGAGAGAGATAGAGTGGAGGTGTAGATTGGAGGAAGCCCGGCCTGTCGGTGTCTACTCCAAGCTTGTACCTGCGGGATCAAGTTCTCCTAACCCGAAGCTTGCTCCTTGGATTCTTCAGTATTTCGACTTCTAAATTCTAGTAAGTTCTTGTTTTATTGTTCTTTTGGTTTATGAGTTTACTTTAATCTCTTCGCGTAGAGTTTAGAGTAATCATTGCTGGCGTAAACGTGGTGTTTAGGCTAGGGTACTCATAGATATTCCCTGACTAGCTGGACCGTGGTAGTAGTGAGGAACGTGACAATTCCGAGTTATGTTTGCAGATCACATCTCGTTAGCAGGAAGGATAGGGTTTATAGGTGCGGGTTGAACATCCTTTGTGGTGTCTAGATTCCGTTAGCCTCCCCATTAGAACAGTAGATCATCCTTACCAAGGTTAGAAGGAGACTACGGTTGCAGTCTTCTCTATTTATCACTCACATCGAAAGACATTCTTTGTGCCTAAAGGGTTAGTAGTAATAGACCGGTTAGTCAGATGCACTCTTTCTCCTAGTGGTAAAAAAATAAATACGATACTCTGGATAATTTCCCGGGTGAAGTGCTCACCGATATCCGTGCGCTTGCGGATCAATTCCTTATTGCGTTCCCAAATATCAACAGTGCTCACACTTGTGAGTGCTCAGATCTGTTGGCTATGTTGTTCTCACTCTTCTAAATAATTGCCTTTAGCCAATTCCTGATGGAAGCATGGCAAACACTTATGCATCTTATGAATCTGGCAACAGATCATTTTTACATTTTGCCTGTTACACTGGTTCACCTCATCTCCTGTAGCCCTAGACTCCCAACAATATGCTTTTGTCTTCTTCATATTAAGTTGACAATCTTCAAATAAATAACAGTTATGATGTAGGAGTTTTAACTTAGCCAAAAGACCCTTGCATTTTTATCAAAGATAGCACCTTTGCACATGTTGAGTTTTATTCCTAATCAAGTATTCTTAGCAGATGTTTGATGAGGTTATCTGTAAATTGCGGCAAGAGGATCAAGGTGCTCATGGTGGCTATTTTCATTACTCATGAAAGATTTTGTTGTGCGAGCAAATCATATGAGTTGTTGTAGAAGGCAACATCTTAGTTTTGTTGGTACTTAGTGTAGCTTGGTTATTCCCTTAGTATTTCGTGTGAAATATTGTACAAGTACAAATGTTGATGGCTTCAATGAATATGATAAGCAATATTTTGTCAATTGTGAGCTTTGTTCCAGTTTATGTGTGTTTTATGAGTGTGCCACAAACACATGAGCATGAATAATAGGCCACAACCAACCTACTGATTGATGTGGCAACTAGCAGCCACGTGTAATAGAATTGTGACGATTCATTTTGTGACAATTGCCCTATACTATTATTGTTGACCAGTTCATCCATGACGAACGGAAAAATCAATCTGTGATGGTTTATTTTCGTACAACAAATGTATGACGCGGGATACATGACGTTTTTTGTGATCGTCACCATGAGTTAACCATGACGCATTTTCTCTTGTCTATGACGAAAGTAAACCGTCATGTATAAGGGAATTTCTTGTAGTGCTAAAGGGTTTGAAGATCAAAAGGTGAAAAAAGGGAGAAGGAAAAGTACTCAGTAAATAGATTTGCAGATGAACAGGAATACAACAAAAGTAGAAAAAAAGAAGGGGAGAAGGGGAGTGGTGAGTTAACCTCGGGGACGACGAAGTTGATGGCAATTTCTTCCCAAGGAGAGGAAAGAATCGATGACTCGGAGGATTGTTAGAGGAGGTCCTTGCTGGAGTTCTTGATGTTCTCAAGCAATGCCGCCGCCAGAAAGGTTGGTATGAGGCTGTAGAATGATAGGATGGAAGAAGAGTACCGAAGAAGGAAGTATTTATAGGATAAAGAGGGTAGGGGCAAATCTGACTTATCTCTTTGCCGCATCTATGAAATCCGATGGTGTTCAGGTAGATATGGTAAATGTTCGCACGATAATCAAGGGATTGCGTAGGTGATTTGACAGCAAGCGGTCATGATTTTGGAGATATTTTACTGTGCAAGATCTCCTGGTCAGTTCATCGGCAGTCTTGTCTAACGGAAAGGTTGCCGATGGAAGTATTCTGGGGAGATTCGGCTTGGGAAGTTGAGAAATTCGAGGAACCTGTAGGAGAATCAGGTTGAGGTTGTTCAGATTTGGTGACTGATTACCAAATTGGGAGAAGTAATTGCGGAAAGGCGTCAATACTGAGGAGAATTTTGGAGCATTAATGATTTATACTTCGAAATTGGGGACATGTGTTGACACCGTTTTTGGACACGTATCTTTGGATACGTACCTGGAGTTAATGAAGTGTAGATCGGCAGGTAGGGCAATGGTGACTAGTCTACAGGGGAGTTGCCGATGAAGGTTGGTGCCGAAGGGAAAACAACCGAATATGACCAAGTCCAGGAGTGGTGATGCATTCGTGCCGATGACTAGTGCTGATGGTTGCCGATGGCTGTAACAGGCGGTCTGCCGATGCTTATGAAGAAAAGCGCAAGGGTTGCTGATTGACTCGTGGCGGTGTACCGATCGGTTGCGAAGGATAGTTTAATGATTTCCTTAGTTATTAGAATTCGTTTTGTATACGGATTCCGTTTAATTTGGGATTCGAGTTCTAGTCATATCTGGTTGTAGTTCTTTTGAACAAGGTATAAATATAGACCCCGTGGCAATGTAATGAGACATCTATCAATCAATGAAACACAAGTTTTTACACATATTCTACCATCTATTTTTTGACGACTACGTCATATTTTCCTTTTACTACGAGTTCTTAGGAATTCGTTGAGTCAAACTCGGCGCGTTCTCAAGTTCCGCATGAGCACCTCTTGGCCGTGACATCCGGGCGCATCGCTGTTGTCGGGACCAAAGTGTTCGAGTTACCACCTTTGTCGATTGTAAGGTCAAATCGGCTGGCACGCCTTAACGTTTGGATCGGGTATTAGCCCTTTGTGTTTGCAGATTAGCTTTTGCATCAACACTAATCTAAACTAAAGATACAAGTGAGAGGTGTGAGGTAAATTGACTCCAAATGATGTGTGTGTTGAAAAGGGGCGAGTGCCTCTGTTTTATAGTGGAACTAGGACGGTTTATCGCATCTAAATTTGGTAGTAGGTAAAACCGTCCTATGCATGGTGGCATGCAACCGTACTTTGCGTTTTCTTCATGGTATGGCACATTTTCACTTGTTGCACTATAATTTCTACAAAATATAATCACTATGGTACAAGTGGAACTTGTTAGTAATGAAATGCATGTGTGTATATAACATGATTGCTTCTTCTCCTTTTGGATCAAGTTGGTAGTTTATAATTGGTCTATAATGACTGCCAACATCCATGCGTCGAGACCATAGTCACGACAGCCAGACGTCAGAATGGCCACGCGACAGTGTCAGGCGGTGGCGTACCCCACGCACCCTTGCCTCCATCTGCACTGCTACCTCACGGTCTGTTTGCCACGAGGCGGATGCTCCTATTCAGCTTGGACAACGCGGCGACGTTGCTCGCTAGGGCAATATGTCCGGGCGCCGGGACGAGCGTGGAGCGACCACTGGTCCTCTCACCCGACGCAGGTACACGGCAGCAAGCTCAACAAGTAGCAGAGCAGTCAGGTTTCCCCCAGATATGTGGGCTTTGACGCTTAGGACTTGAGCGATACACCATCACCATACTGAGACAGCAGTTGGCGGAGGAGGGCCTGGATGTTTCTACAACGCTGAGCCAGACCCCGACTCTGAATTCGACAGCTATGACCCTACAAGGGAGTGCTTCAACATCGACAGAGCCGTGGCTACCACGAACAACACGCAGGATGCCGCCGCCGGTGCTCGAGCTCCCGCAGCAAGGGAAGATCCCAGGACACATGGAAACGACGGGAAGGTGAACCCACCGCCTCAGGACGACAAGGCCACGCAACTTGCGCAACTGCGAGAGATCAAAGCCAAGCGAGACGAGGATCGCAAGCGCCTCAGCCAGCTTGAATGGACCCTCGAGCGAAACCAACCGCACTCGCATGGCGGGGGTGCATGTGGTCAAGCTTCAGACGTGTACCGACAAATTGTCAGGGACGAGGATCCTGAGCCGCTTGTGAGCCGTTTCCCTCGAGCCGGATAGAACATCGTGGCGGCAACCATGCTGCTACATAACATGCCTGAACCCTCGAACTCCCTGGCACGACACATTCAAGATGAGGTGCAGGGTCTGCTCCACGTGGCGGTAGCTCAGCAAGCCGAGAGCTCAGGCTCTCGACGTCGAGGGGCAGCCACAGAGAAGCGTGTCGAGCTAGCCCAAAACGAGAGGGAGGTATCAGTTCATCTGGAGCCGCCGCCTTGAGGCAAGAAAACAGTGCCTGTCCAGGAGTGCCTCGTCGACAATCGAGGATAGCATGACGCTCGACATGACATCAATGAGCGTCGATGCCGCCCACACGGGGACGCTAAGGAGCAAGGCTACAGTGCTCACCGCGGCATACGTTACGACAGTGACGACGACCGAATGGCTCCGGAGCAGCCGGGCCCTCGAGTCTTCAGCAGGCCGATCCGTAGCACGCCACTACAGAGCCCATTCCAACCCCTGACCAGCATCGCCTAGTACAACGGTGAAACCAAGCCAAAACTGTGGCTAGCGTACTTCCGGCTGGCTTGCCAGTTGGGAGGCACTCGAGGAGACGATCGAGCCATCATCCGGCAGCTACCGCTCTTCCTCTCCGACACTGCTCGCAGGTGGCTCGAGGAGCTTCTCGCCAACCAGATCCATGACTGGACGGACCAGGTTCGAGTGTTTGAAGGGAACTTCAAGGGGACTTACATACGCCCTAGAAATTCATGGGACCTCAGCAAGTGCAAGCAGAAATCTAGAGAATCTCTCTGAGAATATGCTCGGTGCTTCTCCAAGCAACGCACAGAGCTCCCACACATCCCCAACCATGACGTAATTTTTGCATTTGTCTCAGGCACCACTTGTAACGATTTGGTGTGGGAGTTAGGCCAGAATCGCCCGTAGACCGTCGACGAGCTGATGGACATAGTGGCAAACTACGCCACCAGCAAGCAGGCGGTTGGCGCATTCATTTGCCACAAGAGCGGCAAGGGGAAGGACCAGCAGATGATGACGAGGGCCCTAGCAGGGGGGTAAAAAGAACAAGAAGAAGAAGACACGACAAATCAAGCGGGAGGCCCTCAACGAAGATTTTGTCGCTGCCGTCGAGCGGAAGAAAGCTCGAGGCCCTCCAGAGGGGGCCATCTTTGACAAGATGCTCAAGGAGCCCTGCCCTTACCATAAGCGAGGGGATAATCACAAGCTCGAGGACTACCGCATGCTGAAGAAGTACTTCGACAGCCTAGGGCTGAAGAAGGACGACCAAAGGAAGGACGAAGGCGATGACAAGGGCGGAGATAAAGACGATGAGGGGTTCCCCGCCGTCCACGACTGTTACATGATCTACGGTGGACCCTCGATGCAGCTTACCTCGAGACAGCATAAGAGGGAGCGCCGTGAGGTCTTCGCGGCAAGGATGGTAGTGCCATAGTACCTCAATTGGTCATGCACCCCCATCACCTTCGACCACGGCGACCACGCTGAAAAGGTTGTCGCCCCTAGTGTCTACCCACTCGTTTTCGACTCGATCATCGTTAACACTCGACTCTCGAAGGTGTTGATGGACGGCGGCAGCAGCCTTAACATCATCTACCTCGAAACCCTCGACCTCCTCAACATCGAGAGAGCATAGCTCCAACCCAGTTCTGGTCGATTCCATGGCGTCGTGCTGGGGAAAAAGGCTCTATCGGTGGGTCAAATCGACCTACCGGTCTGTTTTGGCACGACAGCCAATTTTAGGAAGGAAACCCTCACTTTCAAGGTGGTGGGTTTTCGAGGTACTTACCATGCCATCATCGGACGCCCGAGATATGCCAAGTTCATGGCGGTCCCCAACTACACTTACCTAAAGCTGAAGATGCCCGGGCCCAAGGGGGCATCACCGTCAACTCCTCTTACGAGCATGCATACGAATGCGACGTTGAGTGCTTCGAATACAAGGAAGCTATCGAGAGCTCCAGCGAGCTCGCCTCGAGGCTCGAGACCCTCGCCGCGGAGGATCCAGAACCTAAGCACCATGTGGGTAGCTTCGAGCCAGCAGAAGGCACGAACAAAATCCCGCTCGACCTCAACAGCTCTGACGACAAGGTGCTGATGATCAGCGCTGACCTCGACCCCAAATAGGAAGTTGTGCTCATCGACTTTCTCCATGCAAACACCGACATGTTTGCATGGAGTCCATCGGACATGCCTGGCATACCGAGGGATGTCACCGAGTACTCCTTGGAGATTCGAGCCGGTTCCAAGCTAGTGAAGCAACGCTTGCGCCGCTTCGACGAGGAAAAGCGCAAGATCATCGGTGAGGAGGTCCACAAGCTTTTGACGGCCAGATTCATCAAGGAGGTTCATCATCCCGACTGGTTAGCAAATCCTTTATTAGTTACGAAAAAGAATGGAAAAATGCGGATGTGTGTCAATTACACCAGTTTAAATAAAGCATGTCCGAAAGTTCCTTTTCCTTTACCACACATTGATCAAATCGTTGATTCTACCGCGGGATGTGAGGCCCTTTCGTTCCTTGATGCTTATTCTGGTTATCATCAAATAAAAATGAAAGAGTCCCACCAGCTCATGACCTCTTTCGTCACGCCTTTTGGAATGTACTGCTACGTGACCATGCCCTTTGGGCTTTGAAACGCCGGAGCAACGTACCAACGGTGCATGCTCCATGTTTTTGGAGAGCATATAGGATCGACGGTCAAGGCATACATCGAAGACATCGTCGTCAAGTCAAAGAAACAGGCCGACCTCATTCAGGACCTCAAGATCGCCTTTAGCTGACTGCGTGCGAGCAAAATCAAGCTCAACACCGAGAAATATGTCTTTGGCGTGCCTCGAGGCATGCTTTTAGGATATATAGTCTCCCAGCGCGGCATCAAGGCCAAACCCATGAAAGTCTCGTCCATCACCAAGATGGGGCCTATTCGAGACGTCATGGGCGTACAGAAAGTAACAGGCTGTCTGGCGGCACTGAGCCGTTTCATCCCGAGGTTGGGGGAAAAAGCGTTGCCATTGTAACTGCTCCTGAAGAAAGATGAGTGCTTTGCCTGGACCATCGAGGCTGAGGAAGCCCTCAACAAACTAAAAAGGATGCTGACCACCGCTCCAATCCTGGTGCCCCCTCGACACACAGAACCTCTACTCCTATACGTCGCGGCAACGACCCAGGTCGTTAGCGCGGCCGTGGTGGTCGAAACATAAGAGGAAGGACACGCGCTACCAGTTCAGCGGCTGGTCTACTTAGTCAGCGAGGTGCTCTCAGAGATAAAAGTACATTACCCCCAGATTAAAAAAATTATTTATGCAGTGATTATCGCCCGACGGAAGCTGCAGCACTACTTCCTCGGCCATCCGATCACGGTAGTCTCATCCTTCCTGCTGGGCGAGATCATCCAGAATCAAGAGGCCACTGGGAGGATCGCCAAATGGTTGGTCGAGCTCATGGGGGAGACCCTCACCTATGCGCCTCGCAAAGCCATCAAGTCTCAGGCACTGGCAGATTTCATCGCGGAATGGACAGAGACCCAACTCCCCTCAGCTCAGGTCCAAGCAGAACTATGGACAATTGTGGATGCAAAAACGGATCTGCAAACACAAAGGGCTAATAGCCGATTTGACCTTGCAACCGACAAAGGTGATAACTCGAATACTTTGGTCCTAACAACAGCGATACGCCCGGATGCCTTGGCCAAGATGTATTCATGCGGAACTTGAGAACTCATCGAGATTGACTCGATGAATTCCTAATAACTCATAAGTAAAAGGAAAATATGCGAATTGACGAAGTCGTCGAAAAAGTAGATGCTGGAATAGATGTAAAAACTTGTGTTTGATTGATTGTATATCTTCTTACATTGCTACGGGGTCTACATTTATACCCTGTCCAAAAGAGTTACAACCAGACACGACTAGGATTCTACTTTCCAACTAAACAAAGTCCGCACACAAAACAGACTCTAATAACTATGGAAAACATTAATTTATTCATCCTAGGCGGTTGGTGCACCTTCATCCTTTTCTCGGTATGTCCCACGCCCCTTCTGCTATCATCAGCAAACTAGCTTCCATCGGCATCGGCAACCAATAATATCAGCCATCGGCACAGATTAACCATCATCCCTGGACTTGGCTACATCCAGCTGTTTAGTCATCGGCAATATAACCCATCGGAAACTCCTCTGATAACCAGTCAACATTCTTTCGCCTGCCGATCTACATCTCATTAACTCTGAGATACATGTCCAAAGATACGTGTCTAAAAACGGTGTCAACACATGCCCCTCAATTTCGGAGTATATAATTATTAATGCTCTGAAATTCTCTTCTCTAATGATGCCTTTCCGCAATTACTCCCCTTTGACAGCAATTAATTACCAAATCCAAGCAACCTTAATCTGGATCCCCAACATACACCTCGAATCTCTCAACTTCTGGAACCAAATCCCCTAAACAACCGCTCATCGGCAACTTTTCCGTTAGAGTGAACTGCCGATGACCTGACCATGAGATCTTGCACAGTAAAATATTTCCTAAAATCACCGCTTGCGCTCAAATCACTTGTACAATCCTTTGATTGTCGTGCGAACAGTTACCATATCCAACTGCACACCCTCAAATTTCACGGATGCGGAGAAGAGATAATGATATGACCACACCACCAAGCAACATGTCAAGAGCTCTAAGTCAAGCTACACCCACTCAAGTTTCACCTACACCGACTCCAGTCCAAGTCATCGATGGACCAATTGCACGTAGTGGTGCAAAGAAGACCAGAAGAGTCAAAAACGGACCAGTGGTAGTCAAGAACGGACCAGTGCAAAGAAATCTTCATAACTTTTTACTCATAAAAGCTATGAAGATCCATGAGGAATTGTTGGAAAGCTTGTCGAGTCTATTCTCCAATGAGTCTAGTGGCGACCAGTTTGGATACACTACATTGCCTGCAGACCAGAATTAGTACAGACTGCTCAGAAGGTGAACAGTCTGTCGTGACAGAATATTGGTACAACTTGCCAAGTAAAACTGTACCAATCTACAATGTTTCCTGCTGGTTGGCATACATTGCTGGAAAGACCTTTGAGTCTAGTTTCACACCCAAGAAATGGTTCATCATTTGGACTTCCAGTTAAAAGTTATGGTCAGTTTATTGGAAACTGCTCTGGAGGCCAACATTCACACAAAGCCACTTCGGGAATCTATTTCGAGGGGACCTTTTGTAACAGAACCGTCCAATTTATAAGAATTCAAGTGAATTAGCCAATGGACTTGAACCCATATAAACCCGGTGTCGAGGGTATCAGTAGGGGGTGTCCTAACTAATGCACATAATAAGATTGCCTGTACGCAAGTCGAGGCCCCCAACTCGACGCTCTACCCAATCAGTCGCGCATACAGTCATCAACGACCGCGGCCTCGAAGACAGAAAGGGCGTCGAGCGAATCGATCAGCGCTCGAGCGCCAACTACCGTCGAATACGGAAATAGGCTCGAGCGAACCAGGAGGCATCGAGCACAAGGACGCCGCCCGCTGCCTGACGCGCGCACGGGAACCAGGGCATTTAATGCGCCTGCCGCGTTCTCACCTAACACGTCAGTCGCGGGAAGCGTGATATGGAACAGGCACCAGTCCCATCATTCTTTTTGCAGCCTTCCGCACCAACAACCCAGAGCATGTCAGGACACGGGAAGCAGGGATGGAACGTCTAGTCAAGACCCCCTCGAGACATCCAAGGTCAACGCTCTGGATAGCAAGGCGCTACACGGCGTCCGACCCTCGACCAGACATGTTTCCTTCCTGGGGAAGGGTTGGGTGTCGAATGTCAACACTGCAACCACTCCGATGTATCTGCCGCCATGACGTACAGGCGTGCAACTGATAAACCAGTCCGTGACGGCGCACGGAGCGGGATACAGGGGCACGCGTAATCATCATCAAGCAACCGGGACAGGACGGCTCGAGACCACGCCGGTACGGAGCCCTCGAGTAGGTCCGCGCGCCGTACCTCTATCGACCCCTACTCTGACGCCTATTCTTGTACCCTAGGTCTCTCCTTGAAACTATAAAAGGGGAGGCCCGGGAGCGAACACAGGCATCAGGCATCACACACGACAACACTCATACGCAGCAGGACTTCCATACTCCATCTCATTCCATACCACGCTTGTATTCACCCCTGTACAAGCACTTAGGTGCAAAATAATACAAACTCTCCTCCCCCGCTGGACGTAGGGCCTTCTCTTGCCTGAACCAGGATAAATCCTTGTGTCTTTTTGCATCACCATCTAGAAAAGGGAGCACGCATACAAATTTACTCGTTGGTGTAACCCCCCGGGGGGGAAACACCGACAGTTGGCGTGCCAGGTAGGGGTCCTACGTGTTTTTCAACGATTTCCCACTCCTTTCCAGATGGCCACTCTTGCTTCACCGATTCCGCGCTCCACGGTGATTTGGTTTGGGAGTCTCGAGTTCATGTCTACCGGCTCCGGCTATGACATGATCTTGCTCTCGATCAAAGGACCAGGAGGAGCCCGCGTTGCGCCAGCACGGTCAAGGGCCCCGAGACGCCCTCGCCACCATGCCTCCCCGCCCAAGAAGAGGCGTGAACACCACCACCGTCGCCTTTCTGCCCCGTCACGACCAGCCGTTCATGCCAGGCAGGACGTGACGCAGGAGTCGACAGCCCCACACGCCGGAACCGTGGGCCTGACGGCTCAGCACCACGAGGATCACGCGACGACAGGAGGTGACGCGCCCCGCGTGCTCTCCCCTGCCGTCAGGCTACTCCCATATGGGCTGTTCACCCCAAGAAGAGCATTGCCGTTCGGCTTGGACAATGCCGCGGCGTCGCTCGCCAGGACAATATGTCCAAACGTCTAGACGTACGTGGAGAGACCAATGGTCCTCCCACGCGCCCCTGAAGCACAGTGGCAGACGTCCGAGTTACCAGACTTCTCGCAGGTACGAGGCCTCCGCCGCCTGGGCCCTGGACGGTACACGATTACCTCCCTCAGGCAGCGGCGACTGGAGGAAGGACGCGGATGCTTCTACGCCGCCGAGCCGGACTCCGGCTCGGAATCCGTCAGCTACGACCCTACTAGGGAATGCTATCACATCGACGGGGCAGTAGAAACTACCGACGAAACACAAGACGCTGCTGCTGGCGGTCGAGCCCCTGCAGCAAGGGAAGACCCTAGGACGCCAGGGAACGACGGTTAGGTCGACCCCCCTCCTCAGGAGGACAGAGCCGCGCAACTTGCGCAGCTACGAGATCTCAAGACAAAGCTTGACGAGGATCGTGAGCGACTTGTTCTGCTTGAGCAGATCCTCGAGCAGGACCTGCCTTACCCGCCCGGTGGAAGTGTTCGCAGACGAGCTCGAGAGGTACATCGGCAGATCGTCGAAGACGCAGAACCTGAACAGCCGGTCAGCCGTTTCCCTTGAGCAGGCCTGAACATTATGGCAGCAACAATGCTGCTGTGAAACATGCCAGAGCCGTCGAACTCCCAAGCACGACGCATCCGAGACGAGGTGCAGACTCTGCTCTAGGTGGCGGCAGTTCAGCAGGCCGAAAGCTCAGCTTCTCGACATCGAGGAGCGGCCACCGAAAAGCGCGATGAGCCAGCCCAAAACGAAAAGGAGGTGTCGGTCCATCAGCAGCCACCCCCTCGAGGGAAAAAGACCACGCTCGTCCTCCCTGTTGACAACCAACGTCGACACGCCGCACGACGCGACATTGAAGAGAATCGTTGACGTCGGTACGGGGACGTGGAAGAGCGCGGTTACAGCGCCCATCGCGGCGGGAGGTACGACAGCGACGAGGACTAGATGGCCCCAGAGCCACCAGGCCCACGGGTGTTCAGCAGGGCAATCTGCAGCACGCCGCTGCCCAGTCCGTTCCGACCCCCGACCAGCATCGCAAAGTACAACGGTGAAACAAAACCAAAGCTGTGGCTGGCAGACTTCAGGCTGGCCTGTCAGCTGGGAGGCGCTCGGGGAGATGATAGAGCCATCATCAGACAACTGCCACTCTTCCTCTCCGACACCACCCGTAGGTGGCTCGAGGAACGTCCCACCGATCAGATCCACGACTGGGTCAATCTGGTTAGAGTATTCGAGGGTAACTTCAAAGGGACCTACATATGGCCTGGAAACTCATGGGACCTCAGCAAGTGCAAGCAGAAGTCAAGAGAAACACTTCGAGAGTACGCCCGACGCTTCTCAAAGCAACACAACGAGCTGCCGCACATCCCCGACCACGACGTCATCCTGGCCTTTGTCTCTGGTACCACCAGTCGAGACTTGGTG
Source organism: Sorghum bicolor (assembly GCF_000003195.3). Lineage (NCBI taxonomy): Eukaryota > Viridiplantae > Streptophyta > Magnoliopsida > Poales > Poaceae > Sorghum > Sorghum bicolor. The sequence continues at coordinate 25,981,507 of NC_012876.2, read as the reverse complement.
CGGGAATTAGGCCGAAATCACCCTCAGACCGTTGACGAGCTGATGGATGTGGTGGCCAACTACGCGGCAGGGGAAGAAGCGGTCGGCGCCTTCTTCACCTGTGAAGGAAGGACAGGCAAGTAGCCCGCCGATGAGGACGAGGGCCCCAGTCGAGGGCCCAAGAAGAACAAGAAGAAGAAGAAAACACGGCCGTTCCAGCGGGAAGACTTCGACGACGATCTCGTCGCCGCCATGGAACGCAAAAACCCTAAACCCTCGAACTAACGGCCAGGTCGAGCGTGCCAATGGCATGATCTTGCAAGGGCTCAAACCGAGGATCTGCAATCGCTTGAAGAAATTCAGCAAGAAATGGGTCGAGGAGCTTTCCTCAGTTCTATGGAGCTTAAGGACGACGCCAAGCAGGGCCACAAAATACACCCCATTCTTCATGGTGTATGGCTCTGAGGCTGTGCTTCCAATGGACCTCGAGTATGGATCCCCTCGACTCAAAGCGTACAACGAGCAATCAAATAAAGAGACTCAAGAAAACACGGTCGACCAACTTGAGGAAGCTCGAGACATGGCCCTCCTCAACTCTGCCAGATACCAGCAGAATCTTCGACGCTACCACGACAAGCACGTACGCAAGAGGGACTTGAACGTGGGCGACCTCGTCCTATGACGGCGGCAAAGCAATCAAGGATGCCAGAAGCTGACTCCACCTTGGGAGGGGCCATACGTAGTGGCCGAGGTCTTGAAGCCGGGGACATACAAGCTCGCGGACGAAAAGGGAGCAATCTTCACCAACGCGTGGAACATCGAACAGCTACGTCGATTCTACCCCTAGAATTTCAAAGCTCTATGTTCCCATATACATTCTGTACCAAGGCTTTGTAAATGAATGCATGAAGAAATAAAGTCTTTCCCTCGGGCAATTTACTTTTTTACGAGTCAAAATCTCGACGTTAGAAGGGAGTACCGACTATGACCCATCATAGTCGATACCCCCTCAGGGGCTAGCAGGGGGGTGACCGCCCCCCAAATGTCGAAAAAACCAAGTAACCCTTTCTTTCCTATGAGTAATCTCGTATGGTTGAGTAGTAGAGGCACCTCGAGTCCCTTAAGGGCTGAGAGACGACGAGCTTGGGAACTCCTACGCCCCCGGGCTACGGAAACTCTACTCGCTTCCTCACCCTTGAGGCAACCGAGATCACCTTAAACAAAAGATCAGACGAGGAATACAAATATAGGCGCAAAGGGAAATAAAAGAGCCTCGAGCGGAAAGACAGATAAACATTTGACAACCACTTAAAAGACATTGTATTACTTAAATACAAATTAACAGAGTACTATATAAGGGGCCCAGGCACCCAGAGTAGGCTCGTAGGCCTCAGTCCGCGTCTCGGCCCTCACCATCCTCACCTGCGCCTGAGCTAGTCTCAGGAGGAAGTACCTCTGGCTCGAATAGCTTAGCCAACCTCTCTCCAGGAACCTCTATGTCGTAGATCAAGGCATGGAGCCTCTCCTCGTTCTCCGCGTCAGTCTTGGAGATGTTGGTGACGAAGCCGTGGGACACCACGTCCATGTCATTGGAGAAACCTAAGTAGATTACTGCCATCGCCAGCTTCACTCCGACGTGGAGGGCGTCCCGCACCCGGTCCCTCAGCGTAGCTCCAAGATAGCATAGCTAGTCGATGAGTGCGTCACCCCGAGCCTCCTCCCTCGACTCGTCAACAGGCTCGAGCTCCCAGGAAGCCGAGAGGTCGCTTATCGTAGTCCTTAGACGACCGTTCAAGGCGACCTCCCCCTCGAGCTGGGTCTTGATGGAGCGGGCCTCGACTTGGGCAGCCAGCAGCTCATCCATGTGCCCTACAAGAATCAACAAGAGTGGATTAGATAACACCAAACACACATCAGAAAAGAAACTCGATAACAGAAAACATACCACGGATGCTCTCCTCCAGAGCCATGTTTTCGCCAACCAAATTGGTGTTGGCCCTCTCGACCTCCCTGTTGAAGCGCGCCAGCTCGGTGTTGGCGACACGCAGATCCTCGATCGCCTTGCCGGCCTGCGTGATGGCTCCTTCCTTCTCCAGCAGCGCCCTCTTCAGATGATCGACATCGTCCGAGAGGCTGCGGGATCGAGCCCACTTCGCCTCGAGGTCTTCAAGGGCCTTCTTCTTTGCCTCCTCCGTGGCGCTCCTGGCGACCTCGCTGTTCACATACTCCACCTTCATCCTCTGGAAGGATTCTCGGAGGGAGTCCAGGTCAGTCTTGAGGAGGCCCTTCTCCTTGTCCAGGTCAGCAACGACGTTCTTGTAGGACAGGGCCTCCTCCCGGGCTTTAGACGCAGCCTCCTCGACCGTTAGAGCACGCTCCCTCAACAGCACAGCCTCTTCCATCGCCTTCCTTGAGGCCTCTCGAGCCTCCACCAGGGCAGCCTCCCTCTCCTTCTTCTCCTCCTCGAGCGCCAAGAGCTCTTTATAAGCCTTGAGGAGTTTCTCCTGTGACTCCGGGAGTTGGTCCTTGAGGATGGGGAGCTGCTCCCAGCCACCTCTCGTGGCGTGAATGAAGCTTGACTTAATGCGGGAGGTCTCTTTCAGGTCCTGTGAGCCGGTGATCGAGCAGTTAGAACACAAAACCAACAAGTTCCATAAAGATTGAAAGACTGAACGATACTTACAAAGTAGGCTGGTCCAAGCCTGTTGTTTACAACGTCCGACAGGAGCCCCACCATGTGCTTCATCCAGAGGCGGAGCTCCTCGACGTGCTCCCACTTCTCAGCCTCCTTCCAATCGTCCAGGAAGATGTTGGCCTCAGACGGATCGGTGGAAGCCCGGATGCGGATCCGATCGGGGCACCAATTCTCCATCTCCTGGTCGGTCTGCGCCTTGACGTCGTGGATGAGCTCCTCGACGGTCTCGAGTGACCCCCTGTGGCGCAGGAACAAGTCGACGAGGGAGGGGAACCTCCCGTCGTTGTCCACTGTCTTCCAGGTGCCGGTTTCGCTGCCTCCGCCGCCGCCCGATGTCCCGACCTCATCCTCCTCAGCGGGAATACGGTCCTCCCATGACCGACGCTCCTAGAGGAACCCCGGAGCGATTCTATCCATGCCGTAGATCGTACTCCTGATCTCGGACTTGGGGTCGACGGGGGTGCGCATCATGCAGGCAAGCGCTACCACGCCGTCTGCCCGCCCCGACTCTGCTGGGATCGCGGCAGGCGCCCCTGGATGGAGCCACGCCGGGGTCGGAGGGCCGAAAACCGGCAGACCCCCTTCCTGTTTCCCGGGCTCTTGCGGCGCCGGTAGTACCGGTTGGGGCAGACTGTGAGGAGGAGGCACGAACGGTTCCTCCGACGGCTGGCCCCTCCGCTGCTGCTACTCCTCAAGCTCCCGCGGCTCTTGTTGACGGTCCTGCTCCTGCAGTTGCCGCCGCGTCTCTTGCTCACGCTCCTCCTCCTCTTTCTTCTTCTACTCCTCGATGGAGCGAAGCCCGGCAGGCCAGGGCGTCTGTCTCGCAACGAGAGAAGTCTGGGCCTCCTCGTCCATAGGACGGGTATCCCTCAAGGTCCCGTCACCGCCAGACCCATCACTTATGGTAATGGGATCCCCCTCGACCCCCGACCGGGGAGGCTCGGGGGCTCCCTCCTGCCCTTGGTGCTGAGGCGCCTCGGCTCGTTTTGGCAACGACGGGGCAGACTCACCCACCAGGGGTCGGGAAGGGGCACTCTCGGTACCAGTCGGTGGTTGAGGGTCGGAGGAGCCTATAAAAAAATCCCACAGCAACGGGAATAAAACAACTAACCTGAATCCTTGGAGGCCGCTCCCATCTTGAGCCTTTTCGCCATTGAAGGCTGGGCCTGCTCAAGCGTCCGCTTCAACCTGAGGAAAAAGAAATGGGTGTAAGGAAGACCGTTATACGAGAAAACGCAAGGAAACAGGAGGATGAGAATCGCAGCGTCGAAGAACTTACCCCACAGGGAGAACGGCTCACTTGCCGGTACCACGACCGGTGGGCCTCGAACCACCTCGCGTCGAGGCTCCAGGCCCCTCACGGGCAGGCGCGGGCCTTGGTCCAGCATCTCCCACCGGGCAAGCGCCGGGGCTAGCGCTCCTGCGGCCAGCGTCTCCCTTTTCGGAGGCCGCGGCGCGGCCATGGGTCAACGTCCCCATCGCCTGGGGCTTAGCCCGGCCACCCGCCTTTGGTGCAGGGGGAGGTTGGTGGTGCGGGGCGGCCCGACTTGGCGCGGGCGCAGGAGGGGTGTCAGCGCGGGCGCAGTGAGATCCGCCTGGCCCCTCCTTTGGCGCTCCTGTCCGCGGGGCGTCGACGTCGCCTCGAGGCGGACCTTCGAGGATCCGGTCGAGACGAGACGCCATCCCCTCGGAGTCGTCGCTACCGTCATCGCCGTCTCCACCGTCGTCCTCACTGGGGGATTCTTCTTCAGGCTCCCCCCTCTGCCTGGACTTGGCTCGACGCACCTCTAGCGATTGGCGGTCGAGATTCTTCTTCTTCTTCTCTTTCATCTCTGAGTCCTTGGTGGACTTTTGTTTCTCAGCGGACTGGCGCCGCTTGTCATGATCGACCTCGTCCTCCTTTACTGGAGGCCTCGAGGAACGGACATCGATCTGTCCCTGCCAGAACAAAGACAAGCTCAAAAGAGGATTGAAAGAAATCCAGAATCGAAGCTATATACAAGAAAAGAATGTACCAGGACGATCGAGCCCGCATCTGGCCTCATGGGGAAGCCATTGACGTGATCCAGCTAGAAGTCGCCGGCAACGGCTGCCCTGACCCAGGCCGCGACTTCATCGTCTGCCAGAGCCTCGTTGGACATCCGGCACGCCTCGAGGTCCCGGGATGAAGCGTCGGGCCCCATCTCATCCATCCTCAGCGGCCGAGACATCAGCGGGAGAACTCTTCGATGATGGACGGACGAGAGGACGAGAGCAGCAGACAGGACCTCCACGCGTAGCTTCTTCAAGGCATCGAGGAGGGGGTCGAGCCGCGACTGGTGCACCTGGACGACGCCGTACGTCCAGTTCTCTAGGCGCTCCGTAATCAGGCGGTCGGTGTAGGCAGGGAGGAGACCGTCGTCGTTCCATAGATATAACCACTGGGAGTCCCATCCGGCGTGGTTCGACGATAACCCCACCGAGATGTACTCCCATGGCCTCTCCGTCTTCCCCGTCTTCAGCACCAGGTTCAGGCACCCGGCCCGCACGGGTTTCCTCACTCCGGCGGCTCCAGCGGGGGCGTTAAAGAGCTCGCCCTGTAGAGGTGGAGCCACAGCTCCCAGTGGGGCATCATCCCCAAATAACCCTCACATACCGCGGCAAAGACCGCCACGACGGTGATGGCATTTGGGGATAAGTGCTGGAGCTCCACCCTGTAATGGTGGCAGAGCGCCCGCATGAAGCGGCTCGGAGGAGCGCCCAGGCCGTGGCGGTGGAACTTGGCGAACGAAACCACATAGCCCTTGGGCGGATTGGGCTCCCTATGGTCCGCTGGCGGTGCGATCCACTCCGGCGACGACAGCGATGTGCGGTGGCGCAGGAGTCCCTCCCTCTCAAGCTCCAGCAACCGGTGTTCTGTCATCGACGACGGGCGCCAGTCGTTGGTGGCGACGAGTCTCACAGGCATCTTGTACAGAAAGAGGGCAGATTCGCTACTGCTCGAGGGGGTGCGCGCGCGTGAGATGGCGAGAGGGCTAAGGCAAGAATGAAGACAGAAGGCGGAAGGGAGAACGGCGTCGATGCCATGGGATATTTATAGGCAGCAACCCACCAACGGACAGATCTGATAAATGAGGTAACTCCCCCCATAAATGCGCCGCCTAACGGTCTTTTTTCTCCTCACAGACGGGGCGGTCCGAATTCTGCGCCGGTACAGTGTCGCAACGGCTCCCGCCTGAAAAGGCGCGCCCAACGGGCAAAAAGGCGAACCGCCACGGCCTCTTCCTTCCCTTATAAGCTAAGGAACGCACCCACGAAAGCCTCGAGAGGTCGCAAGCTGACCCGCCGAAAGGGTTTGACAGCCGATCTCGAACACTAGAGTCAGGTATGCCCAGCGAGTGGTCGAAAATCGAGGCCCGCCTTGAGAACTCGGTGGGGATGTCCGAGGTAGGGTCGAGACAGTCGAGAGGAATCCTCCTGACGGAGGCATCGAGCCACTGGACTCTATCGAACGAGACCAGCATCCCCGACCACGTCGACCCCGCTTTATGAGAACGCCTCCGGGCTACAGCTGACCCCCTCGAAAGGGGCACAGGTTCTCACTTGGACTACCCGTTAGGAGCTCAATCTGGAGTGGATGATGCTCGCTCTATCAAGAGTACGTCGAAACCTCCGCACAAAACGAGCCAATCAGACCCTTCCACCACTGGTGTTGACAGCGTTTCTGCGAATTAGGCAATATAACCCTCGAAGGAGACAAAAACTCCTCCAAGGGCTCGGGGGCTACCCCCGCGGGGTCGCTCGCGCGCCCCCACGGAAACTCGACCACGAAAATACAGCCTCCACTCGAGCGCCAGCGCTCAAATGTTGACTCGGGGGCTACTGTCGAGGGTATCAGTAAGGGGTGTCCTAACTGATGCACATAATAAGATTGCCCGTACGCAAGTCGAGGCCCCCAACTCGACGCTCTACCCAATCCGCGGCCTCGAAGACGGAAAGGGCGTCGAGCGAATCGATCAGCGCTCGAGCGCCAACTACCGTCGAATACGGAAATAGGCTCGAGCGAACCAGGAGGCATCGAGCGCAAGGACGCCGCCCACCGCTTGACGCGCGCACGGGAACCAGGGCATTTAATGCGCCTGCCGCGTTCTCACCTAACACGTCAGTCGCGGGAAGCGTGATAGGGAACAGACACCCATCCCGTCATTATTTTTGCAGCCTTCCGCACCAACAACCCAGAGCATGTCAGGACGCGGGAAGCAGGGATGGAACATCTAGTCAAGACCCCCTCGAGACATCCAAGGCCAACGCTCTGGATAGCATGGCGCTACACGACGTCCGACCCTCGACCAGACATGTTTCCTTCCTAGGGAAGGGTTGGACGTCGAATGTCAACACTGCAACCACTCCAAAGTATCTGCCGCCATGACGTACAGGCGTGCAACTGATAAACCAGTCCGCGATGGCGCACGGAGCGGGATACAGGGGCACGCGTAATCATCATCAAGCTACCGGGACAGGACGGCTCGAGACCACGCCGGTACGGAGGCCTCGAGTAGGTCCGCGCGCCATACCTCTATCGACCCCTACTCTGACGCCTATTCTTGTACCCTAGGTCTCTCCTTGAAACTATAAAAGGGGAGGTCCGGGAGCGAACACAGGCATCAGGCATCACACACGACGACACTCATACGCAGCAGGACTTCCATACTCCATCTCATTCCATACCACGCTTGTATTCACCCCTGTACAGGCACTTAGGTGCAAAATAATACAAACTCTCCTCCCCCACTGGACGTAGGGCCTTCTCTTGCCCGAACCAGGATAAATCCTTATGTCTTTTTGCATCACTATCTAGAAAGGAGAGCATACAAAATAATACAAACTCTCCTCCCCCACTGGACGTAGGGCCTTCTCTTGCACGCATACAAATTTACTCGTTGGTGTGACCCCCCAGGGGGAAAACACCGACACCCGGTAGTCCGACGAAATCTCAAAAGACCTCAATTCAACCAACATACAACCAATATTGTATATGATCAAGCATCACCATCACAGATTACATCCATTCATCACAGAACATAGTTTTACAACACATCGGAGTTTGAAACAAGTTATTATAAACCAGTTCAGTAGCGGAAGCAAAGTAGTTTTGGAAACATCACACACTCAGTTTAATTTACAAGCCAGTTCCATGGTCATCCCAACAAAAGCATAAACAAAGATACAGGAGGTGATCACGCCCATGATCTATTCATCGTCCGCGGCCGGATGATGACAGTTAGCACAGTAGCCGTGATAAACGACATCATCTGCAACAAGGGTAAATAAAACCCTGAGTACGAGAATGTACTCAGCTAGACTTACCCGTCATAAACCAAAAATAAAGTGACACCAAGGAGTATGCAAGGCTTATCTTTGTGGACTGGTTTGACTCACCATTTTGTATAAAAAGCTTTAGTTGCAAGTAACCCATTTATAACATTTTAGCAGCAAGTTCATTACTTAACAACTATCGACTAGATTAGCACCTGTTCTAAGCACACACTTGAGTAATTAAGCATGTCAATAATAACCATATCCGGATTATCACTTCCTATCCACATTCTCATCATAATCATTAAGTTTATTTAGTGAGTTCTACGTTGCCGCTGCCCAAGTCAAGTTCTCACTATCCGGGAGAGACGGCGATTCGAATCGATTCCTATCCAGCTGGAGGGGTATTCCTAGCACTCGCCCAAGCATACTTCATGACGGCAGCTCGGATCACCTTTAGCACAACTCCGGACCAATTCGCGGGTCTGTACGGCGCCGCACCTCCAGGGACCGCCAATCTGCCAGGGTCAGGACTCTAACCTGACAGCTCGGTCTTATGTCATTGACTCCCCGCACATCCTTACTTCCAACCGGGGTGCGCACTTTAACCAGATCGGGGTATCCGGCCGGAGATGCACTCGTAGGCTTCGCGGTTGGAACAACTTATTCGGCCAACTAAGTGTTAGGCATGCGTTCAACATGACACGGGGACGTACAGCGATTCGGTCCTTAAACGACACAGATGGGGATAGATTCACACCCAAGACCTCCATGCCTTGTTGCTGCACTATCGTCATCCTGCCCGGTCTCAAGTTTATTATTAGCACATGGTTATTTCCACGATAGCAAATATAGCCAACCGTGATCAGCATCCACCTATCTCTCGTAGGTGACAGGAAATCACCCGGCTTCTACCGAGCTAAGCATGGCTAAGCATCATTTCGATCCTGGACCTACTTTAGGTAAGGTAGGAGGTGGACAAGGTAGTTAATTATGCAGCAAGGGTGTCATATCAACGCCTAACACTTAATGCAACAATACATAACCATAGTCGATTGATAGCTGGACATGATAACAAAAATAGTAGGAGGCTTATAATGCTCCGGGGCTTGCCTTCGACGTAGGTGGACGGGCGGTGGTCGGGACACTCTGGCAGGTCCTCCTCCTCAGCTCCTTGAGGTGGCTCCCCTTGTTGTTCTTCCGGCTCCATCAGCTCGTACTCCAAGACCGTCACTCCCCTGGGCGCACCTATGTATGCATGACAAGTGATGAACATAGGGAATGCACATAGGATGCAACATGTCATGATGCTGAGCAAAGGAACACATGGCAAGGTATAAACATGAGCATAGACTCCTAAAATTGCTTGAATCACAGAATAACCAGTAAGTGCATACTTCTTCCCTGGTAGAGAGGCTAACTAGACAAGTCAATCAACTTGAGCTACTTCTAGATAGCAACTGGTGTCATATACAGATTACCAGTCAAATGTTTTCGTTATAACTTAAGCATCAGGTGGCCAAACCAAACAAGTAGATACTTTCTGGAAAGCTTAGTAAATTGTCTACAATTCACTTTTAGACATCCCAGAAGGATTCCCAACCGAAATATGCTAAGACATACAAAGTCGGCTGGCTGTCCTGGAAAATCCAGAGAGCAAGCACTTTGCAGCAGCTAATAGCAACATTCATAACTTTGAAACTACTTAACCAAATGTCATGAAATTTGGACACGACGTAGATAAGCAAGTTAGCTACAAGTTTATTATAGACAAGTTTTCCAGAAAACATAATCTTCAAGTAGTTCTTAAACAATTGCTATCAGCTACACAGAAATGCTCTAGGAAAGACATAATTAGCAAAAATAATATTTTACACATATTAAGAATGTAACATGGGTTCAAACCAAATGCACCAGTAGATAGAACATGTCTAAGAGACACCAGAAAACATCATGGCAAGGTCTAAACTCATTTCTATCATCACCTTTTCTATTTATTTAATTATTAAGGTGATTTAATGATCATACACCACAATTGCTCCAAAAATCCTCAGAAAATTACTGCAAGCTATTTCTACTATCATAAGGTTACTGCAAAAGTTTCAGGGCACTTGCACATGTAGATTGTGAGCTACAAAAATAACAAGCTAACAAAGACATTCAAGGCATAAATGTGAAACCTTATCAAAAAGTGTCAAACAACAGATTTCAGATTTTTCCTAGCTTTGTTTGCATATGAGTACAACAACCAGCAAGTTTCACCATAAAATGAGTTACAGTCTATTTACTAAAAATACCACAAGAAACTCCTATTTGAGCTAGAAATATTTATAACTTCACAATCAGACCTCCAAAAATCATGATAAATTTATCAGAGCCTACTCATGCCATAAGTAACGATACCCTAAATTTGCATGGCCACCAGATCAACAGATCTCAAGATATATTTACCTCCTATTAAAACAAGATTAAATTATATCTATTTATTTTTGCAAAAACATGGCATATTTCATATTTTTAATAAAAACTAGATTACCACAAAAACCTAGCAAAATTGGAACCACATCATTTGGATTCGCAAAACTCGAGTTATGATTTTTTCAAAAACAGCAAAGGATCTGCTACACAGTGAACCAGAGGTGCGAGGGTGAATGGCTGACAGGTGGGATCCGCTGACACACGGGACCCACGTGACAGAGAGACAGAGACAGGGGAGACGCTCGTCGCCGGCGAAACTCGACGACGGCGAGGTCTCGGTCGGATCAAAGGGCATCTACGTGTTCCTCTCCTCAAGGCGAACTCGTTGACCTACTTCACTCGCGCTCTACTGGACCCTAGGGTGCTTGCCGTCGCGAATGGCGGAGCGGTGGTGCTGCGCGGCGTTATGCCGGCGAACCTAGGCAATTGCGACGCGGGAGAGGTTGAGGACGAGCAAGAGTGACTCAAGGTGAAGCTATAGGAAGAAGAATCACGGCCAGAGGTGGACCAGAGAGGTCTGGCCACGTTGCCGGTGATGTCTGCGAACTCTGGCGAGGTGGAGCTCGCGACGGAGGTGGCAATGTGGCCTCACCAGTGCTCGGCTACGGGAAAGAAGTGGACGTCGAGGTATAGGACGTCGAGGCAGAGCTCTGGGCGGACTGGCTTGGCCGGAGACGCGGTGGAGCGGCCCAAAGAGCTCGCCGAAGCGCGGCGGAGCTCGCCGAGGACGAAGGCGAGCGCAATGTGGAGCTCTCGATGGGCGAATGGCGCGTCTGAGGCATCCACTCGGTGCGTGGCGACTTGTGGACGTCGTGGGGACTGACAGGAGGGACCGTCGACGGCGTACGGCCGACACCTGGCCGGACACGCGGCGGCGGATGGCGACTGTCCAAACTGAAACGATGTCTGAATCGCCCGATTGCAGCGACTGAATCCCAAAGTTCGTCGACGTTTTACTCTTGATCTACACGATGGTTTTGGCTCAGATTTGTTCCATTGGGTAGAGCTACATGAGATCTACAGTTTTGCTTACAAGATCGAAGTCTAAACGGGCCTGGATTTCAAACCACAAGGCTCCCAAGAACCCTATATCAAAACTGCCGAATCCTAGACTTAGCCAAATTCGGCTAAGTGTGAAAACAGCACTGATTTTTGGCTTGTGGGCTGAATTTGAATGTGTTCCAAGCTTTTTCATAAAAAGTCATCAACATAACTTTTGTAGCTTATGAAATTTTCTACAACTGGGGTTTAGGTGTCATTTACATGCAAGGTCTCTAACACCAGTTTCATAAAACATCTTTGAAAAGAGGTCTAGGGGGTCAACTAGGTCAACCTAGGCTAACCATGACTTAGGGGCACTTTTGGACAAAACCCCCAACATATACTTTGTTCAAAATGCTATTCTAAACATGATTAAAGTATGTTGGAAGACAATATACACTTGTATGCATTGGTCACCATTACAATCAATCATAGCAAGTCATATAGCAATTCAATCACATAGTATATATAGCAAATGGCATGTGATCATGGTATGATGCTCATGAGTGATCATGATGATGCTTATGTTGATGCAATGTTCATGGTTAACATGCAAGCTAGCACTAGGAGTGTTACAGCCCTCCCCCCTTACAAAAATCTCATCCCGAGATTTGAAAGACGTACCATTTTTCGTAGAATGAGGGATAAGTTACTCGTAAGTAGTCTTCCCTTTCCCAAGTGGCATCTCTTTCACTTTGGTGGTTCCACAAAACTCTAAAAAGTTTGATCACTCTCCCGCGAGTAATTCTTTCCTTGATATCAAGAACTTGTACCGGCTTCTCTTCATAGGATAGATCGGACTGCAACTTGAGATCTCTTGTTTCCACTCTCTCTTCGGGCACACGGAGACACTTCTTAAGTTGAGACACGTGGAACACCGGGAAAATAGATCTCGTTTCTGGAGGTAGTTGTACCTTGTAAGCTACCTTGCCACTTTTCTCAATAATTTGGTAGGGACCCACATACCTAGGGGCTAGCTTTCTTTTTACACCAAAGCGGTTTACTCCTTTCATGGGGGATACCTTCAGGTACACAAAGTCACCTATTTTGAACTCGAGTGGCTTTCTTCTTCGGTCGGCATAGCTTTTCTGTCTGGCTTGGGCGGCTTCCATGTGTTTCTGGATAATGAGAACTTGCTTTTCGGCTTCTTTGACAAAGTCAATCCCATAGTACCTCCTTTCACCCGGTTCGACCCAGTTTAGAGGAGTTCTACACGTGCGGCCGTACAAAGCTTCAAAAGGAGCCATTTGGATACTCTCTTGATAACTATTGTTGTACGAGAACTCAGCTAAGGGTACCCATTTCTCCCACGCACCCTTGGAAGATATCACACATGCCCTCAACATATCCTCTAAAATTTGATTCACACACTCAGTCTGACCGGAGGTTTGAGGGTGGTAGGCTGAACTGTGAACCAACTTTGTACCAAGGAGTGAATGCAAATGTTCCAAAATGCGGGCAGTAAACTGAGGACCTCTATCAGAAATAATAGTGCGGGGCACTCTGTGCAATCTAACAATCTGAGAGAAGTATAACTCAGCATAGTCGGACAGTCGGTATGTAGAATGTACGGGAATAAAATGAGCTGACTTGGTCAAACGGTCAACAATTACCCATATGGAATTGTGTCCCTTTTGGGTGAGGGGAAGGCCAACAATGAAATCCATGCTGATTTCTTCCCACTTCCAACGCGGAACCGACAAAGGCTGCAATAACCCTGCAGGTTTGAGGTGAACTGCCTTTACCCTGCAGCAAGTATCACACCTAGCAACATATGCTGCTATCTCCTTCTTCATTTTAGTCCACCAGAAATGAGGTTTCAAGTCTTGGTACATCTTGGTACTACCCGGATGAATGGACAACTTGGAAGAATGAGCTTCATCTAAAATTTTGTTGCGTAGGTCACGGTCTTTACCACTAGTCGATCGTCAAACCATAGTACACCCTTCTCATCTACCCTGAAATGCTTGGTGTCTTGCTCTTGCATTTTTCTCTTGATATGGAAAATACCAGGATCAGTCTTTTGGAGCTCTATGATTTGACTTTCTAATGAGCAACTGACCACGATGTTGTGCAGGACCATAGGATGCAATAAATTGAAGCCTTCCTCTAGGAGAGGTCCAACATGTTGCTTTCGGCTCAGAGCATAGGCTACAACATTGGCTTTGCCTGGATGATAGTGTACTTCAAGGTTATAGTCCTTTATCAATTCCAACCATCTCCTTTGTCTCATGTTTAACTCAGGCTGAGTGAATATATATTTGAGACTCTTATGGTCAGTATAGATGTGACACAGATTGCCTAAAAAATAATGCCTCCAAAGTTTCAATGCATGTACAACTGTTGCTAACTCTAGATCATGAGTCGGGTAGTTGGCTTCATGCTTCCTCAATTGCCGAGAGGCGTAGGCAATAACTCGGCCTTCTTGCATAAGTACACAACCTAGGCCAGTGCCTGATGCGTCACAAAAGACATCAAATGGCTTTTCAATGTCAGGCTGTGCCAAAACAGGAGCGGTGGTCAATAAATGGCATAAAGTGGTGAAAGCGACTTCACACTACTGGGACCACACAAACTTCACATATTTTTGTAGTATCTTATTCAGAGGCTTAGCTATTTTGGAGAAGTCTGGAATGAAACAACGATAATATCCAGCTAGACCGAGAAAACTCCGAACCTCATGTACTGAAGTCGGGGCTTTCCAGTCTAGAACCTCCTGCACCTTTGACGGATCAACCGAAATACCGTCTTCAGGTAAAATATGGCCTAGGAAAGGCACTTTCTTCAGCCAAAACTCACACTTGCTAAACTTGGCATAGAGCTGATGTTCTCGCAATCTAGTGAGTACAGTCCGAAGGTGCTTCTCGTGTTCTTGGGCATTTTCAGAATATGCCAATATGTCATCGATGAACACTACCACAAACTTATCCAGTTCAGGCATGGACACCGAATTCATCAGGTACATGAAATGAGCAGGGGCATTAGTCAGACCAAAGGACATGACTAGATACTCATACAACCCGTACCTGGTAGAGAAAGCCATTTTAGGAATGTCTTCGATTCGGATCTTAATTTGATGATACCCAGATCTCAGATCAATCTTGGAGAATACTTTAGCCTTAGCTAATTGATCAAACAGGATATCAATGCGAGGCAGTGGATACTTGTTTTAACAGTCACGGCATTTAGCGGACGGTAGTCTACACACATACGTAGAGACTTGTCCTTCTTCTTAACAAAGAGAGCCAGACAACCCCATAGAGAAGAACTAGGCCGAATAAGACCTTTCTCTAGGAGTTCTTGCAATTGCTTCTTCAACTCTGCCAATTCATTGGATGGCATTCGATATGGCCTTCTAGAGATAGGTGCGGTACCCGGAATTAGATCAATTTTAAACTCTATGTCTCTATCTGGTGGCAACCCGGGCAGATCCTCTAGAAAGACATCCGGAAACTCACACACTATAGGAATCTCTGCCACAGTGAGTGGTCTGATAGCATTAGCAGCGTGACGGATGTCATAATTCTTGGGAAGCTAGACTAGGAAGGCTTCTTTGCTATCAGGCTCCCGCAACATGACTACCCTCGTGGAGGTGTCTATTAACACCCCATGCTTACTCATCCAATTCATCCCCATGATAACATCTATTCCCAAGCCTAGCAAGATCACTAAATCTGCTGAATAATTACGCCCTTAGATGGCAATATGTACATCCCTCACTACTTGATTTGTAGCGATTTGCTTACCTGCAGCACTAATGCAAAATTTGCCACCGTCAAGATCAACTACATGCTGCCCATGCTTAGATGCGAATGCTTGACTCATAAATGAATGCGAAGCTCCAGAATCAAACAAAACAATTGCAGGGTTTTGATTGACAAGAAACATACCAGTGGTGACCACTTCACCTTTAGGGATTTCTTCGACAGTGGTGTAGTGCACTCGGCCAGTACGGTTATTACCCCCAGCTGCAGAATTCCTCTTGGGATAAGGGCAATCTCTTGCCCAGTGACCAACTTGTTTGCAATTGAAGCAAGGGCGGTTATCAGGGGGAGTCTTGGGACCTCCTTGACCTGTAGCTCCCCTAGGAAGAGCAACCATGAAGGACTTGCGAACTCCCGTCTTCACATTTGACTTCTTCTACGGCGGTCTGTACCTAGTCATAGCATTGGGCGGGCGATAGGCCGGTTTGCTTGTCACTGGAGCCTTGGACTGTGAAGCACCTGCCTCATAGGCCCTTTTGCGGTTCTTGGACGTGGCATACACGGCGTTGGAGTTCTCTTGAGTCAACGCATCACTCACAAACTCATTGAAGGTGGTACTCTTGTTACCAGCCATGTTCTTGGACAACTTGGGTCCCAATCCTCTCTTGAAACTTGCAAGCTTCTTGGCCTCAGTATCAACAATTTTCGGAGCATAGCGAGACAAATTATTAAAAGCATGAAGATACTCAGTCAAGCTTTTAGTGCCCTAATTCAGGTTCATGAACTCGGTATGCTGGATAGTCATTAAGCCTTGGGGAATATAAGTGTTCCTGAAAGCAGTTTTGAATTGATCCCAGGTTACCACAGCATTGGCAGGCAAGCTGGTCCTGTAATGACTCCACCAGACACCTGCTTTGCCCTCCAATTGGTGGGCTGCATATTCCGCCTTTAACTCTTCAGTCACCCTCAGCAAGCAGAACTTCTGCTCGAGAGTGTTGAGCCGTTCATCAGCTTCTAGAGGTTCAACAGCCTCCTTGAAAACCGGTGGCTTCGTGTCTTGGAAATCCTTGAAGTTGCTGTGCTGATTCGCTTCTCCGCCTTGGTGGACATGGCGACCACCCCGATTTTGCTGTGCCATAGTCTGCATGGCTTCATTGAGCATCCGCTGGCCCTCTACAAGAGTTGCCAAGAGCTCAGCGGCGTGGGCGGGGGAGGAGGTGGTGGTGGCGGCACCTCATTGTGACCGGAGCGAGTATTGCGAGCCATCTACACAAGGCATACCAAGTGACCGTTTAGGATAATAGATATAATTGCCATGAACCTCGATTGCTGCCATACGGAATTTAATGAAACAAATTCACATAATGCAAGGCACAATAATCCATGTACAACAATAGAATATTATCCACCACACTGGTAATTCCCGCGATCATTCATGGTCACAATTCACAAGGATTAAAGATATTGCAGAAGATTATTCAAGCTCAACATAAACATGGAGCATCACAAAAAGTGCATAGGATTACATAGAGCCATTGCCACAACTTAAGTCTTACAGGAGGGGCACCATGGCCAAATACATAGAGTTTCAGCTGAAATTCAGATTACATGTCCATTACATAAAGAGATAGAAACTGATACATGAACATGGGAAACATTGCAAGGCTACATATCCTCCTTGGATTCTCCATTAGAAATGATGCCATCATCCTGATCTTCCTCACTAGGAGCTTCTTCATGATTAAAGGGAATAGGGTGCGGGATAGGATTTATGATATTATTTAGGCGATGGACATCTAACTGTAGCTCAGCAATCCTAGTAATCAGTTCTTCCTCTCTAAGCTCAGCATGGAACAAGGCTCTAACTCTAGCAGCTTCTCTATTTTCAGCCAAGGGCATAGCCTCATCTCGCTCTCTAGTCATTTGTATTATGCGGGCTTGCGCCTCATTGCGCTCTCTAACTGCATTTTCAACTTGGTTGCGGCGAGCTTGCAAAGCGGTGTGATAGTTTTGGATTTCAGCTTTTGCATCGCTAAAGGCCTTGTGGTGCTTGCGCATGCGCTTGCACAGTTTGCGCTGTCCAACTTGAGCTTGCTGGAGCGCTAGCATAGCTTCTATGTAGGTGTCCTAGCGTACATAGTACAGCTTAAGTACCGCCAGCATGGCACTCATGGCAGGGCAAGAGCTATATCCTAGCATGGTTTCTCTCATTTCTAGAGGCTCAGTTCCTATTTGGGACACAAAAGTGTCAGTCACACTCACTCTAAGAAAGGATCCAGCTGGGCCATTAATTAGCTCATCCCTATAGTCTTGACATATCTCCAACAGCACTTCTAAAGCTGCTACTTGGGCACCCTCCCAGGGAGTTTGACCATCAGACTCTACTATCCATCCTAGCCACTGTGGGTTGTTTGGGCAAGGGGGAACTGTAATTTGGACATCTACCCAAGGTAAAGATCCTGCATGCTCGGCCTCTATTCAAGTGTACTGAGGTGGTTCCTCATATCCCACTGAACTCAGCACCCTCCACAACAAAGTAGGAGTGCCAAACATGTCCAGAAAAGTCTCACTTGCATGTGGGGCTGCCATCTGTAGGAAAGACCACAACTTGAGTAAGGAAGATTAATTACAAGGGAAGATAATTTAGATATAGTTTCAGAATTATAAGAATTGAGTAGTGCATGAGAAAGGTATGAATGATTCATGATGCATGCACGTTCCATACGCCCTTTCCATTCCTAGGAGAAAGCTCTACCGGTATAGTCGGTGGCATACATACGTGCACTCTTTATACGCAAGTACTCGGTCTACACGTTTCGTTGTTAGTGTACCTATAGAAAATTTCATTTCAGCCCAACCCCACAAGAGTATATGTGCAGAAATGAAAATGCAATCATCTATATTCAAGCCAGGTACTCCGATATATGTTCCCGAACATGTATCGCAGCACTCTACCCATTTGGGATACACCCATATATACATCAAACATGTATACATGGTTGTACCTACTACCCACAATTAAGTACCTTCATATATACATGTGTGCAACATGTAAATATTCCAGTAACCACAGCTAACACTCCCCTAGACCGACGGTTGGACGGTCATGCTCTCACAGCTCACACTTACCGTAGCGTAGAGGCATATAGATCCATACATTACCACTCAAGCAAGTGGCATCCATACAATTTCACGTCATATGGATGACGAAAGGAAACAAACATCGCTTACCATGGCGTAGAGGTATATGATCCATTCATTACCACTTAAGTAAGTGGCATCCATATTATTGCACGCCATGTGGACGACGAAAGGAAAAACCCCCATGTTAGTAATATTAAGCAACCTAGAAGTCCTTATATGGGCATAAAGGGTATGACCGCTGGCATGATATATGTTATTGAAACATTTTTAAAACAACCCTATGTATAACCTAATTTGCCAATTAGTTTTAGGGAACAAATTCATTTGTTTTTAAATACTTCTATGATGGTTAAATGCTTAATCTTGCTCCGATGCCAGCTGTAACAGAACCGTCCAATTTATAAGAATTCAAGTGAATTAGCAACCACAAGGCAGTCAAGCCAATGGACTTGAACCCATATAAACTGGGTAGTCTGACGAAATCTCTAAAGACCTCGATTCAACCAACATACAACCAAGATCGTACATGATCAAACATCACTATCACAGATTACATCCATTCATCATAGAACATAGTTTTACAACACATCGGAGTTCGAAACAAGTTATTACAAACCAGTTCAGTAGCGGAAGCAAAGTAGTTTTGGAAACATCACACACTCAGTTTAATTTACAAGCCAGTTCCATGGTCATCCCAACAAAAGCATAACAGAAGATACAGGAGGTGATCACGCCCATGATCTATTCATCGTCCGCGGCCGGATGATGACAGTTAGCACAGTAGCCGTGATAAATGACATCATCTGCAACAAGGGTAAATAAAACCCTGAGTACAAGAATGTACTCAGCTAGACATACCCGTCATAAACCAAAAATAAAGTGACACCAAGGAGTATGCAAGGCTTATATTTGTGGACTGGTTTGACTCACCTTTTTGCATAAAAAGCTTTAGTTGTAAGTAACCCATTTATAACATTTTGGCAGCAGGTTCATTACTTAACAACTATCCACTAGATCAGCACCTGTTCTAAGCACACACTTGAGTAATTAAGCATGTCAATAATAACTATATCCGGATTATCACTGGCTCTCCACATTCTCATCATAATCATTAAGTTTATTTAGTGAGTTCTACGTTGCCGCTGCCCAAGTCAAGTTCTCACTATCCGGGAGAGACGGCGATTCGAATCGATTCCTATCTAGCTGGAGGGGTATTCCTAGCACTCACCCAAGCATACTTCATGACGGCAGCTCGGATCACCTTTAGCACAACTCCGGACCAATTCGCGGGTCCGTACGGCGCCACACCCCTAGGGACCGCCAATCTGTCAGGGTCAGGACTCTAACTTGACACCTCGGTCTTACGCCATTGACTCCCCGCACATCCTTACAACCAACCGGGGTGCACACTTTAACCAGATCGGGGTATCCGACCGGAGATGCACTCGTAGGCTTCGCGGTCGGAACGACTTATCCGGCCAACTAAGTGTTAGGCATGCGTTCAACATGACATGGGGACGTACAGCGATTCGATCCTTAAACGACACAGACGGGGATAGATTCACACCCAAGACCTCCATGCCTTGTTGCTGCACTATCGTAATCCCACCCGGTCTCAAGTTCATTATTAGCACATGGTTATTTCCACGATAACAAATATAGCCAACCGTGATCAGCATCCACCTATCTCTCGCAGGTGACAGGAAATCACCCGGCTTCTACCGAGCTAAGCATGGCTAAGCATCATTTTGATCCTGGACCTACTTTAGGTAAGGTAGGAGGTGGACAAGGTAGTTAATTATGCAGCAAGGGTGTCATATCAACGCCTAACACTTAATGTAACAATACATAACCATAGTCGATTGATAGCTGGACATGATAACAAAAATAGTAGGAGGCTTATAATGTTCCGGGGCTTGCCTTCGACGTAGGTGGACGGGCGGTGGTCGGGACACTCCGGCAGGTCCTCCTCCTCAGCTCCTTGAGGTGGCTCCCCTTGTTGTCCTTCCGGCTCCGTCAGCTCATACTCTAAGACCGTCACTCCCTTGGGCGCTCCTATGTATGCATGACAAGTGATGAACATAGGGAATGCACATAGGATGCAACATGTCATGATGCTGAGCAAAGGAACACATGGCAAGGTATAAACATGAGCATAGACTCCTAAAATTGCTTGAATCACAGAATAACCAGAAAGTGCATACTTCTTCCCTGGTAGAGAGGCTAACTAGACAAGTCAATCAACTTGAGCTACTTCTAGATAGCAGCTGGTGTCATATACAGATTACCAGTCACATGTTTTTGTTATAACTTAAGAATCAGGTGGCCAAACCAAACAAGTAGATACTTTGTGGAAAGCTTAGTAAATTGTCTACAATTCACTTTTAGACATCCCAGAAGGATTCCCAACCGAAATATACTAAAGCATACAAAGTCGGCTGGCTGTCCTGGAAAATCCAGAGAGCAAGCACTTTATAGCAGCTACTAGCAACATTCATAACTTTGAAACTACTTAACCAAATGTCATGAAATTTGAACACGACGTAGATAAGCAAGTTGGCTACAAGTTTGTTATAGACAGGTTTTCCAGAAAACATCATCTTCAAGTAGTTCTAAAACAATTGCTCTCAGCTACACAGAAATGCTCTAGGAAAGACATAAATAGCAAAAATAATATTTTACACGTATTAAGAATGTAACATGGGTTCAAACCAAATGCACCAGTAGATAGAACATGTCTAAGAGACACTAGAAAACATCATGGCAAGGTCTAAACTCATTTCTATCATCACATTTTCTATTTATTTAATTATTAAGGTGATTTAATGATCATACACCACAAGTGCTCCAAAAATCATAAGAAAATTACACAAGCTATTTCTACTATCATAAGGTTACTGTAAAATTTTCAGGGCACTTTCACATCTATATTGTGAGCTACAAAAATAACAATCTAACAAAGACATTCAAGGCATAAATGTGAAACCTTATCAAAAAGTGTCAAACAACATATTTCAGATTTTTCCTAGCTTTGTTTGCATATGAGTACAACAACCAGCAAGTTTCACCATAAAATGAGTTATAGTCTATTTACTAAAAATTCCAGAAGAAACTCCTATTTGAGCAAGAAATATTTATAACTTCACAATCAGACCTCCAAAAATCATGATAAATTTATCAGAGCCTATTCATGCCATAAGTAACCATACCCTAAATTTGCATGGCCACCAAATCAACAGATCTCAAGATATATTTACCTCCTATTAAAACAAGATTAAATTATATCTATTTATTTTTGCAAAAACATGGCATGTTTCATATTTTTAATAATAACTAGATTACCACAGGAACCTAGCAAAATTAGAACCACATCATTTGGATCTGCAAAACTCGAGTTATGAATTTTTCAAAAACAGCAAAGGATCTGCTACACAGTGAACCAGAGGTGTGAGGGTGAGTGGCTGACAGGTGGGATCCGCTGACACATGGGACCCACGTGACAGAGAGACAGAGACAGGGGAGACGCTCGTCGCCGGCGAAACTCGACGACGGCGAGGTCTCGGTCGGATCCAAGGGCATCTACGTGTTCCTCTCCTCAAGGCGAACTCGTTAACCTGCTTCACTCGTGCTCTACTGGACCCTAGGGTGCTCGCCGTCGCGAATGGCGGAGCGGCGGTGCTGCACCATGTTACGCCATCGAACCTAGGCAACGGAGACGCGGGAGAGGTTGCGGACGACCAAGAGTGACTCAAGGTGAAGCTATAGGAAGAAGAATCATGGCCAGAGGTGGACCAGAGAGGTCTGGCCACGTTTCCAGTGAACTTCGACGAGGTGGAGCTCACGACGGAGGTGGCAATGTGGCCTCACCAGTGCTCGGCTAAGGGAAAGAAGTGGACGTCGAGGTAGAGGACGTCGAGGCGGAGCTCTGGGCGGACTGGCTTGGCCGGAGACGCGATGGAGAGGCCGGAAGAGCTCGCCGAAGCATGGCGGAGCTCGCCGAGGACGAAGGCGGGCGCAATGTGGAGCTCTCGAGGGGCGAATGGCGCGTCTGAGGCGTCCACTCGGTGCGTGGCGACTTGTGGATGCCGTGGGGACTGACAGGAGGGACCATCGATGGAGTACGGCCGACACCTGGCCGGACACGCGGCGGCGGACGGCGACTGTCCAAACTGAAACGATGTCTGAATCGCCCGATTGCATGGACTGAATCCCGAAATTCGTCGACGTTTTACTCTTGATTTAGTCGATGGTTTTGGCTCAGATTTGTTCCATTGGGTAGAGCTACATGAGATCTACAGTTTTGCTTACAAGATCGAAGTCTAAACCGGGCTGGATTTCAAACGACAAGGCTCCCAAGAACCCTATATCGAAACTGCCGAATCCCAGACTTAGCCAAATTCGGCTAAGTGTGAAAACAGTACTGTGTTCCAGTCTTTTTCATAAAATGTCATCAACATAACTTTTGTAACTTATGAAATTTGCTACAACTTTGTTTTAGGTGTCATTTACATGCAAGGTTTCTAACACCAGTTTCATAAAACATCTTTGAAAAGAGGTCTAGGGGGTCAACTAGGTCAACCTAGGGCTAACCATGACTTAGGGGCACTTTCGGACAAAACCCCCAACATAAACTTTGTTCTAAATGCTATTGTAAACATGATTAAAGTATGTTGGAAGACAATGTACACTTTTATGCATTGGTCACCCATTACAATCAATCATAGCAAGTCATATAGCAATTCAATCACATAGTATATATAGCAAATGACATGTGATCATGGTATGATGCTCATGAGTGATCATGATGATGCTTATGTTGATGCAATTCACATGGTTAACATGGAAGCTAACACTAGGAGTGTCGCACCTTTCACATTGCCTTCCCTCTAAAACTATATTTCATTTTCATACCTATCTTGCAGGGCTGTTGCTAGTATAAATACCACCTAAGACTCATTGTAATGCAAGGCATTTGATAATTGAAATACAGAACCCCTTTGTTTAGCTGTGTGCTAGCAAATATTCAGAGAGTGATCTCTATCCCTTACTCTAGTGATTTCCTCGCGGGATTACATAGGCGGCGGCTTCATCCGCTCTCAATTGGTGCTCATACTCCCTTCAAGGTATTCCTTGATTGATTGTAGGCTGTGTTGGTTGGTTCTTTGAGAGTGTGGTTGGGCGAATCCTCGATTTAGGTTGTCGGTTAAAGATGGTGGTTGGCTTCGAGTTTTATTTGCCAGGTTGAACTAGTTATCGCTGCTTGCAGCAAGTTATCCGGCTGTTCTTCAGCTAGTTATCAGTGTTCTTCCTACGTCGTGAAGATCGGGACAACGTGACACATCATCTGGTATCAAAGCTTTCTCTACCATGGTAGGAATTTTATCCCTAGCTACATATATATTTTTGCAGCGTCCTATCCACCAAAAAGCCAGAAAAATATATTGCTTAGACCCTTGTTTCAATCTGTTATTTTAGTGAGTTCGGTTAAGTCGCAGTCCATTAGAGTCTTTGTTTTAGTTGCTGATCATTTATCCTTCGCGTGTTCTTTGTGCCTCTTTTATATCTAAAAATCCCCACAAATAAATCTCTATAGCCTATATCGTCCTTTGTGTTAACTTTGATGCTATCTAGCTACTGGTTGTTGTTTTATTTATGTCTTTAGTTGTGCAAGTATCATAATCTGATCCCTGTTTTTAGTTCTATATAAAAAAAAGTGTGTCAAAAAAAAGAAAAGAACGTGCAAAAAAAGTGAAGTGAAAAAAAAGACGTTGAGAAAGGTTCTGAGAGAAAGTCTGGAAGATTAGCTGGTTTATGTGCACAAGTGCTGAAAGTTTCATATCAAGTTCTGCAACTAGTTTGCTATCTTTGTTTGGTGCAAAACTTTGGTTCGGTCTGATTGCAACACTTGCATCCCAATCATACTCCTTGTTTGCATCAATTCTAAAATTTCTTTGCGTGTGTGTGATCTATTTATACACTTCGAATCTTTTGATCAGCACTAGGTAGAAAACTTCTAGTTTGGATTGTTACTTAACTTTACAACAACTAGAATTCAGATTGCATTCCTTGTGTATTACTCCCCACCAAGCTCCACATAAAAATCGTCGTAATCGGTACTCTCTGTCCTCGTATTCGCCTCGCCATCACTTTCAGTTGCCACCACAACATTTGTTTTTCCTTGTAGTCTGCAACAGAGGAATTCATAAGAGCTTTAGTGGTTAGAGAGGTGAGTTGTGAGGGCCACCAAATTTTCATATTCCACAAATACAAATTATTTGTATTCAGCTAACCTTCCAGGAAGATGGGTGATGGAATAGAGGATTGTGTCACTTTAGCACAATTTAATAAACTCCAACAAAGCATGGAAGAAAAGCAAGAGAGGTTGACACAAGATCTTCAGAATCTTATGACTGAAATCACAAGGCATCGTCCACCTCATGATGGTGCAAGCAACCATAGTGGAGATAGAGAAGATAGTGATGGAAGAAGAGGAGGTCGGAGGAACCAGAGGGCTGCACTTGATAGAGGAAGAAGATATAGTCAAAGAAATGATGATGAATCGGAAGATCAGGCTGATGACAACCGCTTCCAACTCAGTTTTGGTCGCCGATGTCATAGAAGAGGCAACCATGAAGAAAGATTTGGCAAACTGAAATTTACCATGCCAAAATTTGCTGCTGAACCGTCCACAATGAAAAGCTCAAGTGGAGGCTCTCGATCTAATTTTCAGGGTACTTTTAGTGGAAAGAATACTGCTGTCCCAAGTTCAAAACCAGCAGCATCAACCGCTACTTCACTGGGTTCTACTTCCAGGAGTAGTGAAATTCAGAGCTTCAAGTGTGGAGGCCTTGGGCATATAAGTAAGGAGTGCGCCAATAATCAGATGATCATTGTGACTAATAGTGGAGAATTTGAATCAGCTAGTGAAGAGGAAGCTGAGGAAGAACATGTTGATGAGGCCCATAAAGATGAGGAACATACTGGGTGTGAATTTGAGCATGGTGCTGCTCTTGTGGTGACTCAAATCTTGAGTGTTCAAATGAAAGAAGCTGAAAATGGGCAGCGACATAATTTATTTCAAACCAGAGCAAAGGTGCATGATAAGGTGCTGAAGGTGATGATAAGGTCATGACAGAATGTTGGTACAACTTGCCAAGTAAAACTGTACCAATCTACAATGTTTCGTGCTGGTTGGCATACATTGCTGGAAAGCCGTTTGAGTCTAGTTTGACAACCCAGAAATGGTTCATCATTTGGAGTTCCCAATAAGAAGTTATGGTCATTTTATTAAAAACTACTCTGGAGGCCAATAGTTACGCGAAGCCAGTTCGGGAATCCATTCTGAGGGGACCTTTCACATTGCCTTTCCTCAGAAACTCTATTTCGTTTTCATACATATCTAGCAGGGCTGTTGCTAGCATAAATACCCCCTAAGACTTTTTGTAATCGAAGACTTTTGATAATTGAAATACAGAACCCCTTTTGTTTAGCTGTGTGCTACCAAATATTCACAGAGTGATCTCTACCCCTTGCTCTTGTGATTTTCTCGTGGGATTACATAGGCGGCGGCTTCATCAGCTCCCAATTGGTGCTTCTACTCCCTTCAAGGTATTCCTTGATTGATTGTAGGCTGTGTTGGTTTGTTCTCTGAGAGTGTGGTTGGACGAATCCTCGATTCAGGTTGCCGGTTAAAGATGGTGGTTGGCTTCGAGTTTTATTTGCCAGGTTGCACTAGTTATCGCTGCTTGCAGCAAGTTATCCGGCTGTTCTTCAGCTAGTTATCGGTGTTCTTCCTATGTCGTGAAGATTGGGAGAACGTGATGAAATAGATAAGTCATAAATGCCCCTACTCACTTTGTCCTATAAATATTTCCTTCTTCGGCACTCTTCCTCTACCTTGTCATTCTGCATCCTCAGACCCATCTTCCTGGCAGCAGCATTGTTCGGCAAGCCCAAGAAGTCCAGCGAGAATCTTCCCCAGCAATTCTTCGAATCGTCGATCTTCTTCCTCTCCGGGAAGAAATGGCCGTCAACTTCACCGTCCCTGAGGTCAATTCTATCCTATCTTCTCTTTCTCTTATCGTACTTTTATTTTCTGAAAATCTATTTACTTAGCATTTTATTTTTTTTCTTCCTTTTTCTGTTCTTCCAACCTTCAAACCTTTAGGAATTGACTGAGAAAATCATTATCCCTACTAAACAACCTCACTTTCAATGTCTCGGGCCGTTGGGTAATTCGGATCCTACCGATCTGATCAATGCGGAAACAAATAGGATCCCCTTTAGCGCTGAGAACTTTTCCTTAAATCTGTGGAAAGACACCTTCTGGTCCTGCCTCAGTTCTACTAAGGGATGGAAGGACTGGTTCTTGAGAGTTAGCAACTCAAATGAAGTCCAATGGGGTGAACATAAACTAGACCAGTGCATCAGGCTATCCATTGTCGATATGGAAAGAAATGAATCACTACTGATAGCTACCTCATATTTCTGGTCAGACACCCTTAATGCTTTCTTGTTTGGCCATGGCCCTGCTTCTCCTACTCTTGCCGATGTGCTCATGCTCGCTAGCTTAGATATCGCATCTGCCGATGATAGCCATTTATACGACCGTAAACCCGAGCGCAAAGTAGAAACCCGCGGTATCGGCGGTTGTTCAGGATATATCTAGAAATACCAGAAGACAGGACCAATCGGGCAAAGGGAACATGCCACTTTTTTGAACATGTGGCTAGACAAGTTCGTCTTCTGTGGCCGATCGGTAGGACCAACCTCTGTCTACTTATCGACAACAGAAAGGTTAGCCGATCGCGGCCGATTTCCTCTTGGTTGATACTTGCTTGGTTCTGCCTATCATCTCCTCCACCAAGTGACTGAGAAGCTTCTATTGGGTGAACCCATCGGCAACCTAGGAGGCCCTTGGTGGTTTATTAACATGTGGCTTAACGTTCACATGCACAAACGCCACTGGTTCGACCTCTTTGCACAACCATTCCCCAGAGATATCACCGAGGATCATGAACTGGCTGACGAAGAATCGGCAACTCGCCCACCCCTGAAATATGGTGAGGCTGCTATAGTTCTACCTGGCACTGGTGGCAATGAAGACCAGGTCAGCCGATTCTTCCAGACTCTGTATGATGGTCTTCCCAAAGATCAGCGGGCATGTATGCCTTATGAAGATCTAGAAACCAGATTCCGGTTCACCTTCCACCCTTTGGATGATGCTCTCAACAAAGATAACAACTTGATGTTGGCAATCATCACTCCAAGGGCCATCTTAGTGAATACTTTCAGCAGTGGGAAGAACACCAACCCCACCTATGAATTTTATAACCCATCGATACTAGCTCGTCAACTGGCTTTTGGCCAACTGCCGATCAGACTTTGTTACGCCGATGTGGTGAAGCCACGGGAGACTATAACCAGTGGACTTGAGTGGATAAGGGTAGCCCAGCTTCAACCAAATGCCGATACGACAGATATCGATTTATCGGCTTGGATCCCGGCCCTCTTCATTACTCAGGTGTACAAACAGTGGTGGGAAGAATGGAAAGAACACCTGTTCAGCACATCGGCTCTGACAAACCGTGGCATGATCGATCCCAATTATAAGGTTCCCGATAGCATTGTATGTCTTCGACCGATATCTTGGTACCTTTGTCACTTCTGACCCTATCGGCGACTTACTTGTTTTTATGATAACAGGTCGACACCTAGCACCGACAGTTAGCAGAAGTGGAAGACCGATCGAACTCCTCCCATCAGGTCCAAACTCTCTGATCGGTCATAACGCACCGAGTCTAGCAGCTTTGATGCATCAGAAGGTGCATTTTCAGAAGATAACCACCAAGCGGTCAAAGACGTCCCCATCAGTTGCTGCTGCCACTCTGGCGCAGGCTTTCAAGGTAGACTCTTAATTTCCTTTGCTTATACCGATTTTGTCCCATATTCACACAATCTTTTCAGGGTACATCGACTGCCACGGGAACATCATCGGTAACTTTTATTTTTCCAAAAACTCTCATCAATATTCTTTTATTTTCGCTCATGAAATCTTGATTGTTGTAACAGCAAACTGGCAAATCGGTGAAGACTAGAAGCGCTCAAACAAGTGCCGATGCCCTCTAGCCCAGCCAACTCAAGAGAAAAGGTCCCAAAAGCACCAAGTCACAGCCAAAACGCCAGAGGACAGCACCATCTCCTCCTCCTCGTCCAGCGTCAGCGATCCATGTGGAATCATCACCTTCTTCACCAGAATCTCAGATACAACAAGTGCTATCTCCACCTCGACCAGCATCTCAGCCACAAGAAGCACCGGCCGATGTGTCTGAACAGATTGCCGATCCGGTTGATCTGAGCATATCATCGGTTGTTCCCTAGAACAAACAAGCACCGCACCCCCTCAAGGTAAAGTACTGACCATAGAATTAACACCGATAGAGTTATCTTTACAAATTATAATCTTGTAATTTTTCAGTTGACATTATTCCATCGGCAACCCCAGCCGATCAACCCATAGCATCGGCTGTATCTCCACGTCAGAGGCGTGAAATTGCTCTGAAGCAAGTAAGTTATCTGATCTCCATCCTTTATATTATTAACATTTGATCATCAGATAACTTATCCCTATTTCCTCTTCTTTTTAGGAACAAGACTCTCCAGACTGCTTATTCTCCTTTGCCATGAACATTTCTGATGACGAGGGCGAAGAAGCAAGCTCTTCTTAGGTAGTAGGAATCTCATCGACAGAGATTAAAGCTAAGCTTGAAGACCTGTTAGCCCTGCTGCATCAAGATACTGCCCAGTTGGTTGATGATTCCGACCCAGCCAAAGCTTTGTTTAAGACCCTTTGTGGTCAAATTCTAGCCGATGCCAAAGAGATCCTCTTTCAAGCTGCTCATCTAGAAAGTCGCCAGCTGCAGTACCAGAAAGCCACTCAGCACCTTGCCGATAGAGCTACTTACGCCCAACTCTCAGAGGAAATGATGTAAGTAAAACGCGCTGCCGATGAAAAGCACAGGAGCATCGGCGTCCTACAATTCTCTGGAGATGTATTGCAGCAAAAGATTTCTGACTTATGGGCAAAAGGGAAGCTCTGTTAGCCGAACTCAAGCAAGTAGAAGAAGCCCTGACCCAAGCTCAGCAAGAAGAAAGTCAACTGCCTGAAGCGCTCAAAATCCTCCAGCAAGAGAGAGATACTCAGGCTCGAAAGGCACTGCATATGAGGAAGAAATTGAAACCAGTCGAAGGCTCTGCCGATGAAGACGTTCGAGAGATAGAAGAGGCCAACCAGATCCGTCTGCACGCCATATCGACTATTCAGGCTCTGCTGAACCTGTGAGCTTTTCATCGGCAATTCGTTCTATTCCGCCCTCAGAAACTTTTAATCATTCTGGTCTAGCCAATAGGACTGTTATCGGCACTTTTAAATATCATGCATGATCCCAGATACATTTCATCCAGCTGATAGGAGTGTTATCGGCACTTGAACTTCTAGGCATCAACCCAGATACTTGAGTAATACTTTTTTAAATATTTCCCATTTAATGCTCTGGGAAATTCAACTCCTTCGAGAGTTTCGAAAATATAAGCGTTGCTAGGAGCAGACCGATTTACCCGATAAGGACCTTCCCAATTAGGAGACCATTTTCTAAATTTTGAACTTTTAGTCCCAATCAGTAGAATTAATTTCCATACCAAATCTCCATCGGCAAACTCCTTAACTTTTACCTTTTTATGATACCATTTAGCAACTCTCCTTTTATTTTCTTCTATACTTATCAAAGCCCTCAACTGATACTCTGCCAAATCATCCAAGTCATCTTTCATCAAAGTAGCATAGTCATCGGCAGCCAATTGATCTTGGAAAGACACTCGCCTAGATCCAGTCTTAATTTCCCATGGTAACACCACATCGTGCCCATACACCAACTGATAGGGCGAAACTTTGGTTGATCCATGGCATGCCATCCGATATGACCACAAAGCTTCATTTAACAACGTGTGCCACATTCTAGGATTTTTCTTCAATTTTTCGCTTGATAAGCTTAATAATTCCCTTGTTAGAAGCTTCAGCTTGCCCATTAGCTTGAGCATAATAGAGAGAAGAATTTAACACTTTAATCCCCATACCGATTGCAAACTCATCAAACTCTCCCGATGTGAACATAGTACCCTCATCGGTAGTGATTGTTTTAGGAATACCAAATCGGTAAACAATATGCTCTTTCACAAAATCAATCATATTAGCCGATGTTACTTTCTTCAAAAGAATAGCTTCAACCCATTTAGTAAAATAATCAGTGGCAACTAAGATGAACTTATGCCCTTTGCTTCATGGCGGATAAATCTATCCGATGAGATCAATAGCCCAACCTCGAAACGGCCAAGGTTTGATAATGGGATCCATAGCTGATGCGGGTGCCCTTTGAACATTGCCAAACTTCTAACATCCTTGGCATCCCTTGAAGTATTTGAAGCAATCTTCAAGTATAGTTGGCCAATAATATCTGTTTCTTGTAATCATCCACTTCATCTTGAAAGCCGATTGGTGTGCTCCACACACTCCCTCATGAATCTCACCCATCAAGCTTCGAGCCTCATCGTTACTCAAACATATAACACCCTAGGTGTTAAGCATGCACTTAAGTCTCATAAGCATTCTCATCAAGCATAGTATCACATGAGCATAGCATTAATTCAAGTATGATTTTATGTGCTTATGTTACATGATTTAAATATGATAAAATAGTATGCTTGTTTCCAAATTTCTTGTGTTGACCAAAATAGGTTGAAATATGTTTTAGAATAATTAAGAGTAATTTTGTGAAGTTTTTGGAGCTATAGAAGTTGAGAAAATGGATTTTATACAAAAATCCCCAAAATGAATTAATTTAAAAACCTATAGCTAGTTTGGAGTTGTATTTCAAATTCTATTTGGAATTTGGGGTTTCAACTTCAATCAAAGTTGTAGAACTTTTTATTTGTGACAACTTTTGTTTTTGGGGGTAAAGCTTGAAGAGGTTTTAAAATAGTCAAAATGAATTTGGAAAAAGAATTGAGAAAAGAAATTCAGAAAAAAAGAAAAAAGGGGCAGGCGCTGCTGGGCCGACCCGCCTCCCTATCGGCCCGCTCAGCCGCGCGGCCCAACTCCCCCTCCCCTCTCCCGCGCGCGGACGCGCCCGCCTCGCTCCACTCGGCGCCGGCCACGTGGCGGCCGTACGCCGGCGTTGTGGACGCGGCCGCCCAGCCGACCGGCTTAACCAGGTCGGGACGCCACCCCGCGCCCCCAGACGC
Source organism: Sorghum bicolor (assembly GCF_000003195.3). Lineage (NCBI taxonomy): Eukaryota > Viridiplantae > Streptophyta > Magnoliopsida > Poales > Poaceae > Sorghum > Sorghum bicolor. The sequence continues at coordinate 25,949,875 of NC_012876.2, read as the reverse complement.
TCCATTCTGTCCCCTCCCCGCTCCCTCTCCTTCTCCGCTCACGAGCGCAGCCGCAGCAGCGACCACCGCAGCGCCATTGCTGGCCGAGCTCCGCCGCTCGCCGCCGGCCACGCTAGTGAGCCATTCTCCGCGCCAAGACCACCGCCGTGCTCGCCTTCGCCGCGGTAAGCCCCTGCGCACGCTCTACCAAGGTGAAAGCCACCCGTTTCTGCCCCGACCTCGCCGGAGTTCCCCCGACCTCGTCGGAGCGCTCCGCCGCGTCGAAACCCTCCCATTTCTACCCCGTTTCGCTTGCTCTTGAGTGCGTTAGGTTCGGGACATGGTGACGAAGCTCGGACGATCCCCCGCGCGCGCTCTACCCAGCCGGAGTGGCCTAGCCACGGCGAGGAACGCTGCCGTGCCGCCATGAACGCCAGCAGGGGTGCTCCGGTCGTCCTCTGGCCAAACCAAGGGTACCTTCGGGTGCGCCTCGCTGCGGGGAGCACGTTGGTGCTCACCCCATGGCCGGAGGCCTCACCGCCGATGAGATCGGCTCGTCGGAGGTGCTCTCCCTCTCGGTCATGCTGACTAGTGGGGTCGGGGGCCCACTGTCAGTCGCAAGGGGACCGAGACGGGTAGAGATCCGGGTGCTCCTAGCATTTTTCGATACGGATTTGAAATGAATTTACAGAAAATGTTTTCCAGAAAACGATTTAAATGGTATTAAATCTATATCTTGAGATCCATGGCTCCAAAATTGGTGAAATAAATTTTGGTGTGTTCTATAATTCTAGATCTAGCGTCTGGTGTAATTGCATGTCATGTTGGAACAACTTTTCTATACAAATATATTTAATCCATATTTTTGCAGATAATTAGAAAATGCATAGTAATTAGAATATAACATAGAAAAATGTGAAACTTGTTTTGTTAGCTTTGCATGGATGATTAGCCTCTGGGGAAAATATGTCATATATTATTTGTTGTATAAATTAATTTGTAATGATTTAATTGCTTGCATGGCAGTAGTTTACTATTTTTAATAAATAATTGGATCATGCAATTAATTTGGAAATTTTTGGGGTGTTTCTTATGTTAGTAAGTAATTTATAAAAATATGAAATCTGTTGTTTGACACTTAGTCAACAGTAGGGTATTTATACTTATTTATATTGAGTAATCTTGTGATTTTTGTAGGCCAAACTAAGTGTCCAAATATTATGAAAAATTTATGGTGGACTTTATCATTGTCCAGTAATCTACTATAATTTTTGTGGAATTTAATGATGATCAGAAGTATATGTTACTGTTGTAGGTCCAATAATAATTAAAATAAATTATGAATTGTTGTGCATAAGTTAAATGGAACAAAGGGTGTTTGGTGTATCTTTGAAGAATCATGTGAGCTTGCTAGTTAACCATGAAAACAACTTGTAGAAGAGAATACAATAGATGCTTATTTTGAATACATGTTCTTGGATGATGTTGACTACCTTGAAGAAATAATCACCTATGTTGTCTATGCACCATGTCATGATCATCTGGTACCCACTTGCATAAGCATTGCACCCCGGGCATCTCGCACTCCACTCATGAGCACACATGCATCATACAGGCTCGCAGGAGAACGAGGTGGGACGCGAGGAGCAGGAGACCTAGGAGCAGGAACTTCCGGGAGGACTCGAGCCGGAAGGAGAGCTGTAGGAGTGCCTGGACCACAAGCCTAGCACATTTGAGAAAGGTAAGCCTCGGAGTATTCTAAGTCTCTCTATTCTGGCTAACTTAATTGATATATTATGATTGTTCTACTATGTTGCATTTAAGTGATAGGAATTACTTGATACCGTTGATGCATACACTTACTCCTTGATATTACCACCTGTTTATCTACCTTGTCCTAGTAGATAGGCTCGGAGTCTATGATTAGCTTGCTTAGCATGGTAGAAGTCGGGTGATTTCCTGTCACCTGCGAGGTATAGGTGGACACCTGTTTGATTAGCTGTCAATGCTATGAGGAAAAGTAACCAAGTGTGGGAATGAACTTGAGACCGGGCAGGCTCTTATGGTGGAGTTGACCGTAGTGCCCCTGCCTATGTCGATTAAGGACTGATCGTTGACGGCCCTGTTGCCATGTTGAACGCATGCCCCACACTTAGCTGGAAGGATAAGTCGTTCCGATAGTGAAGCCTGAACACTATCCGGGCCAGGAGTCGAGCCACCATGCGCTGTATTGGTGATGGTTGAGGAGAACGACGAGGGCGCAGCACGCAACCTTGGTATACCTTGGATACCTCGGTCGCCGGAACGGTCCTCGGGTACTGGTGGTGCCTGCCGAACCCGCGATTTTGGTCCTGGATAGTGTAATATGGTGATCTGTAGCTCACTTGATCAGTGAGTGTGGTTTGTGTGGGGAATAACTGACCAGCTGGTCAAAAATCGATTCAAATCGCCATCGCTCCTGGATAGTGAGCACTTGACATGAGCCCTGTCCTCGTAGTAAGGACTATGGAACACTTGGGTTATGATAAATAATGAATCATGAATGCTATGATAAGGTACTATCGTATCACAACAATTGCTTGCAATAGTGCAGGTGCAAACCTAGATGATAGGAAATAATAGCTAACCTGAGCTAATTAAAGAAAAAGGGGCAAATGTTACGATATACTTCTAGTTGGGTAAGGCTTTTACGCAAAAAGGTTTCAGCTACCCCACTATACAGCCTTCATGATCCTTGAAGAGTCTTTTACTTTTGGTTTATGACGGGTAAGTCTAGCTGAGTATATTCTCGTACTCAGGGTTCTATTCCCATGTTGTTTTGCAGATGGCAGATGTATTATGGTTATTGCATTCACTGCTTGTACCCAACGATGGGTGATGACTAGACCAAGGGCGATGGTCACTCTACCTCCTCTTTTCCTCTTGTGGGAATGATCAACAATGGCACTGTATCGGACTAAATGTGTGTGTGTTAGTTTAAAACTATGAAGCTTCCGCTAATTGAGAACTTGGTTTGTAATAACTTTAAGTAACTCCGATGTAGTGATGAATGTTGCGAACTCGATGTAATTGTGAATGGTGACTGCTGAACTTATTACGATCTTGGCTGTTTGTACGAATTGTGGTTTGAAATCCTTCGAGATTTCACGGACTACCGGGATTATATGGGCTTAAGCTCGATGGTTCGACTGTGCAAATGGTCACCATTAGGCTTAATCTCTTATAATTTGGGTGGTTCTGTTACAGCTTTCATAAGTACGTTCTAAAATGAACTTAAACCGGTTAATCAAGTTAACTATCAAATTAACGATAATCAAGGTGTTGAAATAAGTGTTTTGGAAAACTATACAGTGTGCCCTGGTCATATCCTCAATGCCTAGTTAAGGACTCTAAGGTGGCTAGTTAAGTATTGACTTGGGGGTTATGCATCATATTTCTATTTTCGTCGCTCATACGGTCTGCAATAGTATGAGTGCCATTCATTTGAGTGGTAATGTATGGATCAATCTTTCCTCTATGCCTCGGTAAGTGGGAGCTGTGAGAGCATGATTGGATACACTGCCAATCTAGGGAAGTGATTTTAGGTGCTGTGTCATGCACACATGTTTGGTGTGCCTGGAAACAATACCACAAGTTGGGAGATTCCGTCCTGAGAGGCGATGCCATCACTAGGGCGATGATGTGGGTAGTAACACACCAAATGCATAGACGAGGTGTCTATGTGTGTGGGGTGTATAGCTTTAAATTTTTGATCTGCGTGATTTGTACTGGGGTTGGGCTGAAATGAGTTTTCTACAGGTACGTTAACCTCGTTCTCGTCTAGAACGCTAGTTACGTTACGAGAGAACATTGTGTGCCACCGCATATACCGATTAGTATTAATTTTCTTTTCTAAGTTTGTGAGATCGTAAGTCCGTGCATACATCATGTTCATTTCATAACATTGCTTACTTCCTCCCCTTATTTAAATCTGTCCCAATTTCAATTAAGATAATAAAAGATAATCCTCAGTCCTACCCAAGGTATTCTATTTTCAGCAAATGGCACGCACTAGGCTCACCGCTCGCAAGTCCACTGGTGGACGGGCCCCTCGCCATCAGTTGGCATCTAGGAGCTCGCGTCATAAGAGCAAGTTCCTAGAGGAGTTTGGGATGCCTACCTTGCTTTGGAGAGTGCTCAGTTAGATGGGGTATCCCGAAGGGAGGTGTTGGGTATTCTTAACATCATTACCAAAAGTAGACTTAGTTTTCTAATTCTAGTAACGGTGCCAAAAATGCCAAACCTATCCCTCATACCACTTAAGCCAAGTTGTCATCCCTAGCATGACATGAGTGACGCGGTATTGAAATATGCCATTGCTCTTCTAAATAAATAATGAATGGGATCTGCAAGCGCACAGATTAATACCGATGTAGCATTTTAACCGGAAAGTATTCCAAGTATCGTTATTTATATTTTTACCACTGGGAAGGGATTAATAATCATCAATATTGATTACATAATAGAATATGAGATTGAGTATCTATCATTGCATGTATAATTGATAACATTTATCTAACTCTTTCATACAGGGGTAAGTGTCACATAAAAGATATATGAAATAATGAATAGTGACAAAGATAATTAATCTGATCAGCCACATATAAATATGATAAGCACCTCAATTAGATACTCTAGAAAGTCATTAGCATAGAATTAGAACGAACTACTAGAATATTTCCTAAGTTATTCTCAACTATATAGTCTAGCATTATCATAGTTAGTGCAAGCATACTTAGCAATCATTGTGAGACAAGACTACGCCCATGCAAAGTGATATTAGCAAGGAATATGAGAAACATAGCAATCACTCCCCTGTAATAATATTGCTCTGCTAGCCCAATACACGAGAGGGGGACTATATAAGAATCAATGAAGCTGTCACTATCACGAACTACCCCATAATCTGGCATATTGGGTACAATCGCAGATAAATATGGTATAAGCACCACGCCTACACAATATCTATCATTTACCCATGGATCCGATGGATAAACGCTATACGATCCTAAGCATGTATATAGATCCATTCTGACTCAGCCAAGTACATAACTATGATAAACTAAGAACAATATAATCTTGAATATAAGCAAGTAGAGCAAAGTCATAAGCAATATATTGAAGTAGAACAAAGTCATATTCATAATATTGAAGAACCAAGACAATTAGAAGAACAATTCGAAGCACAATTAGAGAATTACCAAGAATCCTCTTGACAGATCCGGAAACCAATCGAAGATTGACTCCTTCTAGTTCTAATCCTATGTAGCTATGCTAATCTAGATGTCTAATTGATGTGGTGGCTCTAATCTTGATCAGAGGCTTCTTCTCTCTTGAGAATAATGAATTAGGGTTGAGAGGCTCTCTCCTCCAGGGGCTAGGGGGTATGGTTTTATAGTCCCTTAAAGTGAATATGGGCCGTTGGATCAAACCGACAAAGATTGAATGGTTATCCTTGATCCTTTAGGTCGGTGGAGATCTCCCACGAAACAGAGTCCTGATTGGCCTCCAAGTCAGGGCGGGCGCCCTGCCTCTGGCCCCGTTCGGCCTCCGCTTGCTTCCCGTGGCTTCTGGAGTCTTCTAGATGTAAGATAATTGCACGGCACGTTAATATCTCTATGTAATCCCGACATGTGGGCCTTTCCTCCGTATTTCCTGATCACCCCCTGCAGAAATAGACAAACACCAAAACTCGTGGAATTCTGTCAGATAAAACCCTAAGTCTAGATGTTGAGTTCATTTGGATCCTTTTCTTTGTTTATTTGATAATTAAATTTGATACTTAAGGACCGTCAACAAATTCCCCCAAGCTTACCTCTTGCTCGTCCCTGAGCAAGGATAGACTCAGCAATGAATCAGAAGTTGTTGCAATATATTTAAAAATTGACGGTACACATGCTTTTTTAAATAAGATCTCATCTCTGAGTTAGAGTAAACTGTCAAGACTTACTTACTTTACCTTCACCATGGGACTTGTAACCGTCACTTCTGTCTTGAGTAGTTAAAAGATAGAACAGTGTAGTCAAGTGCCATGTCTCTTATTCTTTATCAGCTATAGCTCTGGAGTTTTTGTAGATTTTCTAATAAAACTCAGAGATTCCTTGTATGATTCTCTCAGATCTCTCTTTTGTGGTATTTCTGGATCCTTACCAAGGCAGTGATGGTATATGCCTTCTCTCAAGATATGTGGTATTTGTGGTATAAAGCATAGTGACATTGCCTTCTCTCTCACTATACTCTAATAAGGCTTTAATATCTGGAGCTCATAGGTGGGAGATAAAGTATACATACTTACAAGACATTTATTGCATAGTCAAACCATGGATCCAAAGAAACAAATCATTAAGTCAAATCTAGATGTGCATGTGTGGCGAATGAATGGTGTATGGTGATAATGGTAATGGCAATGGTGGAAGTCTAATTCTACTTTTGCTCTTTTGAGGGGATACATACCTTCCTTGCTTTCTGAAGCTTTATGAGGAGAATGAGATGCTCTTCTTTTTTTCTTTTCTCTCAGGTGGGTATCTTGTACCCCTAATTCTACTGTCGGACACTTGTCCATTTTTACCTCTCGTCTCACTTTTTCTTTTCTTTCGAGGTTTCGGGCACTTGCCCCGTTTTATTTCCTCGTATCTTTTATTTTCTTTTTTTTAGAGCACTCATCTCTTGAGATAATATAGCAAGTGGTAGTAACAAGATAATTTGAGCATTTATTTCACAAGGAAAAACAAAGATATTTTTGGCTATTCTCTCCCGGATTAGGAGTAGAATATTTTTAGGTGATTCTGAAGATGGAAATGGATGGATATATGTGGATGGTACTTCCGGAGTAGAAGTAGCATATATGAGTGAACGTGCAAGTGAATCTTGATTTAACCACATGACAAGCTTCTAAGGGTCTACACAGCTTGACCACACTCAATGCTCATAAGCAGTAAATAGTAAATGTATGGCTCAAAGTCTAGCAAGCATGTATATATGGCTGTGGTAGGAATTTAAACTCTCATCATACAGGAACTCATCATGTATTATTTTAAAGATTTTTTAAAAGATAAAATTCTCCAGAATTCTAGCATCTCTAGGAACAGATAAACTGCAGCTCAACCTTCCTATATCATATCTGTTAACAACTTAGACTTCAGATCAAGTTTTCATCCCACAAGTTTAGGTCTAGAGCAAGCTTTAAATTATAACAGTTATGTCTAAACTTGAGAGAGAACTTCAAATTTGAAAATTAGATAGAGCAACTATTCATCATATCCATGCTAGAGTTTTATTTAGATACAGATTAGCATAGCCACTTTATTTATTTATTAAACACACTAAGCAAAAGATATATATATAAGCATAACATCTTTATTTGGTTTTCCATAGTTATATTTTAATATAGTATAAGTATAAAGATAGATAGAAATACTTATCGGAATAAATGGGGGTGCTCTCCCCCAAGCTGAATTTTGACGTAATTTCCCTTGATGTAGCTAGCAGGTGGCAGAGGTGTATTTGAAAGTCAGCAGCATTCTGACAGTGATTAGAATGTCCTCCGTCTGCTAGTCTTCTTGATTCTTAAATTCTGTGGAGCTCAAATAGACAACAAATCTTGTGGAACTGATTAAGTGTTAGCATAAATATCTAGCCTTTATCATGTTGAGACTCCTTTATAAATATTACTCCCAGTTTTTTATATTTTCGTTTTATAAAGCAGAAAAGAAATATTTATTTTATTTTTATGCCACCATAGTGAATGTACTTATGGGTTTTATGCCACTCGTATACTCACATGGGGCTTACTATTTTTCACATTTTTATTTTCTTTTTCGGATAGTATGAACTAAGCAAGCTATTTTAGATAATTGAAAGGAAAAAGATAACTACCAAGTTTACCTCTTGGCGAGGCGTTCGGTGTTTTTAAGTCCTCCGAACAGGACTTTCGTCTTTCTGTCTTTCTCAGTTGTCCTGGGATTCGTTAGGTGGCGGAGTCGGTACTTCCGGCGGCGCCTCTTCTTCATGTATAGTTATCTTCTCTTCCCATACCTGACTCAGTGCTACGATCTCCTCTGGATAATTCTGTTTAAACTGTACGTCTTCTGACCTTACAACTTCTCCTTCATAGTCTGCCCATCCGTCCTTGATGATCTGCCTCCTCTAGTTGCGGATGCGTCGTTTTCTTACCTGCTTAGATTCTTCAACGATATAGTCCGGGTCAATAAAATAACGGCGTACCTTCTCTGAGGGGAAGTGCATATGGACTTCTCCGGTTCCAATGTAGATAATTGCTTTAACGGTGTTGAGAAACGGTCTTCCAAGGATGATGGGTGGATCGTACTCATCTTCTCCCATGTCAATAACTTGAAAGTCTATGTAGACAAAATTATCCGTCTATTTCGACTAGGACATCAGTTACTGTTCCTTTAACTTCTCGAAATGTCTGATCTACCATCTGGAGCTGAATGTATGTTGGTCTTAGGGGAATGGTTCCGAACAAGAGCTGATAGGTGACTGCGGCCATTATGTTGATGCCTGATCCGGTGTCGCAAAACGTCTTATAGAAGCTGTATCCATTTATGGAGCAGTAGATGCTTGGCATTCCTGGGTCGTCCTTCTTGGTCAAAAACGGTGACTTAAGTTGATGATCTTGACCACCATGAACTGCAGTGACCATCTTAGCTGACTCAGTCCACACTTCCTTGTTCCTGTTCCTCCTGTTGGTCCTCTTCCTTGATTCACGTCTGGATTGATCTGGGATTTGTGTAGTCTTGTTCCTGAAGAAAAACGTCTCCTTCCTCCCTTTGATGTAGAAACTGATCTTGGCAGCACTGGCGTAGATGACAGCTCCCGAGGTGTTCAAGAATGGCCCCCCTAAGATGATGGGTGCCCTCTCATCATTACCGGTCTCTATCACCACGAAGTCTGCTGGGGCATATAAGGTACCAACTCGGACACAAAGGTTCTTCAATATTCCTTTTGGAAAACTTATCGTCTGATCTGCAAATTGCAAACACATTGTTGTTTCTAATAAAGGATATGTAAAAAAATTCTCATAGAGTACCCTGGGCATAATGTTGACGCTAGAGCCAAAGTCACAGAGTGCTTCTGGAAAGTCCACCATGCCGATGGAGATCGGGATGACGGGGCGTCCTGGATCGCCTCTCTTGACCGGCAGAAGGTCAGTAGTGAATTCAGTGACGGGGTTACTCTAGTTATTACCTGCATCAAACATGTCTACAAGATTTGCAGATTCTAATCCTGAGTAGTTAGGCCTCTGTTGATTCCAACCTTGATTTTGTTGAGGACGGTTGTAGTAGTTGTTGTTGTTATTGTTGATGTAGTTCACATCCTCAAGCATCTTAGGGCAGTGATTGCCTGAGTGTCCAGTGTCTCCACACTCCTCACAAGTCATGTGAGAGTCGTAGATGTGCATAACTTCTTTCTTGTCTCCAGCTTTATCATCGAGCTTCTTCATGAGGAGGTCTAGCTTTGCAGACAACATGTCTGCCTCCTTGAGCTGATGCATACCTCCACCTCTCTTGCGTGTCTGGGTCCTCTCTTCATTCCAGCCTTGGTTGGACGCCATCTTCTCTACAAGTGTTGTGGCTTGCGGTATGGTGAGTGATAAGAATGCTCGTCCAGCTGTAGCATCCATGGTTTCTCAAGCACTATTGCCGAGCCCATGATAAAATGTCTGCGTTAGTAGCCAACTCTCCATTCCATGATGGGGATATTCTAGGATATAGTCTTGAAAGCGCTCCCATGCTTCTGGAACAGATTCATCATTTTGTTGCTGAAAACTTGTAATCCTCCCACGGAGAGCATTGGTCTTGCCCATGGGAAAGAACTTTGCCAGGAAGTTTGTTGAGCAGAGTGCCCATGTAGTATTCTTCTCCTTTGTAGCGTAAAACCACTACTTCGCTCTTCCTAACAGTGAGAATGGGAAGAGGCGAAGTAGTATAGCATCTTTGGAAACTCCTGATATGGTGAATGTGTTGCAAATCTCCAGGAAGTGTTCGAGATGAGCACTAGCATCTTCGTGTGCCTTCCCACAGAACTGGTTGGATTGCACCATGTTGATTAGTCCAGGCTTGAGCTCAAAGTTGCCATCGATCTCTGCAGCAGGTCCAGTGCGGATGTTGTCCTTAGTGGGAGCTGAGAACTCGCGGATCGATTTGTTCGCCATGGCTTCGAATTCTGAAGACAAGTTCCGGTGATCTTCTTGATTGGATGAAGCTTCTTGCTGAAGTGTTGATGATCTCTTCTTGAGCTTGGCTCTAGTTCTTCTGAATAACGCTTCGGGATTGTCAACAAAATTTCCTGGAAGATGTCTTCTATTCATACATTCCCCTACATAAGATAAAATAGAAAATATCGGGGTAAAACTGTATGAGAGAATAGATAAGCTCAATCATATTAGTGATGCGAATGATAACTCAAAATCCTTTATTCATTCCTGATTAGTAATTAACCTTCCCCGGCAACAGCGTCAAAAATGCTTGTTGGGTATTCTTAACATCATTACCAAAAGTAGACTTAGTTTTCTAATTCTAGTAACAGTGCCAAAAATGCCAAACCTATCCCTCATACCACTTAAGCCAAGTTGTCATCCCCAGCATGACATGAGAGACGCGGTATTGAAATATGCAATTGCTCTGCTAAATAAATAATAAATGGGATCTGCAAGCGCACAAATTAATACCGATGTAGCATTTTAACCGGAAAGTATTCCAGGTATCGTTATTTATATTTTTACCACAGGGAAGGGATTAACAATCATCAATATTGATTACAGAATAGAATATGAGATTGAGTATCTATCATTGCATGTATAATTGATAACATTTATCTAACTCTTTTATACAGGGGTAAGTGTCACATAAAAGATATATGAAATAATGAATAGTGACAAAGATAATTAATCTGATCAGCCACATATAAATATGATAAGCACCTCAATTAGATACTCTAGAAAGTCATTAGCATGGAATTAGAACGAACTACAAGAATATTTCCTAAGTTATTCTCAACTATATAGTCTAGCATTATCATAGTTAGTGCAAGCATACTTAGCAATCATTGTGAGACAAGACTACGCCCATGCATAGTGATATTAGCAAGGAATATAAGAAACATAGCAATCACTCCCCTATAATAATATTGCTCTGCCAGCCCAATACACGACAGGGGGACTATATAAGAATCAATGAAGCTGTCACTATCACGAACTACCCCACGATCTGGCATATTGGGTACAATCGCAGATAAATACAGTATAAGCACCACGCCTACACAATATCTATCTTTTACCCATGGATCCGATGGATAAACGCTATACGATCCTAAGCATGTATATAGATCCAATCTGACTAAGCCAAGTACATAACTATGATAAACTAAGAACAATATAATCTTGAATATAAGAAAGTAGTGCAAAGTCATAAGCAATATATTGAAGTAGAACAAAGTCCTATTCATAATATTGAAGAACAAAGATAATTAGAAGAACAATTAGAAGCACAATTAGAAAATTACCAAGAATCCTCTTGACAGATCCGAAAACCAATCGAAGATTGACTCCTTCTAGTTCTAATCCTATGTAGCTATGCTAATCTAGATGTCTAATTGATGTGGTGGCTCTAATCTTGATCAGAGGCTTCTTCTCCCTTGAGAATAATGAATTAGGGTTGAGAGGCTCTCTCCTCCAGGGGCTAGGGGGTCTGGTTTTATAGTCCCTTCAATTGAATATGGGCCGTTGGATCAAACTGACATAGATTGAACGGTTATCCTTGATCCTTTAGGTCGGTGGAGATCTCCCTCGAAACAGAGTCCTGATTGGCCTCCAAGTCAGGGCGGGCGCCTAGGGCAGGAGGGCGGGTGCCCTGCCTCTGGCCCCGTTCGGCCTTCGCTTGCTTCCCGTGGCTTCTGGAGTCTTCTAGATGCAAGATAATTGCACGGCACATTAATATCTCTATGTAATCCCGACGTGTGGGCCTTTCTTCCATATTTCCTGATAACCCCCTACAGAAATAGACAAACACCAAAACTCGTGGAATTCTGTCAGATAAAACCCTAAGTCTAGATGTTGATTTCATTTGGATCCTTTTCTTTGTTTATTTGATAATTAAATTTGATACTTAAGGACCGTCAACAGGAGGGAACCTCGTTACTATTGGAACAAGGAGCAGCTTGGTGACGGGACCCTGGTGGGGATTGAGGCAGTGATCCCTACTAGTGGAGGTGACCCTGCCTGGGGTGGCTGGGTGTACGAGTCCCGAGGTACCACACCTTTCTAGGGTGCCAGCAGGGCTGCTTTTGCGGTTCTAAGGGATATCATGGAGAGGTTTCCGCAGGAGCTGGCCCATACCTTCGCTAGGGTGTTTCCCCGGGGTGACCCCTACACTTCGGTGTGGGATCAGTCTGAGGTGAATGCTCTAGAGAGGAGTGTAGATGAGGATCAGCATAGTGACAGCGCAGCTATGAGTGCTATGTTTGCCTTGATGAAGACCTATGGGGGTCTAGGGCGTTGTTTGGGACGCTTGTCTGGGTCTCTTCTCACAGTTCAGGACGAGAAGCGCCAGCTACAGCGTGAGTTTGATAGTGAGGTTGGGAGGCTGCAGGTAGAGTTGGCCTGTGTGACTCTAGAGAGGGACCAGGCAGTCTAGAAGAACAGTGAGCTGAGTCAGGATCTGCTCGCAGTGAGGGAGCAGAGGGACACGGTGACCACCGCTCACAGGAACTGCGAGCGCATCCTAGTTCATGTGCTTGGTCAGAGGAATGAAGCCTGGCATGAGGAGGCTGTTGACACTTGCTAACACCACTTGAATACTAGGTTGTCATCCCCAACATGGCACTAGAGTGTACTGTGGTATTTATACGCACACAGATAAATCCGCAAGCGCACGGATACTGTTGTAGCTTTTACCCGATTAAAGGTTTTATCGTATCCCCAGGGAAACGGGAGAACTGATCTACGTTCTAACTTAACCTAGATAGATAGGTAGGTGTAAATAGGAAAGATGGTAGAATTGAATAAGAACAATATTAAAGGTAATATAACAATGGGTGATAATATGGGAATAGAGAGTAGAGCAATCTAATATATGGGCGATGGTAGGAGAATAGAGAGGATAACTATGGTTTCTCTACTTCAAAGGGGTATGTCTATGTCTGGGACGAACCACGTGATAAGAATACACCACAAAGGATGCTTATCCATAGGCCGATAAACCCTACCCGTCCTGCTAACAGGAGGTGGATTACAGGGGACCAACGTAACTGTCACCTACGCGGCCTACCACACGATCCAGCTAGACAGGGGATATCCACAAGTAATCTAGGTCTAAGCACCACGCTTACACCTATACTACAACTCTAACCTATAGGGTCCTATAGATTAAAAGTACTCAAAAGAGTTGTGAACCAGAACATACATGAATAGTAATTGCATAATGAAATAGAAGTAGATTACCAGAGTCATCCCATGAGCAAGCTTGATTAGAACTTGATCATTGCGAAGTACAACCGGAGGAAGAACCGACAATGAACTTGTTCTCCTCCACAACGAACTTGTTCTCCTCTAGGGGCCAAGGGGTCTGCTTATATAGTCCCCTCAAGTGAATCTGGGCTGTCGGATCAAACCGACATTGATTGAATGGTTATCCTTGATCCTTTAGGTCAGTGGAGCGTAATCCGCGAGACGGGTCCTGATTGGACTCTAACTCAGGGTGGGCGCCCTGCCCCCGGGCCCGATTGCCTTCCCGTTCGTTCTCGTGGCTTCCGGGGTCTTCTAGATGATAGAAAATTGCGCGGCACGTTAATATCTCTATGTAAACCCGACATGTGGGCCTTTCCTCCATATTTCCTGATAACCCCCTGCAAAAATAGACAAACACCAAAACTCATGGAATTCTGTCAGATAAAACCCTAAGTTTGGGTGTTGGTTGTATTTGGATCCTTTTCTTTATTTATTTGATGAATATATTTGGTACTTAAGGACCGCCAACAGTGGACACCTTGAGGGCCCAACAGCTATAGCTTGAGCAGCACCTAGCTAATGCTAAGGAGTACAATGAGAACCTACATGAGGAGATCCACCAGCTAGATAACCAGCTCCACCCTCACCACCTGCCTGGAGCAGCTGAGTTAGATTATGAGGATGAGATGGATGAGGATCCAGAGATGGAGGCAGCCGCTAGTGGAGATGAGGACGAGGAAGGCTCCGGCATGGACAGTGACCATAGCGAGTAGATGTTAGGGCTCTAGAGCTAGTCCTCTTTCTTTTGCTGTTGTTGTTGCATGGCATGTCTTGTAATCTGTTGGATCGTTGTTGTGTAAGACTCTATGTGTTGAGCTGTGCTAACGCTGAAAGTCCAGTGTATGTATGCTGGCAATTTTGGATGTATGTGAACCTTGTTGCTCAAATGTTAAGTAATCCGTTAGTGATGTTGTGTGTGGATGATGAATTGTTGTGCCTCTGTTTATTGTGCGAATTTATTCTCCTTAGTAAATTCAGTACGGTATGATTCTATATATGTCTACCCATTGATAGCAACTCCTAACGACTACTTATCATTGGGACATGTAGATGCTGCAAACGCGTGGCAGGGGTAACACCAACCCCGGTCTTGGAGTAGGTTCCACCGGAGGTGGGGCTCACAGGAATGAGGAGAGAGCACCATCACCGCCACCACCACCTCCTCCTCCGTACATTGCGGACGTGTTTTTCGTGCAGTTTCTGGGCAGCCAACGCAACACGGAGCAGATGTAGCACAACATGGAAGAAGCCTTGCGCAATATCACAAACAACACCCGCCGTGGGGATAACCAAGGCGGCCGTGAAGTAAATCAGAACAGCTCTTTCAAGGACTTCGTGGATACCAAACCACCGGTCTTCAAGGAGGCTCTGGAACCACTTGAGGCCGATGAATGGATTAACACCATGGAGTAGAAGTTCCGTCTCCTTCGAATGACCGAAGAGCTCAAGGCAGAGTATGTAGCACATCAGTTGTAGGGGCCTGCTGGGATATGGTGGTCCCATCATCGCACCACCTACCCAGAGGGGACCCCGATCACCTAGAACTGCTTCACCACAGCCTTTTGGGGGAATTATATTCCTCCGGGTGTGGTGGAAATAAAGGTTGGAGAGTTCATGAAGCTATCTCAGGGGACCAAGTCTGTGAAGGAGTATCTGCACACTTTTAACAATCTCGCTCGTTACGCTCCTGAGTTTGTGAACACGGAGGTCAAGAAGATTGCTAGTTTCTAGAGAGGCTTGAGCCCAAAGATGCTGAAGACAATGGGTACCGGGGCCCGGGCTACTTTCATTGCCTACATCAGTGACTGTCTGACTCAGGAGAACAATAATAACAACTATAGGGCATCCAAGTCATGCAAGAGGGCTTTTGAAGCCGGATCGTCTCAGTCCAGGGCACCAGTGGCAATGCGTCAGCAATATCGTTGTCCTACCCTAGGTGCTAGGTTCCGACCGCCGCAGAGAAGGAACACAGGACATCTGACACAGCAGAAGCCGTACAAGGTAGCAATAGCTCCCGCCAAGCCTAAGGCGAATCAAGCTGCAGCACCCACTGCCAACAACATGACCAAGGGGCCGTGCTATAACTGCCACAAGATGGGGCACTTTGCTAAAGAATGCCCCTACCCCAAGAAGCAGCAGGCAACCTACCCAGCCCGTGTGCACCATACCTCGATAGAGGAGATCCCAGAAGGAGAACCGGTAACAGCTGGTATGTTTCCTATCAACCAACATCTTGCAGTTGTTTTGTTTGATTCTGGATCATCGCATTCATTCATGAGTCAAGCATTTGCACAAAAGCATGACCAAGCAGTTACAGATCTGGGTTATGGCTATCGCATCAGCTTAGCAGGGGCAGATGTGTTGACAAATAGAGTGGTCCGAGGGGCAACCCTGGATATAAGTAACCGTGTGTTTTGAGTAAATCTGGTAGTCATGCCAGGGTTAGTCTTGGATGTTATCATGGGCATGAACTGGATGAAGGAGTGGGGTGCTGTCATAGATGTTGGAAAAAGGGTGTTATCCCTCAAAGAACCCCAAGGTAGTGGTTCCTTTCAAGTACCTCTACCTCGTCGGTTTGACTTCGCAAGCATCTCTTGTGCCACTCATATAGTTCCTTTGCCACAAATCCCAGTGGTCTGCAAGTTCCCTGATGTTTTTCTGGAGGAGTTGCCAGGACTTCCCCCGGATAGGGAAGTAGAGTTTGCAATAGAGTTCATACCAGGTACAGCACCGATCTCTAGAAGGCCGTACTGGATGCCGCCTAACGAGCTCGCTGAATTGAAGACTCAACTGAATGAGTTGCTGGATAAAGGTTTCATCCGGCCAAGTTCGTCGGAATGGGGTTGTCCGGCGTTGTTTGTGAAAAAGAAGGATCAATCGTTGCGCATGTGCGTGGACTATCGTCCACTCAATGCGGTAACAATTAAGAATAAGTATCCCTTGCCAAGGATTGATATCTTGTTTTATCAGTTGTCCAAGGCAAAGGTGTTCTCTAGGATAGACTTGAGGTCCGGGTATCACCGAATCAAGATCCGCCCGCAAGATATACCGAAGACTGCTTTCTCCACCAGATATGGGTTGTATGAGTATCTTGTCATGTCCTTTAGATTGACGAACGCTCCTGCATACTTTATGTATCTGATGAACTCTGTTTTTATGCCAGAGTTAGACAAGATTGTTGTGGTGTTCATCAATGACATTCTGGACTATTCAGAGAATGAGCAAGATCATGCGGAGCATCTGAGAGTTGTGCTAACACGACTGCGAGAACATCAGCTGTATGCAAAGTTCAGCAAGTGTGAGTTCTGGTTGAAGAAAGTTCCTTTCCTCGGGCACATTCTATCAGAAGAAGGGATTGTTGTGGATCCGTCAAAGGTACAGGAAGTCATGGACTAGAGGACACCAACTTCTGTCTCGGAAGATCGAAGCTTTCTGGGTCTAGCCGGGTATTATCATCGTTTCATACCCGAATTCTCCAAGATTGCCAAGCCAGTGACCAGTTTGCTACAAAAAGATCATAAGTTTCTTTGGACAGAAGGGTGTGAAGTAGGCTTCCGCACCTTGCAAAAGTTGCTGACCACCGCTCCTGTTCTGGCACAACCAAATATCGAGAAGCCTTTTGATGTGTTCTGTGACGCATCGAAAAGTGGTTTAGGATGTGTGCTGATGCAAGAAGGCAGAGTTATAGCTTATGCTTCATGACAGTTAAGAAAGCACGAAGTCAACTATCTGACTCACGACCTCGAGCTAGCAGCGGTAGTGCACGCTCTGAAGATCTGGAGGCATTATTTGCTGGGAAACAAGTGCCATATCTACACAGATCATAAAAGCCTGAAGTACATCTTCACTCAGTCCGAGCTGAATATGAGGCAGCGAAGATGGTTAGAGCTGATCAAGGATTACGATCTGGAGGTCCACTATCACCCTGGCAAGGCTAATGTGGTAGCAGACGCCTTGAGTCGCAAACCACACTATCAAGTGGTTCAACCTCTGTTTGAAGACGGTTTCAATCTCATGCATCCTGAAGTGTTATGTCACATACAGCTCAGTTGTTCACTTGAAAGTCAAGTCATCGAAGGTCAGAAAATAGATAACGGTATTTTTCACATCAAAGAGAAGATCAAAATTGACCCAAAGACTCAGTTTCGAGTTGATGAAAAAGGTGTGTTGTGGATTCAGCACCGGTTGGTAGTTCCAAAGAATCGAGAACCAAAGAGTCGGATCATGGATGAAGCACATCTCTCAAAGCTTTCTATCCATCCTGGTAGTAGTACGATGTATCAAGACCTGAGGTCTCACTTTTGGTGGACCAAAATGAAGAAAGAGATAGCAGCATATGTGGCCCGTTGTGACACGTGTTGCAGAGTCAAAGCTATACACATGAAACCTACAGGGCTGTTGCAACCGTTGTCGGTTCCAGAGTGGAAGTGGGAAGAGGTCAGTATGGACTTCATCACTGGTCTGCCGACTACATGAAAGGGGAATGACTCGATTTGGGTAATCATAGATCGATTGACCAAGACGGCTCATTTCATTCTTGTTAAGACTCGTTACAGACCTCCCGAGTATGCTGATTTGTATCTAGCTGAGATTGTCAAGCTGCATGGTATTCCCAAGACCATCATATCAGATAGAGGACCGCAGTTCACCGCTCACTTTTGGGAGCGAATGCATAAGAGTTTGGGGACTAGTCTGGTAAGAAGCACAGCGTATCATCCCCAAACTTCGGGTCAAACGGAAAGACTCAATCAAGTACTCGAGGATATGCTGAGAGTCGTGGTTACCTTTGGCTGAATTCTCTTACAACAATAGCTATCAAGAGAGTATCAAGATGGCTCCGTTCGAAGTTTTGTATGGTCGAAAGTGCAGGGCTCTGTTAAACTGGGTCGAACCCGGTGAAAGATGATACTATGGTATCGACTTCGTGAACGAGGTTGAGAAGAAGGTGCAGACCATACAACAACATATGCGAGCCGCACAATCACGACAGAAAAGTTTTGCCGACAAGAGAAGAAGGCCGCTCGAGTTTAATGTGGGTGACTAGGTTTACCTCAAGGTTAGGCCAGTGAAGAAGGTTCAGCGTTTCTGAGTTAGAAGCAAGCTTGCACCCAGGTATGTGGGACCGTATCAGATACTAGAACAGAAAGGCCCTGTGGCCTACAAGATTCAGTTACATGAAGAGTTGAGCTCAATCTTTCCAATTTTTCATGTGTCCCAACTTAGGAAATGTTTGAAAGTACCCGAATAGAGGATTGAACCTCGGGGAATTAAGATAAAGGCAGATTTGGAATATAAAGAGCAACCGGTGGGTATCGTTGATACCAAAGAGCGGGTAACGCGGAACAAAATTGTCAAAACTTACAAGGTGGTGTGGAGTCATCACGATGATAGAGATGCCACCTGGGAAACCGAGGATTACCTAAAAACCGTTTACCCAAAATTTCATAAGAAATGGTTAGTAACCCGAAATATCGGGACGAGATTTCCCTAAGGGGGGAAGGGCTGTAACACCCTAGGTGTTAAGAATGCACTTAAGTCTCATAAGCATTCTCATCAAGCATAGCATCACATGAGCATAGCATTAATTCAAGTATGATTTTATGTGCTTATGTTACATGATTTAAATATGATAAAAATAGTATGCTTGTTTCCAAATTTCTTGTGTTGACCAAAATAGGTTGAAATATGTTTTAGAATAATTAAGAGTAATTTTGTGAAGTTTTTGGAGCTATAGAAATTGAGAAAATGCATTTTATACAAAAATCCCCAAAATGAATTCATTTAAAAACCTATAGCTAGTTTTGAGTTGTATTTCAAATTCAATTTTGAATTTGGGGTTTCAACTTGAAGCAAAGTTGTAGAACTTTTTATTTGTGACAACTTTTGTTTTTGGGGATAAAGCTAGAAAAGGTTTTAAATTAGCCAAAATGAATTTGGAAAAAGAATTGAGAAAAAAAATTAAAAAAAAGAAGAAGGGGGCAGGCGCTGCTGGGCCGACCCGCCTGCCTTTCGGCCCGCTCAGCCGCGCGGCCCAGCTCCCCCTCCCCTCTCCCGCGTGCGGATGTGCCCGCCTCGCTCCACCTGGCGCCGGCCACGTGGCGGCCGTACGCCGGCGTCGTGGACGCGGCCGCCCGGCCGACCGGCTTAACCCGGTCGAGACGCCAACCCGCGCCCCCAGACGCTCCATTCTGTCCCCTCCCCGCTCCCTCTCCATCTCCGCTCGCGAGTGCAGCCGCAGCAGCGACCGCCGCGGTGCCATTGCTGGCCGAGCTCCGCCGCTCGCCGCCGGCCGCGCCAGTGAGCCATTCTCCGCGCCAAGACCACCGCCGTGCTCGCCTTCGCCGTGGTAAGCCCTTG
Source organism: Sorghum bicolor (assembly GCF_000003195.3). Taxonomy (NCBI): domain Eukaryota; kingdom Viridiplantae; phylum Streptophyta; class Magnoliopsida; order Poales; family Poaceae; genus Sorghum; species Sorghum bicolor. Next base: position 25,929,975 of record NC_012876.2, on the reverse strand, counting down.
CGCACGCTCTACCAAGGTGAAAGCCACCCGCGAGCCCGCAATCTCTCGCCGAGTTCCCTCGATCTCGTCAGAGCGCTCCGCCGCGTCGAAACCCTCCCATTTCTGCCCCGTTTCACTTGCTCTTGAGTGCGTTAGGTTCGGGACATGGTGAGGAAGCTCGGACGATCCCCCGCGCACGCTCTACCCCGCCAGAGTGGCCTGGCCACGGCGAGCAGCGCCGCCGTGCCGCCAAGCACGCTAGCAGGGGTGCTCCTGTCGTCCTCCGGCCAAACCAAGGGTACCTTCGGGTGTACCTCGCTGCGGAGAGCACGTTGGTGCTCACCCCGTGGCCGGAGACCTCACCGCCGACGAGATCTGCTCGTCGGAGGTGCTCTCCCTCTCGGTCACGCTGACTAGTGGGGTCGGGGGCCCACTATCAGTCGCAAGGGGACCGAGGCGGGTAGAGATCTGGGTGCTCCTAGCATTTTTCGATACGCATTTGAAATGAATTTACAGAAAATGTTTTCCAGAAAACGATTTAAATGGTATTAAATCTATATCTTGAGATCCATGGCTCCAAAATTGGTGAAATAAATTTTGGTGTGTTCTATAATTCTAGATCTACCATCTGGTGTAATTGCATGTCATGTTGGAACAACTTTTCTGTACAAATATATTTAATCCATGTTTTTGCTGATATTTAGAAAATGCATAGTAATTAGAATATAACTCAGAAAAATGTGAAACTTGTTTTGTTAGCTTTGCATGGATGATTAGCCTCTGGGAAAAATATGTCATATATTATTTGCTGTATAAATTAATTTGTAATGATTTAATTGCTTGTATGGCAGTAGTTTATGATTTTTAATAAATATTTGGAGCATGCAATTAATTTGGAAATTTTTGGTGGTGTTTCCTGTGTTAGTAAGTAATTTATAAAAATATGAAATCTGTTGTTTGACACTTGGTCAACAGTAGGGTATTTATACTTATTTATATTGAGTAATCTTGTGATTTTTGTAGGCCAAATAAGTGTCCAAATATTATGAAAATTTATGGTAGACTTTATGATTGACTAGTAATCTACTGTAATTTTTGTGGAATTTATTGATGATCAGAAGTATATGCTACTGTTGTAGGTCTAATAATAATTAAAATAATTTATGAATTGTTGTGGATAAGTTAAATGGAATAAAGGGTGTTTGGTGTATCTTTGAAGCATCATGTCAGCTTGCTGGTTAAGCATGAACACAACTTGTAGAAGAGAATGCAATATATGCTTACTTTGAATACACGTTCTTGGATGATGTTGACTACCTTGTAGAAATAATCACCTATGTCATCTATGCACCATGTCATGATCATCCGGTACCCACTTGCATAAGCATTGCACCCCGGGCATCTCGCACTCCACTCATGAGCACACATGCATCATACAGGCTCGCAGGAGAACGAGGTGGGACCCGAGGAGCAGGAGGAGACCTAGGAGCAGGAACTTCCGGGAGGACTCGAGCCGGAAGGAGAGCTGCAGGAGTGCCCGGACCACAAGCCTAGCACGTTTGAGAAAGGCAAGCCCCGGAGCATTCTAAGTCTCCCTATTCTCGCTATCTTAATTGATATATTATGATTGTTCTACTATGTTGCATTTAAGTGATAGGAATTGCTTGATACAGTTGATGCATACTTCTTGATATTACCACCTATTTATCTACCTTGTCTTATGTAGATAGGCTCGGAGTCTATGCTTAGCTTGCTTAGCACCGTAGAAGTCAGGTGATTTCCTGTCACCTACGAGATATAGGTGGACACCTGTTTGATTAGCTGTCAATGCTATGAGGAAAAGTTACCAATTGTGGGAATGAACTTGAGACCGGGTAGGGTCTTATGGTGGAGTTGACCATAGTGCCCCTGAGTGTGTCAATTAAGGACCGAACGTTGACGGCCCTCTTATCATGTTGAACGCATGCCCCACACTTAGCTGGAAGGATAATTCGTTCTGACCGTGAAGCCTAAACACTATCCGGGCCGGGAGTCGAGCCGCCATGCGCTGTATTGGTGATGGTTGAGGAGAACGACGAGGGCGTGGCGCGCAACCTTGGTATACCTTAGATACCTTGGTCTCCGAAACAGGCCTCGGGTACTGGCGGTGCCTGCCGAACCTGTGATATGGTGATCTGTAGCTCACTTGATTAGTGAGTGTGGTTTGTGTGGGGAATAACTCGCCTGCTGGTCAGAAATCGATTCAAATCGCCATCGCTCCTGGATAGTGAGCACTTGACATGAGCCCTGTCCTCGTAGTAAGGACTATGGAACACTTGGGTTATGATAAATAATGAATCATGAATGCTATGATAAGGTACTATCGTATCACAACAATTGCTTGCAATCGCTCAGGTGCAAACCTAGATGATAGGTAATAATACCTAACCTGAGCTAATTAAATAAAAAGGGGTAAATGTTAGGATATACTTCTAGTTGGGTAACGCTTTTACGCAAAAAGGTTTGAGCTACCCCACTATACAGCCTTCATGATCCTTGAAGAGTATTTTACTTTTGGTTTATGACGGGTAAGTCTAGCTGAGTACATTCTCGTACTCAGGGTTCTATTCCCATGTTGTTTTGCAGATGGGCAGATGTATTATGGTTATTGCATTCACTGCTTGTACCCAGCGATGGGTGATGACTAGACCAAGGGCGATGGTCACTCTACCTCCTCTTTTGCTTTTGTGGGAATGATCAACAATGGCACTGTATCAGACTAAATGTGTGTGTGTTATTTTAAAACTATGAAGCTTCCGCTACTTGAGAACTTAGTTTGTAATAACTTTAAGTAACTTTGATGTACGTGATGAATATTGCAAAATGGATGTAATTGTGAATGGTGACCGCTGAACTTATTACGATCTTGGCTGTATGTACGAATTGTGGTTTGAAATCCTTCGAGATTTCACGGCCTAACAGGATTATATGGGCTTAAGCTCGATGGTTCGACTGTGCAAATGGTCACCATTAGGCTTAATCTCTTATAATATGGCTGGTTTTGTTACAAAACATTTGAGCAAAACTCCATCTATTGTCCGATAATACAATTCTTCTTCAAGGAGGACATACTTTGTGGCTTGAAACTTGACATGCCTCTCGACTTTCTTAGATGGATCCTTTAGACAATCAATAATTTTCTTTCTCCAATCATCGACACTGACTACCGACAATACGTCTAAGATGGGTTGATATCCCAAGGCATGCTGAGCCAAACGGTTAGCTTCTTCATTATGCAACCGAGGAATATGCTTTAACAGGAAATCCTTGAATTCATTTAACAGTTGTATGCACCTTTCATAGTAGGCTATCAAAACCTCGCTTCGGCATTCATAATTCCCGACCAACTGATTTATAACAAGCATAGAATCGCCGAAGATTTCAACGGTGTCGGCATGAACCTCCTTTAATAATTCCAACCCTTTGACCAGAGCTTGATACTCAGCTTGGTTATTCATCGATGTGGCCACAATTGACAAAGAAAACTCATACATTTTTCCTCGAGGAGAAATTAGTACTATGCCGAGTCCTGCCCCTCGGTCACATGTCGATCCATCAAAGAAGAGCGTCCAAGGAACAATTTCCATGGCATCCACTATACCGCAATGCTGAGTTACAAAATCGGCCATGATCTGCCCTTAAACTGCCTTAGCCAATTCATAACATAAATCAAATTCCAACAATGCCAAAATCCATTTGCCGATCCTACCATTCATAATCGGCATAGATAGCATATACCGAACTACATCATCTTTGCATATGACAGTACATTCGGCCGATAGCAAGTAATATCTTAATTTGATACAAGAAAAGTATAAGCATAAACATAACTTTTCAATTGCCGAATACCTTGTTTCAGCATCCACTAGTTTTCTACATAGATAATAAATCACATGTTCTTTCCCTTCAAATTCATGAATTAGAGCCGAACCGATGACCATCCCATCGGTCGATGTAAACCCCTGGCCTAGTTTTCCATCATCGGCGAACCTATCCATTCAGACTCTTCATCAGAACCGACTGCTTGGATCGGTGGAATTTCATAATCGGCAACTTTGAGAAAATACTTCTCCCAAATCTCTCCTAAAATGCATCTGGTCCTTTCATAAGCATCTGCCTCTGCCGATGCAATAACATATGAAGAATCTCCTGGGACAATTTCAATCTTGTCACCTACCCACTGAACCAAGCATTGGTGCATTGTAGATGGGATACAACAATTGGCATGAATCCAATCTCTTCCCAACAGTAAATTATAAGCACCCTTTCCACTGATGACAAAGAAAGTTGTCGGCAAGGTCTTACTGCCGATGGTCAACTCAACGCATATGGCTCCCTTGACTGGAGACACATTTCCCTAAAAACCCTTTAACATCATATCGGTCTTGGTCAAATCTTGATCCCCTTTTCCAAGCTTCCGATAGACAGCATATGGCATAAACACCACCATCAACGAGTATCTTGGTCATCGGCTGCCCATCAACCCTACCTTTGACGAATAAAGCTTTAAGGTGCTACCTCTCTGTTGACGGTCCTTAAGTATCAAATTTAATTATCAAATAAATCAAGAAAAGGATCCAAATGAAATCAACATCTAGACTTAGGGTTCTATCTAATAGAATTCCACGAGTTTCGGTATTTGTCTATTTCTGCAGGGGGTTATCAGGAAATACGGAAGAAAGGCCCACACGTCGGGATTACATAGAGATATTTACAAGCCGCACAATTATCTTACATCTAGAAGACTCCAGAAGCCACGAGACCGAAGTGGAGGCGAAACGGGGCCAGGGGCAGGGCGCCCGCCCTGTTCCCCTGGGCGCCCGCCCCCTCTGAGAGTCCAATCAGGACTCTGCTTCGTGGGAGATCTCCACCGACCTAAAGGATCAAGGATAACCGTTCAATCTAAGTCGGTTTGATCCAATGGCCCATATTCACTTGAAGGGACTATAAAACCAGACCCCCTGGCCCCTGGAGGAGAGAGCCTCTCAACCCTAATTCATTATTCCTCAAGGGAGAAGAAGCCCCTGATCAAGATTAGAGCCACCACATCAATTAGACATCTAGATTAGTATAGCTACATAGGATTAGAACTAGAAGGAGTCAATCTTCGATTGGTTTCCGGATCTGTCAAGAGGATTCTTGGTAATTCTCTAATTGTGCTTCTAATTGCTTTCTAATTATCTTTGTTCTTCAATATTATGAATATGACTTTGTTCTACTTCAATATATTGCTTATGACTTTGCTCTACTTGTTTATATTCAAGATTATATTTTTCTTAGTTTATCATAGTTATGTACTTGGCTTAGTTAGATTGGATCTATATACATGCTTAGGATCGTATAGCGTTTATCCATCGGATCCATGGGTAAATGATAGATATTGTGTAGGCGTGGTGCTTATACCGTATTTATCTGTGATTGTACCCAATATGCCAGATCGTGGGGTAGTTTCTGATAGTGACAGCTTCATTGATTCTTATATAGTTCCCCTCTCGTGTATTGGGCTGGCAGAGCAACATTATTACAGGGGAGTGATTGCTATGTTTCACATTTACCTTGCTAATATCACTATGCATGGGCGTAGTCTTGTCACGCAATGATTGCTAAGTATGCTTGCACTAATTATGATAATGCTAGACTATATAGTTGAGAATAACTTATGGAATATTCTTGTAGTTCGTTCTAATTCCATGCTAATGACTTTCTAAAGTATCTAATTGAGGTGCTTATCATATTTATTATGTGGCTAGTTATGATTAGATTAATTATCTTTGTCACTATTCATTACTTTATATATCTTTTATGTGACACTTACCCCTATATGAAAGAGTTAGATAAATGTTCTCAATTATACATGCAATGATAGATGCTCAATCTCATATTCTATTCTGTAATCAATATTGATGATTGCTAATCCCTTCCCAGTGGTAAAAATATAAATAACGATACCTGGAATACTTCCCGGTTAAAATGCTACATCGGTATTAATCTGTGCGCTTGCAGATCCCATTCATTATTTATTTAGAAGAGCAATTGTAAATTTCAATACCGCGTCTCTCATGTCATGCTGGGGATGACAACTTGGCTTAAGTGGTATGAGGGATAGGTTTGGCATTTTTGGCACCGTTACTAGATTTAGAGAACTTAGTCTACTTTTGGTAATGATGTTAAGAATACCCAACAAGCATTTTTGGAGCCATTGCCGGGGAAGGTTGATTACTAATCAGGAATGGAATAAAAGATTTTGAGTTATCATTCACATCACTAATCTGATTGAGCTTATCTATTCTCTCATACAGATTTACCCCGATATTTTTCTATTTTATCTTATGCAGCGGAATGTATGAATAGAAGACATCTTCCAGGAAATTTTGTTGACAATCCCGAAGCATTATTCAAGAAGACGAGAGCCAAGCTCAAGAAGAGATCATCAACACTTCAGCAAGAAGCTTCATCCAATCAAGAAGATCACCGGAACTTGTCTTCAGAGTTCGAAGCCATGGCGAACAAATTAATCCGCGAGTTCTCAGCTCCCACTACGGACAACATCCGCACTGGACCTGCTGCAGAGATCGATTGCAACTTTGAGCTCAAGCCTGGACTTATCAACATGGTGCAATCCAACCAGTTCTGTGGGAAGGCACACGAAGATGCTAGTGCTCATCTACAACACTTCCTGGAGATTTGCAACACATTTACCATATCAGGAGTTTCCAAAGATGCTATACTACTTTGCCTCTTCCCATTCTCACTGTTAGGAAGAGCGAAGCAGTGGTTCTACGCTACAAAGGAGAAGAATACTACGTGGACACTCTGCTCAACAAACTTCCTGGCAAAGTTCTTTCCCATGGGCAAGACCAATGCTCTCAGTGGGAAGATTACAAGTTTTCAGCAACAAAATGATGAATCTGTTCCAGAAGCATGGGAGCGCTTTCAAGACTACATCCTAGAATGTCCCCATCATGGAATGGAGAGTTAGCTATTGATGCAGACGTTTTATCATGGGCTCGGCAACAGTGCCCGAGAAACCATGGATGCTGCAGCTGGAGGAGCATTCTTATCACTTACTATATCACAAGCCACAGCTCTTGTGGAGAAGATGGCGTCCAACCAAAGCTGGAATGAAGAGAGGACCCAGACATGCAACAGAGGTGGAGGTATGCATCAGCTGAAGGAGGTAGACATGCTGTCTGCAAAGCTAGACCTGCTCATGAAGAAGCTCGACGATAGAGCTGGAGATAAGAAGGAAGTGATGCACATCTACGACTCTCATATGACATGTGAGGAGTGTGGAGATACTGGACACTCACGCAACCACTGCCCTGAGATGCTTGAGGATGTGAACTACATCAACAACAACTACTACTACTACAACCGTCCTCAACAAAATCAAGGTTGGAATCAACAGAGGCCTAACTACTAAGAGAGGTGATCCAGGACACCCCGTCATCCCGATCTCCATCGGCATGGTGGACGTCCCAGAAGCACTCTGCGACTTTGGCTCCAGTGTCAACATTATACCAGGGTACTCTATGAGAAATTCTTTACATATCCTTTATTAGAAACAACCATGTGTTTGCAGTTTGCAGATCAGACGATAAGTATTCCAAAAGGAATATTGAAGAACCTTTGTGTCCAAGTTGGTACCTTGTATGCCCCAGCAGACTTCGTAGTAGTAGAGACCGGAAATGTTGAGAGGGCACCCATCATCTTAGGGAGGCCATTCTTGAACACCACGGGAGCTATCATCTACGCTAGCGCTGCCAAGATCAGTTTCTACATCAAAGGGAGGAAGGAGACATTTTTCTTCAAGAACAAAACTACACAAATCCCAGATCAATCCAGACATGAATCAAGGAAGAGGACCAACAGGAGGAACAGGAACAAGCAAGTGTGGACCGAGTCAGCTAAGATGGTCACTGTAGTTCATGGAGGCCAAGATCATCAACTTAAGTCACCGTTTTTGACCAAGAAGGACGACCCAGGAATGCCAAGCATCTATTGCTCAATAAATGGATACAGCTTCTACAAGACGTTTTGCGACACCGGATCGGGCGTCAACATAATGGCCGCAGTCACCTATCGCTCTTGTTCGGAACCATGCCACTAAGACCAACATACATTCAGCTCCAGATGGTAGATCAGACATTTCGAGAAGTTAAAGGAACAGTAACTGATGTCCTAGTCAAAATAGACGATCATTTTGTCTATATAGACTTTCAGGTTATTGACATGGGAGAAGACGAGTACGATCCACCCATCATCCTTGGAAGACTGTTCCTCAGCACCGTTAAAGCAATTATCTACATTGGAACTGGAGAAGTCCATATGCACTTCCCCTCAGAGAAGGTACGCCGTTATTTTACTGACCCTAACTATATCGTTGAAGAATCTAAGCAGGTAAGAAAACGACGCAACCGCAACCAGAGGAGGCAGATCATCAAGGACAGATGGGCAGACTATGAAGGAGAAGTTGTAAGGTCAGAAGACGTAGAGTTTAAACAGAATTATCCAGAGGAGACCGTAGCACCGAGTTAGGTATGGAAAGAGAAGATAACTATACATGAAGAGGAGGCACCGCCGGAAGTACCGACTACGCCACCCAACCAATTCGAGGACAATTAAGAAAACGGAGAGTCCCGTTCGGAGGACTTAAAAACACCGAACGCCTTGCCAAGAGGTAAACTTGGTAGTTATCCTTTCCCTTTCAAATTATGTCAACTAGTTTACTTAATTAGTTATAATCATACTATCCTAAAAAGAAAATAAAAATATGAAAAACAGTAAGCCCCATGTGCGTATACGAGTGGCATAAAACCCATAAGTACATTCACTGTGGTGGCATAAAAATAAAATAAATATTTCTTTTCTACTTTATAAAATGAAAATATAAAAATAGGGAGTAATAATTATTAAGGAGTCTCAACATGATAAAGGCTAGATATTTATGCTAACATTTAATCAGTTCCATAAGCTTTGTTGTCTATTTGAGCTCCACAGAATTTAAGAATCAAGAAGACTAGCAGACGGAGGACATTCTAATCGCTGTCAGAATGCTGCTGACTTTCAAATATACCTCTGCCACCTGTTAGCTACATCAAGAGAAATTACGTCAAAATTCAGCTTGGGGGAGAGCACCCCCATTTATCTCGATAAGTATTTGTATCTATCTATCTATCTATCTATCTATCTATCTATCTATCTATCTATCTATCTATCTATCTATCTATCTATCTATCTATCTTTATACTTATACTATATTAAAATATAAATATACATAAACTAGAAAAAACCAAATAAAGATTTTGTGCTTATATAAATATATGTCTTTCGCTTATTGTGTTTAATAAATAAATAAAGTGGCTATGCTAATCTGAATCTTAATAATAAAACTCTAGCATGGATATGATGAATAGTTGTTGTGCCTAATTTGCAAATTTGAAGTTCTCTCAAGTTTAGATATAACTTTTATAATTTAAAGCTTGCTCTAGACCTAAACTTGTGGGATGAAAACTTGATCTAAAGTCTAAGTTGTTAAAGGATACGATATGGGAAGGTTGAGCTGCTATTTATCTGTTCCTAGAGATGCTAGAATTCTGGAGAATTTTATCTTTGAAAAATCTTTAAAATGTTGCATGATGAGTTCCTGTATGATGAGAGTTTAAATTCCTACCACAGTCATATATACATGCTTGCTAGACTTTGAGCCACACATTTACTATTTACTGCTTATGAGCATTGAGTGTGGTCAAGCTGTGTAGACCCTTAGGAGCTTGTCATGTAGTTAAAATCAAGATTCACTTGCACATTCACTCATACATGCTACTTCTACTCCGAAAGTACCATCCACATATATCCACCCATTCTCATCTCCAGAACCACCTAAAAATATTCTACTCCTAATCCGGGAGAGAATAGTCAAAAATATTTCTGTTTTCCCCTATAAAATAAATGCTCAAGAAATCTTGTTACTACCACTTGATATATTATCTCAAGAGATGAGTGCTCTAAAAAAAGGAAATACGAGGAAATAAAAAGGGGCAAGTGCCCGGAACCTCGGAAGAAAAAAAAAGTGAGACAAGAGGTAAAAATGGACAAGTGTCCGACAGTAGAATTGGGGGTACAAGATACCCACATGAGAGAAAAGAAAAAAATATAGAGCATCTCATTCTCGTCATAAAGTTGCAAAAAGCAAGAAAGGTATGTATCCCCTCAAAGAGCAAAAGTAGAATTAGGCTTTCACCATTGTTATCACCATCATTACCATACATCATTCATTCGCCACACATGCACATCTTGATTTGACTTATTGATTTGTTTCTTTGGATCCATGGTTTGACTATACAATAAATGTCTTGTAAGTATGTATATTTTATCTCCCACCTATGAGCGCCAGATATTAAAGCCTTATTAGAGTAGGGTGAGAGATAAGATAATACCACTATGCTTTATACCACAAATACTACATATTTTGAGAGAAGGCATATACCATCACTGCCTTGGTAAGGATCCAGAAATACCACAAAAGAGAGATTTGAGAGAATCATACAAGGAATCTCTGAGTTTTATTTGAAAATCTGCAAAAACACCAGAGCTATAGCTAATCAAGAACAAGAGACATGGCACTTGACTAGACTGTTCTATCTTTTAACTACTCAAGACAGAAGTGACGGTTACAAGTCCCATGGTGAAGGTAAAGTAAGTAAGTTTTAAGTCTTGACAGTTTACTCTAACTCAGAGAAGAGATCTTATTTAAAAGCATGTGTACCGTCAATTTTTAAAGATTGCAACAACTTATGATCCATAGCTGAGTCTATCCTTGCTCAGGGACGAGCAAGAGGTAAGCTTGGGGGAGTTTGTTGACGGTCCTTAAGTATCAAATTTAATTATCAAATAAATAAAGAAAAGGATACAAATGAAATCAACATCTAGACTTAGGGTTTTATCTGACAGAATTCCACGAGTTTTGGTGTTTGTCTAGTTCTGCAGGGGGTTATCAGGAAATACGGAAGAAAGGCCCACACGTCGGGATTACATAGAGATATTAACAAGCCGCGCAAATATCTTACATCTAGAAGACTCTAGAAGCCACGAGACCGAAGCGGAGGCGAAACGGTGCCAGAGGCAAGGCGCCCGCCCTGTTCCCCTGGGCGCCCGCCCCCTCTGTGAGTCCAATCAGGACTCTGCTTCGTGGGAGATCTCCACTGACCTAAAGGATCAAGGATAACCGTTCAATCTAAGTCGGTTTGATCCAACGGTCCATATTCACTTGAAGGGACTATAAAACCAGACCCCCTGGCCCCTGGAGGAGAGAGCCTCTCAACCCTAATTCATTATTCCTCAAGGGAGAAGAAGCCCCTGATCAAGATTAGAGCCACCACATCAATTAGACATCTAGATTAGCATAGCTACATAGGATTAGAACTAGAAGGAGTCAATCTTCGATTGGTTTCCGGATCTGTCAAGAGGATTCTTGGTAATTCTCTAATTGTGCTTCTAATTGCTTTATAATTATCTTTGTTCTTCAATATTATGAATATGACTTTGTTCTACTTCAATATATTGCTTATGACTTTGCTCTACTTGTTTATATTCAAGATTATATTGTTCTTAGTTTATCACAGTTATGTACTTGGCTTAGTTAGATTGGATCTATATACATGCTTAGGATCGTATAGCGTTTATCCATCGGATCCATGGGTAAATGATAGATATTGTGTAGGCGTGGTGCTTATACCGTATTTATCTGCGATTGTACCCAATATGCCAGATCGTGGGGTAGTTCATGATAGTGACAGCTTCATTGATTCTTATATAGTCCCCCTCTCGTGTATTGGGCTGGCAGAGCAACATTATTACATGGGAGTCATTGCTATGTTTCTCATTTACCTTGCTAATATCACTATGCATGGGCGTAGTCTTGTCTCGCAATGATTGCTAAGTATGCTTGCACTAATTATGATAATGCTAGACTATATAGTTGAGAATAACTTAGGGAATATTCTTGTAGTTCGTTCTAATTCCTTGCTAATGACTTTCTAGAGTATCTAATTGAGGTGCTTATCATATTTATTATGTGGCTAGTTATGATCAGATTAATTATCTTTGTCACTATTCATTACTTTATATATCTTTTATGTGACACTTACCCCTGTATGAAAGAGTTAGATAAATGTTCTCAATTATACATGCAATGATAGATGCTCAATCTCATATTCTATTCTGTAATCAATATTGATGATTGCTAATCCCTTCCCAGTGGTAAAAATATAAATAACGATACCTGGAATACTTCCCGGTTAAAATGCTACATCGGTATTAATCTGTGCGCTTGCAGATCCCATTCATTATTTATTTAGCAGAGCAATTGCATATTTCAATACCGCGTCTCTCATGTCATGCTGGGGATGACAACTTGGCTTAAGTGGTATGAGGGATAGGTTTGGCATTTTTGGCACCGTTACTAGATTTAGAGAACTTAGTCTACTTTTGGTAATGATGTTAAGAATACCGAACACTCTCATCATTGGCGGGCTTTTCAAAGATAGCTGTCATCGGGTCAAGAGCCAACTGAGCTATCTAGTCGGGGAAATCTATCTCCTCATCATCACTAAACGGTGCAAGGAATTCAATCAGCAACATAAACACCTTGTTAACATCTACCGATGGGCCTTTTCCCTTGGGGTCTGCTGCTGTCGATCTCCAGACTTTTCCCCTACTCAGTTATTCTTGTCACTCTCGATGTAGCCTTCTTTTCTGTGTCCTTGTCAACCCCTCTGGATACCATGGGGGAAGTTGTGGTTGCCTCACCAAAATATGAACTCATCGGGAACTCGCGCATCCGCCATCTCCTCAAGTTCCTCTTGATTTCTAGGAAAATAGCCGACACGCTCACCGAGCCTATCATGCACACTGTTTCTGCCCCCCAGTCGATCGTGAACTGATGTTCTTCCTCTAATCGGCCCACCAAAATGCCGATTATCACCTTGATATTGCCGATTTAGTCTATCGTGCCGATTATAACCATTGCACTTAGGGCAGTCTCTAACAATTGGTAACTTGATATTTTGCTCCCAACAGTGGATGAAGAACGGGCAATTCCAATGATCTCTATGCCGATTCCACTCTTGTCGGCGTCTTTCTTCTTCTCGGCGGCGATCTTCCTGCTAGCGACGGTATCAATCTTCACGCTGCTGCCAGGTTTCCTGATGTCTCCTATGAGTAATCACAATACCAGATCGAGGAGGTTTTCTAGAACTGGTACCTTCTTGGATCAAGCCCTTGCCTTTGGCGTCATCGGCAGTGATCTGGTGCTGAGGATCCACCGATGCGCTCTTCTCAACTGCTTCCGAAGTCAAGACTTTAGTCTTTCCCTTAGCATCCAACATATTTGCGGGGAAAGCATGCTGATCGATCTTCATCGGCTTCTGAGTTTTGGAGCTATCCAATTTAATCCTCCCAGACTCTATAGCAGATTGCAGCTGTTGTCTGAACACTTTGCATTCATATGTACTATGAGATGTTGCATTATGCGATTTGCAATACTTAATCTTCTTCAACTCTTCTGCCGATGGAATCACATGGTTGGGTGACAATTTAATCTGTCCCTCTTGAAGCAGAAAGTCAAATATCCTATCGGCTTTTGTGATGTCAAAAGCAAACTTTTCTGGCTCTTTATGGCCAAAAGGACAAGACATCGGCTTCTTATTTTCACCCATTCTGCCAAGCCGATGACTGGTTCTTCATTAGAATCTGAGCTTGTTACCTCATCAACAAATGACACTTTTTTGTTCCATGCTCTCTTAGGCTCAAAAGCTTTTATATCTTGGTCAGAAATCCTTTGTACCAAATGACTTAGACTCTCAAACTCTTGGGAAGCATATTTGTCGTTGATATGTGGTAACAATCCTTGGAAAGCCAAATCGGCTAACTGCCGATCATCCAGAACCAGACTATAGCATTTATTCTTGACGTCCCGCAGTCTTTGCACAAATCCTTCAACCGATTCATCATTGCGTTGCCTTAGCCTGACTAAATCGGTAATCTTCTTCTCATGAACTCCAGAAAAGAAGTATTTATGAAACTGCTTTTCTAGATCGGCCCAAGTAATTACTGAGTTTGGAGGCAATAAAATAAACCAAGTGAAGGCCGATCTAGATAAAGATGATGAGAATAAACGAACCCTTAACTAATCTCTGTTAGCAGCTTCCCCACACTAGATGATGAACCTGTTAACATGTTCCATGGTTGACGTGTCATCCTGTCCAGCGAATTTGGTGAAATCCGACACCTCGTACCAATTTGGAAGCGGAATTAAGTCATATGCAGGAGGATACGGTGTCCGATAAGAATAAGTGTTGGCTTTGGGTTTTATCCCAAACTGATCTCTCATCACCTCAGCTATCTTATCGGCCCAATAGGCATCAGCATCCTACCGATGAGCGGGTTGCAGATCTGACACCTGCTGATAAGCTTCCACGTGCCTCTGCGGTGCACGATATCCAGGGAACATAGCATTAACCATCGCCTGTTGGCCACCAACTTGCGGAGCAAGATTCATAGGCTGATTGACCAATCCTTGATTCTGAAACCCAAGTTGCATTGGTCCCTGCTGAAAGCCCATAGCCTAATGATTCTGCTGAGGTATTTGCGGAAAGACAAACTGCCCTGTCCATCCATTGTTAACATTCATCGGCGTGGGTCCTGCCGATGGCTGATAATTGGGCATTATCATTGAATTGACATACCCTGGTTGTGTCATAAACCTTTGATGCATCGGCAGTGGATCTGCCGATGTGTTAGGCATCTGGAATGTTGGGATCTGAGAATTCCCAGTAAAAGGTCTTGCAGTGGTAGTTGTAGAATACTGAGGGTTCTGAGTCATCAGAGATACTGGGGGTGCCGATGTCATAGGAGCCTTGCCTATCATGTCAGCCACTTGAGATGTCCTAGAACTATTTGCACCAAAGTCCGGGGGCATACCATATCCCCACCAGTTGGGATGAACTTGACAATTTTTAAGCACAAACCCTGACATTGCCGATGCCAATAGATCTGTAGCAAGTTGGATTTGTCCCTCTGATGTTGCTGGATTAGTCGTCATCGGTGTGCGTGGAGGAGAAGTAACCTCTGTACCCGCAACGGCTAGAGTAGCTGATGGAGCCGTCACCGATGATGATCTTGGCTGATGATAGGCCGGGCCCACATAAGCTGGTGGTATCTGTCTTTCTTTGAAACTTCTAGCCACAACATTGAAAACTGTATTGGACAACACACTAGACTGATTGATTAGAGTGCGATTAATAGCATTGTCAACCATCTCTTGTAGTTTACCAGGATTAGCTTCAAAAGTGATTTGTCGAGGCATCGACAATGCTTCCTTTTGGATCACCTCACCGCTCATGTTGACGCTGAAGGACTTTAAACATAGCTGCTTGTACTCCTCCATAGCTTTTGCCATAGCTTGCTTCTGTTCATCTCTGAGATTGGCTTCGGCTATGGCAATGATATTTTCAGTATCGAAATCGGTGTTCAACATGTTGATCTTGATGATGAATCTGAATCTGTCCCACCGGGCGTGCCAAAAGATGTGTTGATGCAAAAACGTTTCTTGATACGACATATTGTCCCGATCTTCACGACGTAGGATGAACACCGATAACTAGCTGAAGAACAGCCGGATAACTTGCTGCAAGCAGCGATAACTAGTGCAACCTGGCAAATAAAACTCGAAGCCAACCACCGTATTTAACCGGCAATCTGAATCGAGTATTCGCCCAACCACACTCTCAAAGAACCAATCAACACAACCTACAATCAATCAAGGAATACCTTGAAGGGAGTAGGAGCACCAATTGGGAGCGGATGAAGCCGCCGCCTATGTAATCCCGCGAGAAAATCACAAGAGCAAAGGGGTAGAGATCACTCTCTGAATTTGTTAGCACGCAGCTGAACAAAGTGGTTCTGTATTTCAATTATCAAAGTCTTAGATTACAATGAGTCTTAGGGTGTATTTATACTAGCAACAGCTCTGCTAGATAGGTATGAAAACGAAATAGAGTTTCTGAGGGAAGACAATGTGAAAGGTCCCCTCGAAATGGATTCCCGAAGTGGCTTCGCGTGACTGTTGGCCTCCAGAGCAGTTTTCAATAAACTGACCATAACTTTTTATTGGAAGTCCAAATGCTGAACCATTTCTTGGGTGTGAAACTAGACTCCAAGAGCTTTCCATCAATGTATGCCATGCACCACGAAACTCTGTAGATTGGTACAGTTTTACTTGGCAAGTTGTACCAACATTCTGTCACGACAGACTGTTGACCTTCTGAGGAGTCTGTACTAATTCTGGTCTGCAGGCAATGTGGGGTATCCAAACTGGTCGCTACTAGATTCATTGGAAAGTAGACTCGTCAAGCTTTCCAGCAAGTGCTCATGGACCTTCATAGCTTTTGTGAGTAAAGAGTTATGAAGATTTCTTGCACTGGTCCGTTTTTGACTTCCACTAGTCCGTTTTTGACTTCTTCTGGAACTTGCACTGGTCCATTCTTCAGGGTCCGATTCATCCTTCTCTTCTTCTATATACCTGAGTACAATCAAGGTACAACACATAGGTAGTATATAATTCCGATTAATATTAAAATGAATATCACAAAGTAGCGCGTGGACCTCTTGTTGTAGCTTCTTTGCACGACTACGTGTAATCGGTCCATCGATGACTTGGGCTGGTGTCGGTGTAGGTGAAACTTGAGTGGGTGTAGCTTGACTTGGAGCTTGTGGCATCTTGCTTGGTGATGTGGTCATATCATCCTCCCCCCTTGAAAAGGAGTCGTCCTCGACTCTAAAGTGTCTTCACTTGTGAATGGTGAGAGATCCGCAACATTAAAGGAGTTGCACACGCCATAACTTGCAGGAAGATCAATCTTGTATGCATTGTCATTGATCTTCTCAAGAACACGAAATGGACCATCTACTCGTGGCAGCAATTTTGATTTGCGCTGCTGAGGAAAGCGATCCTTGCGCAAGTGTATCCACACCAAGTCCCCGGGTTCAAATAACACCTTCTTCCTATGTTTGTTCATACTTGCAGCCTTGCGTCCTGCCTTGAGTTCCATTGCTTCCTTGGTCTTCTCGTGTACCTTCTTGATGTATGCAGCACGCTTGGAGGCTTCCATATTGATTCTTTCCTGCAATGGAAGGGGCAACAAATCTATCAAAGCAATAGGTTTGAACCCATAAATAATTTCAAAAGGACACATATTAGTGGTAGAGTGTACTTCCCTGTTATGTGCAAACTCCACATGTGGCAAGCATTCCTCCCAAACCTTCAGGTTCTTTTTCACCATTGTTCACAGCAACATTGACAATGTGCGATTCACTTTCTTAGATTTCACAATGTATGAAAATGTTTCGATGAACTCATCCCATTTGGCATGACGACGGTTCAGTTTTGCCTGTCCTTTCAAGTATTTCAAAGCTTAATGATCAGAGTGAATAACAAATTATTTTGGCCATAAGTAGTGCTGCTATGTTTCAAGCACACGTACCAAAGCATATAATTCTTTATCATACACAAAATAATTGAGTTGAGCACCTCCTAGTTTTTCACTAAAATATGCTACAGGTTTTCCTTGTTGCACTAAAACTCCTCCTATCCCAATTCCACTAGCATCACATTCTATTTCAAAAGTTTTAGTGAAATCAGGAAGAACAAGTACAGGTGCTTCAGTCAAACGTGTAACACTCCTAGTGTTAGCTTGCATGTTAACCATGAGCATTGCATCAACATAAGCATCATCATGATCACTCATGAGCATCATACCATGATCACATGCCATTTGCTATATGCACTACATGATTAAATTGCTTGTGTGACTTGAATTGAGTGACTATAAGGGGTAGCCAATGCAAACAATTGTTTATTGTCTTCCAAAATACCTCAATCATGTTTAGATTATCATTTGGAGCAAAGTTCATGTTGAAGGTTTTGGCCAAAAATGCCCCTAGGTTATGGTTAACCCTAGAATGACCTTTTTGACCCTCCTAGACCTCTTTTCAAAGATGTTTTATGAAAGTAATGTTAGAGACCTTGCATGTCTGTGACACCTGAAGCAAAGTTGTAGAGAATTTCATAAGCTACAAAAGTTATGTTGATGACTTTTTAAAAAAGCTTAGAACACATCCAAAAATTGCTCACAAGCCAAAAATCAGGGCTGATTTCACACTTAGCCAAATTTGGCTAAGTGTTGAGTCACGCAGTTTTGAGGTAGGGTTATTTGGAGCTTTGTAGTTTGAAATCCAGACCGAGTTAGGCTTTGATCTTGTAATCAAAGTTGTAGAACTCATGTAGCTCTGTCCAGAGGATCAAATCCCAGCCAAAACCACCGAGTGAGCTGAGAGTAAAACGTCGACGAACTTCGGGATTCAGTCACTGGCCATGGCGACTGAATCGCCCGATTCAGTTTGGACAGACGCCGCCCGCCGCCGTGTGTCCGGCCACCTGTCGACCGTACGCCGTCGACGACCCCGCCTGTCAGCTCCCACGGCGTCTCCAAGTCGCCACGCACCGAGTGGACGCCTCAGACGCGCTCTCCACTCGCTCAGCGCAGCACATTTCGCTCCGCCGTCGCCTCGGTGAGCTGCGCCGCGCTTCGGCGAGCTTTTCCGGCCATTCCACCGCGTCTCCGGCCAAGCCAGCCCGCCCAGAGCTCCGCCTTGACCTCTCTGGTTCACCTCTGGCCGTGATTCTTCTTCCTATAGCTTCGCCTTGAGCTACTCTTGCTCGTCCGCAAGCTCTACCGCGTCGCCATTGCCTGGATCCGCCGGCGTAACGCCGCGCAGCGCCGCCGCTCCGCCATTCCTGACGGCGAGCACCTTAGGGTCCAGTAGAGCACGGGTAAAGTAGGTCAACAGAGTCGCCTTGATGAGAGGAACACGTAGGTGCCCTTGGATCCGGTGGAAACCTCGCCGTCGTTGAGCTTCGCCGGCGACGAGCTTCTCCCCTGTCTCTGTCTCACTGACGCGCGGGTCTCGGGTGTCAGCCTCTCCTCTCCCACCCCTCTGGTTCACTGTTTTACAGAGCCTGTGCTGTTTTTGAAAAATTCATATCTGAAGTTGTAGAGATCCAAATGTGGTGATTCCAATTTTTCTAGGTTCTAGCATAAGTCTAGTTTTTAATAAAAATATGAAACATGCCATGTTTTTGCAGAAATAAATAGATATAAATTAATCTTGGTTTTTCAGTGGGTAATTATATCTTGAGATCTATTGATCTGCTGTCCATGCAAATTTAGGAAGTTGTTACTTATGATATGGGTAGTCTCTGATAAATTTATCATGATTTTTGGAAGCTTGGTTGAGGAGTTAAAAATAATTCTTGCTTAAATAGGAGTTTCTTGTGATATTTTTAGTAATTAAGTTATAACACCTTTTGTGATGAAACTTGCTGACTGTTGTACTTATGTGTAGACAAAGCTAGGAAAAATCTGAAATCTGTTGTTTGACACTTTTTGATGAGGTTTCATATTTATGCCTTGCATGCCTATACTAGCTTGTTATTTCTATACCTCACAATGTGTATGTGCAAATGTTCTGAAAATTTTACAGTGATCTTATGATAGCATATGTGGCTTGCTGTAATTTTCTTAGGATTTTTAGAACACTTGGAGTATATGCTCATTAAATCACCTTAATAATTAAATAAATGGAAAAGGTGATGATAGAAATAGTTTTAGACCTTGCCATGATGTTTTCTGGTGTTTCTTAGATATGTTCTATCTACTAGTGCAATGGGATTGTTCCTTTGATACATTCTCAACATGTGCAAAATATTATTTTTGGCTATTTATGCCTTTCCTAGAGCATTTCTGTGTAGCTGACAGCTAATGCTTGAGAACTAATTAAAGATATTATTTTCTGGGAAACTTGTCGACAACAAACTTGTAGCTAACTTACTGATCTACTTCGTGTCCAAATTTCATGGCATTTGGTTGAGGCGTTTGAAAGTTATGCATATTTCAAGTAGCTGCTGCAAAGTGCTTGCTCTCTGGAATTTCCAGAGCAGCCAGACAACTTTGTATGTTTTAGCATATTTTGGTTGGGAATCGTGCTGAGATGTCTAAAAGTGAATTGTAGACAATTTGTTAAGCTTTCCAGAAAGTATTTACTTACTTAGTTTGGCCAACCGATGCTTAAGTTATAGCTGAAACTTTTGACTGGTTGGTTTGTCTACTAAACCAGTGGCTGAGTAGGAGTAGCTAAAATTCGTGTAACTTGTCTATTTAGTCTCTCTACCAGAGAAGAAGTATGCACTCACTCGTTATTCCATGATTCACTTAATCTTAGAAGTTTATGCTCGTGTTATGCCTTGTTTATGTTCTTTTTACTCCCCATCATGACATCATGCATCATATGTGCATTCTCTGTATTCATCTCCTTGTCATGCATACCTAGGTGTACCCAAGGGCGTGACGGTGCTGGAGTACGAGTTGCCGGAGCCGGAAGGACAGCAAGGGGAGCTACCTCAAGGAGCTGAGGAAGAGGAGAACTTGCCGGAGTGCCCTGACCATCGTCCCTCTACTTACATCGAAGGAAAGCACCGGAGCATTATAAGCCTCCTACTATTTTGTTATCATGTTCAGCTATCAAATAACTATGGTTATATATTGTTGCATTAAGTGGTAGGCATTGATATGACACCCTTGCTGCATAATGACTACCTTGTCCACCTTAAACATTACCAAAGTAGGTCTAGGGTCGAAGTAATGCTTAGCCATGCTTAGCTCGGTAGAAGCCGGGTGATTTCCTGTCACCTGCGAGAGTTAGGTGGATGATGATCACGGTTGGCTATATTGCTATCGTGGAGATAACCAGGTGCTAAAAATGAACTTGAGACCGGGCGGGATGAGGATAGTGCAGCAACTAGGCATGGAGGTCTTGGGTGTGAATCTATCCCCGTCTGTGTCGTTTAAGGACCGAATCGCTGTACGTCCCCGTGTCATGTTGAACGCATGCCTATCACTTAGTTGGCCGGCTAAGTCGTTCCGACCGCGAAGCCTACGAGTGCAACTCAGGCCGGATACCCCGTTCTATATGAGTGCGCACCCTGGTTGGTAGCAAGGTTGTGCGGGGAGTCAATGGTGTAAGACCGAGGTGTCAGGTTAGAGTCCTGACCCTGGCAGATTGGCGGTCCCTGGGGGTGCGGCGCTGGACGGACCCGCGAATTGGTCCGGAGTTGTGCTAAAGGTGATCCGAGCTGCCGTCATGAAGTATGCTTGGGTGAGTGTTAGGAATACCCTCCAGCTGGATATGAATTGATTCGAATCGCCGTCTCTCCCGGATAGTGAGAACTTGACTTGGGCAGCGGCAACGTAGACTTTACTAAATAAACTTAATGGTTATGATGAGAATGATGATGGCTATGTGATAATCCGGATATGGTTATTATTGTAATGCTTAAATACACAAGTGTATGCTTAGAACAGGTGCTAATCTAGTGGATAGTTGCTAAGTAATGAACTTGCTGCTGAAATATGATAAATGAGTTACTTACAACAAAGGCTTTTATGCAAAAGGCGAGTCAAACCAGTCCACAAAGATCAACCTCGCATACTCTTGAGTATTTAAGCTGAGTACATTCTCGTACTCAGGGTTTTATTTACCCCTGTTGCAGATGATGTCGTCTATCAAGGCTATTGCGCTAACTGTCATCACCCAAGTGCGGATGATGAATAGATCATGGGCTTGATCACTCTTCTACCTTCAGTTATGCTTTTGTTGGGACTTGACCATGGAACTGGCATGTATTATAAACTGAGTTGATGTTGTTTCAAAACTACTTTGTTTCCGCTACTGCTATGGTTTGTAATAACCACCTTAAACTCTGATGTGATGTAAAACTATGTTCTGTGATGAATGTTGTAATCTGTGATGGTGATGCTTGATCATGTACGATCTTGGTTGTATGTTGGTTGAATCGAGGTCTTTTGAGATCTCGTCAGACTACCGGGTTTATATGGGTTCAAGTCCATTGGCTTGACTGCCTCCGTGGTCGCTAATTCACTTGAATTCTTATAAATTGGACGGTTCTGTTACAGCTGGCATCAGAGCAAGATTAAGCATTTAACCATCATAGATGTATTTAAAAACAAATGAATTTGGTTTTCCCAAGCTAATTTGGCAAAATTAGGCTATATGTAGGGCTGTTTTAAAAATGTTTTGATAACTTATACCATGCCAGTGGTCGTACCCTTTATGCCCATATAAGGACTTCTAGGTGGCTTAATATTACTAACATGGGGGTTTTTCCTTTCGTCGTCCATATGGCGTGTAATTATATGGATACCGCTTACTTAAGTGGTAATGAATGGATCACATACCTCTACGCCATGGTAAGCTTGTTTGTTTTCTTTCGTCGTCCATACGGCGTGAAATTGTATGGATGCCACTTGCTTGAGTGGTAATGTATGGATCGATATGCCTCTACGCTACGGTAAGTGTGAGCTGTGAGAGCATGACCGTCCAACCGTCGGTCTAGGGGAGTGTTAACTATGGTTACTGGAATATTTACATGTTTCACACATGTATATATGAAGGTACTTAATTGTGGGTAGTAGGTGCAGCCATGTATACATATTTGATGTATAGGTGGGTGTATCCAAAATGGATAGTGTGCTGCGATATATGTTCGGGAATATATATCGGAGTACCTAGCTTGATTGCTATTGATTGGATTTACATTCCTGCACATATACTATTGTGGGGCTGGGCTGAAATGGAATCTTCTGCAGGTACCCTAACAACGAAACGTGTAGACCGCATAGTTGCGTAAAAAGAGTGCACGTATGTATGCCACCGACTATACCGTTAGAACTTTCTTCTAGGAATGGAAAGGACGTATGGAACGTGCATGCATCATGAATCATTCATACATTCTTTATGCAATACTTGGGTATTAAATTCTGAAAATATGATTCTTTATCTCTCCTTGTAATTAATCTCCCTTACTCAAATGTGGTCTTTCTACAGATGGCAGCCCCGCACGCGAGTGAGACTTTCCTAGACATGTTTGGCACTCCTACTTTGTTGTGGAGGGTGCTAAGTTCAGTTGGATATGAGGAACCACCTAAGTACACTTGGACCGAGGCTGAGCATGCAGGGGCTTTGCCCTGGGTAGATGTCCAAATTACAGTTCCCCCTTGTCCAAATAACCCACAGTGGCTAGGTTGGTTAGTTGACTGTGATGGCCAAACTCCTTGGGAGGGTGCCCAAGTAGCAGCCCTGGAGGTTTTGCTAGAGATTTGCCAAGAGCATGGTGATGAGCTAGTGAATGGCCCAGCGGGATCCGTTCCCAGAGTGAGTGTGACTGACACATTTGTGTCCCAGGTTGGGAATGAGTCTTTAGAGATGAGAGAAACCTTGCTAGGATATAGCTCTAGCCCTGCCATGAGTGCCATGCTAGCGGTGCTTAAGCTGTACTATGTGCGCCAGGACACCTACATAGACGCTATGCTAGCGCTCCAACAAGCACAAGTTGGGTAGCGCAAACTGCGCAAGCGAGTGCGCAAGCATCGCAAGGCTTTTATGAATGCACAAGCTGAAATCCAGAACTATCACACCGCTTTGCAAGCCCGCCGCAACCAAGTTGATAACGCAGTTAGAGAGCGCAATGAAGCACAAGCCCGCATGATGCAAATGATTAGAGAGAGAGATGAGGCTATGCGCTTGGCTGAAAATAGAGAAGCTGCTAGAGTCAGAGCCTTGTTCCATGCTGAAATGAGAGAGGAAGAGCTGATTACTAGGATTGCTGAGCTGCAGTTAGATGTCCATCGCTTAAATAATATCATAAATCCTATTCCGCATCCAGCCCCTTTTAATTAGGAAGAAGTTCCTAGTGAGGAAGATCAGGATGATGGCATCATCTCTAATGGAGAATCTGAGGAAGATATGTAGTCTAGCAATAAAATCTATGATCATGTATCAGTTTCCATCTCTTTATGTAATGGACATGTAATCTGAAATTTAGTTGAGACTCTATGTATTTGGCCATGGCGCCCCTCCTGTAAAACTTAAGTTGTGGCAGTGACTCTGTGTAACCCTATGCACTCAATCGTGATGCTCCATGTTTATGTTGAGCTTAAATAAATTTCTGCAGTGACTTTAATTCTTGTGGAGTGTGGCTGTGAATGATCGCGAGAATAACCAAGTGCTGCGGATGATATTCTCTTGTTGTACATGGATTATTGCGCCTTAATTTATGTGAATTTACTTTATTAAATTCCGTATGGCAGCAATTGAAGTTCATGACAATCATCTCTGTTATCCTAAACGATCACTTGGTATGCCTTGTGCAGATGGCTCGCAATACTCGCTCCGGTCACAACGAGGTGCCGCCACCACCACCTCCTCCCCCGCCTACGCCTACTGAGCTATTGGCAGCTCTTGTTGAGGGCCAGCGAATGCTCAATGAGGCAATGCAAACTATGGCGCAGCAGAACCAGGGTGGTCGCCATGCCTGCCAAGGCGGAGAGGCAAATCAGTATAGCAGTTTCAAGGATTTCTAGGACACCAAGCCGCCGCTTTTCAAGGAGGCCGTTGAACCTTTAGAAGCTGATGAATGGCTCAACACTCTCGAGCAGAAGTTCCGGTTGCTGAGGATGACCGAAGAGCTAAAGGCGGAATATGCAGCCCACCAGTTGGAGGGCAAAGCGGGTGTTTGGTCGAGTCATTACAGGACTAGCTTGCCCGCCAATGCTGTTGTAACCTGGGACCAGTTCCAAACTGCTTTCAGGAACAATTATATTCCACAAGGCTTAATGACTATCAAGCACACCGAGTTCATAAACCTGAAGCAAGGCACTAAAAGCTTAACTGAGTATCTTCATGCTTTTAACAACTTGTCTCGCTATGCTCCTGAGATGGTTGACACCGAAGCCAAGAAGCTCCCTAGTTTTAAGAGAGGGTTGGGACCCAAGTTGTCCAAGAACATGGCTGGTAACAAGAGTACCACTTTTAATGAGTTTGTGAGTGATGCATTGACTCAGGAAAATTCTAATGTTGTGTATGCCGCGTCCAAGAACCGCAAGAGGGCGTATGAGGCAGGTGCTTCGCAGTCCAAGGCTCCAGTGGCAAGCAAGCCGGCCTATCGCCCACCCAATGCTGTGACAAGGTACAGGCCGCCGCAGAAAAAGTCCAATGTGAAGACGGGAGTTCGCAAGTCCTTCACAGTTGCTCTCCCAAGAGGCGCCACGGGTCAAGGAGGTCCCAAGACTCCTCCTGATAACCGTCCCTGCTTTAATTGCAAGCAAGTTGGTCACTGGGCGAGAGATTGTCCTTATCCTAAGAGATATGCTGTGGCTGGAGGCAATAACCGTATGGGTCGAGTGCACTATACCACCATTGAAGAAATTCCAGAAGGTGAAGTGGTCACGGCTGGTATGTTCCTTGTAAATCAACACCCTGCAGTTGTCTTATTTGATTCTAGAGCTTCACATTCATTTATGAGTCAAGCATTCGCATCTAAGGATAGGCAACATGTAATCGACCTTGATAGTGGAAAATTTTGCATTAGTGCTGCTGGTAATCAAATTGCTACAAATCAAGTAGTGAGAGATGTACAAATTGCCATAGAAGGGCGTAATTATTCAGCAAATCTTGTGATCTTACCGGGCTTGGGAATAGATGTTATCCTAGGAATGAAATGGATGAGTGATCATGGAATGTTAATAGACACTTCAACTAGGGTCATTATGTTGAGGGAGCCTGATAGTAAGGAAGCTTTCTTAGTTCAACTCCCTAGAAGCAATGACATCCGTCACGCGGCCAATGCTATTCGACCACTCACTATAGCAGAAATTCCGGTAGTGTGTGAGTTTCCGGATGTTTTTCCAGAGGACCTGCCCGGGTTGCCGCCGGACAGAGACATTGAGTTTAAAATTGATCTAATTCCGGGTACCGCACCTATCTCTAGAAGGCCATACCGAATGCCACCCAATGAATTGGCAGAGTTGAAAAAGCAATTGCAAGAGCTCCTAGGGAAAGGTCTTATTCGGCCTAGTTCTTCTCCATGGGGTTGTCCGGCTCTCTTTGTCAAGAAGAAGGACAAGTCTCTACGTATGTGTGTAGAGTATCGTCGGTTGAATGTCGTGACTATCAAAAACAAGTATCCACTGCCTCGCATTGATATCCTGTTTGATCAATTAGCCAAGGCCAAAGTATTCTCCAACATTGATCTGCGATCTGGGTATCATCAAATCAAGATCCGACCTGAAGACATTCCTAAAACGGCTTTCTCTACCAGGTATGGGTTCTTTGAGTATTTAGTCATGTCCTTTGGTCTGACTAATGCCCCTGCTCATTTCATGTACCTGATGAATTCGGTGTTCATGCCCGAACTGGATAAGTTTGTGGTGGTGTTCATCGATGATATATTGGTATACTCTGAAAATGCACAAGAACATGAGGAGCACCTTCGAATTGTACTCACTAGATTGCGAGAACATCAGCTTTATGCCAAGTTCAGCAAGTGTGAGTTTTGGCTGAAGAAAGTGCCTTTCCTAGGCCATATTTTATCCGAAGAGGGTATTTCTGTTGACCCGTCAAAGGTGCAGGAGGTTCTAGACTGGAAGGCCCTGACTTCAGTGCACGAAGTCCAGAGTTTTCTCGGTCTAGCTGGTTATTATCGTCACTTTATTCTAGACTTTTCCAAAATAGCTAAGCCTATGACCAAGCTACTGCAAAAAGATGTGAAGTTTGTATGGTCCGAGGAGTGTGAAGTTGCTTTCACCACTTTACGCCATTTGCTGACCACCGCTCCTGTTCTGGCATAGCCTGACATTGAAAAGCCATTTGATGTCTTTTGTGATGCATCTGGCACTGGCCTAGGTTGTGTGCTTATGCAAGAAGGCCGAGTGTCGAGGGTATCGGTAAGGGGTACCCTCAGCGATGCGCATTACGAGATTGCCCGTACGCAGGTCGAGGCCCTCAATTCGACGATCTAATCTTACGTATGCGCCGCCATCGACGGCCGCAACCACGAAGACGGAACTAGCGTCGAGCGAATCGATCGGGCATCGAGCGCCGGTTACCGTCGAATACGGAACAGGCTCACGCGACCCGGGGGGCGTCGAGCGCAAGGACGCCGCCCGCCGCCTGATGCGCGCACGCGGGCCGGAGCATTAAATGCGCCTGATGCTTCCCCACCTAACACACAGGTCACGGGAAGTGTGATAGGGAACAGGCTTCCGTCCCATCGATCTTTTTGCAGCCTTCCCGCCGAACGACACAGGGCACGACAGGGCGCGGGAAACAAGGATGGGACGTCTAATCGGGACCCCCTCGAGACGTCTAAAGTCAGCGCTCCGGATATCAGCACAATGTACGGCATCTGACCCTCGACCAGACAGAGATCTTTCGAGGGGACGGGTTGGGCGTCGACTGGCTACATCCCAACCACTCTGCCGGATTCGCCGCCGGATCGTACAAGCGTGCATCCGTCGAACCAATCCAAGACGGCGCGCAGAGCGGAATGCAGGGACACGCGTAATCATCACCAGGCTATTAAGACGGGACGGCTCGAGGCCATGCCGGTACGGAAGCCTCGAGTAGGTCAGCGCTCCATACTGCTATCGACTTCTATTCTGACGCCTATACATGTACCTTGGGTCTCTCCTTGGAACTATAAAAGGAGGGACTCAGGAATAGAACGGGGGGAGATCACGACACAAGACCTCGCTCATACGTAGTAGAGCTCCACACTTCATACCACGCTTGTATTCACCCCTGTACAAGCACTTAGGTGCAAGATAATACAAACTCTCCTCCCCCCGCTGGACGTAGGGCCTTCTCTTGCCCGAACCAGGATAAATCCCTGTGTCTTCTTGCATCACCATCTGGGAAAGGGAGCACGCATACAAATTTACTCGTTGGTGTGACCCCCCGTGGGGAAAACACCGACACCGAGTTATTGTCTATGCTTCTCGGCAGCTGAGGAAACATGAAGCCAACTACCCTATTCATGATCTAGAGTTAGCAGCAGTTGTACATGCATTGAAACACTGGAGACACTATCTGTTGGGTAATCTTTGTCACATTTACACTGACCATAAGAGCCTCAAATATATCTTCACACAACCCGAGCTGAATATGAGACAAAGAAGATGGCTGGAATTGATAAAAGACTATAATCTAGAAGTGCACTATCATCCCGGCAAGGCCAATGTTGTAGCTGACGCTCTCAGTTGGAAACAGCATGTTAGACCTCTCCTAGAAAAAGGCTTCAATTTATTGCATCCTGTGGTCCTGCACAACATCATAGTCAGTTGCTCAGTAGAAAGTCAAATCATAGAGCTTAAAAAATCTGATCCCGGTATTTTTCATATCAAGAGAAAAATGCAAGAGCAAGATACCAAGCATTTCAGGGTAGATGAGAAAGGTGTATTGTGGTTTGACAATCGACTAGTTGTACCTAAAGATCGTGACCTACGCAACAAAATTCTAGAAGAAGCTCATTCTTCCAAGTTGTCCATTCATCCGAGTAGTAGCAAAATGTACCAAGACTTAAGACCTCATTTTTGGTGGACCAAAATGAAGAAGGAGATAGCAGCTTATGTTGCTAGGTGTGATACTTGCTGCAGGGTAAAGGAAGTTCACCTTAAACCTGCAGGTTTATTACAACCCTTGTCGATTCCAGGTTGGAAGTGGGAAGAGATCAGCATGGATTTCATTGTTGGACTTCCCCTCACTCAAAAAGGACACAATTCTATATGGGTGATTGTTGACCGTTTGACCAAGTCAGCTCATTTTATTCCTGTACACTCTACATACCGACCATCCGACTATGCTGAGTTGTACTTCTTTCAGATTGTTAGATTGCACGGAGTGCCTCACACTATTATTTCTGATAGAGGTCCTCAGTTCACTGCTCGCTTTTGGGAGCATCTGCATTCACTCCTGGGTACAAAATTGGTTCGCAGTTCAGCCTATCATCCCCAAACCTCCGGTCAGACTGAGCGTGTGAATCAAATTTTAGAGGATATGTTGAGGGCATGTGTTATATCTTCCAAGGGTGCTTGGGAGAAATGGCTACCCTTAGCTGAATTCTCTTACAACAATAGCTATCAAGAAAGTATCCAAATGGCTCCTTTTGAAGCTTTGTATGGCCGCAAGTGTAGAACTCCTCTAAACTGGGTTGAACCTGGTGAAAGGAGGTACTACGGAATTGACTTTGTCAAGGAAGCCGAGAAACAAGTTCTCATTATTCAGCAACATATGAGAGCCGCCCAAGCTAGGCAGAAAAGTTATGCTGACCGAAGAAGAAAGGCAATTGAATTCGAAATAGGTGACTTTGTGTACATAAAAGTATCACCCATGAAAGGAGTAAATCGCCTCGGCGTTAAAAGAAAGCTTGCCCGTAGGTATGTGGGTCCCTACCGAATCATTGAGAAGAGTGGCAAGGTAGCTTACAAAGTACAACTACCTCCCGAAATGAGAGCTTTTTTCCCTGTATTCCACGTGTCTCAACTCAAGAAGTGTCTTCGTGTGCCCGAAGAGAGAGTTGAAACAAGAGATATCAAGTTGCAGTCCGACCTATCCTATGAAGAAAAGCCTGTACAAGTTCTTGATGTCAAAGAACGAATTACTCGTGGGAGGGTGATCAAACTTTTTAGAGTTTTGTGGAACCGTCAAAATGAGAGAGATGCCACTTGGGAAAGGGAAGACTATTTACAAGTAACTTATCCCTCATTCTACGAAAAATGGTACGTCTTTCAAATCTCGGGACGAGATTTTTGTAAGGGGGAGGGCTGTAACACTCCTAGTGTTAGCTTGCATGTTAACCATGAGCATTGCATCAACATAAGCATCATCATGATCACTCATGAGCTTCATACCATGATCACATGCCATTTGCTATATGCACTACATGATTAAATTGCTTGTGTGACTTGAATTGAGTGACTATAAGGGGTAGCCAATGCAAACAAATGTTCATTGTCTTCCAAAATACCTCAATCATGTTTAGAATATCATTTGGAGCAAAGTTCATGTTGAAGGTTTTGGCCAAAAATGCCCCTAGGTTATGGTTAACCCTAGAATGACCTTTTTGACCCTCCTAGACCTCTTTTCAAAGATATTTTATGAAAGTAATGTTAGAGACCTTGCATGTCTGTGACACCTGAAGCAAAGTTGTAGAGAATTTCATAAGCTACAAAAGTTATGTTGATGACTTTTTATGAAAAAGCTTAGAACACATCCAAAAATTGCTCACAAGCCAAAAATCAGGGCTGATTTCACACTTAGCCAAATTTGGCTAAGTGTTGAGTCACGCAGTTTCGAGGTAGGGTTATTTGGAGCTTTGTAGTTTGAAATCCAGACCGAGTTAGGCTTTGATCTTGTAATCAAAGTTGTAGAACTCATGTAGCTCTGTCCAGAGGATCAAATCCCAGCCAAAACCACCGAGTGAGCTGAGAGTAAAACGTCGACGAACTTCGGGATTCAGTCACTGGCCATGGCGACTGAATCGCCCGATTCAGTTTGGACAGACGCCGCCCGCCGCCGCGTGTCCGGCCACCTGTCGACCGTACGCCGTCGACGACCCCGCCTGTTAGCTCCCACGGCGTCTCCAAGTCGCCATGCACCGAGTGGACGCCTCAGACGCGCTCTCCACTCGCTCAGCGCAGCACATTTCGCTCCGCCGTCGCCTCGGTGAGCTGCGCCGCGCTTCGGCTAGCTTCTCCGGCCATTCCACCGCATCTCCGGCCAAGCCAGCCCGCCCAGAGCTCCGCCTTGACGTCCTCTACCTCGACGTCCACTCCATTCCCTTAGCCGAGCACCGGTGAGGTCGCATTGCCAACTCCGCTGCGAGCTCCACCTCGCCGGAGTTCACAGAGATCACCGGCAACGTGGCCAGACCTCCGTGGTTCACCTCTGGCCGTGATTCTTCTTCCTATAGCTTCGCTTGAGCTACTCTTGCTCGTCCGCAAGCTCTACCACGTCGCCATTGCTTGGATCCGCCGGCGTAACGCCGCGCAGCGCCGCCGCTCCGCCATTCCCGACGGCGAGCACCTTAGGGTCCAGTAGAGCGCGGGTAAAGTAGGTCAACAGAGTCGCCTTGATGAGAGGAACACGTAGGTGCCCTTGGATCTGGCGGAAACCTCGCCGTCGTTGAGCTTCGCCGGCGACGAGCTTCTCCCCTGTCTCTGTCTCACTGACGCGCGGGTCCCGGGTGTCAGCCTCTCCTCTCCCACCCCTCTGGTTCACTGTTTTACAGAGCCTGTGCTGTTTTTGAAAAATTCATATCTGAAGTTGTAGAGATCCAAATGTGGTGATTCCAATTTTGCTAGGTTCCAACATAAGTTTAGTTTTTAATAAAAATATGAAACATGCCATGTTTTTGCAGAGATAAATAGATATAAATTAATCTTGGTTTTTCAGTGGGTAATTATATCTTGAGATCTATTGATCTGCTGGCCATGCAAATTTAGGAAGTTGTTACTTATGATATGGGTAGTCTCTGATAAAATTATCATGATTTTTGGAAGCTTGGTTGAGGAGTTAAAAATAATTCTTGCATAAATAGGAGTTTGTTGTGATAGTTTTAGTAATTAAGTTATAACTCCTTTTGTGATGAAACTTGCTGACTGTTGTACTTATGTGTAGACAAAGCTAGGAAAAATCTGAAATATGTTGTTTGACACTTTTTGATGAGGTTTCATATTTATGCCTTGCATGCCTATACTAGCTTGTTATTTCTATACCTCACAATGTGTATGTGCAAATGTTCTTAAACTTTTACAGTGATCTTATGATAGCATAAGTGGCTTGCTGTAATTTTCTTAGGATTTTTAGAACACTTGGAGTATATGCTCATTAAATCACCTTAATAATTAAATAAATGGAAAAGGTGATGATAGAAATAGTTTTAGACCTTGCCATGATGTTTTCTGGTGTTTCTTAGATATGTTCTATCTACTAGTGCAATGGGATTGTTCCTTTGATACATTCTCAACATGTGCAAAATATTATTTTTGGCTATTTATGCCTTTCCTAGAGCATTTCTGTGTAGCTGACAGCAAATGCTTGAGAACTAATTAAAGATGTTATTTTCTGGGAAACTTGTCTACAACAAACTTGTAGCTAACTTACTGATCTACTTCGTGTCCAAATTTCATGGCATTTGTTTGAGGAGTTTGAAAGTTATGCATATTTCAAGTAGCTGCTGCAAAGTGCTTGCTCTCTGGAATTTCCAGAGCAGCCAGCCAACTTTGTATGTTTTAGCATATTTCGGTTGGGAATCGTGCTGAGATGTCTAAAAGTGAATTGTAGACAATTTGCTATGCTTTCGAGAAAGTATTTACTTACTTAGTTTGGCCAACCGATGCTTAAGTTATGGCTGAAACTTTTGACTGGTTGGTTTGTCTACTAAACCAGTGGCTGAGTAGGAGTAGCTAAAATTCGTGTAACTTGTCTATTTAGTCTCTCTACCAGAGAAGAAGTATGCACTCACTCGTTATTCCATGATTCACTTAATCTTAGAAGTTTATGCTCGTGTTATGCCTTGTTTATGTCCTTTTTACTCCCCATCATGACATCATGCATCATATGTGCATTCTCTGTATTCATCTCCTTGTCATGCATACCTAGGTGTACCCAAGGGCGTGACGGTGCTGGAGTACGAGTTGCCGGAGCCGGAAGGACAGCAAGGGGAGCTACCTCAAGGAGCTGAGGAGGAGAACTTGCCGGAGTGCCCTGACCATCGTCCCTCTACTTACATCGAAGGCAAGCCCCGGAGCATTATAAGCCTCCTACTATTTTGTTATCATGTTCAGCTATCAAATGACTATGGTTATATATTGTTGCATTAAGTGGTAGGCGTTGATATGACACCCTTGCTGCATAATGACTACCTTGTCCACCTTAAACATTACCAAAGTAGGTCCAGGGTCGAAGTAATGCTTAGCCATGCTTAGCTCGGTAGAAGCCGGGTGATTTCCTGTCACCTGTGAGAGTTAGGTGATGATGATCACAGTTGGCTATATTGCTATCGTGGAGATAACCAGGTGCTAAAAATGAACTTAAGACCGGGCGGGATGATGATAGTGCAGCAACAAGGCATGGAGGTCTTGGGTGTGAATCTATCCCCGTCTGTGTCGTTTAAGGACCGAATCGCTGTACGTCCCCGTGTCATGTTGAACGCATGCCTATCACTTAGTTGGCCGGATAAGTCGTTCCGACCGCGAAGCCTACGAGTGCAACTCAGGCCGGATACCCCGTTCTGTATGAGTGCGCACCCCGGTTGGTAGCAAGGATGTGCGGGGAGTCAATGGCGTAAGACCGAGGTGTCAGGTTAGAGTCCTGACCCTGGCAGATTGGCGGTCCATGGGGGTGCGGCGCTGGACGGACCCGCGAATTGGTCCGGAGTTGTGCTAAAGGTGATCCGAGCTCCCGTCATGAAGTATGCTTGGGTGAGTGTTAGGAATACCCTCCAGCTGGATAGGAATCGATTCGAATCGCCGTCTCTCCCGGATAGTGAGAACTTGACTTGGGCAGCGGCAACATAGACTTTACTAAATAAACTTAATGGTTATGATGAGAATGATGATGGCTATGTGATAATCCAGATATGGTTATTATTGTAATGCTTAAATACACAAGTGTATGCTTAGAACAGGTGCTAATCTAGTGGATAGTTGCTAAGTAATGAACTTGCTGCTGAAATATGATAAATGAGTTACTTACAACAAAGGCTTTTATGCAAAAGGCGAGTCAAACCAGTCCACAAAGATCAACCTTGCATACTCCTTAGTGTCACCTTATTTCTGGTTTATGACGGGTAAGTCTAGCTGAGTACATTCTCGTACTCAGGGTTTTATTTACCCCTGTTGCAGATGATGTCGTCTATCACGGCTATTGCGCTAACTGTCATCACCCAGCTGCGGATGATGAATAGATCATAGGCGTGATCACTCTTCTACCTTCAGTTATGCTTTTGTTGGGACTTGACCATGGAACTGGCATGTATTATAAACTGAGTTGATGTTGTTTCAAAACTACTTTGTTTCCGCTACTGCTATGGTTTATAATAACCACCTTAGACTCTGATGTGATGTAAAACTATGTTATGTGATGAATGTTGTAATCTGTGATGGTGATGCTTGATCATGTACGATCTTGGTTGTATGTTGGTTGAATCGAGGTCTTTTGAGATCTCGTCGGACTACCGGGTTTATATGGGTTCAAGTCCATTGGCTTGACTGCCTCCGTGGTCGCTAATTCACTTGAATTCTTATAAATTGGACGGTTCTGTTACAAAACGTTTCTTTAATTCTTGAAATGCATTTTGTTGTGATTTTTCCCATTTAAAGTCAACACCTTTCTTTATCAATTCATTCAAAGGAGCAGCGATGGTACTGAAATCTCTCACAAACCTCCTATAAAAAACAGCAAGGTCATGAAAACTTCTTACTTGACTTACATTTGTTGGAGTTGGCCAATCCTTGATGGCTTTCACCTTGCTTTCATCCACTTCTATGCCCTTTCCTGAAACAACAAAGCCAAGAAACACAACATGGTCTGTGCAAAAACTGCACTTCTCAAGATTAGCAAAAAATTTCTCCTTTCTAAGCTCTTCCAAGACTTGGCGAATATGATTCACATGTTCCTCAAAAGACTTGCTGTAAATTAAGATATCATCAAAGTAGACAACAACAAATTTTCCAATGAAAGCTCTCAAGACATGGTTCATTAATCTCGTGAAAGTACTAGGAGCATTACTCCAACCAAAAGGCATAACTAACCATTCATACAGCCCAAATTCTGTTTTAAATGCAGTTTTCCATTCATCCCCTGTTTCCATTATTATCTGATGGTATCCACTTCTCAAATCAATTTTAGTGAATATGGTGGAACCACTTAATTCATCAAGCATGTCATCTAAACGTGGGATAGGGTGGCGATAGCGAACAGTGATGTTATTTATAGCTCTACAATCAACACACATTCTCCAAGAACCATCTTTCTTAGGCACTAAAATTAGAGGAACAGCACAAGGACTTAAACTTTCACGAACATAACCTTTATCAAGAAGTTCTTGCACTTGCCTTTGTATCTCCTTTGTTTCTTCTGGATTGGTTCGGTATGGTGGTCAATTAGGTAGTGCAGCCCCTGGAATGAGATCAATTTGATGCTCAATCCCACGAATTGGAGGTAGTCCCGCTGGTGTTTCTTCTGGAAAGACATCTCCATAGTCCAGCAAAAGATGAGACACAACACTAGGAAGAGAGGTCATGTCGTTAGCCGAAATTAAAATGTCTTTGTACACAAGTACAAAGAGCACTTGTTCGGGGTTGTTCCTCACTTCTCTCATTTTAGATTTTGTGGCTAGCATGACTAAATTCTCTCCCTCTCCTTT
Source organism: Sorghum bicolor (assembly GCF_000003195.3). Taxonomy (NCBI): domain Eukaryota; kingdom Viridiplantae; phylum Streptophyta; class Magnoliopsida; order Poales; family Poaceae; genus Sorghum; species Sorghum bicolor. The sequence continues at coordinate 25,894,556 of NC_012876.2, read as the reverse complement.
CTTTTTCTCCCTCAAATTTGGCTTGTGGCACTCACTCACCGAATTGTGGATGGCACTCAATTTCTTTTGCTCTCCTTCCTCTCTACTCACTGGAACAATTTTAGATTTCTTTTGTAAATGTTCAGCCATGATTTGTTGGGGTGTCATAGGCTTGAGAACAAACTTTTTTCCCGTTAGATTGATAGTAAACTGATTTGTTCTCCCACAATGTTGGCTATATCGATCATATTGCCATGGCCTTCCAAGCAGCAAGTGACACACCGACACAGGTGCCACATCACACTCTACTGTGTCAACATATTCACCAATCTTGAATGGAACGTTTACTTTATATCTAATCTTGATATCTCCCGAATCATTCAGCCACTGTACATGATATGGATGTGGGTGTCGTAGCAGCTTCAGGCCAAGTTTATCAGCCATCTCACGACTAGCAAGATTATGGCAGCTCCCTCCATCAATAATCACCTTCACCACCTTATCATGCACCTTTGCTCTGGTTTGAAATAAATTATGTCGCTGCCCATTTTCAGCTTCTTTCATTTGAACACTCAAGATTTGAGTCACTACAAGAGCAGCACCATGCTCAAATTCACAGCCAGTATGTTCCTCATCTTGATTGGCCTCACCAACATGTTCTTCCTCAGCTTCCTCTTCACTAGCTGATTCAAATTCTCCACTATCATTTACAATGACCACACAATTATTTGGACACTCTCTTGATACATGTCCACGGCCTGCACACTTGAAGCACTGAATTCCACTACTCTTGGAAGTGGAACCTACTGAAGTAGTGTTTGATGCTGCTGGTTTTGAACTTGGGACAGCAGCGTTCTTTCCACTAAAAGTACCCTGAAAATTAGATCGTGAGCCTCCACTTGAGCCTTTCACCATGGATGGTTCAGCAGAAAACTTGGTGATTGATTTGCTTCCTCCAGAGAAGTTCCTCATACCAAAGGACAAGGACTTGCTGCTCTTATCATCTTGCTGCAATTGATGTTCAGCTTTGGTTGCTTGATGTACTAAATCAATAAGATGACGGTATGGCTGAAACTCAACAATGCGCTGAATATTGCGATGCAGGCCAGCCATAAAACGTGCAATAGTTTGCTCTTCATCTTCATACACATTGGCTCTAATCATAGATTTCTCCATCTCCTTATAATACTCTTCAACAGAGAGACTTCCTTGCTTCAAATTCTGCAATTTATCAAAAAGATCACGCCGATAGTGCTTCGGCACAAAACGACTTCTCATTTCTCTCTTCATTTCATCCCAAGTTGCAACAGGATGTCTTCCATCTTCTTCACGATCACTGAGGAGCTGCTCCCACCATATCAGAGCATATCCTTCAAACTCCAGAGATGCCATTGCCAGCTTCTTCTCTTCTGAATAATTATGCAAGCGAAAGATTTTATCCACTTTCAGCTCCCAAGTGAAATAAGCTTCAGGATCAGACCCACCATCAAACTTTGGCATGGTAAACTTCAGTTTTCCCAGCCTCTCCTCATGATTGCCTCTTCTACGATGTCGGCGACCATATCGATATTGAGAATGATCATCATCTTCTTCTTTTTCAGATTCTTCATCATCATGATTTCTTCGACCTTGACCTCTTCCCCTACCTCGGTTCCTCCTTCCTTGTTCCCTTGAGCTTCTACTAGCAGCACTTCTATCACTCATATCTCTATCTTCACCATGGTTGCTTGCTCCATCATGAGGTTGGCGACGCCTTCTGATTTCAGTCATATGGTTCTGAAGATCTTGTGTCAACCTATCTTGCTTTTCTTCTATGCTTTGTCGGAGTTCATTAAATTGTGCCAAAGTGACACAATCCTCTATTCCAGCACCCATCTTCCTGTAAGGTTAGCTGAATACAAATAATTTGTATTTGTGGAATATGAAAATTTGGTGTCCCTCACAACTCACCTCTCTAACCACCAAAGCTCTTATGAATTCCTCTGCTGCAGATTACAAGAAAAACACATGTGTGGTGGCAATTGAAAGTGATGGCGAGGCGAATACAAGAATAGAGAGTACCGATTACGATGGTTTTTCTGTGGAGCTTGGTGGGGAGTAATACACAAGGAATGCAATCTGAATTCTAGTTGTTGTAAAGTTAAGTAACGATCCAAACTAGAAGTTCTCTGCCTAGTGCTGATCAAAAGATTCGAAGTGTATAAATAGATCACACACACGCAAAGAAATTTCAGAATTGATGCAAACAAGGAGTATGATTGGGATGCAAGTGTTGCAATCAGACCCAACCAAAGTTTTGCATCAAACAAAGATAGCAAACTGGTTGTAGAACTTGATATGAAACTTTCAGCACTTGTTCACATAAACCAACTAATCTTTCAGACTTTCTCTCTTAACCTTTCTCAACTTTTTTTTTCACTTCACTTTTTTTTTGCACTTTTTTTCTTTCTTTTTTTTGACACACTTTTTTTTATGTAGAACTAAAAACAGAGATCAGATTATGATACTTGCACAACTAAAGACAAATAAAACAACAACCAGTAGCTAGATAGGATCAAAGTTAACACAAAGGATGATATAGGTTATAGAGATATTTTTTGTGGGGATTTTTAGATATAAAAGAGGCACAAAGAACACGCGAAGGATAAATGATCAGCAACTAAAACAAAGACTCTAATGGACTGCGACTTAACCGAACTCACTAAAATAACAGATTGAAATAAAGGTCTAAGCAATATATTTTTCTGGCTTTTGGTGGATAGGACGAAGCAAAATATATATGTAGCTAGGGAAAAAATTCCTACCGTGGTAACAAAAGCTTTGATACCAGATGATGCGACACGTTGTCCCGATCTTCATGACATAGGATGAACACCGATAACTAGCTGAAGAAAAGCCGGATAACTTGCTGCAAGCAGCGATAACTAGTGCAACGTGGCAAATAAAACTCGAAGCCAACCACCGTCTTTAACCGGCAACCTGAATCGAGGATTCGCCCAACCACACTCTCAAAGAACCAACCAATACAACCTACAATCAATCAAGGAATACCTTGAAGGGAGTAGGAGCACCAATTGGGAGCGGATGAAGCCGCCGCCTATGTAATCCCGCGAGGAAATCACAAGAGCAAAGGGGTAGAGGTCACTCTCTGAATTTGTTAGCACGCAGCTGAACAAAGGGGTTCTGTATTTCAATTATCAAAGTCTTAGATTACAATGAGTCTTAGGAGGTATTTATACTAGCAACAGCCCTGCTAGATAGGTATGAAAATGAAATAGAGTTTCTGAGGGAAGACAATGTGAAAGGTCCCCTCGAAATGGATTCCCGAAGTGGCTTCGCGTGACTGTTGGCCTCTAGAGCAGTTTCTAATAAACTGACCATAACTTTTTATTGGGAAGTCCAAATGATGAACCGTTTCTTGGGTGTGAAACTAGACTCCAAGGGCTTCCCATCAATGTATGCCATGCACCACGAAACTCTGTAGATTGGTACAGTTTTAATTGGCAAGTTGTACCAATATTCTGTCACGACAGACTGTTGACCTTCTGAGCAGTCTGTACTAATTCTGATCTGTAGGCAATATGGAGTATCCAAACTGGTCGCTACTAGATTCATTGGAAAGTAGACTCGTCAAGATTTCCAACAAGTGCTCATGGACCTTCATAGCTTTTGTGAGTAAAAAGTTATGAAGATTTCTTGCACTGGTCCGTTTTTGACTTCCACTGGTCCGTTTTTGACTTCTTCTGGAACTTGCACTGGTCCGTTCTTCAGGGTCCGATTCATCCTTCTCTTCTTCTATATACCTGAGTACAATCAAGGTACAACACATAGGTAGTATATAATTCTCATTAATATTAAAATGAATATCACAAAGTAGCGCGTGGACCTCTTGTTGTAGCTTCTTTGCACGACTACGTGTAATCGGTCCATCGATGACTTGGGCTGGTGTCGGTGTAGGTGAAACTTGAGTGGGTGTAGCTTGACTTGGAGCTTGTGACATCTTGCTTGGTGATGTGGTCATATCAGTTCTGCAAACACAAAGGACTAATACCTGATTCAATGTTCAGGCGTGCCAGCCGATTTGACCTTGCAACTGACAAAGGTGATAACTCGAATACTTTGGTCCCGACAACAGCGATACGCCCGGATGCCACGGCCAAGAGGTATTCACGCGGAACTTGAGAACTCATTGTGATCGACTCGATGAATTCCTAAGATCTCGTAAGTAAAAGGAAAATATGTGAATTGACAAAGTCGTCGAAAAAGTAGATGCTGAAATAGATGTAAAAACTTGTGTTTGATTGATTGTATATCTTCTTACATTGCTACAGGGTCAACATTTATACCCTGTCCAAAAGAGCTACAACCAGACATGACTAGGATTCTACTTCCAAACTAAACAAAGTCCGCACGCAAAATAGACTCTAATAACTATGGAAAACATTAATTTATTCAACCTAGGCGGTTGGTGCACCGTCATCCTTTTCTCGGTATGTCCCACGCCCCTTCTCCTATCATCGGCAAACTAGCTTCCATCGGCATCGACAACCATTAATATCAGCCATCGGCATAGATTAACCATCATCCTTGGACTTGGCTACATCCGACTGTTTAGTCATCGGCAATATAACCCATCGGCAACTCCTCTGACAACCAGTCAACATTCTTTCGCCTGCCGATCTACATCTCATTAACTCCCAGATATGTGTCCAAAGATACGTGTCCAAAAACGGTGTCAACAACAATGTACTTCGACGAGTCACTCATGAAGACAGGAGCTAGGGCAGGCCTTCTATTCATCTGACCTCTTGATGTCCACATGAGGTATGTCATCCGAATTCATTTTGTCGTGTCTAACAACTTTGCAGAATACGAGGCCCTCGTTAACGGACTAAGGATCACTGTCGAGCTAGGGGTCCGATGCCTCGACGTTCGAGGTGACTCCCAGCTAGTCATCGATCAAGTTGTTGGCAGTCATTATAGACCAATTATAAACTGCCAACTTGATTCAAAAAGGAGAAGAAGCAATCATATTATATACACACATGCATTTTATTAATAACAAGTTCCACTTGTACCATAGTGATTATATTTTGCAGGAATTATAGTGCAACAAGTGAAAATGTGCCATATCACGAAGAAAGTACCAAAAGACATATTTAGAAATGTGCAAACCAAGAAAATAGAGAAAGGCCCGAACAACGCAGAACTGGGCCTAATCGTAACCACGGGAGAGATCCAGGCCCAGAGCCAAACCGACCACGTGAAAATGGTGGCCAGGGGGACCCACCCAGGGTGCGGGTGCACCCCTGGAGGCAGCAAACTGGGCCCATCTTTCTGAGGCGGTTGCATGCCGCCATGCATAGGACGGTTTCACCTAATAACAAATTTAGATGCAACGAACCGTCCTAGTTCCACTATAAAGAAAGAGGCACTCCCCCCTTTTCAACACACACATCATTTGGAGTCAATTTACCTCACACCTCTCACTTGTATCTCTAGATTAGTAGTACAGCAAGGCAAGAGCTAGCAAGGAGAGCTTTTCTCCTTGGAAGAAAGGATCTTCTTGGTATAAATAATATTCAATCTTATTCCATGAGCAAGTTCTATTCATCTTTATATGATTATGCATATTGTTGACACCTGCTAACACCACATAAATACTAGGTTGTCATCCCCAACATGGCACTAGAGTGTACTATGGTATTTATATGCACACAGATAAATCCGCAAGCGCACGGATACCGTTGTAGCTTTTACCCGGTTAAAGGTTTTATCGTATCCACAAGGAAACGGGAGAACTAATCTACGCTCTAACTTAACCTAGATAGATAGGTAGGTGTAAATAGGAAAGATGGTAGAATTGAATAAGAACAATATTAAAGGTAAGATGATAATGGGGGAATATAGAGTAGAGCAATCTAATATATGGGTGATAATAGGAGAATAGAGAGGATAACTTGGGTTTCTCTACTTCAAAGGGGTATGTCTGTCTGTGGCGTACCACAAGTATAAAACAACACATAGGATTCTTATACCTAAGGTCGAGGACTCCTACCAGTCCTACTAACAGGAGGTGGACTACAAAGGACCACATAGCTGTCACCTAAGTGGCCTACCACACGATCCGGCTAACAGGGGATATCCACAAGTAATCTAGGTCTAAGCACCACGCTTACACCTATACTACAACTCTCACCTATAGCGTCCTATAGATTAAAGTACTCGAAAGAGTTGTGAACCAGAACATACATGGATAGTAATTGCATAATGAAATAGAAGTAGATTACCAGAGTCATCCCATGAGCAAGCTTGATTAGAGCTTGATCAAGGCGAAGTACAACCGGAGGAAGAACCGACAGGTCGGCCTCTCCTCGAATCCTCCCTCGCTCTCCATCTCGCTACTATCTAGATCTACTCTAGTTTAGAGATGAGAGGAGAGCTCTCATCTCCAAACCCTAGCTTTTGCTCTGTCTATGAATAATGAATAGGGATTCAGAGGTTGTCTTCTCCAGGGGCCAAGGGGCCTGCTTATACCCTCCAAACGAATGCGGGCCGTCGGATCAAACCGACCTTAATCGCACGGTTTTCCTTGATCCTCAAAGGCGGTGGAGCATAATCTGTGAGACTCAGCCTGATTGGCTGAGACACCTGGGCGCACGCCCAAGGGGGGAGGGCGTGCGCCCAGTTCCCAGGCCCGCTTGTCCTCCCGTTCGTTCCCGTGGCTTCTGGAGTCTTCTAGATGATAGAAAATCGCCACACACGTTAATATCTCTATAGGATGTCCTCCGTCTGCTAGTCTTCTTTGATCCTTGAATTCGTGTTCATTCTTTAGGTGCATCATTTGTTTCAGGTGTGGACCTTGACGTCTGCACCTCTTGATACGGTATCACCCATGTTCTTCGTTTGCCCAGCAGTTCAATGTGCGGCGTTGGCAGCATCTTGCCTAGTGTGTTTGTGAGCGTAGATCCAGGTCTTTCACTTGGTGGAGTCTGGGAGTTGTAAAACTCCTCCATGTTTTGCTCGAAGTGTACCTGCTCATTGTTGACGGTCCTTATGTATCATTTTTAATTATCAAATAAACAAGAGAAAGGACCAATATGCAAACAACACCTAGAATTAGGGTTTGATCTAACAGAATTCCACGAGTTTTGTTGTTTATCTATTTTTGCAGGGGGTTATCAGGAAATAAGGAAGAAAGGCCCACATGTCGGGATTACATAGAGATATCAACGCACCGCACGATTTTCTACCATCTAGAAGACTCCAGAAGCCACGGGAAGAAGACGGAGGCCGAAAGGGGCCAGGCCCAGGGCGCCCGCCCTGGTGACCTGGGCGCCCGCCCCCTATTGGATCCAGTTCGGGACTCTCTTCGCACGGGATATTCCACCGACCTATTGGATCAAGAAAAACATAGTACCACCTCGCCTACCGACCAAAAAACGCATAGAGGAGGAGGACTATATAAGGAGACCCCCCTGGCCCCTAGAGAAGACATGAAGAAATTATCATAGAGACTGAGGGGTGCCCTCGAAGGAAAACCTCTTCTCTAATTAATATTTCTTTTTAGGCTTAGCAACCAATGTAAGGTAGAAATAGATCTTCTAGTTTCTACTAGATTGAGAGAGATAGAGTGGAGGTGTAGATTGGAGGAAGCCCGGCCTGTCGGTGTCTACTCCAAGCTTGTACCTGCGGGATCAAGTTCTCCTAACCCGAAGCTTGCTCCTAGGATTCTTCAGTATTTCGACTTCTAAATTCTAGTAAGTTCTTGTTTTATTGTTCTTCTGGTTTATGAGTTTACTTTAATCTCTTCGCGTAGTGTTTAGAGTAATCATTGCTGGCATAAACGTGGTGTTTAGGCTAGGGTACTCATAGATATTCCCTGACTAGCTGGACCGTGGTAGTAGTGAGGAACGTGACAATTCCGAGTTACCTTTGCAGATCACATCTCGTTAGCAGGAAGGATAGGGTTTATAGGTGCGGGTTGAACATCCTTTGTGGTGTCTAGATTCCGTTAGCCTCCCCATTAGAACAATAGATCATCCTTACCAAGGTTAGAAGGAGACTACGGTCGCAGTCTTCTCTATTTATCACTCACATCGAAAGACATTCTTTGTGCCTAAAGGGTTAGTAGTAATAGACCGGTTAGTCAGATGCACACTTTCTCCTAGTGGTAAAAAAATAAATACGATACTCTGGATAATTTCCCGGGTGAAGTGCTCACTGATATCCGTGCGCTTGCGGATCAATTCCTTATTGCGTTCCCAAATATCAACAAGCATTTCTGGCGCCGTTGCCGGGGAGAAAGACGGTTGCTGAGATAACCTGAGTCTTACTACTAGCTTGTATCTATACTTTTATCTTTTCTTATCTTTTATATTCTTTATTTATTTTCTTTACTCTTACCTTATGGAAAACCAAAATTCTAAATCGAACCATGAATCTGCAATCCCTTTAGCAACTGACCTTTTACCATGGGAATCATCATAGCCTATCCAAACATCTCAGTATAAGTTAAGTTCTAGATTGATTGCCATGATTCAAAACCTATCTTTTTCGGGAAAGGAAGACGAAAACCCTTACCTTCATATTAGAGATTTTGTGCAAACATGTGATTGTCTTCGCATTGAAGGCATTTCTGATAAAACTTTACTTTGGAAGCTTTTTCCTTTTTCTTTAAGGGGAGAAGCTAGACAATGGTACAGTCAGAAGGTAAGTCAACAACAAGGTGAATGGGGAGTTTTACGAGCCAACTTTTGTCTAGAATTCTATTCCCTTGACCGTATAGCTGACCTTAGACTCGAAGTCCTATCTTTTAAACAAAAAGATAATAAAACTTTGGGGAAATCCTGGAAACGTTTTTCTGATCTTTTAGAATCTGGTCCAAACCTTAATCTTGAAGACCCTGTTCTTTTATTCCACTTTTTTCGAGGTCTTCAGAAAAATCACAAACAAATGCTACACACAATGTCTAGAGATTCTTTCTTTCGAATCCCTACTGATAAAGCTAGAGTGATCCTAGATAGAATCCTAGAAGCTGAGATGGATAATACCCTTCATGATGAAACCTACGAAGCCGAAGTAGACACTCTGCCAAATTCTTCATCTACTTTAGCTATCCCAAGTTCTGAGCCACAAGAGGAAGAAATTCCACCACCGGACTTCATGCAGGATATAGAATCCGATCTTTTTGCCGATTTTGGAAATATTTTAAACTACCATTCTATTGACAAACCCTAAAATGGCCAGTTTAGCATTTATTTGCCAAGTGAATATCAATTGAGAGAGCTTATCTCAGTAATGAGTAGCGAATGGTTGGAGGAATCAGAGCTTTCCTCTGATGTGATCCGTTTGGACACACCCTCTATAACTATACGCTGTGCTTATAATTCTGATCGATTTAATGCTCTTTATAATCCTGTTGTGGGGATAAACATCATGTCTGAATCTTTTGCACTTAAACTATTTAAAAATCTTGTCTTAACCCCCACAACAAAGGTCATAAAGGAATCTTCGGGACGATTAGTCCCTATTCTTGGAATTACTAATGTCCTACCTCTTACGGTAGAAGGCTCCATGGTTCATTTGAACTTCTATATCTTTGATACATGGGACTTCGACCTGTTGATAGGACAACCTTTTAGAAGACTCCTTTATGAAGGTCATACTGGAAAGCTACACATTTCTTTTGGAAAACTTTTAAATTCCCAATAACAATTTCACACTCCTTAAACAATAAGGCCGAGTCATATCTTTTGCCTGACCCTATGGAGGAGGTAAAGGCTGCATCTCTAGAGCTTTTAGAAGAATCAGACTTAGAAGACGAAATTCCTTTCTTCACTGAAGAAGAAGACGAACCTTCTGAGCTTGAACCCTTAGATGAGTTTGCAGAAACACCTAGACCCCCCATAGAGCTTAAAACTTTACCACCCGGTCTTACATATGCTTTCCTAAACAATAATCCAGAGTTCCCTGTGATCATTAGCGATAAACTCACTCAGGATCAAACTCTGCGATTAATGACCATTCTTGAGAAACATCACTCAGTTTTCGGCTACTCACTCCAAGATCTTACAGGAATCAGTCCTATGATTTGTACCCATCGTATTCCAACAGATCCTTCTGTTTCACCCTCTCGAGAACCCCTACGTAGACTTAATAACACTATGAGAGAGGTAGTTAAAAAGGAAGTTATAAAGTTGCTGCATGCAGGGATTATATATCCTGTGCCGCACAGTGAGTGGGTAAGCCCAGTACAAGTTGTGCCTAAAAAGGGAGGCATGACTGTTATTATGAATGAAAAGGTCGAGCTAATTCCGCAACGCACCGTCACCGGATGGCGGATGTGCATAGACTATAGAAAACTAAACAAAGCCACGAGAAAAGATCACTTTCCTTTACCTTTTATAGATGAGATGCTAGAGCGGTTAGCAAACCATTCGTTCTTCTGTTTCTTAGATGGATATTCAGGGTATCATCAGATCCCGATCCATCCCGATGATCAAAGCAAAACCACTTTTACATGCCCATATGGAACCTATGCTTACCGTAGAATGTCTTTTGGGTTATGTAATGCACCAGCTTCTTTTCAAAGATGCATGATGTCTATATTTTCTGATATGATTGAAGAGATTATGGAAGTTTTCATGGATGATTTCTCTGTTTATGGAAAAACTTTTGATAGTTGTCTTGAAAACTTAGACAAGGTTTTGCAAAGATGTGAAGAAAAGCACTTAATCCTTAATTGGGAAAAATGTCATTTTATGGTTAGGGAAGGAATAGTGCTGGGACACCTAGTGTCTGAAAGAGGAATTGAGGTAGACAAATCTAAAATTGAAGTAATTGAACAACTACCTCCACCTATGAACTTAAAAGGAATTCGAAGCTTTCTTGGCCATGCTGGTTTTTATCGTAGATTCATAAAAGATTTTTCATTTATTGCTAGACCACTTACTCTTTTGCTAGCCAAAGATGCTCCTTTCAAATTTGATGATACATGTCTAACATCTTTTAAATTATTAAAGAAAGCACTCATCTCTGCACCAATCATTCAACCCCCTGATTGGTCGTTGCCTTTTGAAATTATGTGTGATGCTAGTGATTATGCTGTGGGGGCAGTTTTGGGACAAACTAAAAATAAGAAGCATCATGCAATTGCTTATGCCAGTAAAACTTTGACAGGAGCTCAACTTAATTATGCAACCACTGAAAAAGAGCTTCTAGCTGTTGTCTTTGCCATTGATAAATTTAGATCTTATTTAGTTGGAGCTAAAATAATTGTTTACACTGATCATGCTGCACTAAAATATTTGCTCACTAAAAAAGATGCTAAACCTCGCCTGATTAGATGGATCTTATTACTCCAAGAATTTTACATAGAAATAAAAGATAAAAAGGGAGTAGAAAATTCTGTTGCTGATCACTTGTCTAGAATATACTTTAAGAGTCCACAGGAAACCCCCATCAATGATTCACTCCGGGACGACATGCTCTACGGGATTAGCAGGTCTGACCCCTGGTATGCAGATATTGTTAATTTTATGGTTTCAGGGTATGTACCACCAGGAGCAAACAAGAAGAAGCTTATTCAAGAAAGTCGTTCACATATATGGGATGAGCCATACCTCTTCCGAGTATGCTCTGATGGCTTACTCAGGAGATGTGTGACCACTGAAGAAGGATGGAAGATCATCGACAGATGTCATTCATCACCATATGGAGGTCACTATGGAGCATTCCGTACACATTCAAAGATCTGGCAGTGTGGATTCTACTGGCCTACAATGTATGAAGACACGAAGCAATATATCAGAAGATGTGGGCCATGTCAAAGACACGGAAACATAAATACAAGGGATGCAATGCCACTCACCAACAACCTTCAGATTGAGCTCTTTGATGTCTGGGGAATAGACTACATGGGTCCATTTCCTCCATCAAAGAAGTGCGAGTACATCTTGGTGGTGGTTGACTATGTCTCCAAGTGGGTAGAAGCATTACCTTGCAAGCATGCCGACAACATCAGTTCAAAGAGGATGTTTGAAGAAATTATATTCCCAAGATTTGGAGTCCCCAGAGTAGTGATAAGTGATGGAGGAGCACACTTCATCGACAAACGCTTCAAGCAATATCTATCAAAACATGGAATCCGTCACAACGTCGCTACCCCTTATCATCCTCAGACAAGTGGCCAAGCAGAGACTTCCAACAAACAAATCAAGAATATTCTTCAGAAGACAGTAAATGAAATGGGAACGGCGTGGAAAGACAAGTTACCCGATGCACTATGGGCATACCGGACAGCATACAAGACCCCAATCGAAATGTCTCCATACCAATTGGTGTACGGGAAGACTTGCCATCTACCTGTTGAACTAGAGTTCAAAGCACACTGGGCCATAAAGAGATGGAATATGGACCTAGATGTTGCTGGAGATTATAGAAGAATGCAACTATCAGAATTGGAGGAATGGCGAGAGAAGGCATATCACAATTCAAAGATCTACAAAGAAAGAGTCAAAAGGTGGCATGACAAGAGAATCAAGAAGAAGGAATTCACACCCGGAGATAAGGTATTACTTTTTAATTCCAGGGTGAAGCTTTTCGGGCATGGAAAACTCCGGAGCAAATGGGAAGGACCATTTAAGGTAATTAATTCATCATCCCACGGAGCTATCACACTTCAAAATAGCGAAGGTACGTTATTCAAGGTAAATGGTCAACGTCTTAAATTATTTTGAGAGCCCAATGAAGAATTTGAAGAAATAGACATAGTCCATTTTTACCTTCCCATGGAGAATTAGAGCCCGACATTTTTAGTCTAATGATTTTGGGTCATATATATATTTTTTTAAAATAATTTCGTATCTAGAAACGCGCTCGAGAAAGTGGGCCCACAGAGGGGCCAGAGAGGGCGGGCGCCCAGCTCAGGTGGGCGGGCGCCCAGCTCCTGTTCCCCCTCGGTCCCGATTTTCTCTGTTATGGAAAATGCACTTATGGTAATCCGAATAATCCCTCGGATGGAAAGTTTCCCATGTACATCGACGGGAGCAACCCGAACAACCCATAGAGGCACCTTTTTGACCCCTATATAAACAAACCCCTGACCTCAGTTTTCAAACACCAAGCCACCAAGCCTTCTCTCCTTCAATTAGAGCTTGATTAGTTCCTTGCTGCTCCAATGGCCGAGAAGTACCACGATGATTGGGAAGTCGTCCCCTTCAACCTCAACATGGAGCCTGTAGAAGACCCCGATGCCCGTGCTCTCGTCCCGGCCAACACAGAGCGACAGCTAGAAGCCATGCCATTACGCCAACGCAGCTCCGCCCAATCCTACCATGCTCAACCAGTTCTCACCGCACCGCCACAACCCCTACTCCTCAAAGGATCATCATCCAAGACGAAGACTACTATCAAGGTGCCAACCGGCACGAGGATCCTTCCACCTAGACCCAATGAGAGGGTCGTTGGAGTCAAGACCAACCAGAGCGGCGAGATCAGTAGTGGACGCTACACTACGGAGGAGGAAAGGCCTTACTTTGAAAGGATTCGAGCAGCCAAAGTCCGTTTCATCCCTCCAAAGGCAGCCCCAAAGCACGCTCTCAATGCTTTTGAGACACCTCCCAAGCGTCGCAAGACTATAGTAGACATTGATGAGGACGTTCGCAGACTAGACAGAGTTATCATAGATCTCCAGTCCTCGATTAATTCCCTCACTAGGCAGCTCTCTAACCACAACACTATTATACTAGGCCTCAGGCAGGATCTTGCCAGTGCCAACAAGAAGATTAAGGAATTAGAGCGCCGCTAAGTTATCTAGATTAGACCTTGAGGCAATGCATTTTAGTCATCTATCTTTAAATTCGGTTTAGGTTTACTATTATCATTAGTTTGCTATCAGTTTGCTACTAGTCTTTTGTAATAAATGTCTCAAGATTAATAAAGAGTATTATTATTATTATTATGTCTTGTGTGTCTCTACTTTATTTTTTGTGCAAGAAAGCAGAAAACAAGTATGGGGGAGATCCCTCAACATGCCAAACACACTCCGACTACACCACTCCACGATTCAGTACACACTCTGCACACTTTACTTTATACGCACACAACTATCTTGATTATGCAGAATATTGTTTCTGACATGATAAATTAAAAGGATTAAAATATTTCTAATCATGATTAATCTCAATCTGTGATATTTCCTGAAAACTTGCAATTATTGAAAATCATTTTAAAACCCTGTGTCACTTAAGTCAATACGGAATATGTGATGGTAGAGTATGAGTTTCTTATTCTTGATATCATTGTTTCTTGGAGAATTTATTTCAAAATATTCAAAACTTTAGCTACCATCCTCAGTGTTTTATATGCCTGATAAAACTGAAAAATATTAATTATAATTATAAAAGCTATCTACTGTGTATTGAGTTTGTTCAAAATGAGTTAGACCCTTTTTGAGAGATTTATCATGCTCCTAAGATCAAGACATTTATTCAGAAAGATTCACTCTTCCGAAGTATTATTGCATTAGAGGCATGGGCTATGCAAAAATAGAGATATTTCGAGGAAATAAAAAGGAGCAAGTGCTCGACAACCTCGCAGAAAAAATGGACAAGTGTCCGGCAGTAGAACTAGGGGTACTTCGGTATCCACTTAAATTCTAAAAAAATGATAGCCCATGGTCCCTCTAATAAGCAATATGCCAGCAAGAGTTGACAAAGATTTTAATTTCCAAAGTCTTTGATCTAAGAGTATGACATTTCCCTCCTCGGATCCCGATTTGATCAGGCAATAAATGCAAAGTAAGTATGCTTGAGAATTTTTTGCAAAATAAAACAACCTCAGTGAGATATAAAAAGATAATGAGTGATCTAAGAGAACCTATGAGGATCAAAAGGTATGCTAACTTTCTTTCAAAAATATACAAAAACTCCAAGTGACAGGATTGAGAAGAAAGGATCTTTACTCTTAACCATAAACATCCCTGACTATGGTACACAGTGGATTTTTAACACCCTGCAATTATGAAGAGAATGTTTTAAATGTTTACCCCAAATATTGTTCTTAATCATCCTTTTCTCGAGGACGAGTAAAAGCCTAAGTATGGGGGTATTTGTTGACGGTCCTTAAGTATCAATTTTAATTATCAAATAAACAAGAGAAAGGACCAATATGCAAACAACACCTAGAATTAGGGTTTGATCTCACAGAATTCCATGAGTTTTGTTGTTTATCTATTTCTGCAGGGGGTTATCAGGAAATAAGGAAGAAAGGCCCACATGTCGGGATTACATAGAGATATCAACGCACCGCGCGATTTTCTACCATCTAGAAGACTCCAGAAGCCACGGGAAGAAGACGGAGGCCGAAAGGGGCCAGGCCCAGGGCGCCCGCCCTGGTGACCTGGGCGCCCGCCCCCTATTGGATCCAGTTCGGGACTCTCTTCGCACGGGATATTCCACCGACCTATTGGATCAAGAAAAACATAGTACCACCTCGCCTACCGACCCAAAAACGCATAGAGGAGGAGGACTATATAAGGAGACCCCCCTGGCCCCTGGAGAAGACATGAAGAAATTATCATAGAGACTAAGGGGTGCCCTCGAAGGAAAATCTCTTCTCTAATTAATATTTCTTTTTAGGCTTAGCAACCAATGTAAGGTAGAAATAAATCTTCTAGTTTCTACTAGATTGAGAGAGATAGAGTGGAGGTGTAGATTGGAGGAAGCCCGGCCTGTCGGTGTCTACTCCAAGCTTGTACCTGCGGGATCAAGTTCTCCTAACCCGAAGCTTGCTCCTAGGATTCTTCAGTATTTCGACTTCTAAATTCTAGTAAGTTCTTGTTTTATTGTTCTTCTGGTTTATGAGTTTACTTTAATCTCTTCGCGTAGAGTTTAGAGTAATCATTGCTGGTGTAAACGTGGTGTTTTGGCTAGGGTACTCATAGATATTCCCTGACTAGCTGGACCGTGGTAGTAGTGAGGAACGTGACAATTCCAAGTTACCTTTGCAGATCACATCTCGTTAGCAGGAAGGATAGGGTTTATAGGTGCCGGTTGAACATCCTTTGTGGTGTCTAGATTCCGTTAGCCTCCCCATTAGAACAATAGATCATCCTTACCAAGGTTAGAAGGAGACTACGGTCGCAGTCTTCTCTATTTATCACTCACATCGAAAGACATTCTTTGTGCCTAAAGGGTTAGTAGTAATAGACCGGTTAGTCAGATGCACTCTTTCTCCTAGTGGTAAAAAAAAAAATACGATACTCTAGATAATTTCCCGGGTGAAGTGCTCACCGATATCCGTGCGCTTGCGGATCAATTCCTTATTGCGTTCCCAAATATCAACACTCATAGAGACAAGGCAGAGATCAAGTACATGGGCCCTGTTGGTGGAAAACACCAACATAACCAAAAGTGTATTTGTTCTTCTCTAACCTTAAGCATAGTGAGCAAGACAAAGTTGATGGATAATAAGATCATGAGTGTAGCATTTAAAACATTTGTCAGATCAGATCGCTCAACCGAATGGAAAGATAATCTATCTATATTTATGTTTTTTATATATCTTCCAAAGATTGAGTGTGCAACATTTTAGCTCATATGATTAGGAGTGTGGGATCACAAAGGTGGAAGGACTAAACATGTTGAATCAAGTGGATTGGTTAATCTAGAGTTGTAAATCATACATGTTTGTCTCTTTTATTCATGTGTAAATCATAGAGTTGTTAATCTAGAGTTGTAAATCATACATGTTTGTAAATCCCTAGGCCCGCTCGTCCTCCCGTTCATTCCCGTGGCCTTTGGAGTCTTCTAGATGATAGAAAATTGCCGCACACGTTAATATCTCTATGTAAACCCGATGTGTGGGCCTTTCATCCATATTTCCTCATAACCCCCTGTAGAAATAGACAAACACCAAAACTCATGGAATTCTGTCAGATAAAACCCTAAGTCTAGGTGTTGGTTGCATTTAGATCCTTTTCATTAGTTATTTGATGATTATATTTTGTACTTAAGGACCGTCAACACATATGAACTAGAGTATGGTTGTGTTTTTATCATGATCATAGTATATTAACTAGTTCTTAGTTCTTGTGCTGTGTTCTTGATATGTTCATCATTTTTCTTCATTGTTCATCAGATTAGTATGATTAGGGTTAGAATTAGGAATGGGATGATGGTTCACTGTGCTATGATGGTTGCTCTTAGTGTAGCCTGTCACTCCGAATGGGTGGGGCCCACAGAGGTTAGGAGTTGTTTCCAATTACGTGAACATGGTGTTCAGGTATGCGGGAATCAGTGGATGTGCGGGTATCTTTCGGGTAGAGGGGTAGGTGGCAGGGTAGTGACAGCTCTATCATCCTTTGTATTCCCCCATGATCAGGTATTTCGATAGGAGTTCTGTACAGTCTCTCTCGGCTGGGTATCCAGCTGCGGGGATCTCCCCTCATCTCAGGCTTAGTTCCAACTCTATTTATTGCTAATTAGATGATCCGCTAATAGTTCTATGCATAGTTATATGTGACCCATGCCTGCTCAAGTAGATTTATTTCTTTATTCTTTATTTATTATTTCTCTTCTATTTTATCCTTGAGGTTGATCCAATGTGTGTCCACTATCTTGAATATCATGTTTATTACTGCTTACTCTATGTGTACCAAGCATTGAATAAGTAATCATGTTTACACCATGTTTGATCCCTTTGCCTTCCTACAGGAATTATAAATTCGACATCCTTGAATACTCACAGGTTGAAATGCTACAATGATAGTTCTGTCCGCTTGTAGTTATATTACTTCTTCATTCATGAACTATCGATTGGTGTACCTAAGTACTGTTACATAAGATTGTAATTCTTGTGCACTTTCAAGCGTAGTGCCATAGCTTTGCATATCGCAAGTAAGGATGGTTAGGAAGGTCAATCCGGCATTCCTAATTATTGTTACCAGACTACACTGCTAATTCCGGTGCCCTCGAGTTGCCTTGGGTTATCTCTCTGATGTAGCGATAGTTACGGTATGCCAACACCTGACATTTCTGGTGCCATTTCTAAGGATGCATCTATGGTCTATTTTTAGTAGTGACGCTAAGAAATGCCAACAAGCATTTATGGCGCCGTTGCCGGGGAAGGCAAAAATTATACTGACATAAACATTGACTGCATAGTAAGCATTGGTAGCCATATATTAAGCAGGATAAGTTTACTGTTTTCTTCCTCTTTTTATTGGAATGAAAACAAGATAGTGTATGAGCGGTTTCAACTTGCCGGCAAACTTCCACAGTGATCCAGAAACACTCCTAAGGAAGAGAGGGGTTCGTACCGTCTCTTCTTCTGCAACGCAACCGACAAGCGAATCAACTGTTCTAGCACCAACCGCACCAATCGCTATGGCCAAGACACACCGTGACTACTCCACTCCCGCTGTTGCCAACGTGCCGACTGGGCCCGCTGTCAATGTGGGGAATGGAAGCTTCGAGGTCCGCACTGGCCTCATCTCTATGGTGCAGGCAAGCCAATTCTGTGGCCTGCCAAGCGAGGATGCCAACGCCCACCTTCAAAACTTCCTTGAGCTGTGCGACACCGTCGTCATCAGGGATGTCACGTAGAACAGCATCAGGCTCCGTCTATTTCTCTTTTCCCTTGCTGGAAAGGTGAAACAATGGTTTTATTAGAACAAGGAAGTTGTTGACACACGGGAAAAGTGCTCCATGGCATTCCTCGCCAAGTTCTTCCACATGAGCAGAACCAGCGCTCTGAGGTGAAAGATCTCTAACTTCCAGCAGTCTTCACTTGAGTCCATACCCGAAGCATGGGAGAGGCTCC
This sequence comes from Sorghum bicolor, assembly GCF_000003195.3. Classification (NCBI taxonomy): domain Eukaryota; kingdom Viridiplantae; phylum Streptophyta; class Magnoliopsida; order Poales; family Poaceae; genus Sorghum; species Sorghum bicolor. The sequence goes on along the minus strand of NC_012876.2, from coordinate 25,875,752 downwards.
AGGAGTACATTCGGGCCTGTCCTCATCATGGAATGAAAGACTGGCTTGTGCTCCGTAACTTCTATGAAGGCCTCACGGCCATGTCAAATGGGCACGTAGATGCCGCAGCTAGAGGTGCATTCCTTTCTCTCACCATTAATGAAGCTACTGCCCTCATCGAGAAGATGGTGGCAAATCAAAGCTGGGGAGAAGGAAGGAAAACACAAAAAGGCTCGCAATCTGCGAAGAGGTAGATGTGCTTGCTGCAAAAATAGACTTGCTGCTGCAAAGGATGGACGGACAAGATGCAAATCCCAACATGGCACTGTCCAAGCAGTGAACTCACACACATCGTGTGAAGTTTGTGGTGATGATGGCCATTCGGGGAACAATTGCCCCGAAACCCAAGAAGAAGCAGCATATGTCAACAATGGGTTTCGGCCACCACAGCAAGGTAACAACGGGTGGAACAATCAGCACCGCCCGTAGGGTAATTTCTTCAAACAGCCTTCCTTGAAAGATCTGGTCATAGGGCAAGCTAAAATCAATGATAATCTGACCAAGAAGTTGACCTACAATGACAAGATGATTGAGAACATCAACGCCATGCTTGAAACTCTATGTTCATCTGTCAAAAGTCACACGAGTTTCAACAAGATGATAGAAACACAGATAGCACAGATAGCTGCAAGTGTTGATCCCCATGCTACTAATACCATTATTTACATCACTACTCCTCGCATCATGATTAATGAATCATATCTTTCGCATGCACATATGATTAAACACGACGAAATAGTTAAAAAGATTTTATATTATTTTCCAGGATATACAAACAAGATCCAGTTACCTAACCCAGATCTCGCTCTGTTTCTCGCAGGAACTCACGGAGGAGGGAACAAGAAGAGCAGGCAGCACAAGCAGCAAGGGCAGCACAGGCAGCACAACCAGCACCATCCACACAGCTAGCACAACACACTCCACCACCAGCTATGCCAGAGATGGGATGGATCCCTGCTATACCTGCACTCGGATTTACCCCTGGGTATGGATATGGTATGGGATACGTTCCTCACCCCTACGAGGCTGGAGGTTCGAGCTGGCAGGTAGGAGGGTCAAGCTGGCATGTTGACGGTTCTTAAGTATCAATTTTAATCATCAAATAAACAAGGAAAAGGACCAATATACAAGCAACACCTAGAATTAGGGTTTCATCTGACAGAATTCCATGAGTTTTGCTGTTTATCTATTTCTGTAGGGGGTATCAGAAAATATGGAAGAAAGGCCCACACATCAGGATTACATAGAGATATTAACATGCACCGCAATTATCCAACATCTAGAAGACTCGAGAAGCCACGAGAACGAACGGGGGGCCGATCGGGCCCGGGGGCAGGGCGCCCGCCCTCCCCATTTGGGCGCCCGCCCACCTCTGGTGGCCAATCACCGCGAATCACGCGGATTATGCTCCACCGCCTTTGAGGATCAAGGAGAAGCGTTCAATCAAGGTCGGTTTGATCCGACGGCCCAGATTCATTTGAAAAGGCTACATAAGCAAGGCCCCCTAGCCCCTGGAGGAGAGAATCCCATTTTTCATTAGCATATTTTCCATAGAGGATTTAGAGAGAGAGGTTCCTTAGGGTTCCCACCTCATAGGGCTTAGCATCCAATGTGAGAGTAGAATTAGTTCTACTAGATTGAGAGAGATAGAGTGGAGGTGTTGATCAGAGGAAGCCCGACCTGTCGGTGTCTACTCCGAGGTTGTACCTACGGGATCAAGTCTCCTAACCCGAGGCTTGCTCCAAGGATTCTTCAGTATTTCGACTTCTAAATTCTAGTTAGTTCTTTGTTTTATTGTTCTTTGGTTTATGAGTTTACTTCGATCTCTTCGCGTAGAGTTTAGAGTAATCATCTCTACCGTAAACGTGGTGTTTGGGCTAGGATACTCATAGATATCCCCTGTCTAGCCGGACCGTGGTAGTAGCGAGGAACGTGACATTTTTGAGTTACCTTTGTAGCCCATATCCCGTTAGCAGGATCGTTAGGGTTTATAGGTGCAGGTCGAACATCCTCTATTGTCGAGGATATCAGTATGGGGTACCCTGACTGATGTACATAGCGAGAGCATCCGTACGAAAGTCGAGGCCTCTGACTCGACGCCCCCCCCCCCGTTGTACGCACGGTCCTCGACGACCGTAGCCTCGAACACGGAAAGAGCGCCGTGCGAATCGATTAGGGCTCGAGCACCGGCAACCGTCGAATACGGAAATAGCCTCGTACGAATCAAAGGGCCTCAAGCGCAAGGACGCCGCCCGCCGCCTAACACGGGCACGGGGACTAGGGCATTTAATGCGTCTGCTGCGCTCTCACCTAACCCGTCAGTCATGGGAAGCGTGATAGGGAACAAGCACCCATCTTGTCGTTCTTTTTGTAGTCTTCCCCACCAAACAAGCCAGAACATGGCAGCGCGCAGAAAGAGGGTCGGAACGTCCAGTCAAGACCCTCCTCGAGATGCCCAAAGTCAACGCTCTGGCCGGCAAGGCGCTACACGACACCTGACCCTCGAGTATGCACGTTTCCTTCCTGGGGAAGGATCAGGCGACAAATGACAGCACCTCAACCACTCCGACGTAGCTGGTGCCACAACGTACAAGCGTGCAACAGATAAACCATTCCAGGACGGCGCACAGGAGCGGGATACAGGGGCACGCGTAATCATCATCAAAGTACCAAGACAAGACGGCTCGAGGCCACACCAGTACGGAGGCCTCGAGTAGGTCAGCACTCCATACCTCTATCGACCCCTACTCTGTCGCCTATACATGTACCCTAGACCTCTCCTTGGAACTATAAAAGGGGAGGTCCGAGAGCGGATACGAGACGATGACACAATACAAGACATACGTAGTAGAGCAACCTTACTCCATCCCAGTTCATACCACGCCTGTATTCACCCCTGTACAAGCACTTGGGTGCAAGATAATACAAACACTCCCCCCACTAGACGTAGGGCCTTCTCTTGCCCAAACCAGGATAAATCTTTGTGTCTTTTCTTGCATCACCCTCTAGAAAGGGGAGCACGCACACAAGTTTTACTCGTTGGCGTGACCCCCCGGGGGGAAAACGCCGACAGTTGGCGCGCCAGGTAGGGGTCCTGCGTGTTTTTCACCGATTTCCCATTCTTTTCCAGATGGCCACCCCTGTTTCGCCGATTCCGCGCTCCATGGTGATTTGGTTCGGGAGCCTCAAGTTCATGTCTACCGGTTTTGGCTATGACATGATCCTGCTCTCGGTCAAAGGACCGGGGGGAGCTCGCGTTGCGCCAGCACGATTGAGGGCTCCGAGACGACCTCGCCACCACGCCTCCCCGCCCAAGAAGAGACGTGGACAGCGCCACCATCACCCCTCTGCCTCGTCACGACCGACTGTTCGTGCCAGGCAGGAGGTGACACAGGAGCCGACAGCCCCGCGCGCCGAAATCGTGGGTGTGACGGCCCAACGCCACGAGGATCGCACGACAACATTGGGAGACGGCGCACCCTCGCCCGCCACGACGCTACTTCCACATGGGCTGTTCACCCCAAGAAGAGTGCTGCCGTTCGGTCTGGACAATGCCGCGGCGTCACTCGCCAGGACGATATGTCCAAACGCCCAGACGTACGTGGAGAGACCAATGGTCCTCCCACGCGACACTGGAGCGTGGCAACGGACGTCCGAGCTGCCGGATTTCTCTCAGGTACGAGGCCTCCATCGCCTAGGGCTTGGGCGATACACGATCACCTCACTCAGGCAACGGCTGCTAGAGGAGGGACGTGGGTGTTTCTACGCTGCCGAGCCAGACTAAGACTCTGAGTCCGACAGCTACGACCCTACTAGAGAATGCTTCCATATCGACGGGGCGGTAGAAACTACTGACGAGACACAAGACGCCGCTGCCAGCGGTCGAGCCCCTGCAGCAAGGGAAGACCCCAGGACGCCTGGGAACGACGGTCAGGTCGACCCCCCTCCACAAGAAGACAGAGCCGTGCAACTTGCGTAGCTACGAGAGCTCAAAGCGAAGCTCGACGAAGATCACGAGCGCCTTGTCCTGCTTGAACTGATCCTCGAGCAGGACCAGCCATACCCGCCTGGCGGAAGTGTTCGCAGACGGGCCCAAGAAGGACATCGACAGATCGTCAGAGATGGGGAGCCTGAGCAGCCCGCTAGCCATTTCCCTCGAGCGGGCCAGAACGTCGTTGCAGCAACAATGCTGCTACGCAATATGCCCGAACTGTCGAACTCCCAAGCGCGACGCATTGGAGATGAGGTGCAGACTCTGCTCCAGGTGGCGGTAGTTCAGCAGGCCGAGAGCTCGGCCTCTCGACATCGAGGAGCAGCCACGGAGAAGCGTGATGAGCCAGCCCAGAATGAAAAGGAGGTGTCAGTCCATCAGCAGCCACCCCCTCGAGGGAAGAAGACAACACTCGTCCTCAACCACCCCGTCAACAATCAACGACGACACGACGCACGACGCGACATCGACGAGAATCGTCGCCGTCGATATGGGGACGCAGAAGAGCGCGGTTATAGCGCCCACCGCAGCGGGAGATATGACAGTGACGAGGACCGGATGGCCCCGGAACCGCTGGGCCCTCGGGTGTTTAGCAGAGCAATCCGCAGCACGCCTCTGCCCAGCCCGTATCGACCCCCGACCAGCATCGCTAAATACAACGGCAAGACCAAGCCAGAGCTATGGTTGGCAGACTTCCGGTTAGCCTGTCAGTTGGGTGGCGCTCGAGGAGACGATCGAGCCATCATCCGGCAGTTGCCGCTTTTTCTCTTCGACACCGCCCACAGATGGCTCGAGGAACTCCCGGCCAATCAAATCCACGATTGGGTCGATTTGGTCAGAGTATTCGAGGGCAACTTCAAAGGGACCTACATACGGCCCGACAACTCGTGGGACCTCATGAAGTGCAGTAGAAGTCAGGAGAAACTCTCCGGGAGTATGCTCGACGCTTCTCGAAGCAACGCACCGAGCTGCCGCACATCCCAAACCATGATGTCTTCCTTACCTTTGTCTTAGGCACCACCAGTCGAGATTTGGTGCGAGAGTTAGGCCGGAATCGTCCTCAGACCGTCGACGAGCTGATGGACGTAGTGGCAAACTACGCTGCAGGGGAAGAAGCGGTCAGCGCCTTCTTCAGCTGCGAAGGAGGGAAAGGCAAGTCGCCCCCCCGATGACGATGAGGGCCCCAGTCGAGGACCCAAGAAGAACAAAAAGAAGAAGAAAGCACGGCTGTTCCAGCGGGAAGCCCTCGACGACGATCTCGTCGCCGCCATGGAGCGCAAAGGGCCTCGAGGACCCCCAGAGGGGGCTATCTTCGACAAAATGCTAAAGGAGCCCTGCCCTTACCATAAGGGAGGGGCAAACCACAAGCTCGAGGACTGCCGTATGCTGAAGAAGCACTTCGACAGCCTAGGGTTCAAGAAAGACGACCCGAAGAAAGAGAAGAACGGTGACAAGGGGGGCGACAAGGACGACGAAGGTTTCCCAGCTATCCACGACTCCTACATGACCTACGGTGGACCCTCGACGCAGCTAACCGCAAGGCAACGCAAGAGGGAGTGCCGCGAGGTCTTCGCGGCAAGGATGGCAGTGCCCCAGTACCTCAACTGGTCAAACACCGCCATCACCTTCGATCAAGACGACCACCCCGACAAGGTAGTCGCTCCCGGCGTCTACCCGCTCGTAGATTAGTAGATTTGGATAGAGTCTCGCTCATAAAAGAAGAGTAGCGCGCTTGCGCGGCTCGCTTCGCTTTTCGACACGGATAAATAAAGGGGCGGGTCCCTTTATGCATGCATCTTCATACAAGTGGAGGCCGGTCGACCCCATCATCGTCAATGCTAGACTCTCGAAGGTGCTCATGGATGGCGGCAGCAGCCTGAACATCATCTACCTCGAGACCCTCGACCTTCTCGGCATCAACACAGTGCAGCTCTAACCAAGCGCTGGCGGATTCCATGGTGTCGTGCCAGGAAAGAAGGCGCTGCCGGTAGGTCGAATCGACTTACCGGTCTGTTTTGGCACGGCGGCCAATTTCAGAAAGGAGACCCTCACCTTTGAGGTGGTGGGATTCTGAGGCACGTACCACGCCATCATCGGGCGCCTGGGATACGCCAAGTCTATGGCTATCCCTAACTACACCTACTTGAAGCTGAAGATGCTCTGACCCAAGGGCGTCATCACCGTCAGCTCCTCCTACGAGCACGCGTACAAGTGCGACGTCGAATGCGTCGAGTATGGGGAAGCTGTCGAGAACTCCACCGAGCTCGCCTCGAAGCTCAAAGCCCTGGCCGCAGAGGCTCCAGAGCCCAAGCACCACGCGGGCAGCTTCGAGCCGGCAGAAGGAACGAAGAAGATCCCGCTCGACCCCAACAACTTCGACGGCAAGGTGCTGATGATCAGCGCCGACCTCGACCCCAAATAGGAAGCCGTGCTCGTCGACTTTCTCCGTGCAAACGCCGACATGTTTGCATGGAGTCCCTCGGACATGCCAGACATACCGAGGGAAGTCGCGGAGCACTCCTTGGAAATTCGAGCCGATTCCAAGCCAGTGAAACAACGGTTGCGTCGCTTCAATGAGGAGAAACGCAAGATCATTGGTGAGGAGATCCACAAGCTTTTGACGGCCGGATTCATCAAGGAGGTTCACCATCCCGACTGGTTAGCAAACCTTGTACTAGTTAAGAAAAAGAATGGGAAAATGAGGATGTGTGTCGATTATACAAGTTTAAATAAAGCATGTCCGAAAGTTCCTTTTCCATTACCACGTATCGATCAAATTGTTGATTCTACTGCGGGATGCGAAACCCTTTCCTTCCTTGATGCATATTCTAGTTACCATCAAATAAAAATGAAAGAGTCCGGCCAGCTCGCGACATCTTTCATCACACCTTTTGGGATGTACTGTTTTGTAACCATGCCGTTCGGGCTTCGAAACGTGGGAGCAATATACCAGCGATGCATGCTCCACGTGTTTGGCAAACATATAGGGTCGACGGTCGAGGCATACGTCGACGACATCGTCGTCAAGTAAAAGAAACGAGGAGACCTGATTCAGGACCTCGAGATCGCTTTCAGTTGCTTACGCGCCAACAAGATCAAGCTCAACCCCGAGAAATGCGTCTTTGGTGTACCTCGAGGCATGTTTCTGGGATACATAGTCTCCTAACGCGGCATTGAGGCCAATCCCGAGAAAGTCTCGGCCATCACGAGAATGGGGCCGATCCGAGACGTCAAGGGAGTGCAGAAAGTCACGGGATGTTTGGCGGCGCTAAGTCATTTTATCTCGAGATTGGGAGAAAAGGCATTGCCGCTGTATCGGCTCTTGAAAAAAGCTGAGCGTTTCTCTTGGACCCCTGAAGCCGAGGAAGCCCTCGATAACTTGAAGAAAACACTGACCTCCGCCCCGGTCCTGGTCCCACCTCAACCCACAGAACCTCTGCTTCTGTACGTTGCCTCGACGACCCAGGTCGTCAGTGCGGCAGTGGTGGTCGAGAGGTAGGAAGAGGGGCATGCGCTGCGAGTCCAGAGGCCGGTCTATTTCGTCAGCGAGGTACTCTCAGAGACCAAGGCACAGTACCCACAGATCCAGAAGCTAATCTACACCGTGATCCTCGCCCGGCGCAAGTTGCAACATTACTTCCTCGGCCACCCTATCACGGTGGTCTCGTCCTTCCCCTTGGGTGAGATCATCCAAAGTCGGGAGGCCACGAGAAGAATCGCCAAATGGTCGGTCGAGCTCATGAGTGAGACCCTCACTTATGCGCCCCGCAAAGCTATCAAGTCTCAAGCTCTGGTGGATTTCATCGTGGAATGGATGGACTCCCAGCTTCCCCCGGCTCAAGATCAAGCAGAACTATGGACGATATATTTCGACGGGTCGCTCATGAAGACAGGACCTGGGGCGGGCCTGCTATTCATCTCGCACCTAGGTGTTCATATCAGGATACATTTTGTTGCATCCAGCAACGTTGCGAAATACGAGGCCCTTGTCAATGGGCTGAAGATCGCCATCAAGCTAGGAGTTCGGCGCCTCGACGTTCGAGGCGACTCCCAACTCGTCATCGACCAAGTGACGAAAGCCTCCAACTGCCACGACCCAAAAATGGAGGCATACTGCAAGGAGGTACGTTGGCTCGAGGATAAGTTCCACGGCCTCGAGCTCATCCACATCGCCCGACGCTACAACGAGGCAGCCAACAAACTCGCTAAGATCGTGTCGACTCGAGGCACGGTCCCGCCCGACGCATTCTCGAGAGATCTGCACGAGCCAACCGTCGATTTTGGCTCAGGGGCTGACGTCGAAACCACCGCCCCCAACAAATCGATGCCATCGAGGCACTGCTAGCGGCAGCAGAAGTAATGGAGGCGGAACAGCGACCCGGTCGACCGTTCGACTGGCGCACGCCATTCCTCGACTGCCTGATTTGATGTGAGCTACCAGAAGATTGATCTGAGGCCCGCCGTATCGCTCGACGGGCCAAGTCATACGTAATCTACGGCGAAGATAATGATCTATATCGACGAAGCCTGATAGGAATCTTGCAGCATTGCATCACCATAGAGGAAGGCCGAAAGCTCCTCGAGGATCTACACTCGGGGGCTTGTGGCCACCACGCTGCTCCGTGGACCCTCGTGGGGAACGCCTTCCGACAGGGCTTCCACTGGCCAACGGCCATAGCTGACGCCATCGAGCTCGTACGATCGTGCCATGGGTGTCAATTTTACGCCAAGCAGACACATCTTCCCGTCCACGCTCTCCAGATGATCCCCATCACGTGGCCGTTCGCGGTGTGGGGACTCGACCTAGTATGGCCTCTACAGAAGGCAGTAGGGGGATACACCCATTTGCTGGTGGCCATCGACAAATTCTCCAAATGGATCGAGGCTTGACCCATCACGAACATTCGCTCCGAGCAGGCCGTCCTTTTCTTCACCGACATCATCCACCAGTTTGGGATTCCAAACGTCATCATCACCGACAATGGCACTCAGTTCACCGGCAAAAAGTTCTTGGACTTCTGTGACCGGCATCACATCCGTGTGAACTGGTCCGCAGTGGCCCACCCTCGAACTAACGGTCAGGTCGAGCGTGCCAACGGAATGATATTGCAGGGGCTCAAACCAAGAATCTACAACCGGTTGAAGAAATTCGGCAAGAAATGGGTCAATGAGCTCCCTTTGGTCCTATGGAGCTTAAGGACGACGCCAAGCAGGGCCACGAAATACACCCCGTTCTTCATGGTCTACGGCTCTGAGGCTGTGCTTCCAACAGACCTTGAGTATGGGTCCCCTCGACTCAAAGCCTACAACGAGCAGTCAAATAAGGAGACTCGAGAGAATGCGGTTGACCAGCTCGAGGAAGCTCGAGACATGGCTCTCCTCAACTCCGCCAGATAACAGCAGAAGCTCCGACGCTACCACGACAAGCACGTGCGTAAAAGGGATCTGAACGTGGGTGATCTCGTCCTACGGCGGCGGCAAAGCAACCAAGGACGCCACAAGCTGACTCCGCCCTGGGAGGGCCCATACGTGGTAGCCGAGGTCCTGAAGCTAGTGACATACAAGCTCGCAGACGAAAAAGGGGCGGTCTTCACCAACGCATGGAACATCGAACAGCTACGTCGATTCTACCACTAGAATTTCAAAGCTTTATGTTCCCATGTACATTCTGTACCAAGACCTTATGAATGAATGCATGAATGAATAAGATCTTTCCCTCGAGTAATTTACTTTTTCTCTGATCGAAATCTCGACGTTAGAAGGGAGTACCAACTATGACCCATCATAGTCGATACCCCCTCGGGGGCTAGCAGGGGGGACCCCCCAAATATCTAAAAAACCAAGTGATTTTTTTTCTTTCCTACCAGTAAACCTCACACGATCGAGTAGTAGAGGCACCTCGAGCCCCTTAAGGGCCGAGAGACGACGAGCCTGAGAACTCCTACGCCCCTGGGCTATGGTAACTCTACTCGCTCCCTCACCCTCGAGGCAATCGAGGTCGCCTTAACAAAAGACCAAAAGGGGAATACAGACGTAGGCAGAAAGGAAACAAAAGAGAGTGCGAACAAAGGAATAAGGAAATATTCAAAGATCTTATAAACCACTTAAAAACACAGTATCACTTAAGACAGAATAATAAGTACTGTACAAGGGGCCTTAGCACCCAGAGTAGGCTCGCAGGCCTCAGTCTGCATCTCGGCCCTCACCACCCTTGTCTACGCCCGAGCTAGTCTCGAGAGGAAGTACTTCCGGCTCGAACAGCCTCGCCAGCCTTTCCCCAGGAGCCTCCGCGTCGTCGATCAAGGCGTGGAGCCTCTCCTCGTTCTCTGCGTCGGTCTTGGAAATATCGGTGACGAAGCCGTGGGACACCACCTCCTTATCGTAGGAAAAGCCTGAGCAGACAACTGCCATTGTCCGCTTCACCCCGGTATGAAGGGCGTCCCGCACCCAGTCCCTCAGCATGGCACCTAGGTAGCAGAGCTGATTGACCAGTGCGTCGCCTCGAGCCGCCTCCCTCGATTCGTCCACGGGCTTGAGCTCCCAAGAGGCCGAGAGATCGCTTATCGCAGTCTGCAGCCGACCGTTCAAAGCGACCTCCCCCTCGAGCTGAGCCTTGGTAGAGCGGGCCTCGACTTGGACAGCTAGCAGTTCGTCCTTAAGCCCTATAAAGACCAACGCGGAGAAATTAGGCAACACAAATCATGCCTTTGAAAGAAAACATGATAGTAGAAACGTACCGCGAATCTTCTCCTCTAGAGCGGTGTTCTCGCCAACAAGGTCAGCGTTGGCCCTCTCGATCCCTTTGTAGGAGCGCGTCAGGTCGGTGTTGGCAACCCGTAGGTCATCGATCACCTTGCCCGCCTGCGTAGTGGCTCCATCTTTCTCCAACAACGCTCTCTTCAGACGATCGACATCGTCAGAGAGGCTGCGAGATCGAGCCCGCTCCGCCTCGAGATCCTCGAGGGCCTTCTTCTTGGCCTCCTCTGCGGTGCTCCGAGTGATCTCGCCCTTCACACACTCCACCTTCATCTCTGGCTACATCCTTATAAAATTTTGCCTCTTCATGGGCCTTGGACGCAGCCTCCTCGATCGACACGGTCCGCTCCCTCAGCAGCGTGGCCTCTTCCACCGCCTTCCTCGAGGCCTCCCAAGCTTCTGCCAGAGTGGCCTCCCTCTCCTTCTTCTCCTCCTCGAGCGCCAAAAGCTCCTTGTAATCCTTGAGGAGCTTCTCCTGCGACTCCAGGAGTTGGTCCTTGAGGAGAGGGAGTTGCTCCCAGCTGCCTCTCATCGCATGGATAAAGCTCGACTTTATGCGGGAGGTCTCTTTCAAATCCTGCGAGCCAGCAGTGGAATAGTAAGAACACAAAACCAAAACGTCCTACGATAACTAATGCCCAACCACATGATTCATCCAGAGGCGAAGCTCCTCGAGATGCTCCCACTTCTCGGCCTCCTTCCGATCGTCCATAAAAATATTAGGCTCGAATGGGTCGGTGGAGGCCAAGATGCGGATCCGGTCGGGGCACCAGTTCTCCATCTCCTCCTCAGTGCGCGCCTTAACGCCCCGGATGAGCTCTTGGACCATCTCAAGCGACCTCCCATGACATAAAAACAGGTCGATAAGGGAGGGGAATCGCCCATCGTCGTCCACCGTCTTCCAGGTCCCGGTCTCGTCGGTAGCGCCTCCACCCGACGTCCCGGCTTCATCGTCCTCGCCGGGTTTGTGATCCTCCCACGGCCGTCGTTCTCGGAGAAACCCGGGAGCGGTCCCCTCGATGCTGTAGATCGTGCCCTTGATCTCGGACTGAGGGTCCACCGGGGTGCGCATCATGCAGGCAAGCGCCACCACACCGTCCGCCCGCCCTGGCTCAGCCAGGATGGAAGCGGGCGCTCCCAGACGGAGCCACGTAGGGGTCGGCAGGCCATAGACCGGCAGACCCTCCTCTCCAGTCTCAGGCCCCTGTGGTGACGGCGGCACCGGCTGGGACGGACTGCGGGGTGGTGGCTCGAGCAGTTCCTCTAACTGCTGGCTCCTCTGCTGCTGCTGCTTCTGGAGCTCCCGCAGCTCCTACTGCCGATCCTGCTCAAGCAGCTCCTCGAGCTGAGCTCCTTCTTGCTGCCGCCCATCCTCTCCTTCTTGTCCTTCCTGCTGCGGCTGCTGCTGTCCCTCCTACAGCGGGTGCTGCGTCCCCCACTTGCGTTCTTCCTATTCTCTCTTCCTCTGCTCCTCGACGGAGTGGAGCCCGATGGGCCAAGGCGTCCGCTTCACGACTGGAGAAGCCTCGACCTCCTTGTCCATGGGGCGGGCATCCTTCGAGGGCCTATCGCCACCGGACCCATCACTTATAGTGATAGGATCCCCCTCGACCCCAGATCGGGGAGGCTCAGGGGCTCCCTCCTACACTTGGGGGCGAGGCGCCTCGACCCGCTTCGGCGACGGCGGGGTGGACTCCCCCACCAATGGACGAGGCGGGGCGCTGTCAACACCCGTCGACGGCCGAGGATCGGAGGAGCCTGTAAGCACTCAAAAGCAAAAAGTCAGTCGCCATGATGATCGACATAAGGGCAACACGACTCCCATGACGACAGGAATGAACCGCTAACCTGCGTCTTTGGAGGCCGCTCCCACCTTTAGCCTCTTGGCCATTGAGGGCTGGGCCTGTTTGAGCGTCCGCTTCAAACTGAGGCAAGAGGAACAAGCATAAGAGAAGCCGTTACCTGAGAAAATGCCAAGACATTGTTGATATTTGGGAACGCAATAAGGAATTGATCCGCAAGCGCACGGATATCGGTGAGCACTTCACCCGGGAAATTATCCAGAGTATCGTATTTATTTTTTTACCACTAGGAGAAAGAGTGCATCTGACTAACCGGTCTATTACTACTAACCCTTTAGGCACAAAGAATGTCTTTCGATGTGAGTGATAAATAGAGAAGACTACAACCGTAGTCTCCTTCTAACCTTGGTAAGGATGATCTAGTGTTCTAATGGGGAGGCTAACGGAATCTAGACAACACAAAGGATGTTCGACCCGCACCTATAAACCCTATCCTTCCTGCTAACGAGATGTGATCTACAAAGGTAACTCGGAATTGTCATGTTCCTCACTACTACCACGGTCCAGCTAGTCATGGAATATCTATGAGTACCCCAGCCTAAACACCACGTTTACGCCAGCAATGATTACTCTAAACTCTACGCGAAGAGATTAAAGTAAACTCATAAACCATAAGAACAATAAAACAAGAACTTACTAGAATTTAGAAGTCGAAATACTGAAGAGTCCTAGGAGCAAGCTTTGGGTTAGGAGAACTTGATCCCGCAGGTACAAGCTTGGAGTAGACACCGACAGGCCGGGCTTCCTCCAATCTACACCTCCACTCTATATCTCTCAATCTAGTAGAAACTAGAAGATCTATTTCTACCTTACATTGATTGCTAAGCCTAAAAAGAAATATTAATTAGAGAAGAGGTTTTCCTTCGAGGGCACCCCTCAGTCTCTATGATAATTTCTTCATGTCTTCTCTAGGGGCCAGGAGGGTCTCCTTATATAGTCCTCCCCTTCTATGCGTTTTTGGGTCGATAGGCGAGGTGGTACTATGTTTTTCTTGATCCAATAGGTCGGTGGAATATCCCGAATGAAGAGAGTCCTGATTGGCATCCAGAGGGGGGCGGGCGCCCTGGGCCTGGCCCCTTTCGGCCTCCGTCTTCTTCCAGTGGCTTCTGGAGTCTTCTAGATGGTGGAAAATCGCGCGGTGCGTTGATATCTCTATGTAATCCCGACATGTGGGCCTTTCTTCCTTATTTCCTGACAACCCCCTGCAGAAATAGATAAACAACAAAACTCGTGGAATTCTGTCAGATCAAACCCTAATTCTAGGTGTTGTTTGCATATTGGTCCTTTCTCTTGTTTATTTGATAGTTAAAATTGATACTTAAGAACCGTCAACAAATACCCCCATACTTAGGCTTTTACTCGTCCTCGAGAAAAGGATGGTTAAGAACAATATCTGGGGTAAAACATTTTAAAACATTCTTTATATTTGCAGGGTGTAAAAAATTCACTGTGTACTATAGTCAGGGATGTTCATGGTTAAGAGTAAAGATCCTTTCTTCTCAATCCTGTCACTTGGAGTTTTTTGTATATTTTTGAAAGAGAGTTAGCATACCTTTTTATCCTCATAGGTTCTCTCAGATCACTCATTATCATTTATATATCTCACTGAGGTTGTTTCATTTTGCAAAAATTCTCAAGCATACTTACTTTGCATTTATTGCCTGATCAAAACAGGATCCGAGGAGGGGAATGTCATACTCTTAGATCAAAGACTTTGGAAATTAAAATCTTTGTCAACTCTTGCTGGCATATTGCTTATTAGAGGGACCATGGGCTATCATTTTTTCTCTTCTCTTTTTTTTTAAGTGGATACCGAGGTACCCCTAATTCTACTACCGGACACTTGTCCATTTTTCTGTGAGGTTGTCGAGCACTTGCTCCTTTTTATTTCCTCAAAATATTTTTTTATTTTTGCATAGCCCATGCCTCTAATGCAATAATACTTCGGAAGAGTGAATCTTTCTGAAATAAATGTCTTGATCTTAGGAGCATGATAAATCTCTCAACAAGGGTCTAACTCATTTTGAACAAACTCAATACAGAATAAGCTTTTATAATTGTAAATATTTTCAGTTTTATCAGGCATAAAACACTGAGGATGGTAGCTAGAGTTTTGAATATTTTGAAATAAATTCTCCAAGCAACAATGATATCAAGAATAAGAAACTCACACTCTACCGTCACATATTCCATAACGACTTAAGTAACACAGGGTTTTAAAATGATTTTCAATAATTGCAAGTTTTCAGGAAATATCACAGATTGAGATTAACCATGATTAGAAATATTTTAATCTTTTTATTTTATCATATCAGAGACAATAATCTGCATATTCCAATATATATATATATGTGTAAAGTAAAGTGTGCAGAGTGTGTACCTGAATCGTGGAGTGGCGTAGTCGGAGTGTGTTTGGCATGTCGAGGGATCTCCCCCATACTTGTTTTTTGGTTTCTTGCACAAAAAAATAAAGTAGAGACACACAAGACATAATAATAATAATAATAATACTCTTTATTGATCTTGAGGCATTTATTACAAAAGACTAGTAGCAAACTGATAGCAAACTGATGATAATAGTAAACTGATGATAGTAGCAAACCTAAACCGAATTTAAAGATAAATGACTAAGATGTATTGACTCAAGGTCTAATCTAGATAACTTAGCGGCGCTCTAAGTCCTTGATCTTCTTGTTGGCATTGGCAAGATCCTGCCTAAGGCCTAGTATAATAGTGTTGTGGTTAGAGAGCTGCCTAGTGAGGGAGTTGAACGAGGACTGGAGGTCTATGATAACTCTATCTAGCCTGCGAACGTCCTCATCAATATCCATTATAGTCTTGCGACGCTTGGGAGGTGTCTCAAAAGCATTGAGAGAGTGCTTCGGGGCGGCCTTTGGAGGGAT
This sequence comes from Sorghum bicolor, assembly GCF_000003195.3. Lineage (NCBI taxonomy): Eukaryota > Viridiplantae > Streptophyta > Magnoliopsida > Poales > Poaceae > Sorghum > Sorghum bicolor. The sequence goes on along the minus strand of NC_012876.2, from coordinate 25,860,201 downwards.
GAAACGGACTTTGGCTGCTCTAATCCCTTCAAAGTAAGGCCTTTCCTCCTCCGTAGTGTAGCGAACACTGCTGATCTCGCCGCTCCGGTTGGTCTTGACTCCAACGACACTCTCATTGGGTCTAGGCGGAAGGATCCTTGTGCCGGTTGGCACCTTGATCGTGGTCTTTGTCTTGGGTGATGATCCTTTGAGGAGTAGGGGTTGTGGTGGTGCAGTGAGAACTGGTTGAGCATGGTAAGATTGGGCGGAGCTGCGTTGGCGTAATGGCATGACTTCTAGCTGTCGCTCTGTGTTGGCCGGGACGAGAGCACGGGCATCGGGGTCTTCCACAGGCTCCATGTTGAGGTTGAAGGGGACGACTTCCCAATCATCGTGGTACTTCTCGGCCATTGGATCAGCAAGGGACTAATCAAGCTCTAATTGAAGGGGAGAAGGCTTGGTGGCTTGGTGTTTGAAAACTGAGGTCAGGGGTCTGTTTATATAGGGGTCAAAAGGGTGCCTCTATGGGTTGTTCGGGTTGCTCCCGTTGATGTACGTGGGAAACTTTCCATCTGAGGGATTATTCGGATTACCATAAGTGCATTTTCCATAACAGAGAAAATCGGGACCGAGGGGGAACAGGAGCTGGGCGCCCGCCCACCTGATCTAGGCGCCCGCCCTCTCTCTGGCCCCTCTGTGGGCCCACTTCCCCGAGCACGTTTCTAGATGCGAAATTATTTAGAAAAATATATATATGACCCATAAACATCAAACTAAAAAGGTTGGGCTCTAATTCTCCATGGGAAGGTAAAAATGGACTACGTCTATTTCTTCTAATTCTTTATTAGGCTCTAAAAATAATTTAAGACGTTGACCATTTACCTTGAATAACGTACCTTCGCTAGTTTGAAGTGTGATAGCTCCGTGGGATGATGAATTAATTACTTTGAATGGTCCTTCCCATTTGCTCCGGAGTTTTCCATGCCCGAAAAGCTTTACCCTGGAATTAAAAAGTAATACCTTATCTCCGGGTGTGAACTCCTTCTTCTTGATTCTCTTGTCATGCCACCTCTGGACTCTTTCTTTGTAGATCTTTGAATTGTGATATGCCTTCTCTCGCCATTCTTCCAATTCTGATAGTTGCATTCTTCTATAATCTCCAGCAACATCTAGGTCCATATTCCATCTCTTTATGGCCCAGTGTGCTTTGAACTCTAGTTCAATAGGTAGATGGCAAGTCTTCCCGTACACCAATTGGTATGGAGACATTCCGATTGGGGTCTTGTATGCTGTCCGGTATGCCCAGAGTGCATCAGGTAACTTGTCTTTCCACGCCGTTCCTATTTCATTTACTGTCTTCTGATAGATATTGCTTGAAGCGTTTGTCGATGAAGTGTGCTCCTCCATCACTTATCACTACTCTGGGGACTCCAAATCTTGGAAATATAATTTCTTCAAACATGCTCTTTGAACTGACGTTGTCCGCATGCTTGCAAGGTAATGCTTCTACCCACTTGGAGACATAGTCAACTGCCACCAAGATGTACTCGCACTTCTTTGATGGAGGAAATGGACCCATGTAGTCTATTCCCCAGACATCAAAGAGCTCAATCTGAAGGTTGTTGGTGAGTGGCATTACATCCCTTGTATTTATGTTTCCGTGTCTTTGACATGGCCCACATCTTCTGATATATTGCTTCGTGTCTTCATACATTGTAGGCCAGTAGAATCCACACTGCCAGATTTTTGAATGTGTACGGAATGCTCCATAGTGACCTCCATATGGTGATGAATGACATCTGTCGATGATCTTCCATCCTTCCTCAGTGGTCACACATCTCCTAAGTAAGCCATCAGAACATACCCGGAAGAGGTATGGCTCATCCCATATATGTGAACGACTTTCTTGAATAAGCTTCTTCTTGTTTGCTCCTGGTGGTACATACCCTGAAACCATAAAATTAACAATATCTGCATACCAGGGGTCAGACCTGTTAATCCCGTAGAGCATGTCGTCCCGGAGTGAATCATTGATGGGGGTTTCCTGTGGACTCTCAAAATACATTCTAGACAAGTGATCAGCAACAGAATTTTCTACTCCCTTTTTATCTTTTATTTCTAAGTCAAATTCTTGGAGTAATAAGATCCAACTAATCAGGCGAGGTTTAGCATCTTTTTTAGTGAGCAAATATTTTAGGCAGCATGATCAGTGTAAACGATTATTTTAGCTCCAACTAAATAAGATCTAAATTTATCAATGGCAAAGACAACAGCCAGAAGCTCTTTTTCAGTGGTTGCATAATTAAGTTGAGCTCCTGTCAAAGTTTTACTGGCATAAGCAATTGCATGATGCTTCTTATTTTTAGTTTGTCCCAATACTGCCCCCACAGCATAATCACTAGCATCACACGTAATTTCAAAAGGCAACGACCAATCAGGGGGTTGAATGATTGGTGCAGAGATGAGTGCTTTCTTTAATAAATTGAAAGATGTTAAACATGCATCATCAAACTCGAAAGGAGCATCCTTGGCTAGCGAAAGAGTAAGTGGTCTAGCAATAAATGAAAAATCTTTTATGAATCTACGATAAAAACCAGCATGGCCAAGAAAGCTTTGAATTCCTTTTATGTTCACAGGTGGAGGTAGTTGTTCAATTACTTCAATTTTAGCTTTGTCTACCTCAATACCTCTTTCAGACACTAGGTGTCCTAGCACTGTTCCTTCCCTAACCATAAAATGACATTTTTCCCAATTAAGGATTAAGTGCTTTTCTTCACATTTTTGCAAGACCTTGTCTAAGTTTTCAAGACAACTATCAAAAGTTTTTCCATAAACAGAGAAATCATCCATGAAAACTTCCATAATCTCTTCAATCATATCAGAAAATATAGACATCATGCATCTTTGAAAAGAAGCATTCTACGGTAAGCATAAGTTCCATAAGGGCATGTAAAAGTGGTTTTGCTTTGATCATCGGGATGGATCGGGATCTGATGATATCCTGAATATCCATCTAAGAAACAAAAGAACGAATGGTTCGCTAATCGCTCTAGCATTTCATCTATAAAAGGTAAAGGAAAGTGATCCTTTCTCGTGGCTTTGTTTAGTTTTCTATAGTCTATGCACATCCGCCATCCTGTGACGGTGCGTTGCGGAATTAGCTCGTTCTTTTCATTCATAATAACAGTCATGCCTCCCTTTTTAGGCACAACTTGTACTGGGCTTACCCACTCACTGTGCGGCACAGGATATATAATCCCTGCATGCAGCAACTTTATAACTTCCTTTTTAACTACCTCTCTCATAGTGTTGTTAAGTCTACGTTGGGGTTCTCGAGAGGGTGAAACAGAAGGATCTGTTGGAATACGATGGGTACAAATCATAGGACTGATTCCTGTAAGATCTTGGAGTGAGTAGCCAAAAACTGAGTGATGTTTTTCAAGAATGGTCATTAATCGCAGAGTTTGATCCTGAGTGAGTTTATCGCTAATGATCACAGGGAACTCTGGTTTATTGTTTAGGAAAGCATAGGTAAGACCGGGTGGTAAAGTTTTAAGCTCTATGGGGGGTCTAGGTGTTTCTGCAAACTCATCTAAGGGTTCAGGCTCAGAAGGTTCGTCTTCTTCTTCAGTGAAGGAAGGAGTTTCGTCTTCTAAGTCTGGTTCCTCTAAAAGCTCTAGAGATACAGCCTTTACCTCCTCCATAGGGTCAGGCAAAAGATATAACTCGGCCTTATTGTTTAAGGAGTGTGAAATTGTTATTGGGGTTTTAAAGGTTTTTCCAAAAGAAATGTGTAGCTTTCCAGTATGACCTTCATAAAGGAGTCTTCTAAAAGGTTGTCCTATTAACAGGTCGAAGTCCCATGTATCAAAGATATAGAAGTTCAAATAAACCAAGGAGCCTTCTACCGTAAGAGGTAGGACATTTATAATTCCAAGACTGGGGACTAATCATCCTGAAGATTCCTTTATGACCTTTGTTATGGGGGTTAAGACAAGATTTTTAAATAGTTTAAGTGCAAAAGATTCAGACATGATGTTGATCCCCACAACAGGATTATAGAGAGCATTAAATCGATCAGAATTATAAGCACAGCGTATAGTTATAGAGGGTGTGTCCAACCGGATCACATCAGAGGAAAGCTCTGATTCCTCCAACCATTCGCTACTCATTACTGAGATAAGCTCTCTCAATTGATATTCACTTGGCAAATAAATGCTAAACTGGCCATTTTGGGCTTTGTCAATAGAATGGTAGTTTGAAATATTTCCAAAATCAGCAAAAAGATCGGATTCTATACCCAGCATGAAATCCGGTGGTGGAATTTCTTCCTCTTGTGGCTCAGAACTTGGGATAGCTAAAGTAGATGAAGAATTTGGCAGAGTGTCTACTTCGGCTTCGTAGGTTTCATCATGAAGGGTATTGTCCATCTCAGCTTCTAGGATTCTATCTAGGATCACTCTAGCTTCATTAGTAGGGATGCGAAAGAAAGAACCTCTAGACATTGTGTGTAGCATTTGTTTGTGATTTTTATGAAGACCTCGAAAAAAGTGAAATAAAAGAATAGGGTCTTCAAGATTAAGGTTTGGACCAGATTCTAAAAGATCAGAAAAACGTTTCTAGGATTTTCCCAAAGTTTCATTATCTTTTTGTTTAAAAGATAGGACTTCGAGTCTAAGGTCGGCTATACGGTCAAGGGAATAGAAATCTAGACAAAAGTTAGCTCGTAAAACTCCCCATTCACCTTGTTGTTGACTTACCTTCTGACTGTACCATTGTCTAGCTTTTCCCTTTAAGGAAAAAGGAAAAAGCTTCCAACGTAAAGTTTTATCAGAAATGCCTTCAATGCGAAGACAATCACATGTTTGCTCAAAATCTCTAATATGAAGGTAAGGGTTTTCGTCTTCCTTTCCCGAAAAAGATAGGTTTTGAATCATGGCAATCAACCTAGAACTTAACTTATACTGGGATGTTTGGATAGGCTGTGATGACTCCCATGGTAAAAGGTCAGTTGCTAAAGGGATTGCAGATTCATGGATCGATTTAGAATTTTGGTTTTCCATAAGGTAAGAGTAAAGAAATTAAATAAAGAATATAAAAAATAAGAAAAGATAAAAGTATAGATACAAAGCTAGTAGTAAGACTCAGGTTATCTCAGCAACCGTCTTTCTCCCCGGCAACGGCGCCAGAAATGCTTGTTGATATTTGGGAACGCAATAAGGAATTGATCCGCAAGCGCACGGATATCGGTGAGCACTTCACCCGGGAAATTATCCAGAGTATCGTATTTATTTTTTACCACTAGGAGAAAGAGTGCATCTGACTAACCGGTCTATTACTACTAACCCTTTAGGCACAAAGAATGTCTTTCGATGTGAGTGATAAATAGAGAAGACTGCAATCGTAGTCTCCTTCTAACCTTGGTAAGGATGATCTACTGTTCTAATGGGGAGGCTAACGGAATCTAGACAACACAAAGGATGTTCGACCCGCACCTATAAACCCTATCCTTCCTGCTAACGAGATGTGATCTACAAAGGTAACTCGGAATTGTCACGTTCCTCACTACTACCACGGTCCAGCTAGTCAGGGAATATCTATGAGTACCCCAGCCTAAACACCACGTTTACGACAGCAATGATTACTCTAAACTCTATGCGAAGAGATTAAAGTAAACTCATAAACCATAAGAACAATAAAACAAGAACTTACTAGAATTTAGAAGTCGAAATACTGAAGAATCCTAGGAGCAAGCTTCGGGTTAGGAGAACTTGAAACTGCAGGTACAAGCTTGGAGTAGACACCGACAGGCCGGGCTTCCTCCAATCTACACCTCCACTCTATCTCTCTCAATCAAGTAGAAACTAGAAGATCTATTTCTACCTTACATTGATTGCTAAGCCTAAAAAGAAATAATAATTAGAGAAGAGGTTTTCCTTCGAGGGCACCCCTCAGTCTCTATGATAATTTCTTCATGTGTTCTCCAGGGGCCAGGAGGGTCTCCTTATATAGTCCTCCCCTTCTATGCGTTTTTGGGTCGATAGGCGAGGTGGTACTATGTTTTTCTTGATCCAATAGGTCGGTGGAATATCCCGAACGAAGAGAGTCCTGATTGGCATCCAGAGGGGGGCGGGCGCCCAGGTCACCAGGGCGGGCGCCCTGGGCCTGGCCCCTTTCGGCCTCCGTCTTCTTCCCGTGGCTTCTGGAGTCTTCTAGATGGGGGAAAATCGCGCGGTGCGTTGATATCTCTATGTAATCCCGACATGTGGGCCTTTCTTCCTTATTTCCTGATAACCCCCTGCAGAAATAGATAAACAACAAAACTCGTGGAATTCTGTCAGAGCAAACCCTAATTCTAGGTGTTGTTTGCATATTGGTCCTTTCTCTTGTTTATTTGATAGTTAAAATTGATACTTAAGAACCGTCAACACACATCAGAAGGTGAGAATCATAACGTCGAAAATCTTACCCCACAGGAAGGGCGACCCGCCTAACGGTGCCTCGACCAGCAGGCCTCGAGCCACCCCGCGTCGAGGCTCCGGGCCCCTCACGAGCGGGCGCGAGTCTCGGCTCGGCGTCTCCCGCCTGGCCAGCGCCTGGATTGGCACTCCCGCGACCCGTTTCCCCCTTACTCGAGGCCGCGGCGCGGCCACGAGTCAGCGGTCCTGTCTTAGACGCGGGAGGAGGTTGGGGGCGGGGGACGGTCCGACCTTGCACCAGCGCTGGGGGGACGTCGGCGCGGGAGCGGCGTGGAGATGACTCCCTCTGTTGACTCTCTCGAGATCCGCTTGGCGCCCCCATTGGGACTCCCATCTGCGGGATGTCGACGCCGGTCTGAGGCGAGCCCTCGAGGATCCGGTCGAGACGAGACGCCATCCCCTCGAAGTCATCGCTTTCATCGTCACCATTGCCGCCATCATCCTCATCGGGGGATTCTTCCTCAGGCTCCACCCTTTGCCTAGACTTTGCTCGATGCGTCTCTAACACATGGCGCTCAAGATCCTTTTTCTTTTCTAAGTCCTTTGCGGACTTTTGCTTTTCCGCGGACTCACGCCGCTTGTCACGATCTGTAACACCCTAGGTGTTAAGCATGCACTTAGTCTCATCAAAGTCATGCATAAGCATTCCCATCAAGCATAAGCCTCATGAGCATGACACTCTTTTCAAATTATGATTTTATGTGCTTCACTTCATGAGTTATAAATATGTCAAAAATATGATGCTTGCTTCTAAAATTGTGAAATATTCAAACTAGGTTGATTTATGTGTAAGAAGAATTTCAAATATTTTTGTACAATTTTTTGGAGCCATGGAAATTGAGAAAAGGAATTTATACAAAATATCCAAAATAAATTTATTTAAAAACCTAGAACTAAGTTTAATTTGTAATTCAAATTCTATTTATAATTTGGTCTTACTTATTAAAGCAAAGTTGTAGAGTTTTTAGTTTGGAACAACTTTGCCTTTGGGGGAAAGTGGTGAAAATAATTTGAAAATGGCCAAAATGAATTTATAAGAGAATTTGAGAAATGAAATTCAAAAAAAAATAGGAAAGGGGAAAAGGGGGCGCTAGCAGGCCGCGGCCTCACTTCTGGCCCGCTGGCCGAAGCCGGCCTGGCCCGCCCGCGCCTTCCCCTTCCCCCTGCCCGCGCTCGCGCCCGCGTCCGTGCGCGCGGACGGCCTCGCCGTGCCGCCGTGGCGCGCCGGCAGAGCCTGGCCGCCGCGTGGCGGGCATGTGACGGCGAGGAGAAGCCCTGGTCGGCCACCAGAAGCCCCTGGTCACGTCCGCCGAAGCCCCCGCTCCCATTTGCGCCCTCCACCGCTCGCTCTCGCCTCTCTGCTCGCTCTCGCTCTCGCGCAGCGCTCGCCGCTCCGCCACACGCCATAGCCGCTGACGGCTTGGAGCTCCTCTCCCGGCCAGCTCCGGCCCTCTCCTTCCTCTTCGCGACCACCACCGGCTCCGCCTCGTCCTTCCGCGTCGCGTGCTTACGCTCTTCCGCGCTCGGTAAGCCCTGCGTGCCCGCTAGAGCTCACCGGAGTGAGTCGGAGCTCCGGCGACCTCTCGGCTCGCACGGTTCTCCCTCTCCTCTCTGTCTCTGCTTGCGTTCGTAGGTGCTTTGGATCCGCCTTGGCCTCGCGCACCTTTTCCCACCGCTAGCTTACGCTCTACCGCCGTGAAATGGCCGGACCACGGCGAGCAGCGCCGCTGCGTCCGCCATTCGCGACGGCGAGGTAGTTCCGGTGCTCGTCCGGTGCCAAAGAGGGTACGGTTGGACTCGTATCGTTCTCGCGAAGCCGTAGGTGCTCACGGTGTCGCCGGAAACCTCACCGGCGGCGAGATTCCGGCCGATCTTTGGCCGCGGGGTCACGGGGTGGATGACAGGTGGGGTCCCCTGACTCGCGTGTCCCGCCTGTCAGTGACTCCGAGGGTGTGAATCCGAGTGCGCTTAGCGTTTTAGGTGGCTTTCCGTTTTAAATGTTTTTCCAAGAAATGATTTAAATGTTCAAAAATCCATATCTTGATGAATATAGCTCCAAAAATTATAAAATAAATTTTGGTGTGTTCCCTGTTTCCAGATCTATAGCCTAGTATGTTGGCATGTCATGATTAAGTAACTTTTCTGTGTGAATATATTTAATCCATGATTTTGTTAAATTTGGAAAATGCATAGTAAATAGAATATGGCTCTGAAAAATGTGAAACTTGTTTTGTTAGCTTTGTATGAGTATTTACTCACTGGAAAAATATTACTACATATTATTTGGTGTATAAATGAATATATGGTAATTTAAATGCTTGCATGGCAGTGATTTATGATTTTTAATAATTAATTGGATCATGCAATAAATCTGGAAAATTTTGTGGGTGTTTCTTATGATATTAGACAAATTGTAAAAATATGAAATCTGTTGTTTGACACTTATATCACAGTAGGGTGATTATACTTACCTTATTAATTAATCTTGTGATTTTTGTGGCTCAAAATAAGTAACCAAAAATTATGAAAAATTTACAGTAGACTTTATGCTTAGCTGGTAGTCTCCTGTAATTTTTGTGGAATTTATTAATGAACAGAATTGCATGTGATTTTTAATGGGCCTAGAAATGAATAAAGAAAATTATGAATGGTTGTGTATGTAGGTTGAATGGAATAAGTTGGGTTTGGTGTATCTTTGAAGCATCATGGGGGTTGCTGGTTGCATTTGAAAAATATTTGTAGAAGAGAATGCAATAGATGCTTGATTCAGTCAATTGTTCTTGGATGATGTTGACTACCTTGTATTAAGCATGACCAAGTACATCACCTATGCATCATGTCATGATTCCTTTAGTACTTTCTCATACAAGCATCCCTCGGGCATCTCGCACTCCACTCATGAGCACACATGCATCATACAGGCTCGCAGGAGAACGAGGTGGGACCCGAGGAGCCAGAGGAGATTCAGGAGCAGGAACCTCCGGAAGTACCGGAACCCGGAGAGGAACTGCAGGAGTGTCCAGATCACCGACCCAGCACCTTTGAGAAAGGCAAGCCCCGGAGCATTCTAAGTCTCCCTATTCTCGCTAACTTACAGGATACACTCTGCTTGTTCTACTATATTGCATTTAAGTGATAGGAGTTGGTTGATACCGTTGATGCATTGGTACTCCTTGATATCACCCCTCGTTTACCTACCTTGTCCTATGTAGCTAGGTGCGAAGTCTATGCTTAGCTTGCTTAGTCCGGTAAAAGTCGGGTGATTTCCTGTCACCTGCGAGATATAGGTGGATACTTACATATTTAAGTAGTGATTGCTTTGGGAAAAGAATAACCAAGTGTGGAATGAAATTGGAGACCGGGCAGGGTCTTGTGGTGGGTTGACCATAGTGCTCCTGCCTGTGTCGATTAAGGACCGATCGTTGACGGCCCTCTTGTCATGTTGAACGCATGCCCCACACTTAGCTGGAAGGATAAGTCGTTCCGACCGCGAAGCCTGAACACTATCCGGGCTGGGAATCGAGCCGCCATGCGCTGTATGGTGATGGTTGAGGAGAACGACGAGGGCGCGGCGCGCAACCTTGGTATACCTTGGATACCTCGGTCGCCGGAACGGTCCTCGGGTACTGGCGGTGCATGCCGAACCCGCGATTTGGTCCTGGATAGTGTAATACGGTGATCTGTAGCTCACTTGATCAGTGGGTGTGGTTTGTGTGGGGAATACCTCGCCAGCTGGTTAGAAATCGATTCGAATCGCCATCACTCCTGGATAGTGAGCACTTGACATGAGCCCTGTCCACGTAGTAAGGACTATGGAACACTTGGGTTATAATGATGAATAGTTTTAAGAAATGCTATGATGAGGTACTATCATAGTCTCATACTTGCTTGTAATAGTGCAGGCGCAAACCTAGATAATAGGTAATGATACTTTCAACTTGAGCAGATTAAAAGAAGAGATACTTATGTAGGTTATGATAATGAAATACTGCGGTTTTGGCAAATGGTTGTCAGCTACCCCACTATATAGCCTTCATGATCCTTGATGAGTCTTTATTTTAAGTTTATGTCGGGTAAGTCTAGCTGAGTACCTTCTCGTACTCAGGGTTCTACTCCCATGTTGTTTTGCAGATGGTCAAATGTACTATGGTTATTGCATCCTCTGTCTGTACCCAGCCATGGGTGATGACTAGACCAAGGGCGATGGTCACTCCGTCTCTTCTTTTGCTTTTGTGGGAATGACCGAACTATGGCACTGTATCAGACTAAGCGTGTGTGTCGTATTTTCGAACTATGAAGCTTCCGCTACTTGAAGAACTTGGTTTGTAATAACTTTAAGCACTCCGATGTATTTTATGAATGTTGTAATCTGGATGTACTTGTGGATGGCGACCGCTAAACTTATTACGATCTTGGCTGTTATGCGATGTGTGGTTTGAAATCCTTCGAGATTTCACGGACTACCGGGATTATATGGGCTGAAGCCTGATGGTTTGACTATGCAAATGGTCGCAGTTAGGCTTAATCTCTTATAATTTGGTCGGTTCTGTTACACGATCGACCTCATCCTCCTTTACTGGAGGCCTCGAGGATCGAGCGTCGATCGATCCCTGAGCACGCAAATATAAGTCTTAAGAAGGACTGAAGAAAATCAAGAATCGAAGTCGTAAGTGGGAAAAGGACTTACCAGGTCAATTGACCCCTCGTCGGGCCTCATCGGGAAGCCATTGACATGCTCAGGCTGAAAGTCACCTGCAACGGTCGCCCTGACTCTAGCCGCAACCTCTTCGTCCGTCGGGGCCTCGTTGGACATCAGACATGCCTCGAGATCCTGGAGAGAGACGCCGGGACCCAACTCGTCCATCCTCAGCAGCCGAGACATCAACGGGAGAATCCTCCGATGATGGACGGCTGAGAGGACGAGCGTGGCTGTCAGGCCCTCCTCGCGTAGCTTCTTCAAGGCGTCAAGGATGGGGTCAAGCCGCGGTTGGTGGGTCTAGACAACACCGTATCTCCAGTGATCCGGATGCTCCGAGATCAAGCGCCCGGTGTAGGCAGGGAGGAGGTCGTCGTTGTTCCGCAGGTAAAACCATTAGGAGACGCCGACCCCACCGGGATGGTTCGACGACAACCCCACCGGGATGTACTCACGCGGCTTCTCCGACTTGCCGGTCTTGAGCACCAGGTTGAGGCACCCGGCCCATACCAGCTTCCTCACCCCTGTGGTTCCGCCGGGGGCATTGAAGAACTCACCCAGGTACAAGAGGAGCCACAGGTCCCAATGCGGCATCATCCCCAGGTAGCCCTCAAATACCGCGGCGAAGACCGCCGCGGCGGTGATGGCGTTCGGCGAGAAGTGTTGAAGCTCTACACCATAGTGGTGGTAGAGCGCCCGCATGAAGCGGCTCGGGGGAGAGCCCAAGCCGTGGCGGTGAAACTTGGCGAAGGAAACCACATAGCCCTTGGGCGGCCTTGGTTCCCGGTGATCCGCCGCCGGCGCGATCCACTCTGGCCGCGACGACGAAGTGCGGGGGCGCAGAAGCCTTTCCCTCTCGAGCTCTAGCAGACGGCGCTCCGTCATCGACGATGGGCGCCAGTCATCGGCGATGAGTCGCACCGGCATCTTTAGGAGGAAGGAGAGCGGCTTTGCTACAGCTCGAGGGCGCGCGCACGGGAGATGGCAGGAAGGCAGAGGCAAGAGCAAGGGCCAAAGGCGGAAGGAGCGACGGCAGGGAGACGCAAGGATATTTATAGACGGCGATCCACCAACGGACAGATCCGGCGTATACGGTAACTGCCCTAGTAAATGCGCCGCCTAACGGCCCTTATCTCTCTCACAGTCAGGACGCTACGAATTCCGCTCCAGTACAGTGCCGCAACGGCTCCCGCCTGAAAAGGCGCGCCCAACGGGCAAAAAGGCGAACCACCACGGTCTCTTCCTTCCCTTGTAAGCTATGGTACACATTCGTTACAGCTAAAATCTCGAGAGGTCGCAGGCTGACCCACCGAAAGGGTTCGACAGCCGATCTCGAGTACCAGAGTCAGGGATGCCCAGCGAGTGGTCGAAAATTGAGGCCTGCCTCGAGAATTCGCTGGGGATGTCCAAGGCAAGGTCGAGAGGGTCGAGAGGAATCCCCCTGAAGGGAGGCATCGAGCCGCTGGACTCTATCGAACGAGACCAGTAACCCCGACCACGTCGACCCTGCTTTATGAGGACGACTCCAGGCTACAGCCGACCCCCTCGAATGGGGCACGAGATCTCACTTGGATTACCCGCTAGGAGCTCAATCTGGGGTAGACGGCGCTCGCTCCACCGAGAGTACGTCGCGACCCCAGCGCAAAAACGAACCAATCGAAGCCTCCGGCTCGCCTTCTGCAATAGACATCAAGAGCGCTTCCGCAGATTGGGTAATATAACCCTCGAAGGAGTCAAAGACTCCTCTAAGGGCTCGGGGGCTACCCCCGCGGGGTCGCTCGCGCGCCCCCACGGAAACTCAACCACAAAAAAGAGCCTCCACTCGAGCGCAAGCGCTCGAATGGAGACTCGGGGACTACTGTCGAGGATATCCGTAAGCGGTACCATGATTGATGTACATAGCGAGAGCATCCGTACGAAAGTCGAGGCCTCCGACTCGACCCCCCCCCGTTGTACGCACGGTCCTCGACGACCGTAGCCTCGAACACGGAAAGAGCGCCGTGCGAATCGATTAGGGCTCGAGCACCGGCAACCGTAGAATACGGAAACAGGCTCATACGAATCAAAGGGTCTCGAGCGCAAGGACGCCGCCCGCCGCCTGACACGGGCACGGGGACCAGGGCATTTAATGCGTCTGCTGCGCTCTCACCTAACACGTCAGTCACGGGAAGCGTGATAGGGAACAAGCACCCGTCTTGTCGTTCTTTTTGCAGTCTTCCCCACCAAACAAGCCAGAACGTGGTAGGGCGCAGAAAGAGGGTCGGAACGTCCATTCAAGACCCCCCTCGAGACGCCCAAAGTCAACGCTCTGGCCGGCAAGGCGCTACACGGCACCTGACCCTCGAGTAAGCACGCTTCCTTCCTGGGGAAGGATCAGGCGACAAATGACAGCACCTCAACCACTCTGACATAGCTGCTGCCACAACGTACAAGCGTGCAACAGATAAACCATTCCAGGACAGCGCACAGGAGTGGGATACAGGGGCACGCGTAATCATCATTAAAGTACCAAGACAAGACGGCTCGAGGCCACACCGGTACGGAGGCCTCGAGTAGGTCAGCACGCCATACCTCTATCGACCCCTACTTTGTCACCTATACATGTACCCTAGACCTCTCCTTGGAACTATAAAAGGGGAGGTCCGAGAGCGGATACGAGACGACGACACAATACAAGACATACGTAGTAGAGCAACCTTACTCCATCCCTGTTCATACCACGCCTGTATTCACCCCTGTACAAGCACTTGGGTGCAAGATAATACAAACACTCCCCCCCGCTGGACGTAGGGCCTTCTCTTGTCAGAACTAGGATAAATCTTTGTGTCTTTTCTTGCATCACCATCTGGAAAGGGGAGCACGCACACAAGTTTTACTCGTTGGTGTGACCCCCCGGGGGGAAAACACCGACATCTGCGGTGTCTAGATTCCGTGAGCCTCCCCAACAGAACAGTAGATCATCATTACCAAGGTTAGAACGAGAGTGCGGTTTTAGTCTTCTCTATACATCGCTCACATCGAGTCATAGTGGTTGTAGCCTAAAGGTTAGTAATAATAGACCAGGTTAGTCAGATGCACGCTTTCTCCCAGTGGTAAAAATATAAATACGGTACTCTGGATAACATCCCGGCTGAAGTGCTCACCGATATCTGTGCGCTTACGGATTAATTCCCGATTGCGTTACCAAATATCAACAATGCGCATATGATTAAACGCGATGAAACAGGTAAAAAGGTTTTATAATATTTTCTGGGATATACAAACGAGATCCAGTTACCTAACCTGGATCTCGCTCTGTATAATTTCCCATCACTCACCTTCACCCTCATTGAGAGGGATGGAGGATGCAGGAGCTCTGTTTCTCGTAGGAACTCACAGAGGTGGGAACAAGAAGAGCAGGCAGCACAAGCAGCAAGGGCAGCATAGGCAGCACAGCCAGCACCATCTGCACAGCCAGCACAACACACTCCACCACTAGCTATGCTAGAGATGGGATGGACCCCTGCTATACCTGCACCCGGATTTACCCCTGGGTATGGATATGGTATGGGATACGTTCCTCACCCCTACGAGGCTAGAGGTTCGAGCTGGTAGGTAGGAGGGTCGAGCTGGCAGGCGCACGGAGGCGCAGGCCCAAGCGAGCCAGAGGTATATGGGGTAGGGGGATCCAGGCATCATGAGCCAGGACACTCCTCAGATTCCAAGGGAATGCCACCACCTGTTCGCCCTCATGTCACAAAAGACGTCCTTAACACTCGCATGGGAGGACTGGAGCTCCAGAACAGGCAGATCCAAGGTACGCTAAATGCCCAAATCCAGACTGCTACCCAATGGCATAAACAGACCCAGTAGAGCTTCATCGACCTTGAGGATGCAAGCCGTCACCGGCACGAGGCACAGATGGCCTACCTGCGATCCATGGGACATTTCCCTGGACCGCAGCAGTGAGCTAGCTTGGGGGAGGACGCCCACAAGAGGTAACAAGTACCTTACATTCTTGCACTTAATTTTAGTTCTTAATTTCAGTATTTAAATTTCAGCAATTTTTCATCAATTTTCAAAAACAAATTCCACCCTCATGTGCACTATGATATGTTGGTTTCTCTTATGTTGAAATGATGAATAGTTGCTCTGTCTATAATTCTCTAGTATCTAAGTTATAATTTAGTGTTCATCAAGATTTAAGTTTGTTGGTTAAAAATGTCTCGTTCTGAGAACTTGAAATCTTGTGGGTTGCAAATGCATGATCCTTTTCTAAGTTGTTGCGAGACTTGATATGGTATAAATAGATTTTGCTATGACTTTGTTCTAAGAGAAACTTGACATCTTGAGTTTTCTTTTCAAAAATTCAAAACAAAGAGTTCCTCAATGATTATGAAATATCTACCAAGGCCATATGACTTGCTTAGTAGTTTGTACACCTTTAGTCATATGCGGCTTGCGGCGCTTTGAGTTGAGTCAAATCCTAGGTATCCTAGAGTGAGATTATGGTCATGCACCCATGATATTAGATTCACGAAACCACCAAATAAAGCCGACTCTCACACTGAGAAGTTGCGCACAACATGCATCCTTCCATCCACCAAAAAATATGCCAACTCTTACCCTGAGAGTTGCGCCTTAACTTCCACCAAATAAGTATGCCAAACTCTCACCCTGAGGTTTGCGCATTCCAATACACAATTTTACTCCTTACATCACCATCATGATATCTCTCCATTTTCCTCTTTGAGATCCCTTTGAAACATTTGGGCATCAGTTATCCATAAAAAAAATGATGGAAATGCCAAAGGGCATGGACGGGAAAATCAAAATCCTAGTCAGAATATATATATATATATAAATATATATATGATCCATTTTTTTAGGGCCCATATGTTTACATTCTCTCATTCTCATCCTCAAATAAAGAGAGACATGATATAAGGAGTAACCAAAAATATTTAGATAGGACTACCACCAAAAATTCCACACACTTGCACATCTCAATCAAGGTGTATGACTTGTATCTCCTCATGGTCCGGGCTTTGACTTGGCAACACAAGTGTCGTAAGTACACCCACCTTTATACCTTCCCAAAGCTCCATTCTCGGCCTTGGTGGTAGGTCTTAAAGGCAAACACAAATGCCTTTGGTGAGGATTTCATACACATTGAGCGATCGAGAGAATCATTCGAGGAACTTATTTATTTTGCAAAAATTTATAAAACCTTCGGATTTATGGTCTGTCAAGGGATGAATGAATGGTGAGTCTGTTACAACCATTCTATCTTGCAACCACCCAATAACTTGGAAAAGATATAAGCCCCATAAGAAGTCAAGGTAAAGAGTGGACAGCATGCCAACTTATTTAAATTGTGAATTAATGCTTTGTTATAGGTATGATACTCTTGAATTATATCGGCATAGTAGCAACTCCTGATCAATAACCATACTTAATTGTTTGCTCGAGACGAGCAAAGGTTAAGCTTGGGGGACTCGTTGGCAGTCATTATAGACCAATAATAAACTGCCAACTTGATTCAAAAAGGAGAAGAAGCAATCATATTATATACACACATGCATTTTATTAATAACAAGTTCCACTTGTACAATAGTGATTATATTTTGCAGGAATTATAGTGCAACAAGTGAAAATGTGACATACCATGAAGAAAGCGCAAAGTACTAAAAGACGTATTCAGAAATGCGCAAACCAAGAAAATAGAGAAAGGCCTGAACAACGCAGAACTAGGCCTGATCGTAACCACATGAGAGATCCAGGCCCAGAGCCAAACCGACCACGCGAAGGCGGTGGCTAGGGGGACCCACCCAGGGTGCGGGCGCACCCCTAGAGGTGGCAAACCGGGCCCATCTTTCTCAGGCGGTTGCATGCCGCCATTCATATGATGGTTTCACCTACTACCAAATTTAAATGCGACGAACCGTCCTAGTCTCCCCCCTTTTCAACACACACATCATTTGGAGTCAATTTACCTCTCACTTGTATCTCTAGATTAGTAGTAGAGCAAGGCAAGAGCTATCAAGGAGAGCTTGTCTTCTTGGAAGAAAGGATCTTCTTGGTATAAATAACATTCAATCTTCTTCCGTCAGCAAGTTCTATTCATCTTTATATGATTATGCATATGAACTAGAGCATGGTTGTGTTCTTATCATCTTCATAGTATATGAACTAGTTCTTAGTTCTTGTGCTATGTTCTTGATATGTTCATCATTGTTCTTCATTGTTCATCAGATTAGTATGATTAGGACTAGAATTAGGAATGGGATGATGGTTCACTGTGCTGTGATGGTTGCTCTTAGCCTTGCCTGTCACTCCGAAGTGGTGGGGCCCGTGGGGGTTTGGAGTTATTTCCAATTACGTGAACATGGTGTTCAGGTATGTGGGAATCAGTGGATGTGCAGGTATCCACGATAGGAGTTCTGTAAAGTCTCTATCGGCTGGGTATCTAGCTGCGGGGATCTCCCGTCATCTTAGGCTTAGTTCTAACTCTATTTATTGCTAATTTGATGATCCGCTAACAGTTCTATGCATAGTTATATGTGACCCATGCCTGCTCAAGTAGATTTATTTCTTTATTCTTTATTTATTATTTCTCTTCTATTTTGAATATCATGTTTATTACTATTTACTCTATGTCTACCAAGCATTCAATAAGTAATCATGTTTACACCATGTTTGATCCCTTTGCCTTCCTATGGGAATTATAAATTCGACACCCTTGAATACTCACAGGTTGAAATGCTACAATGATAGTTCTATCCGCTTGCAATTATATTACTTCTTCATTCATGAACTATCGATTGGTGTCAGTGTTTTGACCCCGAGGGGTAACACCAACGAATGAATTTGTGTGCGTGCTCCCTCTTCTGGATGGTGATGCAAGAATGACACGGTGATTTATCCTAGTTCGGGCAAGAGAAAGCCCTATGTCTAGCGGGGGAGGAGATTTTGTATAGATTGGGATGAATATGAGACACATGGAAAATGTTCCAATAGCATCATCCATGTATACCTTTAAAAAAGGGCCTATATGTAAGTAAAGGTGCATCATCCATGTCCAAGTTGGGGCTTACTTTCATAGATTGACTTTGACCTTTTTATTACCATTGAACTTGACATGTTTGAGCTCATACCTAGTACTTAGCAAATGACAAACACCTGAGGTGTTACAGGCTCGAGACCCACTGGTCGAGGTACAGGTAAGAGGGTCGTCCTTCCCATAGGGTAAGATTTGCACGTGTGGCTTTGTCTTTGCTATTTTGCTCGCCCATCAGCTTCCGCCCCTCTAAGCTATTTCTTTTTTGTTTAGGCTGAAGAGGCCGTTGGAGCAGGCCCAGCCCTCGATGGCTAAGAGGCTCAAAGCGGGGGCAAGCTCCAAGGCTTTGGGTAAGGGACTTACTCCTCTTTTTGAGGTTCTGGAGTTTGCTTTATTTAGCGATGAGTGTCTTTAATTGTTGACATGCCGCTTTGGGGCGTATGCAGGTTCTCTCGACCCTCGACCATCCCCTGGTGACGACCAGATTCCGCCTCGCCCGTCTGAGGAGGGTGGTGACTCTGGAATTGTCCTGCCATCTCCCGGACGGGGCGAGATGCCTCGTCCCCATGGCTAGGAGGGAGCCCCCGAGCCACCCAGGTCAGTGGAAATGGGCGACCCTATCACTATCAGTGATGTGTCTGGTGATGGCCCGCGCTTGACAGACGCTCGAGCCACGGACAAGGGGGTCGAGACTCCTCAGGTTGAGGGACGGACGCCATGGCCAATTGGGCTTCACTCTGTCGAGGAGAAGAGGAAGAAAGATGAGGAGGAGCAAAGGAAAGAAGAAAAAGAAGAACAACAACAACACCGCCTGCAGGCACAGGTGCAGCAGCAACAATAACAGCAACAACAACACTAGCAGCAACAGCAGCTGGAGTAGCAATTGCAGCAGTAGGAGCAGCAACAGCAGCAGCAGCAAGAGCAGCAACTGCGGCTCGAGGAGCAACTAGGGCAGCGCCGTCCGGTGGAGCTGTAGGAACTTCAACTGCAGCAGCAACAGGGGCAACAGTGGTTGGAGGACCTGCTCGAGCAGCTGCCATAGAGTTCGCAAGATCACCCGTTGCCACCGCCGCAAGGGCTCGAAATCGGGAGAGAGGAGCTACCAGTCTATGGTCCGCCGACCCCCACGTGGCTCCGTGCTGGGGGGCCAGCCTCCATCCCGGCAAAACCTAGGTGGTATGATGGTGTTGTGGCGCTCGTGTGTGCCATGCGCACGTCGGCGGACCCCCTATCTGAGATCAAAGGTACGATCTATGGTGTCGAGGGGATCACCCCGGGGTTCCTTTGGGTCCGACGGTCGTGGGAGGATCTTAGCATCGACGTGGGAGACGAGGCTAGGACTTGTGGTGGCGGCGACGCACATGAGGCCGGGACTTGGGGGTCGGTGGCTGACGACAGGCGATTTCCTTCCCTCGTCGATTTGTTCCTGCGCCACGGAGGCTCGCTCGAGACCGTGTAGGAGCTCATCTGAGGCGTCAAGGCGCGCACGGAGGAGGAGATGGAAAACTGGGGCCCCAGGAGGATCCGCCTTCGTGCCTCCACTTGTCCGGAAGAGCCCAATATCATTATCGACGATCGGAAGGAGGCGGAGAAGTGGGAGCACCTCGAGGAGCTTCGTCTCTAGATGAAGCATGTCGTGGGCCTTATGTCTGCCATTGTCAACAACAGGCTCAGCCAGGCTTTCTTTGTAAGTACCTTTGGACCCTTGTTACTTGGGAGCTTTTGGTAGGCTTGCATTCTTACTACTTTGTAATCTGCTGTAGGATTTCAAAGAGACCTCCCGTCTGAAGTCAGGCTTTATTCATGCGACAAGAGGTAGTTGGGAGCAGCTCCCTCTTCTTAAGGAGCAACTCCTCGAGTCACAAGAGAAACTCGTCCAGGCTTACAAGGATCTTACAGCGGCTTTGGAGGAGAAGAAGGAGAGGGAGGCCGCTTTGACCGAAGCTCGGGAGACTCTGTCTAGTATGGACAGCAAGGTCTCCCAGGCGGAGGGAGATGCTCGAGTCGCTTGAGAGGCCTCATAGAAGGCGAAGGAGGAAGCCGCGCAGTCGAGGGAGCGGGCCATCTTGGCCGAGCTGGACAGGGAAAAGAGCCTCATCGAGTCGGATGTCGCCGCCACCTGGAGCGCCTACCGTTGAGTAAAAGAAGAACTTCTAAATAGCAAGATTGCTCAAGGCGCCTTGGAAGAGGCGGCGAAAAAGGCCCGCAAGGATCTTGAGACAGAGCGAATCTGCTCTCGCGGTCTTTTTGACGACGTTGATCGTCTGAAGAAAATGTTGTGGGAGAAGGAGGAAGCCATCTTAAAATCGGGTAAGATGATCGAGGACCTGCGGGTCAAAAATACAGATGTGGCTCGCTCCTATAAGGAGATCGATAGGGGAAACACCGACTTAGTTGGTGAGAACACGGCTCTCGAGGAAAGGATTCGCGGTAAGTTTCCCGTGCTCTCGTGTTTCTTTTTGTCGGGTTTTTCTCTCGTGTTGTCTAAGTCTCCTATCTTGATCTTTGTAGGGCTTAAGGATGATCTGTTGGCCACCCAAGTCGACGCCCGACCCTCTAAGGCTCAGCTCGAGGGGGAGGTCACGAGTAGAGTTACCATAGCCCAGAGGCATAGGGATTCTCAGGCTCGTCTTCCCCCGGCCCTTAAGGGGTTCGAGGCACCTTTACTACTCGACCGTGTGACGTTCCCTTAGGTCTTGACAAAAAGTAAAGTAACGTTAAGGCTTTTGGAGAGATTGTTTGGTTTTTTAAGAGCCTGTAGGGGGGTCCCCCTGCTAGCCCCCAAGGGAGTGTCGACTATAATGAGTTATGGTCGATACTTCCTCCTAGCGTTGAGGTTTAACCGGTAATGAGCGTATATTACTTAAAAAAGTACTTCCATTTATTTACACATTCATTCTCAGGGTTTTGGTACAAGTCGTGCATGAAAATGTAGATGCTTCGAAGCTCTAAGGGTAGAAGCGACGTAACTGCTCGATGTTCCATGCGTTGGTGAAGACTGCCCCCTTTTCGTCTGCTAGCTTGTACGTCCCTGGCTTCAAAACCTCGGCCACCACATATGGGCCTTCCCTGGGTGGATTTAGCTTGTGGCGTCCGTGGTTGCTTTGTCATCGATGCAGGACGAGGTCACCCACGTTTAGATCTCTTTTGCGCATGTGTTTGTCGTGGTAGCGTTAGACCTTCTGCTGGTATCTTGCCGAGTTGAGGAGGGCCATGTCTCGAGCTTCTTCAAGCTGGTCGACCACATTCTCTCAAGTCTCCTTGTTTGTCTGCTCGTTATAAGCTTTGAGTCGAGGTGACCCATACTCGAGATATGGTGGGAGCACAGCCTCGGAGCCATAAACCATGAAGCACGGGGTATATTTTGTGGCTCTGCTAGGTGTTGTTCTTAAGCTCCATAGGACTGATGAGAGCTTCTCGACCCACTTCTTGCCGAACATTTTCAACCGGTTGTATATTCTAGGTTTGAGCCCTTGCAAGATCATGCCGTTGGCACGTTCGACCTGGCCGTTAGTTCGAGGGTGAGCTACTGTGGACCAGTTCACATGGATGTGATGGCAGTCATAGAAGTCCAAGAACTTTTTGCCGGTGAACTGCGTGCCATTGTCGGTGATAATGACGTTGGGTATCCCGAACCGGTGGATGATGTCGGTGAAGAAGAGGACAGCCTGTTCGGAGCGAATATTTGTGATGGGTCGAGCCTCGATCCATTTGGAGAACTTGTCGATGGCTACCAGGAAATGTGTGTATCCACCTGCTGCTCTTTGGAGAGGACCCACGAGATTGAGGCCCCATACTATGAATGGCCAAGCGATGGGGATCATTTGCAGAGCATGTGCGGGGAGGTGGGTTTGCTTGGCATAGAATTGGCACCCATGGCATGAGCGAACGAGCTCAATGGCGTCAACAACGGCTATTGGCCAGTAGAAGCCTTGTCGGAAGGCATTTCCTACAAGGGTCCTAGGAGCCGCATGGTGCCCGCAAGCCCTCGAGTGTAGGTCCTCAAGGAGCTTTCGACCCTCTTCTATGGTGATGCAGCGCTGCAGGATCCCCGTTGGGCTTCGTCGCTATAGATTACGTATGGTTTCACCATAGATTTCCCCGAGTGTAGGTCTTTGCTTTCGCCATAGATTACGTACGATTTGGCTCGTCGAGCGATACAGTGGGCCTCAGCTTCATCTTCTGGTAGTTCACACCGGATCAGGCAATCAAGGAACGACATACGCCAGTCGAACGGTCGACCAGGGCGTTAGGGAATTTGCTCGACCTCCATCGCTCCTGCCGCCAATAATAGGGCCTCGAATGCGTCGGTAGGCTTGGGAGCGGGAGTTTCGGCGCTAGGCCTGGGCCTAGGTCGACAGACGGCTCGTGCAGGTCTTTTGAAAACACATCTGGTGGGACAGTGCCTCGTGTGGACGCAATCTTGGTGAGCTCGTCGGCTGCCTCATTGTATCGTCGTGCGATGTGAATGAGCTCGAGGCCATGGAACTTGTTCTCGAGCTTGTGCACTTCCTTGCAGTAAGCCTCCATCTTTGGGTCGTGGCAGCTCGAGGCTTTCATGACCTGGTCGATGACCAGCTAAGAGTCGCCTTGAATATCGAGGCGTCAAACCCCTAACTAGATGGCGATCTTTAGCCCGTTGACGAGGGCTTCGTATTCTGCAATGTTGTTAGACGCGGCGAAGTATATTCTGATGACATACCTCATGTGGACGCCGAGAGGCGAGATGAGCAGTAGGCCTGCCCCAGCTCCTGTCTTCATGAGGGATCCATCGAAGTACATCGTCCACAGTTCTGCTTGAACCTGAGCTGGGGGAAGTTGGGTGTCTGTCCATTCGGTGACGAAGTCTGCTAGTGCTTGAGACTTGATCGCTTTGCGAGGCGCATAGGTGAGGATTTCACCCGTGAGCTTGACTGACCTTTTGGCGATCCTCCTAGTGGCCTCTTGATTCTAGATAATCTCGCCCAAGGGGAAGGACGAGACCACCGTGATTGGGTGGCCAAGGAAATAATGCTGCAGCTTGCGTCGAGCAAGAATTACGACATAAATCAATTTTTGAACCAGGGGATATGATACCTTTGTGTCTGATAGCACTTTGCTGATGAAGTATACTGGCCGCTGAACGGGTAGCGCTTGCCCCTCTTCCGGTCTATCGACCACCACAGCCGCGCTAACGACCTGGGTCGTTGCTGCAACGTATAGGAGCAGAGGTTTTGTGGGTTGAGGGGGTACCAGGATCAGAGCGATGGTCAGTTTCTTTTTCAAATTGTCGAGGGCTTCCTCGGCCTCGAAAGTCCAGGTGAAGCATTTGGCTTTCTTGAGGAGCCGGTATAATGGTAATGCCTTTTCCCCTAGCCTCAAAATGAAATGGCTTAGCGCCGCTAGGCAACCCGTGAATCTCTGCACGCCCTTAAAGTCTTGAATCGGCCCCATCCTGGCAACGGCTGAGTCCTTTTTGGGGTTAGCCTCGATACCGCGTTGGGAGATGATGTATCCTAGGAGCATTACTCGAGGCACGCCAAAGACACATTTCTTAGGTTTGAGCTTGATTTTATTTGCGCGCAAACAGCTAAAGGCGATCTCGAGGTCCTAAATCAGGTCGCCCGAATCTTTGATTTGACGACGATGTCGTCGACATATGCCTCAACTGTCGACCCTATGTGCTCACCAAATACATGAAGCATGCATTGCTGGTACGTCGCCCCAGTGTTTCGAAGCCCAAAAGGCATGGTCACATAACAATATATCCCAAAAGGTGTGATGAAAGACGTCGCGAGCTGGTCGGACTCTTTCATCTTTATTTGATGGTAACCAGAATAAGCATCAAGGAATGAAAGGGTCTCACATCCCGTGGTAGAATCGATAATTTGATCGATACGTGGTAAAGGAAAAGGAACTTTTGGACATGCTTTATTCAATCTAGTATAATCGACACACATCCTCATTTTCCCATTCTTTTTCTTAACTAATACAGGATTTGCTAACCAGTCGGGATGACGAACCTCCTGGATGAATCCGGCCGTCAAAAGCTCGTGGACTTCCTCGCCAATGATTCTACGCTTCTCTTCGTCGAAGCGGAGCAAGCGTTGCTTCACTGGCTTGGAACCAGCTCGAATCTCCAAGGAGTGCTCGGCGACTTCCCTCGGTATGTAACACTCCTAGTGTTAGCTTGCCTGTTAACCATGAGCATTGCATCAACATAAGCATCATCATGATCGCTCATGAGCATCATACCATGATCACATGCCATTTGTTACATACACTATGTGATTGAATTGCTATATGACTTGCTATGGTTGATGGTAATGGGTGACAAATGCATGCAAGTGTACATTGTCTCCCAAAATACTTTAGTCATGTTTAGAATAACTTTTTGAACAAAGTTCATGTTGGAAGTTTTGGCCAAAAATGCCCCTAAGACATGGTTAACCCTAGATTGACCTAGTTGACCCCCTAGACCTCCTGTCAAAGATGTTTTATGAAACTGATGTTAGAAACCTTGCATGTAAATGACACCTAAAGCAAAGTTGTTGTAAATTTGATAAGCTACAAAAGTTATGTTGATGACTTTTCATGAAAATGCATGGAACCTTACCAAAAGTGACCCACAAGCCTGAAAATAGTGCTGTTTCCACACTTAGCCAAATTTGGCTAAGTCTGAGAATCGGCAGATTCGACATAGGGTTGTTGGGAGCTTTGTAGGTTGAAATCCAGGCCGAGTTAGGCTTTGATCTTGTAAGCAAACTTGTAGAACTCATGTAGCTCTGTCCAAAGGATCAAATTCAAGCCAAAACCACCGAGTGAGCTGAGAGTAAAACGTCGGTGAACATCGGGTTTCAGTCACTATCGGCGATGACTGAATCGCGTGATTCAGTTTCGTCAGTCACCGGCCGGCTGACGCGTGGATGACTGTGGCGGCCGTACGTCGACGGCGACCCCGCCTGTTAGCACCGACGCCTTCACTTGGACGCCACGACGCCACCCCGAGCCTCGGCCGTCCTCATTTTGCCTCCCCAGCGCTCTCTCTCCCTTCTCCATTTCGCCTCGGCGAGCTCCGCCGCGGAACGGCAGCCTCGCCCGAGCTTCCCTCGCCGTCTCCGGCCAAGCCAACCCACCAAAAGCTTCACCAGAGCTTCCTCTACCCCGGCGTCACCTCCTTAGCCACTGTCGAGCACGGGTAAGGCGGCATTGCCGAGCTCCGAGCCATTCTCCCTCGCCGGAGATCCGCCCGAGCTCACCGGCGACGTCGCCAGGCCTCTCTACTCCACCATTTCTCCCCATTCTTGTTCCTATCACTTTCCCTTCGCTCACTAATGCTCGGCGTGAACCTCAACCGGGACGGCATCGGCTGTGCACGTCAGCGTATCGCCCGCAGCTCCGCCGAGCCGCCATTCACGACGGCGAGCACCCTAGGGTCCAGTAGAGCGCGGGTAAAGTAGATCACCGAGTTCGCCTTGAGGAGAGGAACACGTAGATGCCCTTGGATCCAACCGAGACCTCGCCGTCGTCGAGTTTCGCCGGCAACGAGCGTCTCCCCTGTCTCTGTCTCTCTGACGCGTGGGTCCCGTGTGTCAGCGGATCCCACCTGTCAGTCTCTCTCTCACACCTCTGGTTCATAGTTTAACAGAATCTTGGCTGTTTTTGAAAAAAAATTATATCTTGAGTTTTAGAGATCCAAATGGAGTGATTCTAATTTTGCTAGGTTCTTGTGATAATCTAGTTTTTATTAAAAATATGAAACATGCCATGTTTTTGCAGAAATAAATATATATGATTTAATGTTGATTATATAGGAGATAATTATATCTTGAGATCTGTTGATCTGGTGGCCATGCAAATTTAGGGTGATGTCACTTATGACATGAATAGGCTCTGATAAAATTTTCATGATTTCTGGAGGTCTGATTGTGAAATTATAAATATTTCTTGCTTAAATGGGAGTTTGTTGTGGTATTTTTAGTAAATAGATTATAGCTCCTTTTATGGTGAAACTTGTTGAGTGTTGTACTCATATGTAAACAAAGCTAGGAAAAATCTGAAATCTGTTGTTTGACACTTTTTGATAGGGTTTCACATTTATGCCCAGCATGCCTTTGCTAGCTTGTTATTTTTGTATCTCACAATCTGTATGTGCAAGTGCCCTGAAAATTTTACAGTAACCTTGTGTTAGCATAAGTAGCTTGCTGTAATTTTCTTAGAATTCTTGAAGCACTTGGGATTCATGTTCATTAAATCACCTCAATAATTAAATAAATGAAAAAGGTGATGATAGAAATGAGTTTAGACCTTGCCATGATGTTTTCTAGTGTTTCTTAGACATGTTCTATCTACTGGTGCATTTGGACTGACCCTTTGATACCTTCTTGTTATGTGCAAAATATTATTTTTACTATTTATGCCTTTCCTAGAGCAATTCTGTGTAGCTGATAGCAATTGCTTAAGAACTAATTGAAGATGATGTTTTCTGGAAAACTTGTCTATAACAAACTGGTAGCTAACTTGCTTATCTACTTCGTGTCCAAGTTTCATGACATTTGGTTGAGTAGTTTAAAAGTTATGCATGTTATAAATAGCTACTGCAAAGTGCTTGCTCTCGGGATTTTCCAGGACAGCCAGCCAACTTTGTATGTTTTAGCATATTTCGGTTGGGAATCGATGTCTAAAAGTGAATTGTAGACAATTTACTAAGCTTTCGAGAAAGTATCTATTTGTTTAGTTTGGCCAACTGAGGCTTAAGTTATTGCTGAATCTTAAGACTAATTAATCTGCCCATGAGACCAGTGACTAAGTAGGAGTAGCTAGGGTTGTTTAGCTTGTCTAGTTAGCCTCTCTACCAGAGAAGAAGTATGCACTTACTTGTTATCTCATGATCCTCATAATCTCATGAACATTATACTCATGTTTGTACATGGCTTTATGTTCCTTTGGCTCTTCGTCATGACATCATGCATCATATGTGCATTCTGTATATTTATCTCCTTGTCATGCATACATAGGTGTACCCAAGGGCGTGACGGTTTTGGAGTTCGAGCTGCCGGAGCCGGAGGAACAACAAGGGGAGCCACCTCGAGGAGCTGAGGAGGAAGATTTGCCGGAGTGCCCTGACCACTGTCCCTCTACTTACATCGAAGGCAAGCCCCAGAGTATTATAAGACTCCTACTATTTTGTTACCATGTCCAGCTATCAATTGACTATGGTTATGTATTGTTGCATTAAGTGTTAGGCGTTGATATGACACCCTTGCTGCATAATGACTACCTTGTCCTCCTCATACCTTACCTTAGTAGGTCCAGGTTCGAATGATGCTTAGCCATGCTTAGCTCGGTAGAAGCCGGGTGATTGTCTGTCACCTGCGAGAGATACGTGGATACTTCCTCACGGTTGGCTATATTTGCTATCGTGGAAATAACCATGTGCTAATAATGAACTTGAGACCGGACGGGATGATGATAGTGAAGCAGCAAGGCATCGAGGTCTTGGGTGTGAATCTATCCCCGTCCGTGTCGGTTAAGGACCGATTCGTTGTGCGTCCTCGTGTCATGTTGAACGCATGCCTAACACTTAGCTGGCTGGATAAGTCGTTCCGACCGCGAAGCCTACGAGTGCAACTCAGGCCGGATACCCCATTCTGTATGAGTGCGCACCCCGGTTGGTAGTAAGTATGTGCGGGGAGTCAATGGCGTAAGTCCGAGGTGTCAGGTTAGAGTCCTGACCCTGGCAGATTGGCGGTCCCTGGGGGTGCGGCGCTGGACGGACCCGTGAATTGGTCCGGAGTTGTGCTAAAGGTGATCTGAGCTGCCCACATGAAGTATGCTTGGGTGAGTGCTAGGAATACCCCTCAAGCTGGATAGGAATCGATTCGAATCGCCTTCACTCCCGGATAGTGAGAACTTGACTCGGGCAGTGTCAATGTAGAACTCACTAAATAAACTTGATGGTTATGATGAGTATGTTGATAGCTAAGTGATAATCCGGATATGGTTATTATTGTGATGCTTAAATACTCAAGTGTATGCTTAGAATAGTGCTAATCTAGTGGATAGTTGTTAAAGTAATGAACATGCTTCTGAAACATTATAAAGGGGTTACTTACAACTAAAGCTTTTTATGCAAAAGGGTGAGTCAAACCAGCCCACAAAGATCAGCCTTGCATACTCCTTGGTGTCACTTTATTTTTGGTTTATGACGGGTACGTCTAGCTGAGTACATTCTCGTACTCAGGGTTTTATTTACCCTTGTTGCAGATGATGTTGTTTATAATGCCTACTGTGCTAACTGTCATCATCCGGCTGCGGACAATGAGTAGATCATGGGCGTGATCACCTTCTCTATCTTCAGTTGTGCTTTTCTTGGGTTTGACCATGGAGCTGGCATGTAATTTAAACTGAGTGTGTGATGTTTTAAAACTACTTTGTTTCCGCTACTAATCTGGTTTGTAATGACCTCTTTTAAACTCTTATGTGATGTAAAACTATGTTCTGTGATGATTGTATGTAATCCGTGATGGCGATGCTTGATCATGTATGATCTTGGTTGTATGTTGGTTGAATTGAGGTCTTTGGAAATTTCGTCGGACTACCGGGTTTATATGGGTTCAAGTCCATTGGCTTGACTGCCTCCGTGGTCGCTAATTCACTTGAATTCTTATAAATTGGACGGTTCTGTTATAGCTGGCATCAGAGCAAGATTAAGCATTTAACCATCACGGATGTATTTCAAAATGAATGAATTTGGTTTTCTCAAACTAATTGGCAAATTAGACTATACATAGGGCTGTTTTAAAAATATTTCAATAACTTATACCATGCCAGTGGTCATACCCTTTGTGCCCATATAAGGACTTCTAGGTGGCTTAATATTACTAACATGGGGGTTTTTCCTTTCGTCGTCCATATGGCGTGCAATTATATGGATACCACTTACTTAAGTGGTAATGAATGGATCATATACCTCTACGCCATGGTAAGCAATGATTATTTTCTTTCGTCGTCCATACGGCGTGAAATTGTATGGATGCCACTTGCTTGAGTGGTAATGTATGGATCTATATGCCTCTACGCTACGGTAAGTGTGAGCTGTGAGAGCATGACCGTCCAACCGTCGGTCTAGGGGAGTGTTAGCTGTGGTTACTGGAATATTTACATGTTTCACACATGTATATATGAAGGTACTTAATTGTGGGTAGTAGGTGCAGCCATGTATACATGTTTGATGTGTATATGGATGTATCCCAAAAGAGTAGGATGCTGCGATATATGTTTGGGAATATATATCGGAGTATCTAGCTTGATTGTTGATGATTGGATTTTCATTTCTGCACATATACTCTTGAGGGATTGGGCTGAAATGAAATTTTCTACAGGTACACTAACAACAAAACGTGTAGACCGTGTAGTTGCGTATAAGGAGTGCACGTATGTATGCCACCGACTATACCGTTAGAACTTTCTTCTAGGAATGGAAAGGACGTATGGAACATGCATGCATCATGAATCATTCATACATTCCTTATGCACTACTTAATTCTTAAATTCTGAAATATAATTAATTATCTTCCCTTGTAATTAATCTTCCTTACACAAGTTGTGGTCTTTCCTACAGATGGCAGCCCCACATGCAAGTGAGACTTTTCTGGACATGTTTGGCACTCCTACTTTGTTGTGGAGGGTGCTAAGTTCAGTGGGATATGAGGAACCACCTCAGTACACCTGGACAGAGGCTGAGCATGCAGGATCCTTACCTTGGGTAGATGTCCAGATTATAGTTCCCCCTTGCCCAAATAACCCACAGTGGCTAGGATTGATAGTAGAGTCCGATGGCCAAACTTCTTGGGAGGGTGCCCAAGTAGCAGCCTTAGAAGTACTGCTGGAGATATGCCAAGACTATGGTGATGAGTTAATTAATGGCCCAGCTAAATCATTTCCTAGAGTGAGTGTGACTGACACATTTGTGTCTCAGATAGGAACTGAGCCTCTAGAGATGAGAGAAACCATACTAGGATATAGCTCTAGCCCCGCCATGAGTGCCATGCTGGCGGTACTTAAGCTGTACTATGTGCGCCAGGACACCTACATAGAAGCCATGCTAGCGCTACAACAAGCTCAAGTTGGACAGCGCAGACTGCGCAAGCACGTGCGCAAGCACCGCAAGGCTTTTAGCGATGCACAAGCGGAAATCCAAAACTATCACACCGCTTTGCAAGCCCGCCGCAACCAAGTTGAAAATGCAGTTAGAGAGCGCAATGAAGCACAAGCCCGCATGATGCAAATGACTAGAGAGCGAGATGAGGCTATGCGCTTGGCTGAAAATAGAGAAGCTGCTAGAGTTAGAGCTTTGTTCCATGCTGAAATTAGAGAGGAAGAGCTGATCACTAGGATTGCTGAGCTGCAGTTAGATGTCCATCGCTTAAATAATATCATAAATCCTATCCCACATCCTGTTCCCTTTAATCATGAAGAAGCTCCCAGTGAGGAAGATCAGGATGATGGCATAATTTCTAATGGAGAGTCTGAGGAAGATATGTAGCCCAGCAATAACTTTCATGCTCATGTATCAGTTTCCGTCTCTTTATGTAATAGACATGTAATCTGAATTTCAGCTGAGACTCTATGTATTTGGCCATGGTGCCCCTACTGTAAGACTTAAGTTGTGGCAGTGACTTTATGTAACCCAATGCACTCATTTGAGATGCTCCATGTTTATGTTGAGCTTAAATAATCTTCTGCAATGTCTTTAATCCTTGTGAATTGTGGCTGTGAATGACCGCGAGGATAACCAAGTGTCGTGGATGATATTCTCTTGTTGTACATGGATTATTGTGCCTTGAATTATGTGAATTTATTTTGTTAAATTCCGTATGGCAGCAATCGAGATTCATGGCAATTATATCTGTTATCCTAAACGGTCGCTTGGTATGGCTTGTGCAGATGGCTCGCAACACTCGCTCCGGTCACAATGAGGTGCCACCACCACCTCCTCCCCTGCCTATGCCAGCTGAGCTTTTCGCAACTCTTGTCGAGGGCCAACGAATGCTCAACGAAGCTATGCAGACTATGGCGCAACAGAACCGGGGTGGTCGCCATGCCCGCCAAGGCGGATAGGCAAATCAGTTTAGCACTTTCAAGGATTTCCAGGACACGAAGCCACCGCTTTTCAAGGAGGCTGTCGAACCTCTAGAAGCGGATGAGTGGCTAAACACTCTCGAGCAGAAGTTCCGCTTGCTGAGGGTGACTGAAGAATTAAAGGCGGAATATGCAGCCCACAAGTTGGAGGGCAAAGCAGGTGTCTGGTGGAGTCATTACAGGACCAGCTTGCCTGCTAATGTAGTTGTAACCTAGGATCAGTTCAAAACTGCTTTCAGGAACACTTATATTCCACAAGGCTTAATGACTATCAAGCATACCGAGTTTATGAATCTGACTCAAGGCACTAAAAGCTTGACTGAGTATCTTCATGCTTTTAATAATTTGTCTCGCTATGCTCCTGAAATGGTCGATACTGAGATCAAGAAGCTTGCTAGTTTCAAGAGAGGGTTTGGACCCAAGCTGTCCAAGAACATGGCTGGTAACAAGAGTACCACCTTTAATGAGTTTGTGAGTGATGCGTTGACTCAGGAGAACTCCAATGCTGTGTATGCCGCGTCCAAGAACCGCAAAAGGGCCTATGAGGCAGGTGCTTCACAGTCCAAGGCCCCAGTGACAAGCAAACCGGCCTATCGCCCACCCAATGCTGTGACAAGGTACAAGCCGCCGCAGAAGAAGTCTAATGTGAAGACGGGAGTTTGCAAGGCCTTCACAGTTGCTCTTCCTAGGGGTGCTACGGGTCAAGGAGGTCCTTAGACTACCGCCTGATAACCGCCCTTGCTTCAATTGCAAACAAGTTGGTCACTGGGCGAGAGATTGCCCTTATCCCAAGAGGAATTCTGCAGCTGGGGGTAATAACCGTACTGGCCGAGTGCACTATACCACCATTGAAGAAATCCCCGAAGGTGAAGTGGTCACGGCTGGTATGTTTCTTGTAAATCAACACCCTGCAGTTGTCTTGTTTGATTCTGGAGCTTCACATTCATTCATGAGTCAGGCATTCGCATCTAAGCATGGGCAACATGTAATTGACCTTGATAGTGGAAAAATTTGCATTAGTGCTGCTGGTAATCAGATCTCTACAAATCAATTAGTGAGGGATGTGCATATTGCCATTGAAGGGCGTAATTATTCAGCAAATCTTGTCATCTTACCGGGCTTGGGAATAGATGTTATCGTAGGAATGAAATGGATGAGTGACCATGGAGTGTTAATAGACACCTCAACTAGGGTAATCATGCTGAGGGAGCCTGATAGTAAAGAAGCTTTCTTAGTTCAACTTCCTAGAAGCAACGACATTTGTCACGCTGCTAATGCTATTAGACCACTCACAGTGGTGGAGATTCTGGTAGTATGTGAGTTTCCGGATGTTTTTCCAGAGGATATGCGTGGGTTGCCTCCGGATAGGTACATAGAATTTAAAATCGATCTTATTCCGAGTACCGCACCTATCTCTAGAAGGCCATATCGAATGCCACCCAATGAATTAGCCGAGTTGAAGAAGCAATTGCAAGAACTCCTAGAGAAAGGTCTTATTCGACCTAGTTCATCTCCATGGGGTTGTCCGACTCTTTTTTGTCAAAAAGAAGGACAAGTCTCTACGTATGTGTGTAGACTATCGTCCGTTGAATGCCGTGACTATCAAAAACAAGTATCCACTGCCTCGCATTGATATCCTGTTTGATCAATTAGCTAAGGCTAAGGTATTCTCCAAGATTGATCTGAGATCTAGGTATCATCAAATCAAGATCCAACCCGAAGACATTCCTAAAACGGCTTTCTCTACCAGGTATGGGTTATATGAGTATCTAGTCATGTCCTTTGGTCTGACTAATGCCCCTGCTCATTTCATGTACCTGATGAATTCGGTGTTCATGCCCGAACTGGATAAGTTTGTGGTGGTGTTCATCGATGACATATTGGTGTATTCGGAAAATGCCCAAGACCATGAGAAGCATCTTCAGATTGTACTCACTAGATTGCGAGAACATTAGCTCTATGCCAAGTTCAGCAAATGTGAGTTTTGTCTAAAGAAAGTGCCTTTCGTAGGCCATATTCTATCTGAAGACGGTATTTCTATTGACCCGTCAAAAGTGCAAGAGGTTCTAGACTGGAAGGCCCCAACTTCAGTGCACGAGGTTCGGAGTTTTCTCGGTCTAGCTAGATATTATCGTCGCTTTATTCCGGACTTCTCCAAAATTGCTAAGCCCATGACCAAGCTACTGCAAAAAGATGTGAAGTTTGTGTGCAGGAGTGTGAAGCCGCTTTCACCACTTTACGCCATTTGCTGACCACCGCTCCTCTTCTGGCACAGCCTGACATTGAAAAGCCATTTGATGTCTTTTGTGATGCATCTGGCACCAGCCTAGGTTGTGTACTTATGCAAGAAGGCCGAGTCATTGCCTATGCTTCTCGGCAGCTGAGGAAGCACGAAGCTAACTACCCGACTCATTATCTAGAGTTAGCAGCAATTGTACACACATTGAAACTCTGGAGGCATTATCTGCTGGGTAATCTATGTCACATTTACACTGACCATAAGAGCCTCAAATATATCTTCACACAACCTGAGTTGAACACGAGACAAAGAAGATGGTTAGAGTTGATAAAAGACTACAATCTAGAAGTACACTATCATCTAGGCAAAGCCAATGTTGTAGCCGACGCTCTTAGCCGGAAGCAACATGTTGGACCTCTTCTGGAAGAAGGTTTCAATTTATTGCATCCTCTGGTCCTGCACAACATTGTGATCAGTTGCTCATTAGAGAGTCAAATTATAGAGCTCCAAAAGTCTGATCCTGGTATTTTCCATATTAAAAGAAAAATGCAAGAGCAAGACACCAAGCATTTCAGGGTAGATGAGAAGGGTGTACTGTGGTTTGATGATCGACTAGTTGTACCTAAAGACCGTGACCTACGCAACAAAATCTTAGATGAAGCTCATTCTTCCAAGTTGTCCATTCATCCTAGTAGTAGCAAAATGTACCAAGACTTGAAACCTCATTTCTGGTGGACCAATATGAAGAAGGAGATAGCGGCTTATGTTGCTAGGTGTGATACTTGCTGCAGGGTAAAGGCAATTCACCTTAAACCTGCAGGTTTATTGCAACCTTTGTCGGTTCCAGGATGGAAATGTGAAGAAATCAGCATGGATTTCATTGTTGGCCTTCCCCCGACCCAAAAGGGACACGACTCCATATGGGTGATTGTTGACCGTTTGACCAATTCAGCCCATTTTATCCCTGTGAAGTCGACACACCGAATATCCGACTACGCTGAGTTATACTTCTCTCAGATTGTTAAATTGCACGGGGTGCCTTGCACCATCATTTCTGATAGGGGTCCTCAGTTCACTGCCCGCTTTTGGGAGCATCTGCATTTGCTCCTTGGTACAAAGTTGGTTCGCAGTTCAGCCTACCACCCTCAAACCTCCGGTCAGACTGAGCGTGTAAATCAAATCTTAGAGGATATGTTGAGGGCATGTGTTATATCTTCCAAGGGTGCCTCGGGGAAATGGCTACCCTTAGCTGAGTTTTCTTACAACAATAGTTATCAAGAAAGTATCCAAATGGCTCCTTTCGAAGCTTTGTATGCCGCAAATGTAGAACTCCTCTAAACTGGGTCGAACCTGGCGAAAGGAGGTACTACGGAATTGACTTTGTCAAAGAAGCCGAAGAGCAAGTTCTCATTATCTAGCAACACATGAAAGCTATCCAAGCTAGACAGAAAAGCTATGCCGACCGAAGAAGAAAACCACTCGAGTTCGAAGTAGGTGACTTTGTGTATCTCAAGGTATCGCCCATGAAGGGTGTAAATCGCTTTGGGGTAAAAAGAAAGCTTGCCCCGAGGTATGTGGGTCCCTACCAAATCATTGAGAAGAGCGGCAAGGTAGCTTATAAGGTACAACTACCTCTGGAACTAGGAACCGTTTTCCCTGTATTCCATGTGTCTCAACTCAAGAAGTGTCTCCGTGTGCCCGAAGAGAGAGTGGAAACGGGAGATCTCAAGTTGCAATCCGATCTATCCTATGAAGAGAAGCCTGTACAAATCCTTGACGTCAAGGAAAGGGTTACTCACGGGAGAGTGATCAAACTCTTTAGAGTTTTGTGAAACCGTCAAAGTGAGAGAGATGCCAATTGGGAAAGGGAAGACCATTTACAAGTAACTTATCCCACATTCTATGCAAAATGGTACGTCTTTCAAATCTCGGGACGAGATTTTTGTAAGGGGGGAGGGCTGTAACACTCCTAGTGTTAGCTTGCCTGTTAACCATGAGCATTGCATCAACATAAGCATCATCATGATCACTCATGAGCATCATACCATGATCACATGCCATTTGTTACATACACAATGTGATTGAATTGCTATATGACTTGCTATGGTTGATGGTAATGGGTGACAAATGCATGCAAGTGTACATTGTCTCCCAAAATACTTTAGTCATGTTTAGAATAAATTTTTGAACAAAGTTCATGTTGGAAGTTTTGGCCAAAAATGCCCCTAAG
This sequence comes from Sorghum bicolor, assembly GCF_000003195.3. NCBI lineage: Eukaryota > Viridiplantae > Streptophyta > Magnoliopsida > Poales > Poaceae > Sorghum > Sorghum bicolor. The sequence continues at coordinate 25,824,417 of NC_012876.2, read as the reverse complement.
ACATGGTTAACCCTAGATTGACCTAGTTGACCCCCTAGACCTCCTTTCTAGGATGTTTTATGAAACTGATGTTAGAAACCTTGCATGTAAATGACACCTAAAGCAAAGTTGTTGTAAATTTGATAAGCTACAAAAGTTATGTTGATGACTTTTCATGAAAATGCTTGGAACCTGACCAAAAGTGACCCACAAGCCTGAAAACAGTGCTGTTTCCACACTTAGCCAAATTTGGCTAAGTCTGAGAATAGGCAGATTCGACATAGGGTTGTTGGGAGCTTTGTAGATTGAAATCCAGGCCGAGTTAGGCTTTGATCTTGTAAGCAAACTTGTAGAACTCGTGTAGCTCTGTCCAAAGGATCAAATTCGAGCCAAAACCACCGAGTGAGCTGAGAGTAAAACGTCGGTGAACATCGGGTTTCAGTCACTGTCGGCGACGACTGAATCGCGTGATTCAGTTTCGTCAGTCACCGGCCGGCCGACGCGTGGACGACCCGTGGCAGCCGTACGTCGACGGCGACCCCACCTGTCAGTTCCGACGCCTTCACTTGGACACCACGACGCCACCCCGAGCCTCGGCCGTCCTCATTTCGCCTCCCAAGCGCTCTCTCCCTTCTCCATTTCTCCTCGGCGAGCTCCGCCGTGGAACGGCAGCCTCGCCCGAGCTTCCCTCGCCGTCTCCGGCCAAGCCAGCCCACCAAAAGCTTCACCAGAGCTTCCTCTACCTCGGCGTCACCTCCTTGGCCACTGTCAAGCACGGGTAAGGCGGCATTGCCGAGCTCCGAGCCATTCTCCCTCGCCGGAGTTCCGCCCGAGCTCACCGGCGACGTGGCCAGGCCTCTCTGCTCCACCATTTCTCCCCATTCTTGTTCCTATCGCTTTCCCTTGGCTCACTGATGCTCGGCATGAACCTCAACCGGGACGGCATCGGCTGTGCACGCCGGCGTATCGCCCGCAGCGCCGCCGAGCCGCCATTCACGACGGCGAGCACCCTAGGGTCCAGTAGAGCGCGGGTAAAGTAGGTCACCGAGTCTGCCTTGAGGAGAGGAACACGTAGATGCCCTTGGATCCCACCGAGACCTCGCCGTCGTCGAGTTTCGCCGGTGACGAGCGTCTCCCCTGTCTCTGTCTCTCTGTCGCGTGGGTCCCGTGTGTTAGCGGATCCCACCTGTCAGTCTCTCTCTCACACCTCTGGTTCACAGTTTAACAGATTCTTGGCTGTTTTTGAAAAAAATTATATCTTGAGTTTTCCAGATGCAAATGGAGTGATTCCAATTTTGCTAGGTTCTTGTGATAATCTAGTTTTTATTAAAAATATGAAACATGCCATGTTTTTGCAGAAATAAATATATATGATTTAATCTTGATTATATAGGAGATAATTATATCTTGAGATCTGTTGATCTGGTGGCCATGCAAATTTAGGGTGATGTCACTTATGACATGAATAGGCTCTGATAAAATTTTCATGATTTCTGGAGGTCAGATTGTGCAATTATAAATATTTCTTGCTTAAATGGGAGTTTGTTGTGGTATTTTTAGTAAATAGATTATAGCCCCTTTTATGGTGAAACTTGTTGAGTGTTGTACTCATATGTAAACAAAGCTAGGACAAATCTGAAATCTGTTGTTCGACACTTTTTGATAGGGTTTCACATTTATGCCCTGCATGCCTTCGCTAGCTTGTTATTATTGTATCTCACAATCTGTATGTGCAAGTGCCCTGAAAATTTTACAGTAACCTTGTGTTAACATAAGTAGCTTGCTGTAATTTTCTTAGAATTCTTGAAGCACTTGTGATGCATGTTCATTAAATCACCTTAATAATTAAATAAATGAAAAAGGTGATGATAGAAATGAGTTTAGACCTTGCCATGATGTTTTCTAGTGTTTCTTAGACATGTTCTATCTACTGGTGCATTTGGATTGACCCTTTGATACCTTCTTGTTATGTGCAAAAATTTATTTTTACTATTTATGCCTTTCCTAGAGCAATTCCGTGTAGCTGATAGCAATTGCTTAAGAACTAATTGAATATGATGTTTTATGGGAAACTTGTCTATAATAAACTGGTAGCTAACTTGGTTATCTACTTCGTGTCCAAGTTTCAAGACGTTTAGTTAAGTAGTTTAAAAGTTATGCATGTTATAAATAGCTACTGCAAAGTGCTTGCTCTCTGGATTTTCTAGGACAGCCAGCCAACTTTGTATGTTTTAGCATATTTCGGTTGGGAATCGATCTGGGATGTCTAAAAGTGAATTGTAGACAATTTACTAAGCTTTCCAGAAAGTATCTATTTATTTAGTTTGGCCAAATGAGGCTTAAGTTATTGCTGAATCTTGAGACTAATTAATCTGCCCATGAGACCAGTGACTAAGTAGGAGTAGCTAGGGTTGTTTAGCTTGTCTAGTTAGCCTCTCTACCAGAGAAGAAGTATGCACTTACTTGTTATCTCATGATCTTCATAATCTCATGAACATTATACTCATGTTTGTACATGGCTTTATGTTCCTTTGGCTCTTCATCATGACATCATGCATCATATGTGCATTCTCTATATTTATCTCCTTGTCATGCATACATAGGTGTACCCAAGGGCGTGACGGTTTTGGAGTTCGAGCTGCCGGAGCCGGAGGAACAGCAAGGGGAGCCACCTCGAGGAGCTGAGGAGGAAGATTTGCCGGAGTGCCCTGACCACCGTCCCTCTACTTACATCAAAGGCAAGCCCCGGAGCATTATAAGACTCCTACTATTTTGTTACCATGTCCAGCTATCAATTGACTATGGTTATGTATTGTTGCATTAAGTGTTAGGCGTTGATATGACACCCTTGCTGCATAATGACTACCTTGTTGACCCCATACCTTACCTAAGTAGGTCCAGGATCGAATGATGCTTAGCCATGCTTAGCTCGGTAGAAGCCGGGTGATTGTCTGTCACCTGCGAGAGATAGGTGGATACTTCCTCATGGTTGGCTATATTTGCTATCGTGGAAATAACCATGTGCTAATAATTAACTTGAGACCGGGCGGGATGATGATAGTGCAGCAGCAAGGCATGGAGGTCTTGGGTGTGAATCTATCCCCGTCCGTGTCGGTTAAGGACCGATTCATCGTGCGTCCTCGTGTCATGTCGAACGCATGCCTAACACTTAGCTGGCCGGATAAGTCGTTCCGACCGCGAAGCCTACGAGTGCAACTCAGGCTAGATACCCCGTTCTGTATGTGTGCGTGTATCTGTGCGCACCCTGGTTGGTAGTAAGTATGTGCGGGGAGTCAATGGCGTAAGTCCGAGGTGTCAGGTTAGAGTCCTGACCCTGGCAGATTGGCGGTCCCTGGGGGTGCGGTGCTGGACGGACCCGCGAATTGGTCTAGAGTTGTGCTAAAGGTGATCCGAGCTGCCCTCATGAAGTATGCTTGGGTGAGTGCTAGGAATACCCCTCCAGCTGGATAGGAATCGATTCGAATCGCCGTCTCTCCCGGATAGTGAGAACATGACTCGGGCAGTGTCAACGTAGAACTCACTAAATAAACTTGATGGTTATGATGAGTATGTTGATAGCTAAGTGATAATCCGGATATGGTTATTATTGTGTTGCTTAAATACTCAAGTGTATGCTTAGAATAGGTGCTAATCTAGTGGATATATAGTTGTTAAAGTAATGAACATGCTGCTGAAATATTATAAATGGGTTACTTACAACTAAAGCTTTTTATGCAAAAGGGTGAGTCAAACCAGCCCACAAAGATCAGCCTTGCATACTCCTTGGTGTCACTTTATTTTTGGTTTATGACGGGTAAGTCTAGCTGAGTACATTCTCGTACTCAGGGTTTTATTTACCCTTGTTGCAGATGATGTTGTTTATCACGGCTACTGTGCGAACTGTCATCATCCGGCTGCGGACAATGAGTAGATCATGGGCGTGATCACCTTCTCTATCTTCAGTTGTGCTTTTGTTAGGTTTGACCATGGAGCTGGCATGTAATTTAAACTGAGTGTGTGATGTTTTAAAACTACTTTGTTTCCGCTACTAATCTGGTTTGTAACAACCTCTTTTAAACTCTGATGTGATGTAAAACTATGTTCTGTGATGATTGTATGTAATCCGGTGCTTGATCATGTACGATCTTGGTTGTATGTTGGTTGAATCGAGGTCTTTTGAGATTTCGTCGGACTATCGGGTTTATATGGGTTCATGTCCATTGGCTTGACTGCCTTCGTGGTCGCTAATTCACTTGAATTCTTATAAATTGGACGGTTCTGTTACACGGTATGCCTGGCATGTCCGAGTGACTCCATGCAAACATGTCAGTATTTGCACGGAGAAAGTCGATGAGCACGGCTTCCTATTTGGGGTCGAGGTCAGCGCTGATCGTCAGCACCTTGTGATCGGAGCTGTTGGGGTCGAGCAGGATCTTCTTCGTGCCCTCTGCTGGCTCGAAGTTTCACGCATGGTGCTTAGGCTCCGGAGCCTCAGCGACGAGAGCCTCGAGCCTCGAGGCAAGCCTCGTCCGGTGATGGCATGGTAAGTGCCTCAAAAACCCACCACTTCGAAGGTGAGGGTTTCCTTCCTAAAATTGGCCGCTGTACCAAAATAGACCGTTAGGTCGATTTGACCCACCGACAATGCTTTCTTTCCTGGCAAAACGTCATGGAAGCCGCCTGCGCTGGGTTGGAGCTACGTTCTCTCGATGCCTAGGAGGTCGAGGGTCTCGAGGTAGATGATGTTGAGGCTGCTGTCGCTGTCCATCAATACCTACAGGAGTCGGGTGTTGACGATGATGGGGTCGATGACGAGTGGGTAGACACCAGGAGCGACCACCCTGTCGGGGTGGTCGTCACGATCGAATGTGATGGGGGTGCTCGACCAGTTAAGGAACTGAGTCACTGCCATCCTTGCCACGAAGACCTCGCGGCATTCCCTCTTACGCTGTCCCATAGTGAGCTGCGTCGAAGGCCCACCGTCGATCATGTAGCAGTCGTGGACGGCAGGGAACCCTTCATCTTCTTTGTTTCCCCTCTTGTCATCGCTCTTGTCTTTCCTCTGATCGTCCTTCTTCAACCCCAGGCTGTCGAAGTACTTTTTCAACATGTGACAATCTTCAAGCTTGTGATTGGCCCCTCCCTTGTGGTAAGGGTAGGGCTCCTTGAGCATTTTGTCGAACATGGCCCCCTCTAGGGGGCCTCGAGGCTTTTTGCGCTCGACGGCGGCGATGAAATCATCATCAATTGCCTCCCGCTTGATCAGTCGCATTTTCTTCTTTTTCTTGCTCTTCTTGGACCCTCTACTGGGGCCCTCGTCGTTGTCCGCTGGTGCTTTCCCCTTGCCGTCCTCATGGTTGAAGAAAGGGCCGACTGCCTCCTCGCCAGTGGCATAGTTTGCCACTACATCCATTAGCTCGTCGATGGTCTAGGGTTGGTTTCGACCTAACTCTGGCACCAAATCATTGCATATGGTGCCTGAGACAAAGGCCAAGATGGCATCGTGGTCGGGGATGTGTGGGAGCTCGGTGCGCTACTTCGAGAAGCGTCGAGCGTACTCTCAGAGGGATTCTCCTGATTTCTGCTTGCACTTCCTGAGGTCCCACGAATTGCCAAGGCGTATGTAGGTCCCCTTGAAGTTCCATTCAAACACTCGGACCAAGTCCGTCCAGTCGTGGATCTGGGTGGCGGGGAGCTCCTCGAGCCACCTGCGAGCGGTATCGGAGAGGAAGAGTGGTAGCTGGCAGATGATAGCTCGATCGTCCCCTCGAGCTCCTCCCAACTGGCATGCCAGTCGGAAGTCTGCTAGCCACAACTCCGGCTTGGTTTCGCCAGTGTACTTGGCGATTCTGGTTGGGGGTCGAAACAGGCTTGGCAGCGGTGTGCTGCGTATTGCTCTGCTAAAGACTCGACGGCCTGGCAGTTCCGGTGACATTCGGTCTTCGTCACTGTCGTAACACCCACCATGGTGAGCGTTGTAGCCACGTTCCTCCGCGTCCCCGTGTCGGCGGCGGTGATGCTCATTGATGTCATGTCGAGTGTCGTGCTGCCCTCGATTGTCGACGAGGCGCTCCTAGACGGGTATTGCTTTCCTTCCTCAAGGGAGTGGTTCCTCATGCACCGACGCCTCCCTCTCATTCCGAGCTGGCTCGACGCGCTTCTCTATGGGTGCTCGTCGATGTCGAGAGGCTGAGCTCTCGACTCGTTCTGCTGCCGCAACAAGGAGCAAGCCCTATACCTCGTGTCGAATGCGCCATGCCTGGGAGTTCGAAGGCTCAAGCATGTTACGTAGCAGCATGGTCACTGCCACGATGTTTTGGCCTGCTCGAGGAAGCGACTGACGAGTGGCTCTGGCTCCTCGTCCCCGACGATCTACTGGTACACCTCTCGAGCACGACAACGTGCGCCCCCGCCGTGCGGGTGCAGTTGGTCCCACTCGAGAGCCTGCTCGAGTTGGGTGAGGCATTCACGATCCTCATCAAGCTTGGCCTTGAGCTCTCGCAGTTGCGCTAGTTGCGCGGCTTTGTCATCCTGGGGTGGTGGGTTGACCTGTCCGTCATTTCCAGGTGTCCTAGGATCTTCCCTTGCTACGGGGGCTCGACCACCGGCGGCGGTGTCTTGAGTGTCGTCTGTAGTTGCCACTTCCCCATCGATGTTGAAGCACTCCATCGTAGGATCGTAACTGTCAGATTCAGAGTCTGGATCTAGCTCGGCGATGTAGAAACACCTGCGCCCCTCCTCCACCAACTGCTGCCTGAGCGATGTGATGGTGTAGTGCCCGGGTCCTAAGCGTCGGAGCCCTCGTACCTGGGAAAAATCCAACGGTTCTGCCGTTTGCCTAGCTTGCTGCCGTGCCTCCGCGTCGCGTGAGAGGACCAGAGGTCCCTCCATGTACGTCTTGGCACCCAGACATATGGTCCTGGCGAGCGACGCCGCGACATTATCTAAGCCGAACGGGTATGTCCGCCTGGCGGCGAACAGACCGTGTGGTAACAGTGCGGATGGGGGTGAGGGTGCGCGAGGCCCGCTTTCGCCCGACGCTGTCATGTGGCTGTCCTGGCGCTGGGTTGTCGTACTCATGGCCTTGGCGCCTGGGGTCACCGGCCCATGTTCTGCTGCCCGCCTCGCATGAGGTGGTGATCACGCAGTGGAGGTGGGGTGGTGGCAATGCTGCCCACGCCTCCTCTTATGCGGGAAAGCATGGTGGCGAGGCCATCTCGGAGCCTTTGATCGTGTGGGCGTGATGCGAGCCCCTCCAGGTCCTTTGATCGAGAGCAGGATCATGTCGTAGCCGAAGCCGGTGGACATGAACTCGAGGCTCCCAAACCAAATCACCGTGGAGCGTGGAATAGGTGAGACAGGAGTGGCCATCTGGAAGGAGATGGGAAATCGGTGGAAACACGTAGGACCCCTACCTGGCACGCCAACTGTCGGTGTTTTGACCCCGAGGGGTAACACCAACGAGTGAATTTGTGTGTGTGCTCCCTCTTCGGGATGGTGATGCAAGAATGACACGGTGATTTATCCTGGTCGGGCAAGAGAAGGCCCTACGTCTAGCGGGGGAGGAGATTTTGTATTATCTTGCACCTAAGTGCTTCTACAGGGGTGAATAGTGGCAGATGTTACCAAGGGTTCTAAGTCTAGGCTAGTGGTGGTGAGAGGAGCGCATTCTACCAGTAGTGTCTATTGAATGTTGCCCTTAGTGTCCCCTTTTATAGTTCCAAGGAGAGACCTAGGTTACAATGTGTAGGTATTACAATAAGCCTCGATATGGGTATGGTGCACTGACTCACTCGAGGCCTCCATACCGGTGTGGCCTCGAGCCATCTTGTTACGGTGTACTTTGGTGATGATGATGTGTGCACTTCTGGATTCAGCCCCTGTACATCGTCTTTGATTGGCTTAGGCATAAGAATGCTTGTACGTTGCGGCAGTGGTCACGTTTGGGGTTGTTGAAGCACTAACTTTCGTCGTCTGATCCTTCCCTGAGAAGGTGTTGACACCGTTTTTGGGCACGTGTCCATGATCGGTAAAGTGTGGATCGGCAAGATAAGGCGGTAGTGATTGGTCTACAGGGAAAGTTGCCGATGGAGATGGTTGCCGATGGAAGGATGGTTGGACGTGATTAAGTCCATAAATGATGATGCATCTGTGCCGATGGCTGCGACAGGGGAGTCTGCCGATGGTTATGACAGGGGAGTCTGCCGATGATATGGAAGGAAAGTCTAGAAGCTGCCGATCGGTTGTGGAGGTGTTGCAGTTTATCATGCGGGGATAGTTTTATGCTTTCCTTAGTTGTTTAAATCGTTTTGTATACGGATTCTGTGTAATTTAGAATTCGAATTCTAGTCGTGTCTGGTTGTAGCTCTTTGAGCAGGGTATAAATATAGACCCAAGGGCCATGTAATCAAGCAATCAATCAATCAAACATCAGTTTTTACTCATATTCCAGTATCTACTATTTCGACGACTTCGTCATACTTTTTCCTTTTTCATTACGAGTTCTTAAGAATTCGTTGACTTAAGCTCGGCGTGTTCTCAAGTTTCGCGTGAATACCTCTTGGCCGTGACATCCAGGCGCATCGCTGTTGTCAGGACCAAAGTATTCGAGTTATCACCTTTGCCGATAGTAAGGTCAAATCGGGTGGCACGCCTTAACGTTTAAATCGGGTATTAGCCCTTTGTGTTTGCAGATCAGTTTTTGCATCAACACATCTTTTGGCACGCCCAGTGGGACCGATTCAAGATCAAGATCAACATGTCGAATACTGAGTTCGACTTGGAGAATGTTATTCCCATGACAGAAGATAGTCTCTAGGATGAGCAGAAGGAAGCTATTGCTAAAGCCATGGAGGATTACAAGCAGCAATGCCTGAGGTCCTTCAGCATAAACAGGAGCAGTGAGGTGAACCAGAAGGATGCGCTGCCGACACCACGGCAGGTTACTTTCGAATCCAATCCTGGTAAACTTCAAGAGATGGTTGACAGTGCTATCAACCGTGCTCTAATTAACCAAGCTGGTGTACTGTCCAATACGGTTTTCAACGCTGTAGCTAGAACATTCAAAGAAGGACAATTGCCACCAAATTATACGGGCCCTGCCTACCATCAACCAAGATCGCCAGTGGTCACGGGTCCATCGGCTGCCACGGCTGCTGCAGGCACAGAGGCTACTACGCCTCCGAGCACGTTGGGAGTCACTAATGTACAATCTATGCCGATGACAACCAATCCACAGATTTCGGATGGACAGATCAAACTCGCTACAGATCTGATGGCATCGGCAATGTCGGGATTGACTCCTCCTCCTAACTGGTGGGGTTATGGTATGCCTCCAGAGTTAACACCGGGTACGTCGCAGACAACTGATATGAGAGGCAAGACTCCTATGGCATCGGCACCTCCCAATATGCCGATGAACCAAAGTCACCAGTATACTACAACTACTACAAGACCTTACACTAGGAATTCTCAAGCTCCAACGTTTCAGATGCCTAACGCATCGGCAGACTCAATGCTGATGCAACAGAGCTCTGTGGTTCAACCAGGGTATGTCAACTCCATGATAATGCCCAATTACCAGTCATCGGCAGGACCTATGCCGATGAATGCCAATAGTGGATGGCTTGGGCAGCAAGTTTTTCCGCAAACGCCCCAACAGAATCATCAGGCTACAGGGTTCCAACAAGGCCAGATCTACCTTGGATTCCAGAATCAGGGGATCCCCAACCAGCCAATGAACCTTGGGCAGTAGATCGGTGGACAATAGATTGGTGCGCAGCAGTTTGGTGGTCCACAGATTGGGGGTCAGATGATTAACCCTATGTTTCACAAAGATCGTGCACCACATCGACGCGTGGAGGATTACTAACAAGCGCCCGATCCGCAACCGCCCCATCGGCAAGATGCCGATGCTTATTGGGCCGATAAGATTGCTGAAGTAATGAGAGACCAATTCGGGATAAAACCCAAAGTCAATACTTACTCTTATCGGACACCGTATCCTCCCGCATATGATTTGATCCCGCTTCCGCATCGGTACAAGGTATCGGATTTTACTAAGTTTTCTGGGCAGGATGACACGTCGACTATGGAGCATGTCAATAGGTTCATCATCCAATGCGGGGAAGCTGGTAACAGGGACGAATTAAGGGTTCGCTTATTCTCGTCATCATTGTCTGGATCGGCCTTCACTTGGTTTATCTCATTACCTCCCAATTCAGTAACCACTTGGGCCGATCTGGAGAAACAATTCCACAAATACTTCTTTTCTGGGGTCCATGAGAAGAAGATCACCGATTTGGTCAAATTAAGGCAACGTAATGATGAATCGGTTGAAAGCTTTGTACAGAGGATACGGGAAGTCAAGAACAAGTGCTATAGTCTGGTTCTGGATGATCGGCAGCTAGCCGATTTGGCTTTCCAGGGTTTGTTGCCACACATCAGGGACAAGTATGCATCTCAGGAGTTTGAAAGCTTAAGTCATCTGGTGCAGAGAATCTCTGATCAAGACATCAAGCCGTTTGAACCCAAGAGAGCATGGAACAAAAAGGTGTCGTTCATGGATGAAGCAACAAGCTCAGATTCAGATGAAGAACCAGTCATCGGCTTGGCAGAGTGGGTAAAAAATAAGAAGCCGATGTCTTATCCTTTTGGACATAAAGAACCAGAGAAGTTCGCGTTCGACACTGCTAAAGCCGATAGGATATTTGACTTTCTACTTCAGGAAGGTCAGATCAAGCTGTCCTCTAATCATGTGATCCCATTGGCTGAAGAATTAAAAAGGATGAAATATTGCAAATGGCACAATGCAACTTCTCATGGCACCAATGAGTGCAAGGTTTTTAGACAACAGTTGCAAACGGCTATAGAATCTGGAAGAATCAAGTTTGATAGTTCCAAGACCCAGAAGCCGATGAAGATTGATCAACATCCTTTCCCAACGAACATGCTGGATGCTAAGGGAAAGGCCAAGGTCTTGACATCGGAAGCAGCTGAAAGAAGTGCATCGGTGGATCCTCAGCATCAAGTCACTACTGTCGATGCCAAAGGAAGAGGTTTAGTCCAGGAAGGAACTAGCTCAGGAAGACCTCCCCGATCTGGTATTGTGATAACTCACAGAAGGCCTCGGGAGACTTGGCAGCAACGAGAAGATCGGTATCGGCGCCGGCAGGAGGATTATCATCGGGAAGAGGAAAGACGCCGACAAGAATGGAACCGACATAGGGATCACTGGAATTGCCCGTTCTTCATTCACTGTTGGGAGGAAAATATCAAGCTTCCAACTATCAGAGATTGTCCTGAGTGCCACGGTTATGATCGGTATGATAGATCCGATCGGCGCTATCACGATAATGATCGGCGTTTCAATGGGCCGATTAGGGGGAGAGCATCTGTTCACGATCGGCTGGGGGGCAGGCTCAGCGTGCACGATAGGCTTGGCGATCGTGTTCAATATTTTCCCAGGAACCAAGAAGAGCTTGAAGGGATGGCTAATGCTCGGATTCCCGATGAGTTCATATTTTGCAGGGATGCTAATACATATCGGGTAGAGTCTAGGGGGAATCATCGCCTGTCGGGAAGCCAGCAGCAACTTCCTCCCTGGTGACCGAAGGGATTGACCAGGACTCAAAAGAGAAGGTTTCAGCGCGAAAGGCGAGAAGAGTTGAGCAAAGAGGAGAACTCTAGACAGTCTGGGGATCAACAACGATTAGATCCTGAGGGGGAAGGTCCATCGGCAGATGTCAACATGGTATTTATGTTGCCGATGGAGTTCCTTGCACCATCCAATGATGATGAGGTGGAGTTTTCTGACCAAATAGCTCAGTTAGCTCTAGATCCGATGACAGCTATTTTCGAGAAGCCTGCCGATGATGAAAGGCAACATGTCAAGGCTCTGTTTGTCAAAGGAAGGGTTGATGGGCATCCAATAACCAAGGTTCTAATTGATGGAGGGGCTGCTATTAACATCATGCCATATGCAGTGTATCGGAAGCTTGGAAAAGGGGATCAGGATTTAACCAAGACCGATATGATGCTTAAAGACTTTGAAGGGAATGTGTCTCCGGTCAAGGGGGCAGTATGTGTAGAATTGACTATCGGCAGCAAAACCTTGCCGACAACCTTCTTTGTGATCAGTGGAAAGGGTGCTTACAATTTACTGTTGGGAAGAGATTGGATTCATGCCAATTGTTGTATCCCATCTACAATGCACCAATGCTTGGTCCAGTGGGTAGGTGACAAGATTGAAATTGTCCCAGGAGATTCTTCTTATGTCATCGCATCGGCAGAGGCAGACACCTATGAAAGGACTAGGTGTATTTCAGGGGAGATTTGGGAAAAGGATTTTCTCAAGGTTGCCGATTACGAGATTCCACCGATCCAGGCAGTCGGTTCTGACGAAGGTTTTTAATGGATAGGTTCGCCGATGATGGAAAATTAGGCCAGGGATTCACATCGGCCGATGATCTAGTAGAAGTAGATATAGGTAATGGTGATAAACCCAGGCCTACTTTTATTAGTGCTAAGTTAGATTTCGAGTGTAAGCAACAGCTAACCGAGTTGTTAAAGGAATATAAAGATTGCTTTGCTTGGGATTATACTGAAATGCCTGGTTTAGACCGATCAATTGTTGAACATCGGTTACCTATCAAGTCCGGGTTTCGGCCACATCAGCAGCCAGCTCGCCGATGTAATCCTAATGTCCTTCCTGACATCAAGGCCGAAATCACCAAACTTATTGAAGCTAAGTTTATTCGGCAGTGTCGGTACGCCGAATGGATTTCCAATGTTGTTCCGGTCTACAAAAAGAATGGGAAGCTTCGGGTATGCATTGATTTCAGGAATCTCAATAAAGCTACGCCGATGGATGGATACCCAATGCCTGTTGCCGATCTGCTGGTTGACGCTGCGGCAGGACATCGGATAATTAGCTTTATGGATGGTAATGCAGGATATAACCAGATATTCATGGCTGAAGAAGATATTCCAAAGACTGTGTTCAGATGTCCTGGGCATGTTGGATTGTTTGAATGGATAGTCATGACTTTTGGTTTAAAGAATGTTGGTGCTACGTATCAAAGGGCCATGAATTTTATATTTCATGAATTCATCGGCAAGCTGGTGGAAATTTATATTGACGATGTGGTGGTTAAATCTGAAGACTTCGCAAAGCATCTTGCCGACCTGCGAAAGGTGTTAGAGTGCACAAGGAAGCATGGTTTGAAAATGAATCCCAACAAGTGTGCATTTGGTGTATCGGCAGGGCAGTTTCTTGGTTTCATGGTGCATCAAAGGGGAATTGAAATAAGTAGAAGATCTATTGATGCCATCAATAAGATAGTGGCCCCTACCAACAAGACCGAGCTCCAATCCTTGATCGGCAAGGTAAATTTTATCAGAAGATTTATATCTAATTTATTTGGTAAAATTCGTGCTTTCAGTCCTCTTCTTAAGTTAAAAGCCGATCAAGAGTTTCTTTGGGGAAAAGAACAGCAGTTGGCTCTGGATGAAATCAAGAATTATTTAGTAAATCCTCCAGTTCTAATTCCACCTCAGCAAGGAAAGCCCTTCAAATTGTATTTGTCTACCGATGGGATGGTCATCGGTTCAGCTTTGATTCAGGAGTTTGAAGGGAAAGAGCGTGTAATTTATTATTTAAGCAGGAGGTTGATTGATGCTGAAACCAGGTATTCGGCTATTGAAAAATTGTGTTTGTGCTTATATTTCTCTTGTATCAAGTTAAGGCACTACTTGTTGTCGGACGAGCACTGTCGTTTGCATTATGAATCGGCTAAGGCAGTTAAAGGGCAGATTATGGCCGATTTTGTGACTCAACATTACGGTGCGGTGGAGGCTTTGGAAATTGTACCCTGGACGCTTTTCTTTGATGGATCTACGTGTGACCGAGGGGCAGGAATCGGCATAGTATTAGTTTCCCCTAAGGGGAGGAAATATGAATTTTCTTTGCCAATTGTAGCTACATCAACAAATAATCAGGCTGAGTATCAGGCTTTGATAAAAGGATTGGAGTTGTTAAGAGAAGTTCGTGCTGACGCTGTCGAAGTCTTTGGGGATTCTATGTTGGTTATAAATCAATTAACCGGGAGCTATGAATGCCGAAGTGAGGTTCTCATAACTTATTACGAGAAGAGTATGCAACTGTTAAAGGAATTCAAAGATTTCCGTTTAGAGCATGTTCCTCGATTGCATAATGAAGAAGCCAATCGGTTAGCTCACCATGCCTCATGATATCAGCCCATGATTAATACAGTATCGACAATCGATGCCGATGATTGGAAGAAAGAAATTATTGATTATTTGAAAGATCCATCTAAGAAAGTTGAAAGACGAGTTCGATTTCAAGCGACCAAGTATGTGCTCCTTGAAGATGAATTATACTATCGAACTATTGATGGAATTCTTCTTCGATGCTTAGGTGATGATGAAGCTAGGAGTTTGATGGGAGAAATTCATGTAGGGGTGTGTGGAGCACATCAGTCGGCTTTTAAGATGAAGTGGATGATTAGGAGGAATGAATATTATTGGCCAACTATACTTGAGGATTGCTTTAAGTACTTCAAAGGGTGTCAAGGGTGTCAGAAGTTTGGTAATATTCAAAGGGCACCTGCATCGGCTATGAATCCTATTATAAAACCTTGGCCGTTCCGAGGATGGGCTATTGATCTGATCAGCCAGATTTATCCACCATCTAGCAAAGGGCATAAGTTCATTCTAGTTGCCACTGATTATTTCACCAAGTGGGTCGAAGCTATTCCTTTGAGGAAAGTCACATCGGCCAATATGGTCGATTTTGTGAAAGAACATATCATTTACCGATTTGGGATTCCTCAAACGATTACTACCGATCAAGGCACTATGTTTACATCGGGGGAGTTTGATGAATTTGCAATCGGTATGGGGATTAAAGTGTTGAATTCTTCTCCTTATTATGCTCAAGCCAATGAACAGGCCGAGGCGTCTAACAAAGGAATTATCAAGCTTATCAAACGAAAGATTGAAGAAAATCCTAAGCGATGGCATACATTATTAAATGAAGCGTTGTGGTCCTATCGGATGGCTTGTCATGGATCAACCAAGGTGTCACCCTATCAATTGGTGTATGGACATGATGCAGTGTTACCTTGGGAGGTTAAGACTGGATCTATGTTGGGTATTTTAAACGCAAACAGAAAAAATCCGCAAGCGCACGGATACCGATGTAGCTTTCACCCGGGAGTATTCTAGAGTATCGATTTTCCACAGAGAACGTGAGTGTACTAATTAAGATCCAAGATCGCCCAAGGATAACTATATAATTGTTTTTGGTGGGAAGAGAGGAAGTTTCCTGAGAGTTCTCTAGTTGATCTAAGAATCAAGAATTACTTCAAGATTATCTATATCGGGACATCAGAGCACTAACCACAGAAAGAGATGAGAAGGGGGCTAGGAAGGTCTGACTACGGTCCTACAAACACCGATCCGAACGAGGTGGAATACGTCGACCGTTAGGGCTGTCACTACCCTAGGGCTACCACAACAATCCACAGGATTGGGTGCAATTCCAGGTAACTGCAAGACTAAACACCACGTCTAATCTATTAATTACTACTCTAGCATTATAAAGACTAGAGCACTTGATGCAAGCGGGAATCCAATAAATAACTTGAATGTAAATAAAAGTAATTAAAGAACTCAGGAATTATGAATTGAAGAACCTGGAGAACGATGAAGAACGAACCAGATGCTGCAAAAGTATAATGTTGAGGAAGATCCGACAGATCCGGCTCCTCCTCCGCTCTCCTCTTCTCTCTCCCTATTTTCTAGATTACAACTAGAACTAACTAGAACTAGAACTAGAGGAACTAGAACTAGAAGAACTAGAGGGATCCTCTCTACTTGGATGAAGAATTCTAGAAGCCCTGTCCCTGAGGCCTCTCGGCTTCCGCTTTGTTCCCGTGGCTTCTGGAGTCTTCTAGATGATAGAAAATTGCGCGGCACGTTAATATCTCTATGTAAACCCGACGTGTGGGCCTTTCTTCCTTATTTCCTGATAACCCCCTGCAGAAATAGACAAACACCAAAACTCGTGGAATTCTATCAGATAAAACCCTAAGTCTAGGTGTTGGTTGCATTTGGATCCTTTTCCATGATTAGTTTACAGTTAAATGTGAGCATTAAGGACCGTCAACAAGCTCCCCCAAGCTTAACCTTTGCTCGTCCCTGAGCAAAGATGAACTCAAGAGTTTTCTGCAGTGGTTTCATAACTTAAAGATACACATGCGTTTAAACAAGATCTCATCTCGGGTTAGAGTAAACTGTTAAGACTTAAAACTTACTCATTTACCTTCCACCATGGGGCTTGCAACCGTCACTTGTGTCTTGAGCAGTTAAAAGATAGAACGGTCTAGTCAAGCGCCATGTCTCTTGTTCTTGATCAACTATAGCTCTGGAGTTTTTGCAGATTTTCAAATAAAACTCAGAGATTCCTTGTATGACACTCTCTAGTCTCTCTTTTGTGGTATTTCTGGATTCTTACCAAGGCAGTAATGGTGTATGCCTTCTCTCAAAGTATGTGGTATTTTTGGTATGAGGCATAGTGACATTGCCTTCTCTCTCACCCTACTCTAATAAGGCTTTTGATATCTGGAGCTCATAGGTGGGAGACAGCTAATACATACTTACAAGACATTTATTGCATAGTCAAACCATGGATCCAGAAGAACAAGTCAATAAGTCAAATCAAGATGTGCATGTGTGGCGAATGAATGGTGCATGGTAATGATGGTGATAACAATGGTGAAAGTCTAATTCTACTTGTGCTCTTTTGAGGGGATACATACCTTTCTAGCTCTTTTGAAACTTTTTGAGGAGAATGAGATGCTCTATATTTTATTTTTCTTTTCTCTCAGGTGGGTATCTTGTACCCCTAATTCTACTGTCGGACACTTGTCCATTTTTACCTCTCGTCTCACCTTTTCTTTTCTTTCGAGGTTCCGGGCACTTGGCCCTTTTTATTTCCTCGTATCTCTTTTTTTTTTCTCTTTTTTTTTCATTTGAGCACTCATCTCATGAGATAATATAGCAAGTGGTAGTAACAAGATAACTTGAGCATTTATTTCATAGGGGAAAAATAGAAATATTTTTGGCTATTCTCTCCCGGATTAGGAGTAGAATATTTTTGGGTGGTTCTGGAGATGGAAATGGATGGATATATGTGGATGCGTACTTCCAGAGTGGGAGCAGCATGTATGAGTGAACGTGCAAGTGAATCTTGATTTTAACCACATGACAAGCTCCTAAGGGTCTACACAGCTTGACCACACTCAATGCTCATAAGTAGTAAAGTAAATGTGTGGTTCATAGTCTAGCAAGCATGTATATATGGCTGTGGTAGGAATTTAAACTCTCATCATACAGGAACTCATGATGCAACATTTTAAAGATTTTCAAAGATAAAATTCTCCAGAATTCTAGCATCTCTAGGAATAGATAAACAACAGCTCAACCTTCCCATATCATATCCGTTAACGACTTAGACTTCAGATCAAGTACTCTTCCCACAAGTTCAGGTTTAGAGCAAATCTTAATTAATAACAGTCATGCCTAAACTTGAGAGAGATTTCAATTTTGAGAACTAATTATGGTAGAGCAACTATTCATCATTTCCATGTGAGAGCTTATCATGAGGGTTCATAGCAAATTTTATTTATTTATTTATTTAGCAAACTAAGCAAAGATATATATATAAGCACAAAATCTTTATTTGGGTTTTTACGATTATGCATCTTTTTATTATTTGAGTAAAATATAAACGTGAGTAGAATACTTAGCTGGATAAATGGAGGTGCTCTCCCCAAGCTGGATTTTGACGTAATTCCTTCTGATGTAGCTAGCAGGTGGCGAAGGTATATTTGAATGTCAGCAGCACCCTGACGGCGACTAGGATGTCCTCCGTCTGCTAGTCTTCTTTGAT
Organism: Sorghum bicolor; assembly: GCF_000003195.3. Classification (NCBI taxonomy): domain Eukaryota; kingdom Viridiplantae; phylum Streptophyta; class Magnoliopsida; order Poales; family Poaceae; genus Sorghum; species Sorghum bicolor. Next base: position 25,806,464 of record NC_012876.2, on the reverse strand, counting down.
CCTTGAATTCTGTGGAGCTCAAATAGACAACAAAGCTTGTGGAACTAGTTAAGTGTTAGCATAAATATCTAGCCTTTATCATGTTGAGTCTCCTCAATAAATATTACACTTTTTAGTGGGATCATAAATCTATTTTTATAATTTTATTTTTATAGGACAGGAATATATTTATTTCATTTTAATGCCACCACAGTGAATGTACTTATGGGTTTTATGCCATGAGCATACTCACATGGGGCTTACTATTTTTAACATTTTTATTTTCTTTTCGAGATGATATGAACCTGATTAACTAAGCAAACTATTTTAAGATAATTGAAAAGAAAAGGATAACTACCAAGTTTACCTCTTGGCAAGACGTTCGGTGTTTTTAAGTCCTCCGAAAGGGATTCTCCGTTTTCTCAGTCGTATTGGGATTCGCTGGATGGCGTAGTCGGTGGTTCCGGCGGCGCCTGCTCTTCGTGTATAACTATCTTCTTTCTGCACACCTGACTCGGTGCTACGGTCTCCTCAGGACAGTTCTGTTCAAGCTGTATGTCTTCAGACCTTATGACTTCTCCTTCATAGTCTGCCCATCCGTCCTTGATGATTTGCCTCCTCTAGTTGCGGTTGCGTCGTATTCTTCTTGCCCTGGCCTGCTTAGAGTCTTCAACTATATAGTTAGGGTCAGTAAAATAGCAGCGTACCTTCTCAGAGGGGAAGTGCATGTGGACTTCTCCGATTCCAATGTAGATGATTGCTTTAGCGGTGCTGAGGAACGGTCTCCTAAGGATGATGGATGGATCGTACTTGTCTTCTCCCATGTCAATAACCTTAAAATCATCTGGAGCTGAATGTGTGTCGGTTTTAGGGGCATGGTTCCATGCAGGAGATGATAAGTGACTACGGCCATTATGTTGACGTCAGATCCGGTGTCGTAGAGTGTCTTCTGAAAATAATATCCGTTGATTGTGCACTTGATGATTGGGACACCAGGGTCGTCCTTCTTGATCAAGAAAGATGACTTGAGTTGACGATCTTGAGCTCCTTGAGCTGCAGTGACCATCCTAGCTGACTCGGTACACATTTGCTTGTTCCTGTTCCTCCTGTTGGTCCTTCCTTGGTTCATGTCAGGATTGCTCTAAGATTTGTGTAGTCTTGTTCTTGAAGGAAAACGTCTCCGTCCTTCCCATGATGTAGAAACTGATCTTGGCAGCACTAGCGTAGATGATAGCTCCCGAGGTGTTCAGGAATGGCCTCCCTAGGATGGGTGCCCTCTGATCAGTATCAGTCTCTATCACCATGAAGTCTGCTGGAACGTATAAGGTACCAACTCAGACGTAGAGGTTCTTCAATATTCCCTTTGGGAAACTTAGCGTACGATCTGCAAGCATGCCGGAGGAGATCGGGATGACGGTGCATCCTGGATTGCCTTTCTTGACTGGCAGAAGGTCAGTAATTACTTCCATAACGGGGTTACTCCAGTAGTTACGTCCTCAAGCATCTCAAGGCAGTGATTGCCTGAGTGTCCAGTATCTCCAGTGTGTTTGTGCTCATAGATCTAGGTTCTTCTAGGAGTTGTAAAACTCCTTCATATTTTGCTCGAAGTGTACCTGCTCATAGAGACAAGGCAGAGATCAAGTGCATGGGCTCTGTTGGTGGAAAACACCAACAGAACCAAAAGTGTATTTGTTCTTCTCTAACCTCAAGCATAGTGAGCAAGACAAAGTTGATGGATAATAAAATCATGAGTGTAGTATTTAACATTTGTCAGATTAGATTGCTCGACCTTATGGAAAGATAATCTATCTATATATATGTTTTTTTTATATCTTCCAAAGATTGAGTGTGCAACATTTTAGCTTATATGATTAGGAGTATGGGATCACAAAGGTGGAAGGACTAAACATGATTAGGTTGGTTAATCTAGAGTTGTAAATCATACATGTTTGTCTCTTTTATTCATGTGAACGCCAGAACCAAGGAGAAGCTTTATAAAAGTGATAGTCAAGTACCTTAAGATGTTACCTTACTTGAAGAGTGATGGTACAGTATCACCTTGTGGAAGCTTTCCTTTCTTAGTGGTTGTGCATCGTGTTTGTGGCACCCTCCATTTATCATCTCTTGTGAGCTATGCTTTCCTTGTGTAAATTGTTAAACTTCATGTGTCTCTCTCTTTGTCTCCAATGTGAGTTTATCTCAGGACTTCCCAAGTCGATATTGAAAGTTTTCCTGCAGGGGTTAGTCCAACAAAATATCCAATATCTACTATAGCATACTATCAGCTCAAAGATCAACCTAGACACCATGTCTAATTTGATTTAGGAGGGCATTTTAACCTAAGCATCATGCTTAATTTAAACTCCCTTGGAAGTAAGATCATCAGCCCTAAACTAAGCACCGTGCTTAATTAAGAGATAAATGAAACTACTCCAAACCTAGACATATACTAAAGCAAATAAAGGTAGCATGAGAGCATTTATAGAGATCTACTCAAGTGGAGATGAAGTAGTGTGATTACTATTTAACAAATTGAGCATGTCTCAAAGGTAGGGACAACCAACATAGCAACATGGCAAATGATGTTTTTATATCAAGTACTCCCCCAAGCTTGAATTTTGCAAAATTCAAGTTTGGATGAATTTAATTCAATGTTGTATGATGATTGGTTGTACATACCTTGTGCTTGTCATTCATCCGATCTTCTTGCTCCAATCCTAGAAAGGTTAGTGACAAGAATACCCGAAGGAATTTTTTTACAATTATCCTTATATGCTCAATACACAAGGTAATGTTGCAAATAATTAAAAACTAATGTTACGATCTGATCAGTGCTTGTTTTAGGACACTAAGCTTGTCCTTGGAAAACCATCAATTTATGTCAGTGAAGTGGTTTCCCCTGCAACGCTGACCTATATCAAGATCAACTCAACGAGATCTGCAAAATTTATTACAGACATATGCATTGACAACCGCCCTTTTAAAGTTTTTATAAATAGAAAGGAAGTGGGGGTTGGAGATCTCGAATGTGGTGATGTTGGAGAGACCAATGGATTGTGAAGATGTTGCATATGAGCATGGAGTAAATGAAGTGGCTATGAAATAAATTCCATGCTCATTAATGCTTAGAGTGAAATCCATGTGGTATGGTGAAAATGATAAGGTGAGTGCGGTAAAAAAGGAAAAGAAAAAGGATACACGGACGACTTGGTTCGAAACTAGCACAGCTACCGTTCCCCGGCAACGGCGCCAGAAAGCTTGTTGGGTATTTTAAACGCAAACAGAAAAAATCCGCAAGCACACGGATACCGATGTAGCTTTCACCCGGGAGTATTCCAGAGTATCGATTTTCCACAGAGAACGTGAGTGTACTAATTAAGATCCAAGATCGCCCAAGGATAACTATATAATTGTTTTTGGTGGGAAGAGAGGAAGTTTCCTGAGAGTTCTCTAGTTGATCTAAGAATCAAGAATTACTTCAAGATTATCTATATCGGGACATCAGAGCACTAACCACAGAAAGAGATGAGAAGGGGGCTAGGAAGGTTTGACTACGGTCCTACAAACACCGATCCGAACGAGGCTGTCACTACCCTAGGCTACCACAACAATCCACAAGATTGGGTGCAATTCCAGGTAACTGCAAGACTAAACACCACGTCTAATCTATTAATTACTACTCTAGCGTTATAAAGACTAGAGCACTTGATGCAAGCGGGAATCCAATAAATAACTTGAATGTAAATAAAAGTAATTAAGGAACTCAGGAATTATGAATTGAAGAACCTGGAGAACGATGAAGAACGAACCAAATGCTGCAAAAGTATAATGTTGAGGAAGATCCGACAGATCCGGCTCCTCCTCCGCTCTCCTCTTCTCTCTCCCTATTTTCTAGATTACAACTAGAACTAACTAGAACTAGAACTAGAGGAACTAGAACTAGAAGAACTAGAGGGATCCTCTCTACTTGGATGAAGAATTGAAACCCTAGCTTTGATTCTGTAGAAGAGGTATGATCTCCAGGGGCTAGGGGGTCTAGTTTTATAGTCCCTTCAAGTGAATCTGGGCCGTCGGATCAAACCGACATTGATCGTGTGGTTTTCCTTGAAGTATTAGGTCGGTGGAGCATGATCCCCGAACTTCACCCAGATTGGTCCAGAGGGGAGGGCGGGCGCACTCAGGACTAGGGTGGGCGCCCTGTCCCTGAGGCCTCTCGGCTTCCGCTTTGTTCCCGTGGCTTCTGGAGTCTTCTAGATGATAGAAAATTGCGCGGCACGTTAATATCTCTATGTAAACCCGACGTGGTGGGCCTTTCTTCCTTATTTCCTGATAACCCCCTGCAGAAATAGACAAACACCAAAACTCGTGGAATTCTATCAGATAAAACCCTAAGTCTAGGTGTTGGTTGCATTTGGATCCTTTTCCATGATTAGTTGACAGTTAAATGTGAGCATTAAGGACCGTCAACAATCTAGGCGATTATCTTTTCAAGATCAATTGGCTGCCGATGATTATGCCACTTTGATGACCGATGAGTTAGATGATCTAGCAGGGCATCGGTTAAAGGCTTTGATAAGTATAGAAGAAAATAAGTAGAGAGTTGCTAGATGGTATGACAAGAAAGTAAAAGCTAAGGAGTTTGTCGATGGGGACTTGGTATGGAAATTAATTTTACCGATCGGGACTAAAAGTTCGAAGTTTGGAAAATGGTCTCCTAATTGGGAGGGTCCTTATCGGATAAGTCGATCGGCTCCTGGTAATGCCTATATTCTAGAAACTCTCGAAGGAGTTGAACTTCCCACAGCATTAAATGGCAAATATTTAAAGAACTACTACCCCAGCATATGGGTCGATGCATAAAAGTTTAAGTGCCGATAACACTCCTATCGGCTGGATTTAAATGTTTGGGAGCAGGAATTAGTGTTTCAAAAGATGCCGATAACAGTCCTATCGGCTAGACTAGAAGAACAGGAAAAGACAGGTATGTCGCCGATGAGAGCTTCATGTGTTCAGCAGTGCCTGGATCGCCGATATGGCGCGTAGCCGGATTTGGTTGGCTGCTTCTATTTCTTTGATATCGTCATCAGCGGAACCTTCTATCGGCTTCAGCTTCTTCTTCAACTGTAGTGCCTTGTGACCGTGGACGTTTCGCTCTTGCTCAAGGAGCTTGATGGTCTCTGGCAGTTGGCTCTCTTCCTATTGGGCATGGGATAAGGCGTCCTCCACTTGTTTGAGTTCTACCAACAGGGATTCCCTTTTTGCTGATAGGTTAGATATCTTCTGCTTCAGTGTGTCTCCTGAAGATCTCAAAATGCCGATGTTCTTGTGCTTCTCATCGGTCAGGAGCTTCTCTTTCCTCATCTCTTCAGAGAGCTGAGTCTGAGCAGCTCTATCGGCAAGGCGCCGAGAAGCCCTCTGGTACTGCAGCTGACGACTCTCCAAATGTGTGGCTTGGAAGAGGATTTCTTCGACATCGGCTGGGATCTGGCCTCTGAGAATCCTGAACAAAACCATGGCTGGGTCGGAGTCATCAACCAGTTGTGCTGTGTCCTGATGAAGGAGGGCCGATAATTCTTCCAGCTTGGCCCTGATCTCTGCCGATGTGATGTCAACTGTCTTGGAAGAACTTGCTTCTTCACCTTCTTCTTCAGAGATGTCGATGGCGAAAGAGAATAGGCTGTCGGGAGAATCTTGTTCCTAGAAGGAAAACAGAGTTGATCTGCCAGGGTTGCCGATGGAACGACATCGACTGAAAGGGGATAGAAAAAGTTATGAGGATGAATGAGAATAAGTTCATCGGTGGCGATATTATAAAAATATATTACCCTGAGGAGGGACGATGCTTGTCTGAATTGGGGGAACTGATGATGACGTGATTGAACCTGCCGAGCCAGTTGTTTGCTCACCTACGTCAGCTGATGTACCTTCTGCTTGGGGTTCTTCCTGTTGGGGTTTGTCTACTTCTGGTACTTCCTGCGGACGAGGGGGAGATGGTGCTTGCTGGATCTCTACATCTGGAGGGGAAGGAGAAGATTTCACCGGAATGGGAGATGCCGGAGGGGGAGGAGGAGTTGCCACTTTCTGGCGTTTTGTTGCAGCCCTGATTCCCTTGGTGCCCTTCCTCTTTGGCTGGCTGGACTGGGGGGCATCGGCACCTTGGCTCTTGGTTTTTGCCGATGCACTGGTTTGCTGTAACAACAAAGAGGAATTTGTGAATACAATTGTAGCCGATGTAAAGGTAAGATCGGTATAAACGAAGAGGTTTAACAACTACCTTGAAAGCTTGTGCTAAAGTGGAAGCAGCTACCGATGGTGGAGTCTGGGTTTTTCTAGTGGTGACTTTCCTCAGGCGAATACCTCGATGCACGATTGCAGCCAAGGTAGGGGCGTTGTGGCCGATTAAAGAAATTGGGCCTGGTGCAGATAGATCAATCGGCTTGCCACTTTTGCTGATAGATGGAGGAGTATCATCAACCTGCAGAAAAGTACAGAAGTAAATTGCCGATAGAAACAGAATTAAAAAAAAATTTGAAACCAACGGTTTGGAGACACTTACAGTATCACTGGGAACTTCGTACTCAGGGTCAATCATGCCGCGGTACGTGAGGGCCGGTTTACAGAATAAATGCTCCTTCCATTCTGCCCACCACTGCTTGTATGCCTGAGTTATGAAGGCGGCTGGAACCCACTCCGATAAATCTACATCTGTATCGGCACTCAATGGCAGTTGGGCTACTCGGATCCATTCAAGGAGACTGTTGATGGTTTCCCTGGGCTTTATCACATCAGCATAGCAGAGTGCGATCGGCAGCTGGCCGAAAGCTAACTGACGGGCTAGTGCCGATGGGTTATAAAATTCATAATTCTGGGGGGAGGTTTTCCCACTGCCAAAGAAATTCACTGGTATGGCTCTAGGAGTCACTATTGCCATCATCACTTCATTGTCTCGGTCAAGAGCTTCATCGAATGGGTTGAAAACCAGGGGAAGCATACTGTCTGGGTCATCATAGGACAACCATGCTCGCTCATCTCTGGCCAAGCCCTCATACAGAGTTTGGAAGAATCGGCTGACCTGGTCTGGATTACCCCCTAAACCAGGCAAAACTATGACAGCCTCGCCGAAGTTTAAGGGAGCACGTGTTGCCAATTCCTCTTCACCCAACACATAATTTTCAGATATGTCCCTTGGGAAACGCTGTGTGAATAGGTTAAATTCAAGGCGCTTGTGCAGATGCAGATTGAGCCACATGTTGATAAACCACCAGGGGCCTCCCAAGTTGCCGATAGACTGGCCAAGCAAAAGCTTCTTAGTTACTTGGTGGAGGAGGTGATAGGCCGCTCCAAGCAGATATCGACCGAGAGGAAATCGGCCACCATTGGCCAAGTTTTCTGCTGCTGCTAGATGAACGGAAGTTGGTCCTGCCGATCGACCACAGAACACGAATTTGTCTAGCCACATGTTCAGAAAGCAGGTCTGCTCCTTTATGTCAACAGAGCCTGTTTTGCGGTATTTTTGAATATACCCTGACCAGCCGCCGATGGAGCGGGTTTCTACCTTAGCACTGGGTTTGGTATCAAAGAAGTGGGTGCTATCGGCAGAAGAAATATCTAATCCGGTGAGCATAGCCACATCGGCAAGAGTGGGGGAAACAGGGCCATGGCCAAAGACAAAGGCGTTGAGCGTGTCTGACCAGAAGTACGATGCAGCTATCAGCAGTGATTCGTTCCTATGCATATCGGCGATGGACAGCTTAATGCATTGGGCTAGATTTCTTTCACCCCATAGAACTTCATTTGGATTGCTGACCCTCAAAAACCAATCTGTCCACCCCACAATAGGGCTAGGCCAGGAACGGAAAGTATCCTTCCACAGGTCCAAAGAAAAGTTCTCTGCTCTAAAAGGGATCCTATTGGTTTCTGCGTTTATAAGGTTGGTTGGATCTGGATCCCCTAGTGGGCCAAGGCATTGGAGGTGTGGTCGATCAGTGGGGATGACAATTTTGTTAGCCGATTCCTGATGGTTTTGAAGGTGGAAAAGAAAGATACAGAAAAAGGGAGGAAAGAAAGTGTTCAGTAAGGTAGATTGCGGATGAACAGAGGTGCGAGAAAAGTACAAGAGATGGCGCGAAGAACTGACCTCCGGGACAATGAAGTTGACGGCCATTTTGCCGTGGAAAGGCGATCGAGGGCTCTGGAGTTGGTGGAGAAGAGGCTTCGTCGGGGACCTTGGAGACCTTGAAAGGCGCTGCCGCTGGAAAAGGGAAGTTGTGGTGGTAGAATGATGTGATGGAGAAGGAGTACCCAAGAAGGAACTATTTGTAGGACAAAACGGGCGAGGGCAAAATTGACTTATCTCTTCGCCGTATCTGTGAAATCCGAGGGTACTCAAGAAGATATGGTAACTGTTCGCACGGTAATCAAGGGATTGTGTAGGCGATTTGATAGGAAGCGGTCATTATCCAAAGATATTTTACTGTGTGCGATCTCCTGGTCGGTGCATCGGCAGTATCTTGTAACGGTCATATTGCCGATGAGAGAATAAAGTAGAGATAGCCGTTTGGAAAGATAAGACACGGATGTCTTGGTCAGTACATCGGCAAATCCCTGTAACGGTAATTTTGCCGATGCGCGATTAAAATGGAAATGTCCGTTTAGGGAAGTTGAGGATTTCGGGGGATCTGCGGAAGGATAGGATCAGAGTTGTTCAGATTAAGGCTGTCGGTTGCCAGATTAGGAGCATTAATTGTGGAAAGAGGCATCAATACTGCAGAGAATTTCGGAGCATTAATTTCATACTCCGAAATTGGGAGGCATGTGTTGACACCGTTTTTGGGCACGTGTCCATGATCGGTAAAGTGTGGATCGGCAAGATAAGGCGGTAGTGATTGGTCTACAGGGAAAGTTGCCGATGGAGATGGTTGTCGATGGAAGGATGGTTGGACGTGATTAAGTCCATAAATGATGATGCATCTGTGCCGATGGCTGCGACAGGGGAGTCTGCCGATGGTTATGACAGGGGAGTCTGCCGATGATATGGAAGGAAAGTCTGGAAGCTGCCGATCGGTTGTGGAGGTGTTGCAGTTTATCATGCGGGGATAGTTTTATGCTTTCCTTAGTTGTTTAAATTGTTTTGTATACGGATTCTGTGTAATTTAGAATTCGAATTCTAGTCGTGTCTGGTTGTAGCTCTTTGAGCAGGGTATAAATATAGACCCAAGGGCCATGTAATCAAGCAATCAATCAATCAAACACCAGTTTTTACTCATATTCCAGTATCTACTATTTCGACGACTTCGTCATACTTTTTCCTTTTTCATTACGAGTTCTTAAGAATTCGTCGACTTAAGCTCGCCGTGTTCTCAAGTTCCGCGTGAATACCTCTTGGCTGTGACATCCGGGCGCATCGCTGTTGTCAGGACCAAAGTATTCAAGTTATCACCTTTGCCGATAGTAAGGTCAAATCGGCTGTTGTCAGGACCAAAGTTTAAATCGGGTATTAGCCCTTTGTGTTTGCAGATCAGTTTTTGCATCAACAGAAGGGACATGCTCGCTCGAGGGTCAGGTGCGTAAGTGGACTTACGGTGTAGGAGCGCTGACTTCGGTTGCCTCGAGGGGTATCATGATGGGATATCACGCCTGCTGTACTGTACCCGGTCGTACCTTTGTCCATTTCGGAGGATAAAGTTGGAAAATGTGGAGATTTGATGGGTGCTCGTTTCCTATCACGTTTCCCGTGACTGTCGGGTTAGGTGGGAACATGGCAGACGCATTAAATGCCCGTGCTTCCGTACCCACGACATGCGGCGGGAGGCGCTTCTACGCTCGAGGCCCAATGATTCGCTTGAGCTACTTTCCATATTCGACGGTCGCTGCTTATCGAGCCTTTGTGGATTCGCAGGACCCTGCTTTCGTGTTCGAGGCTGTGGTTGATATCGATCCCTGGTGATTGTAGGTTTAGGTTAGGACGTCGAGTTAGAGCTTGGATTTGCTCACGACTTCCCTCGTTATGGATGTTGGTTGGGATACCCCCTATTGATATCCTCGACAATTGGCGTACCTAAGTACCATTACTTAAGATTGTAATCCTTGTGCACTTTCAAGCGTAGAGCCACAGCTTTGCATATCACAAGTAAGGATGGTTAGGAAGGTCAATCCGGCATTCCTAATTATTGTTACCAGACTGCAGTGCTAAGGCCGGTGCCCTCGAGTTGCCTTGGGTTATCTCTCTGATGTAGTGATAGTTACGGTATGCCAACACCCGACATTTTTGGTGCCATTGCTAAGGATGGATCTATGGTCTATTTTTAGTAGTGACGCTAAGAAATGCCAACACAAGTCATGAAAGCCTCAAGCTGCCATGACCCAAAAATGGAGGCTTACTGCAAGGAAGTATGCAAACTTGAGGACAAGTTCCACGACCTCGAGCTCATTCACGTCGCACGGCGATACAACGAAGCGGCCGACGAGCTTGGCAAAATTGCGTCCACTTGAGGCACTGTCCCACCAGACGCATTCTAAAGGGACTTGCTCAAACCATCCATCAAACTAGGCACGGGGGCTAGCATCGAGACCTCTGCCCCTGAGCCTAATGACTCAATCGAGGCCCCGCTGACGGCAGTAGAGGTAATGGAGGTCGAGCAAACTCCTCAATGCCCCCGTCGACCATTTGACTGGCGCACGCCTTTCTTCGACTGCTTAATCCGAGGTGAATTACCGGAAGATCGAGCTGAGGCTCGTCGTATCGCTCGACGAGCCAGAACATACGTGATCTATGGCGAAAGCAAAGAGCTATACCGACGAAGTCTGACCGGGATCTTGCAACGCTGCATCACCATAGAGGAAGGTCGAAATCTCCTTGAGGATCTACACTTGGGGGCTTGTGGCCACCATGCGGCTCCAAGAACCCTCGTTGGCAACGCCTTCCGACAAGGCTTCTTCTGGTCAACTGCCATCGCTGATGTCATCGAGCTCGTTCGCTCATGCCACGGGTGCCAATTTTATGCCAAGCAAACCCACCTCCCCGCTCACACACTGCAGATGATCCCCATCACTTAGCCGTTTGCGGTGTGGGGCCTCGACCTTGTGGGCCCCGTCCGGAGGGCGGCGGGAGGATACACCCACCTGTTGGTGGCCATCGACAAGTTCTCCAAGTGGATCAAGGCTCGACCCATCACAAACATTCGCTCTGAGCAGGCTGTCCTATTCTTCACCGTCATAATCCACCGGTTTGGGATTCCCAACGTCATCATTACCGACAATGGCACATAGTTCACCGGCAAAAAGTCCTTGGACTTCTGTGACCGGCATCACATCCGTGTGAACTGGTCTGCGGTAGCTTACCCTCGAACCAACGGCCAGGTCAAGTGTGCCAACAGTATGATCTTGCAAGGGCTCAAGGCTAGAATCTACAACCGGTTGAAGAAGTTTGACAAGAAATGGGTCGATGAGCTCTCCTCAATTCTGTGGAGTTTAAGAACGACGCCAAGCAGAGCCACGAAATATCCCCGTTCTTCATGGTCTACGGCTCCAAGGTTGTGCTTCCAATAGACCTCGAATATGGGTCACCTCGACTTAAAGCCTACAACGAACAGACAAACAAGGAAACTCGGGAGAACACGGTCGACCAGCTCGAGGAAGCTCGAGACATGGCCCTCCTCAACTCAGCAAGGTACCAGTAGAAGCTTCAACGCTACCACGACAAACACGTACGCAAAAGAGACCTCAACGTGGGCGACCTCATCCTACGTCGACGGCAAAGCAGTCAAGGATGCAACAAGCTGACTCCACCCTAGGAAGGCTCGTACGTGGTGGCCGAGGTCTTGAAGCCAGGAACATACAAGCTCGCGGATGAAAAGGGGGCGGTCTTCACCAACGCATGGAACATCGAACAGCTACGTCGCTTCTACCCCTAGAGCTTCGAGGCTTTACATTTTCATGCACATCTTGTACCGAGACCCTATGAATGAATATGTGAATAAACGAAAGTACTTTTTTAAGTAATGCATGTTATTACCAGTTAAGTCTCGATATTAGGAGGAAGTCTCGACTATGACCCATCATAGTCAACACTCCCTCGGGGGCTAGCAGGGGGGAGCCCCCCCCACTGGATCCTAACAATTGAATGATTTTTCAAAAACCTCAACGATATCTCTTCCCTTTCAAACCCTAACGAAATCTCGCACGATCGAGTAGTAAAGATGCCTCGAGCACCTTAAGGGCCAAGGGACATCGAGCATGAGAACCCCTATGCCCCCGGGCTATGGTAACTCTACTCACTCCCCCACCCTCGAGGTAATTGAGGTTGTCCTAACAAAAGATCGATCGAGGAACACAAACTTAGGCAGCAAAGGAAATTCGAGCATAAAAGCAACAAGAATATATAGAAACCAGAAATTCCAAGGCCACTTAGGCCACAATGTTTAACACTAAGTATATTAAATTGGATCTAAGTACCCAGATTAGGCTCGCAGGCCTTTAGTCTTCACTTCTACCTTCCCCACCATCTTCCGTGCCCGCGCCGGTCTCAGGAGGGAGTACCTCTGGCTCGAACAGCTTCACCAGCCTTTCCCCAAGAACCTCTGCGTCGTCGATCAAGGCATGGAGCCTCTCCTCATTCTCAGCATCGGTCTTGGAAATATCGGTGACGAAGCCATGGGACACCACCCCCATATCATAGGAGAAGCCCGAGCAGACAACCGCCATTGCCCGCTTCACCCTAGAATGGAGTGCGTCCAGCACTCGATTCCTTAGAGTGGTGCCCAGATAGCATAACTGGCCGACCAGGGCGTCGCCTCGAGCAGCCTCCCCCACCTCATTCGTAGGCTCGAGCTCCCAGGAGGTCGAGAGGTCGTTGATCGCCATCCTCAATCGACCAGTCAAGGCAACCTCCCCCTCGAGCTAAGCCTTCAAAGACTGGGCGTCGACCTGGGCGGCTAGCAGATCATCCTTAAGCCCTGAAGAAATTGAGATAAGGACTCAAGCGACAAAAAAGTTGCATCACAAAAACAAAAGAAACACAAGGGCACGAAAGACTTACCACGGATCTTCTCCTCAAGAGTCGTATTCTCACGAACCAGGTCAGTGTTGGCCCTCTTGATCTCCTTGTAGGAACGAGGCAGCTCCGTCATTTTGACCCGCAGGTCCTCGATCAACTTGCCCGATTGTAGGATAGCTTCTTCTTTCTCTTGCAGCGCTTTCTTTAGACGATCAACATCGTCAGAAAGGCTGCGAGAGTGGGCCTGCTCTGCTTCAAGGTCCTCATGGGCCTTCTTTTCAGCTTCCTCCATGGCGCCTCAGCCGATTTTGCTCTTCAAGAGCGCCTCCTTTACCCCGCCATAAGCACTCCAGGCGGCAGCAAGGTTCGACTCGACGAGGCTCTTTCCTTTGTCCAGCTCGACGGCCTTGTCCTTATACTGCGTAGCCTCCTCCCGAGCCTTGGCAGCCGCCTCCTCGACCGAGATAGCCTGTTTCTTTGACTGGCCTACTTCTTCCTTTGCCTTCTCAGGAACCTCTCATGCAACGTGGGCGTCTTCCTCTGCCCGGGAAACCTTGTCGTTCATGCTAGACAAGGTCTTCCAAGCGTCGGTCAGAGTGGCCTCCTTCTCCTTCTTCTCCTCCAGAGCCGTAGCAAGATCCTTGTATGCCTTAAGGAGCTTTTCTTGTGACTCAAGGAGCTGATCCTTGAGAAGAGGAATCTGCTCCCAGCCGCCCCTTGTCACGTGAATGAAGCCCGACTTCACCCGGGATGTTTCTTTCAAGTCCTGCAATAAAGCATGAGGCGATAAGCATACTGGCCGCCTAGCGAGAAAATCAAAGCAACAAGAGTATAGGAATCCTTACAAAGAAGGCCTGGACCAGGCCGTTGTTGATGATGTCGGACATGAGGCCCACGACATGCTTCATCCCGATACGAAGCTCTTGGAGGTGCTCCCACTTCTCTGCCTCCTTCCGATCATCCATCATGATGTTGGGCTCGTCCGGAGACGTGGAGGCTCGAAGGCGGATCCTTCCTGGACCCCAGTGCTTGAGCTCCTCCTCCGTGCACGCATTGACGCCACGGATAAGCTCCTGCACCGTCTCGAGTGAGCCTCCATGGCGTAGGAACAGATCGACGAGAGAGGGAAACCGCCCGTCATCATCCGTAGACCTCCAGTTCCCAGCCTCGCCGCCATCGGAAGCCCTGGCCTCCTCTTCCCCGTCGGCTCCCGAAGTTCCGGCCATGTCCTCCCATGGCCGTCGACCCTCCAGGAACCCCGGGGCGATCCCCTCAATGCCGTAGAGGGTGCCTTTGATCTCGAAGCGGGGATCCGCCAGTGTGCGCATGGCACACGCCAACGCTGCAACACCGTCCTCCCGTCGTGGCTCGGTAGGGATGGTAACAGGCCCCCCAGGACGAAGCCACGCGGGAGTCACAGGGACGTAAACCGGTAGCTCCTCCATGATGTGACCAGGCCCAATCTTCCGAGAGGTAGTTGATAACTTTGGTTGTGGAGAACTCAATGTTTGCGATCCGGCTTCAAATCAACATGATTCGAACCCTACAACCGTTACACCACTGCTCCGTTGGTTATCAACCAAGCACAACTTGATTGACCTCGCCAAGAAGGCTATTCCTGTAAGCGAATCGAAGAACACAAGCAAGAAAGTATAAACACGCAATCTGAAATTGCAGATGTAAATGATGCGGATATTCAATGAAGATTCAAGAACTCGGTTCCAAAGGACTAATCGACACCGTGGAGGAGATCAAGAACGGGGGCCCTAGATCACTGTAAAAGGATTTGTCACCACAGTTACAATGAACGATTCAGTTTCTCGATGGAAAACTAAACTCTAAACAAAATGCAAGTCTAAACAGCAGCGGCTGCGTGGAATATAAAGGAGAAATGACCTAGGGTTGGAGACGACCAGGGGGAGGCGCCCACAACATGGGCTTAAGGCCCGAATTCGATACATGACCAAGTTGGCCCAAAATAGGTGATGCAGCACCTTGGTGTGAACATAATGATTAATCCACGAAGGATCTGGAGCTGGGACCAGATCCAAAATGACAGTGTTATTGTCCCCTTTCCAACGAGTCCAAGATCACCACGTTTCGATGTAGTATGAAGAAGTTATGATCAAAACACTGACGACATGTTTGCTGAATCCGAGAGTGACGTGGTAGGTTAGTTGGAGATGAATTGCAACTTGGAAAAGACGATGGTGTCAACATATCCAGCGTGGCGATGTCCTCATCATCCTCCCCTTCTTGAATTGGAGTTGTCCTCGACTCCATCTTGGCGATGTCCTCATCATCCCCTCATTCTAAAATTGGAGTCGTCCTCGACTCTTCCCCATCAACAAACTCGTGCAAAAGGTTAGTGACAGCAGGCTATGCACAAGACATAATAGGTTGACAAAGCATAGTATAACATGATGCATCTGGATTATCACATAATGCAGTAGTAGTAGAAGTTGTTGCAAGTAAAGCACCTCCATGTAACTTATTTTCATTATTTTTATCAATGTCGATGGAAGATTTATTGTTAATCTCTTTAGCATGTTTAACAATATCCATTGGCGAAAAAGGCAGCAAAGTAATGTTCTTGTTCTTATGCATAAAAGTGTATGTATTAGTTCTACCATGGTGTAAAGCATCAGTATCAAATTCCCATGGATGTCATAATAAAATTGAACAAGCTTGCATAGGCACAAAATCAAAATCAGCAGTATCATGATAACAACCTGTGAAGAAACTAATGCGGGCTGATATAGTGACCTTAGTCTTACCACTATTATTGAACCATTGAAGTTTATATGGATACGAAAGTTGTCATGTGGTTAAGCCAAGCTTCTCAACCAAATCTGAACTCACCAAGTTGTTGCAACTCCCGCTATCAATGATGGTGAGCACACGACAACCCTGCACAATAAGATATATGTGGAACAAATTGTGACGCTGAATCTGCTTATCTTCTTCATGTACCACACGTGAACTCAACACACGCTGCACAAGAAGGCTAGGGTAGCCTGCAGAGGCAGCAATGGAGTCAATGACGATGGTCTCCATGTTGTGATCGCCCTCGGTGTGATCTGCAGCAATGTTAGCAGCATGGGCTAAATCATCTTCGACATCAATAGCACTTACATATCCATCCTTGGTAGCAATGAATGTGCGACGACTAGGGCAATCTTTCATGACATGTCCCGTGCCTTTGCATCGATGGCAAACGATTTTAGCACTGCGCGAAGACGAACTAGTGGAAGCACCTAGAGTGGCACCTTTCTTCAGCTGTGGGGGCTGCACATTAGACAATTTACTTACCCTAGAAGAAAATGTAGGTGTGAGTGTGAGCGTCTCTGGCTCAGAACGCTGCTGAAAATTTCTCCCATTATTAGACCTAAAAGTCTGGTGTTGCCTGCGTCCTTGTACTTCACGTTCTGCCATTATAGCAAGATGATACATTTGGGAAAAAGTACGCCATTCTTTGTAATCAAGAATGTTCTGGATATCATGATTTAAATCACCAAAGAATCTAGCACTAGCATCAGCATCATCTTCATGTACACCACAACGTGCTAAACCAATAAGCAATTCTTGATAGTATGCTTCTATACTTTTATCTCCTTATTTTAAAGTTTGCAGTATGAGACGTAAATCACGTTGATAATAAGGAGGAACAAAATGAGATTTCATACGTTGTTTTAAAGCATTCCAAGTTTGAGGTACAACAGCAGCATTCTTAGTATTGCAAAGATCACTCCATCAAAACAAAGCAAAATTAGTAAACTCACTAGTAGCAAGTCTAACTCTATGCTCAGCAGGCACATTATGGGAATCAAATTTTTGTTGAACAACAAGCTCCCAATCTAAATATGCCTCAGTATCAACATTACCAGCAAAAGGAGGTAGGCTAAATTTAATTTTAGCAAAGGGATCATTATTACCATGGTTATTACCTCCCATACCGCGACGATTGAAGTTGTAGCGGTGACGGTTGCATGCATCACCGTTATCATCCATATCTGCTTGATCAGATAGATCTCCATCTGCATCTTCATCATCACCATGATGAGAATGAGGGCGTTGCTCAACCCGTTCAATGCGGGTGACTAGATTGTTCACATTGCGTGTCAGCTGGGTTATAAGATTGCACTATTCAGTGATGAACGCTGTAAGTTCACCCTTGGACACAAAATCATTGAAATCTGTCGGAGATCCTGCCATTGTTAGAAAATAGAGAAAAACAACAGCAAAGGATTATCCCTATCAACTAAAAGGAACCAAGTGGTGGTGGTGGTAAAAGTGGAATACAAAATCAGAAGCGGCTTACCACCGTCTTACAAGTGTTCTGACCAAAGCCAAACAGGATCAAAAACAAAATTGGCAAAATAATATATTGTTGAGCGTGGGTAAACAGTTGCAAGATGAACCTTGGCTGACAGAAGTATATATGGAGCTTTGGACAGGCACAATTTGAGTAGCAAGGATTAGCAATATTCGAATGCAGAGCTAGCTAAGTTCAAGAAGTATCCAAAGGACAAATCATAATTGGTGGCTAAGATGTGTCTAGACATAACGCAACAAGGTAAAACAAGGTATGATGGAAGAAACTCAATAAACAAGCAATAGAGCAGATTTTTCTTTTATCCTGATTTTTTCCTCGATTTTTCCAAAAGGCACTACTACGAACCAAAATTTTTTATTTTTTCACTATTTTTTATATTTTTCTCAGAACAAGGATCACACAAGATATAACCACAAAAATTGGCAACTGCAACTGAGGTCAGATGTGGTCTACAAAAATTTAGCAAGTTCGCTGAAAAGCGTGCAAAACCCTTGTTAATTTTTTTTCTTTATTTTCCATAATTTTTTTTGGCAATTTTGCTGAAACCCGGGTCCAAACGATGTCAAGAAGCTGCTGTAAAAATTTCAGATTTCGCTGATAAACGAGCGAAAAGTTATGCCTGTTTTACCGAAGGTATCTCAAGTTATGTTTTTTCAGAAGACACAATACGGCGTCGGCGTCGGCGGCGGCGGCGGCAGTTAGGGCAAAGCGTCCCTAAACTCCAACATCGATCACATGATGAATCGTCCCTGTGACTTACTGCAGTAGGTATTCGCCTGATGTTGTAAGGAGGGCTGCGAAGCAGGCAAAATAACAGCGGCTGGCAAACTATCTAGGGTTAGCGCGGCGGCGAGAGATCACACAAGACGGGGCAAGTCGAGTAATGTGGTGGCTTCGACTTGTTGTTTGGAAAAACAGTGTATGAGATAGCGGCGGAAACTAAGAACAACAGCGGTGCAATGAACTTCGACGATGAACACAATCAAAACCAGCAACTAGACTCAACCACGGACACAAACTCAACAAAGCAAATCTAAAAACGAAATTGCAAGGCACAATGGGTGATAGGACAGCAGAAAAATTAAACTATATATTTTTTTGGCTTTTTGTGGACTGTAGGTAATGAACAAATATGAATCTAGGGCAAACGAGATTATACCTCGCAATAAACCTGAGATATCTGCAATTGATGTGACCAGGCCCAATCTTCCGAGAGGTAGTTGATAAATTTGATTGTGGAGAACTCGACGTTCGCGATCCGGCTTCAAATCAACACGATTCAAACGCTACAACCGTTACACCACTGCTCTATTGGTTATCAACCAAACACAACTTGATTGACCTCGCCAAGAAGGTTGTTCCTGCAAGCAAATCGAAGAACACAAGCAAGAAAGTATAAACACGCAATCTAAAATTGCAGATGAAAATGACGCGAATATTCAATGAGGGTTCAAAAACTCAGTTCCAAAGGACTAATCGACACAGTGGAGGAGATCAAGAACGGGGGCCCTGGATCACTGTAAAAGGATTTGTCACCACAGTTACAATGAACGATTCAGTTTCTCGATAGAAAACTAAACTCTAAACACAACCCAAGTCTAAACAGCGGCGGCTGTGTAGAATATAAAGGAGAAACGACCTAGGGTTGGAGACGACTAGGGGGAGGCGTCCACAGCATGGGCTTAAGGCCCGAATTCGATACATGACAAAGTTGGCCAAAAATAGGTGATGCAGCACCTTGGCATGAACATAACGATTAATCCACGAAGGATCTGGAGCTGGGACCAGATCCAAAATGATGGCGTTGTTGTCCCCTTTCCAACGAGTCCAAGAGCACCCTGTTTCGATGTTGTATGAAGAAGTTATGATCAAAACACTAATGATATGTTTGCTGAATCCGAGAGTGACATGGTAGCTGAGTTGGAGATGAATTGCAACTTGGAAAAGATGATGGTGTCAACATATCTAGCGTGGCGATGTCCTCATCACTCCTCCTCCCCTGTCTCAGGCCTCTGCACCTCCTCGAGCTGATGCTGCAGCGGTCACTGCCCCTGCGGTTGCTGTTGCTCGGGGAACTCCTCCAACTGCCGCTGCTGCAGTTGAAGCTCCTGCAGTTTTTGCTGTCGGTGTTGCTCCAGTTGTTCCTCGAGCTGCAACTGCTCCCCCTGCTGCTCCTGCGCTTGCTGCTGCTGCTCCTGCGTCTCCTGCTGTTGCTGCTGCTATTCCTGCGCCTGCTGCTGCTGCTGTTGAACCTGCGCCTCTTGCTGCTGCTGACCCTGCAGACGACGCTGCTCTCCCTCTTCCTCCTCCCTCCTCTTCTGCTGCTCCTTCTCGTCCTTCCTCCTGTTCACTACCTCAATGGAATGGAGCCCAATGGGCCATGGTGTCCCTCCCTTGACCTGAAGGATCTCGACCCTCTCGTCTGTGACATGAGTGCTCGTCGAATACGGACCGCCCCCGGACTCATCACTAATAGTGATGGGGTCGCCCACTCCCCTCGACTTGGGCGGCTCGGGGGCTCCCTCCTAACCTTGGAGGTAAGACGCTTCCAGAACCATCACACCCTCCGACGGTCGAGGCGGGGTCATGTCATCACCAGTGGGCGATCGAGGGTCGGGAGAACCTGCATACGCCCCAAAACGGCACATCCGTCACAGGGAGTCTCTGTACTAAGTAGAGCCAACCCCACAAAAAGAGGAGTGAGCCACTTACCCAGAGCCTTGGTGCTTGCCCCCGCCTTGAGCCTCTTAGCCATCGATATCTGGGCCTGCTCCAATGGCCTCTTCAACCTGAGCAAGGAAGAAAGGGCCTAAGATAGTGAGTGCCGGTGGACGAATAAGACAACATAGACGAAATCCTAGTATGAAGACCTTACCCTACGAGAAGGATGACCCTCCTACCGGTCCCACGACCAGCAAGCCTAAAGCTGCCGTGCGTCGTGGCCCCCGGCTTCTCCACGACAGGTGCGGGCCTCGGCTCCACTCTCCCTGGCTGACGAACGTTGGGACCGGCACTCCTCCGATGTCCTTCTCCCTGGCTTGAGGCCACCGCGGCGGCACGGCCTCGAGTCAGCGGCCCCGTCGTCGAGGTTTTGACCTTACGGCCTGGGCTGGACGCTGGAAGGGGTTGCGGCGGAGGAACGGCTCGACCCTGGGCGGGGGCAGGGGGCGTGTCGCTGCATGGGCGGCGGGGTGATGCCTCTTTTTGGCCCCCATCGTGGGGCTCGCCTTGCGGCCCCTTAGAGGCCCCCACGCACGACGAGGGGACAGCTGTTTGCGGTAGGCCTTGCAGGGCCCGATCGAGGCGAGCCGCCATCCCCTCGGAATCATCATCATCATCGTCATCATTGTCACTATGGTCTTCATCTAGGGACTCTTCCTCAGGCTCCCCCTCATGCCTCGACATGGCTCGACATTCCTCGAGCGCTTGCTACTCGATGTTCTTCTTCTTTTCCTTCTTCTTCTCTGTGTCCTTTACGGACTTATGCTTCTCCATGGAGGCATGCCTTTTCTCACGCTCGGCGTCGTCCTCTTTCACCGGAGGCTTAGAGGACCGAGCGTCGATCGGCCCTTGTTAGAATAGGCATAAGTCTCGGAGAAATCAGAAAGAGAACGGCAAAGCCAATAACAAAGATCGATAACTCGAGGGACTTACCAGATCATAGTAGCCTTCCTCAGGCTTCATGGGGAAGCCGTTCACCTACTCCGGCTAGAAGTCGCTTGCGACGGCCGCCCTAACCCTAGCGGCAACCTCTTCATCCGAAGGCGCCTCGTTAGACATCCGGCATGTCTCGAGGTCCCGCGACGAAACAACAGGGCCCATCTCGTCCATCCTCAATGGCCGAGAGATCAACAGAAGCACCCGTCGATGGTGGACCGCCGAGAGAATGAGTGCGGCGGTCAGACCTTCCTCACGCAACTTCTTCAGAGCATCGGGAGGGCACAGAGCTAGGACAGGAGAGTCTTGACGACGCCAAAGTTCTAGTTCTCCAGGCGCTCGGAGATCAACCGCCCGGTGTAGGCGGGGAAGAGGTCATCGTCGTTGCGGAGGTAGAACCACTGAGAGTCCCACTAGGCATGGTTAGACGTCAGCCCAATGGGGATGTACTCTCGAGGCTCCTCCGTGTTGCCCGTTTTCTGCACTAGGTTGAGGCAGCTGGCCCGCACCAGCTTCCTCACCCCAGCGGTCCCGCCGGGAGCGCGGAACAGCTCACCTCGGTACAGGTGGAGCCACAGGTTGTAACATCCCTGATGTTACGAACACTAAAACTGGATCATGTCATCATAAGCATTGCAAAGCATATTTGTTAAGCACATCATTATGCATCAACTTAAAATAAGTTTATTTTGGTTGAATGTGCTTAGAGAATTAAAGTGTGCTTATGTTGTGAAGTGATGCTTGTGTTGGTTGTATAATTCCTAGGGTGGAAGATTTCCGAGAAAATGGGCGGGGGGGAAAAACCCTGATTTTAAAAGCCTTGATTTGCCCCCTTTTGTGCAATTTAAAAACTAAGCAAAATTTGAAGTTGAGTTCAAAAGCAAAGTTGTAGATCTTGTCAAGATGTACAACTTTGGTGTTTTGAGTTTTTGAAGTTTCAATGCAAAATTCAAAGTAATTTTGAAAATACAGTTTTCCAGAAAGTGTCCCCTTTTCCAATTTGAATATCCAATTCAAAATCTATTCGGAATCTTGAAAAGTGACCAACATGAAAGTTGTAGAGCTCAAAAAGTTGAACAACTTTGATGTTGGGAATATTTCAAGTTGTTATGGAAAATCAAAAGTAATTTTGGAAATTCTGATCTGCCCCAATTCAAAAATTTGAATTTCCCCAATTTGAGATTTGAAGTTCAAACTGTTTTGTCAAATTCACCCTTTTCCACTTGGAAACAGCTTTGGACACCAAAATATGTTTTGTAGCTTGTAAAATTTTGCACAACTTTCATTTTGGTTAAAATTTGGCTCCAGTTCAACTTTTGGTCGAATTTCGCAAAGGGACAGAATGGGGAGGATATAGACGGCTAAAGTGATCCGATAGGGATCACGGCGCCCCTGTCCAGTGCGGCCGCCGCGCGTGCAGCGCCGCGTGCATGCGTGCACGCACGCAGCTGCTTGCCTGCCAGTGTCGCCAGGCGACGTGGAAGCTGGGCATCTCCTCCGTTCGCGATATAAGCCACACCACCGGCCGACGCGCGCCTTTTATTTCTCTCGCGCCCGACGCCGGTGAACTTCGTCGCCCACAAAATTCGTCGTGTTCACTCCCTGTCCGAGCCCCCAAAGCACCTCCAGAGCTTCGCCTTGAGCTCAGCTACTCCCTGGACCCTCTGTCGCGCGCTCTAACCCCTTGTAGCCCCCGACCGGACCGTTCTACTCCAAACCCGGCCGGAACGCCGCCGCAAGCGCCTCACCGCGGCCAGCTCTACTCCATCACCGCTCTTTGCTTCATTGAAGTCGCAGTGAGCCCCTGATGCTCATGCGCCCTTTGGTTTGCGTTCTATTCGCTTGCAGTGACCGGTGTTCGCGCCGTTAGCCTCACCGTCCGCCATGAACGCGGGCAAGGGGAGTAGGAGGGAGTAGCACGTGCTTTGAACGCCTCAGTGGGTGCGCGTGGAGTTGGGGAAGCTAGCCCGCCCTACCGCGGAGGCCTAGGCCTCACCGGCGTTGAGCTTGAGCTCGCCGGAGTGGTGGCAGGAGGAAGGAGAAGCTTCTGATGGGTGGGACCCGCCCGTCAGTGGCCGCGTGAGAGGGGCAGCGCCCGCGCGCGACGCAGGAGGCTCTCGGGCCGACTTGGGCCGTGACCAAGTGGGCCGGCCGCGTAGCACAGGGTGCTTTCTTTTTTTCCTTTTTGTTTAAAAATACTTGGTGTTTGAATTTGTATAGCAAATCATGTACTGATTCAAAAATCATGGAAATTTTTGTATAGGTTCCATAAAATGAGTAGAACACAGGAAAAATATTAGATTTTATTTTCTGGTAGTTTGCATATATATAAAAATGGTCTCTTTTAATTAATGAATAAAACTTCCATGAATTTTCATAATTTGTGAGTATATCCAAAAATCACCAAACATTGTGAGAAGCCTCTGAATATTATTCCCAGGCTTCACACAAAATTTGGTGGCATTTGGATCATGTTTGAATAAAATATTATTAAACCCTTAATTAGTAATTAAATAATAATTCTAGAATAATTAGATAATAATTAGTTAAATTCTCAATATTAGGGTTTGAGTGATTTTAGAATTGTGTGATGACCTGAGGATTAATAATTAGTTAATTAAGGATAATTGTGAACTAAGAGGAATCTTAGTTTACTGATGCAACCTCTTGGGTAAAGAAACTAAAATGATAAACAACTTTAATTATTGTTTAGTCTGTATTGCACCGAGAAGGCCAGTTGTACTCAACTCGGTCCTTCTTAAATAGTTGTCATAAGCATATCATGAGAATACATCATTTTACATGTAGTGCACGTGACCGAAGGAGCGACCGTTGAACCGAACCCCAAGGTCGGTGTTCCGTTTGAGGAAGTAGAATTCGAGACTTGGGAAGTCTCTGAGGGTCCCTGTCAGCTCTGCAACCAAGGCAAGCCCCGGATGCATTAACCCCTCCTTGAATGTTTTAAATATTTTATCACTTATGAATTGAAAATGCTGCATTAGGTAGTTGAGAATTGGGTTAACCTACTTGCTGCATTTACTACCTTGATATTTGTTATCTTGTCCTTGGCACCTGTTTTATTTTAAAATCACGTAGTGATGCTTAGCCCTGCTACTAGATAGGTTTTCAAACAAGAAAGTTTGAAGGGTTGTTGTGGAATACACTTATGATCAATGATGTTTCAATTTGAGACCGGTCGGTGGACTTGCTTTAAGAATGGAGTCTTAAAGTAGTGTCTCCAACTGTGTCGGTTAAGGACCGGTCCGTTGGTGGCCTGATGGGTTGAGAATTTATAGTACTAGCCACTTGCCCTCGGTAAGCCCGGTCTTGTGATCCCTCGATGCGAACAGCTACTCACGCACTGGGCGTGGAGCGATGGCGAGAGTAGTGTGTACCCACCTTACGGATCTGAGATGACCGGAAAACATCTAGATCGGCTGTAGGATGGTGGAGTACTGTGCTCTCGGGTGCCGCGAACCTAGTCAAATTTGGGGAGAGCTTGATTTGGGTTGACATATGCAAGATTTGGTTCTACATATGTCGGGTGGTTAGGAACTCCAGCTGGATTGCTAAGCGGTTCGAATCGTCGTTGCTCCCCGATTGGGAGACTCAATCCACTGACCCTCATCGTAGTTAATTATGCGACTAAGTGATAAAATGAGAAAGGGGGAAATGTCTCATGAGGTTCGGATCCCAATTCTCGGACTCAGAGTGACATGAAGCTATGGCCGTTGGATAGATAATACTTTGATTAAGGACTTGGAACTTGCAGACTTGTCTGTGAGAAGCAACTAGATAGACTGCCCTCGAACTCCTCGACCCCTTAAGGAGAGGAATTCGTGGATAAAACTTGAAAGTAAGGATGCACTATTAGTAAGCTTTTTGGCAAAACAATTTGGCTCCTTGCTCAGCCACTCCTTGTTTACCCCAAGCCTGCATTCCTAATTTCTCCTCTTTTTCCGCCAGGTAAGTCTTGTTGAGTACTCCCGTACTCAGGGTTTTATAAACCCTGTTGCAGGTGCTGACTTATGCTGCTAATGGAGGTCATGTCGGTGGGCGCGACATGATTTATCCACAACTTCTACCTTAGAAGCTTCACCTAAGTTGCTTCCGCTACTCTACACATCTTTTGGAAATTTAGTTGTTTATATTCCATCATATGTTGTAAGTTGAGTTATAAATCATCCATACTCCGATGTAAGTTCTTTTGTAACAAATGTTGTAATGTTGTGGTAACTCCATGTTGATCCTGTATGAGTAAAAAAAATGTGGATGATTCGGGGTCCTCTGAGGGCACCCGCAGACTATCCGAGTTATATGACTCTCATGTGCAGTAGTCAGAGGTCTTAAGGACAATGACAGGTGCATGTGGGCCATATAATTAGGGTGGTTCTGCCATACAGGTCCAAGTGAGGCATCACCCCCAAGTAGCCCTCACACACCGCAGCAACGATCACTGCAGCGGTGATGGCGTTGGGGGAGAAGTGCTAGAGCTCGACGCCATAGTGATGGCACAGCACCCTCATGAAGTGACTCAGAGGGGAACCGAGGCCGTGACGGTAGAACTTGGCAAAGGAGACGACATAGCCCTTCAGCGGGTTTCGCTCCTAGTGATCCGCCGGCGGTGTGATCCACTCAGGCCGCATTGAGGAAGCATGGGGGCGTAGGAGCCCCTCCTTGTCCAAATCCCTCGGCCAGCGCTCCGTCATGGACAACGGGCGCCAATCGTTGGCAGCGATGAGTCTCATAGGCTTCTTGACGGGAGGTCGAGGGTGACTCTACGGATCTCACTGCTCGAGGGTGTGTTGTGCTTCAAGCACGCAAGAAGATGCAGAGGAAGCAAGGGCAAGAGCAATGGCAGGATGCGGAAGAGACGGCTGCCGGACTGCCCCTCGATATTTATAAGCGCCCCGCAATGGGTAGATCTGACAAACGCGGTAACTTCTTCAATAAATGCACCGCCTAACGGTTCTATTTCTCTCTAGCAGGGCATTACAGATTCCGCCAACGAACTAGCGCCACAATGGCTCCATCCTAAAAAGGCACGCCCAACGGGCAGGAAATCAAACCGCTGCAACTCTTCATTCCGTCGCAAGGTAAGATGGGTGCACACCGCCATAAGAACCTTGAGGGAGCACAGACCGGCCCATCGGATGGGTTCGACGGTCGCCCTCGAGTACTAGAGTCAGGAACACCTAGCGAGGGGTCAAAATGAGGCATGCCTCGAGGACTCGCTAGGAGCATCCAAGGCAGGGGCAAGAAGGTCAAAAGGAATCCCCATGGAGGGAGGCATCGAGCCACTGGACTCTATCGAATGAGACCAGTATCCTCGACCTCGCTAGCCCAGCTTTAATCAGAACGTCTTTGGGCTGCAGCCAACCCCATCGAACGGGGCATGGGTTCTCGGTTGGATTACCCGGTAGGAGCTCACCCAGGACGATGACGCTCGCTCCACTGGGAGTATGTCACACCCCTAGCCTCGAAAAGGTAAAGCCAGCCAACGAGGGTCAGAGGATCCTTTCCGAAACAAACGCCCTTTTGTGAAAAGGAAGATTAGGAGCAGTCGCATTTGAAAAAGAAATATAGCCCTCGAAGGCGTACAAGACTCCTCCAAGGGCTCGAGGGCTACCCCTGCGGGTGTCGATCACACGACCCCTATGGAAACTCATCCATCAGAAGAACCTCTGCTCGAACACAAGTGCTCAAACAGAGGCTCAGGGGCTACTGTCGAGGATGTCAGTAGGGCGTATCCCAGCCAACACTCACAACGAGAGGATTCACAAACAAATCTAGGCTCCAGCTTGATGCTCTGACATAAATACGTGATCACTAGGGCACGGTGTCGATCGTGGCCTTGAACACAGAAACAGGGTCCAGCGAATCGATAGGTGCTCGATAGCCAGCAATCGTTGAGTACAGAAATAGCGTCGAGCGAATCGATGGGCCTCGAGCGCAAAAGCGTCCTCCGCTGCCTGTCATGGGTATGGAAGCTAGGGCATTTAATGCGACTACCATGCTCCCACCTAACCCGACAGTCACGGGAATCCTGATAGGGGAACAAGCACCCATCAAATCTTCACTTTTTCCATCTTTATCCCCTAGGATGGATAAAGGTATGACTCGGCATAGTGCTGCAGGCGTAATATCTCATCGCGGCAACCCTCGACACGTACAGAGTCAGCACTCCCACGAAACAAGGCCGCCCGAGCCGTCCGACCCTCGAGCAAACACGTTCCTTCCCAGGAAAGGATCAGGCGATGGAAGTCAGCGCTTCAACCACCCTAGACATGATTGATGCCATGATGTACTGGCGTGCCCGCGCCTAAGCCAATACAAGACGATGTACAGGGTCTGAATTCGGGAGCGCACGCGCCATCATCACCAAAGTACCCTGTAACAAGATGGCTCGAGGCCACACCGGTACGGAGGCCTCGAGTAGGTCAGCGCGGCATACCCCTATTGAGGCTTATTCTAATGCCTACAACTTGTAACCGAGGTCTCCCCTTGGAACTATAAAAGGGGATACTGAGGACGACATACACAACCAGCACAACCACAGAACACAACTCGTAGAATACGATTCACACACACCACCATCACCTAAGACTTAGAACTCTTGGCCACATCTACTTGTATTCACCCCTGGACGTAGAGCCTTCTCTTGCCCGAACCAGGATAAATCTTTATGTCATTCTTGTATCACCATCCGGAAAAGGGAGTACGCACACAAATTCACTCATTGGTGTCACCCCCCCGGGGTCAAAACACCGACAATGAGCCATCACCCTTTCTCTTCTTGGTGAGCTTGGCAGATGTAACACTCCTAGTGTTAGCTTGCATGTTAACCATGAGCATTGCATCAACATAAGCGTCATCATGATCACTCATGAGCATCATACCATGATCACATGTCATTTGGTGTGTACATTATGTGATTGAATTTCTTGTGTGACTTGCTATGTGTGATAGTAATGGATGACCAATGCATATAAGTGTACATTGTCTTCTAAAATACTTTAATCATGTTTAGAATAACATTTTGAACAAAGTTTGTGTTAGAGGTTTTGCCCAAAAATACCCCTAAGTCATGGTTAACCCTAGGTTGACCTAATTAACCCCCTAAACCTCTTTTCAAATATGTTTTATGAAACTGGTGTTAGAGACCTTGCATGTAAATGACATCTAGAACAAAGTTGTATTAAATTTCATATGCTACAAAAGTTGTGTTGGTGACTTTTTAAGAAAATGCTGGGAACACATTCAAAATTATCTCTCAAGGCAAAAATCAAGGCTGTTTTCACACTTAGCCGAATTTGGCTAAGTCTGGATTCTGCAGTTTCGACATAGGGTACTTGGAAACTTTGTAGTTTGAAATCTAGGCCGAGTTAGACTTTGATCCTGTAAGCAAACTTGTAGATCTCGTGTAGCTCTACCTAGTGGAACAAACCTGAGCCAAAAGCATCGAGTGGATCAAGAGTAAAACGTCGATGAACTTTGGGATTCAGTCACTGCGATCGGGCGATTCAGCTAACGTTTCAGTTTGGACAGAGCTCGCCCGCCGCCGCGTGTCCGGCCACATGTCAACCGTACGCCGTCGATGGCCCCTCCTGTCAGCTCCAGTGTCGCCCACAAGTCGCCACGCACCGGATGGATGCCTCAGACGCACCATTCGCCCCTCCAGCGCTCCACATTTCGCTCCGCCATCACCTCGGCGAGCTCCGCCGAGCTTCGGCGAGCTCTCCCGGCCGCATCACCGCATCTCCGGCCAAGCCAGCCTGCCCAAAGCTCTGCCACGACGTCCTCTACCTCGACGTCCACCTCTTTCCCTTAGCCGAGCACTGGTGAGGCCGCATTGACAACTCCGTCGCGAGCTCCACCTCGCCGGAGTTCGCAGAGATCACCGGCAACGTGACCAGACCTCTCTGGTCCACCTCTGGCCGTGATTCTTCTTCCTACAACTTCGCCTTGCTTCACTCTTGCTCGTCCGCAACCTCTACTGAGCCGCCATTGCCTCAGTTCGCCGACGTAACACCGCGCAGCACCGCCGCTCCGCCATTCGCGACGGCGAGCACCCTAGGGTCTAGTAGAGCGCGAGCAAAGTAGGTCAACGAGTTCGCCTTGAAGTAAGGAACACGTAGATGCCCTTGGTTTCGACCGAGACCTCGCCGTCGTCGAGTTTCTCCGGCGACGAGCTCTCCCCTGTCTCTGTCTCTCTGTCGCGTGGGTCCCGTCTGTCAGCAGACCCCACCTGTCAGTCTCTGCCTCTCTCCCCTCTGGTCCACTTTTTTTGCAGAGCATGAGCTGTTTTTGTAAAATTCATAACTCGAGTTATACAGATCCAATTGGAGTGATTCCAATTTTGTTAGGTTCCTGAGTTAGGCTAGTTTTTACTAAAAATATAAAACATGCCATGGTTTTGCAGAAATAAATAGATATGATTTAATCTGGTTTAAATAGGAGGTAAATATATCTTGAGATCTGTGAGTCTTATGGCCATGCAAATTTAAGATATTGTTACTTATGATATGAGTAGGCTCTGATAAATTTATCATGATTTTTGGATGTCTGTTAGTGAAGTTATAAATATTTCTTGTTTAATTAGGAGTTTCTTGTGGTATTTTTAGTAAATAGATTATAACTCCTTTTATGGTGAAACTTGCTGAGTGATGTAATCATGTGTAAACAAAGCTAAGAAAAATCTGAAATTTGTTGTTTGACACTTTTTGATAGGGTTTCACATTTATACCTTTGATGCCATTATTAGCTTGTCATTTTTGTATCTCACAATCCACATGTGCAAGAGCCCTGAAAAGTTTAGAGTAACCTTGTGGTAGTATAGATAGCATGCTGTAATTTTATTGGAATTTTTGGAGTACTTGTGATATATGCTCATTAAATCATCTTAATGATTAAATAAATAGAAAAGGTGATGATACAAATGAGTTTAAACCTTGCCATGATGTTTTCTGGTGTTTACACCTGTTCTATCTACTAGTGCTTTTGGTTTGAACCTATGGTACATTCTTAGTATGTGTCAAAATATTATTTTGCTAATTATGTCCTTCCTAGAGCATATCCTGTATAGCTGATAGCAATTGTTTAAGAACTGCTTGAAGATAATGTTTTCTGGAAAACTTGTCTTTAACAAACTTGTAGCTCACTTACTTATCTACCTTGTGTCCAAATTTCATGACATTTGGCTGAGTAACTTAAAAGTTATGACTGTTGCAAGTAGCTGCTACGAAGTGCTTGTTCTCTGGTTTTTCCAGGACAGCCAGCGAACTTTGTCTGTTTTAGCATATTTCGGTTGGGAATCCTTCTGGGATGTATAAAGATGTTTTGTAGACAATTTGTTAAGCTTTCCACAAAGTATCTACTTGCTTAGTTTGGGCAAATTGCGCCTGAGTTATAGCTAAAACTTGTGACTAGCTAATCTGTCTAGGACACCAGTGGCTAAGTGTGAATAGCTAAGGTTGAGTAGCTTGCCTAGTTAGTCTCTCTACCAGAGAAGAAGTATGCACTTACTTGTTGTTCATGATTCTCTTAATATTAGAAGCTTATGCTCATGTTTGCACTATGTTTTATGTTCCTTTGGCTGGTCATCATAACCTCATGCATCACATGTGCATTCCCTATATTTATCACCTTGTCATGCATACTTAGGTGTACCCAAGGGCGTGATGGTCTTGGAGTTCGCACCACCCGAGCCGGAGGAGCAGCAAGGGGAGCCACCTCAAGGAGCTGAGGAGGAGGAGGATCTACCAGAGTGCCCTGACCACCGTCCCTCTACATACATTGAAGGCAAGCCCCGAAGCATTATAAGCCTCCTACTATTTTGTTATCATATCCAGCTGTCAATTAACTATGGTTATATAATGTTGCATTAGGTGTTAGGTGTTGATATGACACCTTTGCTGCATATTTAACTACCTTGTCCACCTTATACCTTACCTAAGTAGTTCCAGGATCGAAATGATGCTTAGCCATGCTTAGCTCGGTAGAAGCCGGGTGATTTCCTGTCACCTGCGAGAGTTAGGTGGATACTGAATCACGGTTGGCTATATTTGCTATCGTGGAGATAACCATGTGCTAATAATGAATTTGAGACTGGGCGGGATGACGATAGTGCAGCAACAAGGCATGGAGGTCTTGGGTGTGAATCTATCCCCGTCTGTGTCGGCTAATGACCGATTCGCTGTACGTCCTCGTGTCATGTTGAACGCATGCCTAACACTTAGTTGGCCAGATAAGTCGTTCCGACCGCGAAGCCTACGAGTGCATCTCTGGCCGGATACCCCGTTCAGTTTAAGTGCGCACCCCGGTTGGTAGCAAGGATGTGCGGGGAGTCAATGGCGTAAGACCAAGGTGTCAGGACAGATTCCTGACCCTGACAGATTGGTGGTCCCTAGGGATGCGGCCTGTACGGACCCGAGAATTGGTCCAGAGTTGTGCTAAAGGTGATCCGAGCTGTCCTCCTGAGGTATGCTTGGGTGAGTGCTAGGAATACCCCCCCAGCTGGATAGGAATCGATTCGAATCGCCGTCTCTCCCGGATAGTGAGAACTTGACTCGAGCAGCGGCAACGTAGAGCTCACTAAATAAACTTGATGGTTAAGTTGAGAGTGTTGATAGCTATGTGATAATCCGGATATGGTTATTATTGTGATGCTTAAGTACTCAAGTGTGTGCTTAGAACAGGTGCTAATCTAGTGGATTGCTGATCTAAGTAATTAACTTGCTGCTGAAAAATATTATAAATGTGTACTTAAGTCTAAAGCTTTTTATGCAAAAGGTGAGTCAAACCAGTCCACAAATATTAGCCTTGCATACTCCTTGGTGTCACTTTATTTCTGGTTCATGATGGGTAAGTCTAGCTAAGTATATTCTCGTACTCAGGGTTTTATTTACCTTTGTTGCAGATGATGTCATTTATCACGGCTACTGTGCTAACTGTCATCTTCCGGCTGCGTACGATGAGTAGATCATGGGCATGATCACTTCTATTACATTCAGTTGTGCTTTTGTTGGGGTTGACTATGGATCTGGCATGTAATTAAACTAAGTGCGTGTGGTTTTAAAACTACTTTGCTTCCGCTACTAAACTGGTTTGTAATAACTTCATTTGAACTCCGATGTGTTGTAAAACTATGTTCTGTGATGAATGTATGTAATCTGTGATGGCGATGCTTGATCATGTACGATCTTGGTTGTATGTTGGTTGAATCGAGATCTTTTGAGGTTTCGTCGGACTACCGGGTTTATATGGGTTCAAGTCCATTGGCTTGACTGCCTTTGTGGTCGCTAATTCACTTGAATTCTTATAAATTGGACGGTTCTGTTACAGCTGGTATCGGAGCAAGATTAAGCATTTAACCATCATAGATGTATTTAAAACAAATGAATTTGTTTTTCCCCAAACTAATTGGCAAATTATACCATACATAGGGCTGTTAAAAATGTTTTAATAACATATACCATGTCAGTGGTCATCCCCTTTATGCCCGCTTAAGGACTTTTAGGTGGCTTAATACTACTAACATGGGGATTTTTCCTTTCATCGTCCATATGGCGTGTAATAATATGGATACCACTTACTTAAGTGGTAATGAATGGATCAGATACCTCTACGCCATGGTAAGCAATGTCTTTTTTTTCTTTCGTTGTCCATACGGCGTGAAATTGTATGGATGCCACTTGCTTGAGTGGCAATGTATGGATCTATATGCCTCTACGTTGTGGTAAGTGTGAGCTGTGAGAGCATGACCGTCCAATCGTCGGTCTACGGGAGTGTTAGCTTTGGTTACTGGAATATTTACATATTTCACACATGTATATATGAAGGTACTTAATTGTGGGTAGTAGGTGCAGCCACGTATACATGTTTGATGTATATGTGGGTGTGTTCCAAATGGGTAGTGTGTTGCGATATATTTTCGGAGATATATATCGGAGTACCTAGCTTGGTTGTAGATGATTAGACTTTCATTTCTGCACATATACTCTTGTGGGGATGGGCTGAAATAAAAGTTTCTGCAGGTACAGTAACAACGAAACGTGTAGACCGTGTAATTACGTATAAAGAGTACACGTATGTACGCCACCGACTATACCGTTAGAACTTTCTTATAGGAATGGTAAGGACGTATGGAACGTGCATGCATCATGAATCATTCAGGCATCCCTTGTGCACTACTCAATTCTTATAATTCCGAAACTATATCTAATTACCTTCCGTTGTAATTAATCTTCCTTGCTCAAGTTGTGGTCTTTCCTATAGATGGCAGCCCCACATGCAAGTGAGACTTTTCTGGACATGTTTGCCACACCTACCTTGTTGTGGAGAGTGCTAAGCTCAATGGAATATGAGGAACCTCCTCAGTACACTTGGACAGAGGCTGAGCTTGCAGGATCTTTACCTTGGGTAGATGTCCAAATTACAGTTCCTTCTTGTCCAAACAGCCCACAGTGGCTAGGTTGGATAGTAGAGTCCGATGGTCAAACTCCTTCGGAGGGTGCCGAAGTAGCAGCCTTGGAAATCCTATTAGAAATATGCCAGCACTATGGTGATGAGCTAGTGAATGGCCCAGCTGGATCTTTTCCTAGAGTAAGTGTAACCGACACCTTTGTGTCTCAGATAGGAACTGAGCCCCTGGAGATGAGAGAAACCATACTAGGATACAGCTCTAGCCCTGCTATGAGTGCCATGCTAGCGGTACTTAAGTTGTACTATGTACGCCAAGACACCTACATAGAAGCCCTGCTAGCGCTTCAGCAAGCTCAAGTTGGGCAGCGCAAGCTACGCAAGCGTGTGCGCAAGCACCGCAA
Source organism: Sorghum bicolor (assembly GCF_000003195.3). NCBI lineage: Eukaryota > Viridiplantae > Streptophyta > Magnoliopsida > Poales > Poaceae > Sorghum > Sorghum bicolor. The sequence goes on along the minus strand of NC_012876.2, from coordinate 25,772,674 downwards.
AGCCTTTAGTGATGCACAAGCTGAAATTCAAAACTACCATACCGCTTTGCAAGCCCACCGCAACCAAGTTGAAAATGCAGTTAGAGAGCGCAATCAGGCACAAGCTCGCATGATGCAAATGACTAGAGAGCGAGATGAAGCTATGCGCTTGGCTGAAAATAGAGAAGCTGCTAGAGTTAGAGCTTTATTCCACGCTGAGATTAGATAGGAAGAGCTGATCAGTAGGATTGCTGAACTGCAGTTAGATGTCCATCGCCTAAACAATATCATCAACCCCATTCCACACCCTATCCCCATTAATCATGAAGAGGTGAGGAAGATCAGGATGATGGCATAATCTCTAATGGAGAATCTAAAGAAGAACTGTAGTTTCGCAATGGTTTCCTTAAATTATGTATCAGTTTCCATCTCTTTATGTAATGGTCATGTAATCTGAAATTCCAGTGAGACTTTATGTATTGGCCATGATGCCCTTTCTGAAAGACTTAAGTTGTGACAATGACTCTGTGTAACCTTATGCACCTGTATGTGATGCTCCATGTTTATGTTGATCTTAAATAATTTCCACCAATGTCTTTAATCCTTGAGAAATGTGGTCGTGAATGATCGGGAGAATAACCAGTGTCGTGGATGATATTCCCTTGTTGTACATGGATTATTGTGCCTTGTATTATGTGAATTTATTTCATTAAATTCTATACGGCATCAGTTGGGATTCATGGCAATGATATCTGTTATCCTAAACGGTCACTTGGTATGCCTTGTGCAGATGGCTCACAACACTAGCTCCGGCCACAATGAGGTGCCGCCACCACCACCTCCTCCCTCGCCTACGCCTGCTGAGCTCCTGGCAACTCTTGTGGAGGGCCAGCGGATGCTAAATGAAACTATGCAAACCATGGCACAGCAGAATCGGGGTGGTCGCCATGCCCGCCAAGGCGGAGAAGCGAATCAGTATAGCAACTTCAATGATTTTCAGGACACGAAGCCACCGGTTTTCAAGGAGGCCTCTGAACCTCTGGAAACTGAGTACCTTCATGCTTTCAATAACTTGTCTCATTATGCTACTCAGTTTGTTGACACTGAGGCAAAGAAGCTTGCTTGTTTTAAGAGAGGACTAGGGCCCAAGCTGTCCAAGAACATGGCTGGTAACAAGAGCACCACCTTCAACGAGTTTGTGAGTGATGCGTTGACCCAGGAGAACTCCAACACCATTTACGCTGCATCTAAGAACCACAAGAGGGCCTATGAAGCAGGTGCTTCGCAGTCCAAGGCTCCGGCGACAAGTAAACCGGCCAATCGCCCGCCCAATGCTGTGACAAGGTACACGCCGCCACAGAAGAAGTCAAATGTGAAGACGGGAGTTCGCAAGTCCTTCACAGTTGCTCTTCCCTAGGGTGCTACAGGTCAAGGAGGTCCCAAGACTCCCCCTGATAACCGTCCTTACTTCAATTGCAAACAAGTTGGTCATTGGGCGAGGGATTGCCCTTATCCTAAGAGGAATTCTGCAGCTGCGGCTACCAACCGTGCCGGCCGAGTGCACTACACCACCATCGAAGAAATCCCTGCAGGAGAAGTGGTTACGGCTGGTATGTTTCTTGTCAATCAACACCCTGCAGTTCTCTTGTTTGATTCTGGAGCTTCGCATTCATTTATGAGCCAAGCATTCACATCTAAGCATGGACAGCATGTAGTTGATCTTGACAATGGAAAATTTTGCATTAGTGCTGCTAGGAATCAAATTTCCACGAACCAATTAGTGAAGGATGTGAATATTGCTATTGAAGGTCGTAACTTTTCAGCAAATCTTGTAATTTTGCCGGGCTTGGGCACAGATGTTATCTTGGAAAAGAATTGGATGAGTAATAATGGGGTGTTAATAGATACCTCAACGAGGGTAGTCATGTTGCGGGAGCCAAATAGTAAAGAAGCTTTCTTAGTCCAACTTCCCAAAAATGATGACATCCGTCACACTGCAAACGCTATCAGACCACTCACTGTGGCAGAAATTCCTGTAGTGTGTGAGTTTCCGGATGTCTTTCCAGAGGATCTGCCTGGGTTGCCACCGGAGAGAGACATAAAGTTTAAAATTGATCTAATTCCGGGTTGTCACAGAACCGACCAAATTATAAGAGTTCAAGTGTAGAAACGATCAACTAGTAATCAAGTTTTGTCGAGGATATCAGTAAGGGGTAACTCAACTGATGTCCATGTCGAGATTATCCCCACACGGATCGAGGCCTCCAATTCAACACCTAGTCCAGTTGCGCGTACGGTCATCGACGACCGCAGCCTCGAAGACGGAAAGGGCGTCGAGCGAATCAACCAGAGCTCGAGCGCAGGCTACCGTCGAATACGGAAACAGGCTCGAGCGAGTCGGAAGGCATCGAGCGCAAGGACGCCGCCCGCCGCCTGACACGGGGACGGGAACCAGGGCATTTAATGCGCCTGTCGCGTTCTCACCTAACACGCCAGTCACGGGAAGCGTGATAGTTAACAAGCACCCGTCCCGTCATTCTTTATGCAGCCCACCCCACCAAATAATCCAGAGCGTGTCAGGACGCAGGAAGCAGGGTTGGAACGTCTAATCAAGACCCCCTCGAGACGTCCAAGGTCAGCGCTCCGGCTAGCAAGGCGTTACACGACGTCCAACCCTCGACCAGACGCGTTTCCTTCCTGGGGAATGGTTGGGCGTCGAATGACAACACCACAACTACTCGGACATATCTGCCGCCATGACGAACAGGCGTGCAACAAGATAAACCAGCCAAAGACGGCGCATAGAGCAGGATACAGGGGCACGCATAATCATCATCAAGCTACCCGGACGGGACGGCTCGAGACCACACCGGTACGGAGGCCTCGAGTAGGTCGGCGCGCCATACCTCTATCGACCCCTACTCTGACGCCTATACTTGTACCCTAGGCTTCTCCTTGGAACTATGAAAGGGGAGGCCCGAGAAGAGATACAACATCATGCGATACAACACTCACACATAGTAGAGCTTCCATACTCCATCCCAGTTCATACACGCTTGTATTCATCCCTGTACAAGCACTTAGGTGCAATATAATATAAACTCTCCTCCCCCGCTGGACGTAGGGCCTTCTCTTGCCCGAACCAGGATAAATCTTTGTGTCTTCTTGCATCACCATCTAGAAAAGGGAGCACGCAAACAAATTTACTCGTTGGTGTGACCCCCCATGGGGAAAACACCGACAGTTGGCGCGCCAGGTAGGGGTCCTGCGTGTTTTTCACCGATTTCCCATCCTTTCTAGATGGCCACTCTCGCTTCACCGATTCCGCGCTCCACTGTGATTTGGTTTGGGAGCCTCGAGTTCATGTCTACTAGCTCTGGCTATGATATGATCCTGCTCTCGATCAAAGGACCAGGAGGAGCCCGCGTTGCGCCGACGCGGTTGAGGGCCCCGAGACGTCCTCGCCACCACGCCTTCCCGTCCAAGAAGAGGCGTGGACAGCACCGCCGTCGCCCTTCTACCTCGCCATGACCAACAGCTCATGCCAGGCAGGAGGTGGCACAAGAGCCGAGAGCCCCGTGCGCCGAAACCGCGGGTATGACGACTCAGAGCCTTAAGGATCGCACGACGACAGGAGGGGACGCGCCCCGCGCGCTCTCCCCCACCGCTAGGCTACTTCCACATGGGCTATTCGCCCCAAGAAGAACGTTGTCGTTCGGCCTGGACAATGTTGCTGCGTCACCCACCAGGGCGATATGTCCAAATGCCCAGACGTACCTGGAAAGACCAATGGTCCTCCCACGTGACCCTGGAGTACAGCGACAGACGTCCGAGCTGCCAGACTTCTCACAGGTAAGAGGCCTCCGCCGCCTAGGCCCTGGACGGTACACGATAACCTCCCTCAGGCAGCGGCTGCCGGAGGAAGGACGCTGAGCCGGACTCCGGCTCGGAATCCGACAGCTACGACCCTACTAGGGAATGCTATCATATCGACGGGGCGGTAGAAACTACCGACGAGACACAGGATGCCGCTGCTGGTGGTCGAGCCCCCGCAGCAAGGGAAGACCCCAGGACGCCTGGGAATGATGGACAGGTCGACCCACCACCGCAAGAAGACAGAGCCGCGCAACTTGCGCAGCTGCGAGAGTTCAAGACAAAGCTTGACGAAGATCGTGAGCGCCTCGTCCTGTTCGAACAGATCCTTGAGCAGGACCTGCCTTACCCGCCTGGCGGAAGTGTCCGCAGAAGGGCTCGAGAGGTGCATCGACAAATCGTCGAGGACGGGGAGCCAGAACAACCTGTCAGCCGCTTCCCTCGAGCGGGCCAGAATGTTGTGGTAGCAACGATGCTGTTGTGTAACATGCTCGAGCCCTTGAATTCCCAAGCACGGAGCATCTGAGACGAGGTGCAGACTCTGCTCCAGGTGGCGGCAGTTCAGCAAGCAGAAAGCTCGGCCTCCCGACGTCGAGGGGCAGCTACAGAAAAGCGCGATGAGCCAGCCCAAAATGAAAAAGAGGTGTCGGTCCATCAGCAGCTGCCCCCTCGAGGAAAAAAGACCACGCTCGTCCTCCCCGTCGACAACCAACGACGACACGACGCGCGACGCGACATCGACGAGAATCGTCGCCGTCGGTATGGAGACGCGGAAGAACGCGGTTACAGCGCCCACCGCGGTGGGAGATACGACAGCGACGAGGATCGGATGGCCCCGGAACCACCAGGCCCGTGGGTGTTCAGCAGGGCAATCCGCAGCACGCCGCTACCCAGCCCATTCCAACCGCCAACCAGCATCGCAAAGTACAACGGCGAGACCAAGCCAGAGCTCTGGCTGGCAGATTTCAGGCTGGCCTGTCAGCTAGGAGGCGCCCGAGGGGACGATCGAGCCATCATCAGACAGCTGCCGCTCTTCCTCTCCGACACCGCCCGCAGATGGCTCGAGTAGCTCCCGGCCAACCAGATTTACGATTGGGCCGATTTGGTCAGGGTGTTCGAGGGCAATTTCAAGGGAACCTACATACGACCCGGCAACTCATGGGACCTCAGCAAATGCAAGTAGAAGTCGGGAGAAACCCTCCGAGAATATGCACGACGCTTCTCAAAGCAGCGCACCGAGCTGCCGCACATCCCCAACCACGACGTCATCCTGGCCTTTGTCTCTGGTACCACCAGTCGAGACTTGGTGTCAGAATTAGGCCGGAATCGCCCTCACACCGTCGACGAGCTGATGGACATAGTGGCAAACTACGCTGCTGGGGAAGAAGCGGTGGGCGCCTTCTTCAGCTGTGAAGGGAGGAGGGGCAAGCAGCCCGCCGATGAGGACGAGGGCCCCAGTCGAGGGCCCAAGAAGAACAAGAAGAAGAAGAAAACACAGCCGTTCTAGCGGGAAGACCTCGACGATGATCTCGTCGCCACCATGGAACGCAAAAGGCCTCGAGGCCCTCCAGAGGGGGGCATCTTCGATAAGATGCTAAAGGAGCCATGCCCTTACCATAAGGGAGGAGCCAACCACAAGCTCGAGGACTGTCGTATGCTGGAAAAGCATTTCAACGGTCTGGGGTTCACGAAGGACGCGCGCGACGACCCAAAGTAGGAGAAGAGCGGAGACAAGGAGGACAACAAAGACGATGCCGGTTTCCCAGCCATCCACGACTGCTACATGATCTATGGCGGACCCTCGACGCAGTTGACCGCAAGGCAGCACAAGAGGGAACGCCGTGAGGTCTTCGCGGCAAGAATGGCGGTGCCCCAGTACCTCAGCTGGTCGAGCGCCCCCATCACCTTCAATCGAGAGGACCACCCTGACAAGGTGGTCGCCCCAGGCGTCTACCCGCTCGTCGTCGACCCCATCATCGTCAACACCCAGCTCTCAAAAGTGCTGATGGACGGCGGCAGCAGCCTCAACATCATCTACCTTGAGACCCTCGACCTCCTAGGCATCAACAGGGCGCAGCTCCAGCCAAGCGCCGGTGGCTTCCATGGTGTCGTAGCAGGAAAGAAGGTGTTGCCGGTAGGTCGAATCGACCTACCGGTTTGCTTTGGCACGGCTGCCAACTTCAGAAAGGAGACCCTCACCTTTGAGGTAGTGGGATTCCGAGGTACATACCACGCCATCATCGGGTGCTCGGGTTACGCCAAATTCATGGCCATCCCCAACTACACCTACCTGAAGCTGAAGATGCCCGGTCCCAAGGGTGTCATCACCGTCAGCTCCTCTTTCGAGCACGCGTACGAGTGCAACGTCGAATGCGTTGAGTATGGAGAAGCGGTCGAGAGTTCCACGGAGCTCGCCTTGAAGCTCGAGGCCCTGGCCGCAGAGGCTCCATAGCCTAAGCACCACGCGAGCAGCTTCGAGCCAGCAGAAGGAACAAAGAAGATCCCGCTCGACCCTAACAACTCCGACGGCAAGGTGCTGACGATCAGCGCCGACCTCAACCCCAAATAGGAAGCTGTGCTCGTCGACTTTCTCTGTGCAAATGCCGACATGTTTGCATGGAGTCCCTCGGACATGCCGGGCATACCGAGGGAAGTCGCCGAGCACTCCTTGGAAATTCGAGCTGGTTCCAAGCCAGTGAAGCAACGACTGCGCCTCTTCGACGAGGAGAAGCGCAAGATCATTGGCGAGGAAATCCACAAGCTTTTGACGGCTGGATTCATCAAGGAGGTTCACCATCCCGACTGGTTAACAAACCCTATATTAGTTAAGAAAAAGAATGGGAAAATGAGGATGTGTGTCGATTATACAAGTTTGAATAAAGCATGTCCGAAAGTTCCTTTTCCATTACCACGTATCGATCAAATTGTTGATTCTACTGCGGGATGTGAAACCCTTTCTTTCCTTGCCGCATATTCTGGTTACCATCAAATAAAAATGAAAGAGTCCGACCAGCTCACGACATCCTTCATTACGCCTTTTGGGATGTATTGTTATGTAACCATGCCGTTCGGGCTTCGAAATGCGGGAGCAACATACCAGCGCTGCATGCTCCACGTCTTTGGCAAGCACATAGGGTCGACGGTCGAAGCCTATGTCGACGACATCGTTGTCAAGTCAAAGCGACGGGGAGACCTGATTCAGGACCTCGAGATCGCTTTCAGTTGCTTACGCGCCAACCAGATCAAACTCAACACCGAGAAGTGCGTTTTCAGCGTGCCTCGAGGTATGCTCCTAGGTTACATCGTTTCCCAGCGCGGCATCGAGGCTAATCCCGAGAAAGTCTCGGCCATCACGGGAATGGAGCCAATCCGAGACATCAAGGGCGTGCAGAGAGTCACGAGATGCTTAGTGGCGCTGAGTCGCTTTATCTCGAGTTTAGGAGAAAAGGCGTTGCCGCTGTACCGACTCTTGAAGAAAGTCGAGCGTTTCTCTTGGACCCCAGAGGCCGAGGAAGCCCTCGATAACTTGAAGAAAATGCTAACCTCTGCACCAGTCCTAGTCCCGCCTCGACCCGCAGAACCTCTGCTTCTATACGTCGCCTCGACGACCTAGGTCGTCAGTGCAGCGGTAGTGGTCGAGAGGCAGGAGGAGGGGCACGCGCTGCCAGTCCAGAGGCCAGTCTATTTCATCAGCGAAGTGCTCTCGGAGACCAAGGCGCGTTACCCACAAATCCAGAAGCTAATCTACGCCGTAATCCTCGTTCGGCGCAAGCTGCAGCACTACTTCCTCGGCCACCCTATCACGGTGGTCTTGTCTTTCCCCTTGGGCGAGATCATTCAAAGTCAGGAGGCGACGGAAAGAATCGCCAAGTGGTCGGTCGAACTCATGAGTGAGACCCTCACTTATGTGCCCCGTAAAGCTATCAAATCACAAGCCTTGGTGGATTTCGTCACGGAATGGACAGACTCCCAGCTCCCCCAGGCTCAAGTTCGGGCAGAGCTGTGGACGATGTACTTTGATGGGTCTCTCATGAAGATGGGAGCTGGGGCGGGCCTGCTGTTCATCTCGCCCCTGGGCGTTCATATGAGGTATGTCATCAGGATTCATTTTGCCGCGTCGAACAACGTCGCGGAGTACGAGGCCCTTGTCAACGGTCTGAAGATCGCCATCGAGCTAGGAGTCCGACGCCTCGACGTTCGAGGCGACTCCCAGCTCGTCATCGACCAAGTGATGAAGGCATCGAACTGCCATGACCCGAAAATAGAAGCGTACAGCAAGGAGGTCCGTCGACTCGAGGACAAGTTCCACGCCCTCGAGCTCGTCCACGTCGCCCAACGCTACAATGAGGCAGCTGACGAACTCGCTAAGATCGCGTCGACTCGAGGCATGATCCCACCCGACATGTTCTCGAGAGATCTACACGAGCCATCCGTCGACTTGGGCTCGGGGGCTGGTGTCGAAGCTGCTCCTGCCCAGTAGACTGACACCGTCGAAGCGCTACTAATGGCAGCTGAGGTAATGGAGGTGGAACAGCGGCCCGGTCGACCGTTTGACTAGCGCACGCCGTTCCTCGACTGCCTAATCCGCTGCGAGCTACCAGAAGATCGATCCAAGGCCCGTCGTATCGCTCGACGGGCCAAATCATATGTAATCTACGGCGAAGACAACAAGCTATACCGACGAAGCCCGATGGGGATCTTGCAGCGCTGCATCACCATAGAAGAAGGCCGAAAACTTCTCGAGGATCTACACTCGGGGGCTTGTGGTCACCATGCCGCTCCACAGACCCTCGTAGGGAACGCTTTCCGACAAGGCTTCTACTGGCCAACAGCCGTAGCTGATGCCATCGAACTCGTACGATCATGCCATGGGTGCCAATTCTATGCCAAGCAGACACATCTGCCCGCCCACGCTCTCCAAATGATCCCCATCACATGGCCGTTTGCGGTGTGGGAGCTCAACTTAGTAGGGCCTCTACAGAAGGCAAAAGGGGGGTACACCCACTTGTTGGTGGCCATCGACAAATTCTCCAAATGGATCGAGGCTCGACCCATCACCAACATCCGCTTCGAACAGGCCGTCCTTTTCTTCACCGACGTCATCCACCGGTTTGGGATTCCCAACTTCATCATCACTGACAACGGCACTTAGTTCACCGGCAAAAAATTCTTGGACTTCTACGATCAGCATCACATCTGTGTGAACTGGTCTGCAGTGGCCCACCCTCGACCTAACGGCCAGGTCGAGCGTGCCAACGGCATGATTTTGCAAGGGCTCAAACCGAGGATCTATAATCGCTTGAAGAAATTCAGCAAGAAATGGGTCGAAGAGCTTTCCTCGGTCCTATGGAGCTTAAGGACGACGCCAAGCAGGGCCACAAAATACACCCCATTCTTCATGGTCAATGGCTCTGAGGCCGTGCTCCCAACGGACCTCGAGTACGGATCCCCTCGACTCAAAGCATACAATGAGCAATCAAATAAAGAGACTCAAGAGAACGCGGTCGATCAACTCGAGGAAGCTCGAGACATGGCCCTCCTCAACTCCGCCAGATATCAGCAGAAGCTTCAACGCTACCACGACAAGCACGTGCGCAAGAGGGACTTGAACGTAGGCAACCTCGTCCTACGGCGGCGGCAAAGCAATCAAGGACACCACAAGCTGACTCCACCTTGGGAGGGCCCATACGTAGTGGCCGAGGTCTTGAAGCCGGGGACATACAAGCTCGCGGATGAAAAGGGGGCGATCTTCACAACGCATGGAACATCGAATAGCTACGTCGATTCTACCCCTAGAATTTCAAAGCTTTATGTTCCCATGTACATTCTGTACCAAGGCCTTATGAATGAATGCATGAATAAGAAATTTTCCTTGTGTAATTTACCTTTTCACGAGTTGAAATCTCGACCTTAGAAGGGAGTACCAACTATGACCCATCATAGTCGATACCCCCTCAGGGGCTAGCAAGGGGGTGATGCCCCCCCCCAAGTGTCAAAAAAACCAAGTAATCCTTTCGTTCCTATCAGTAATCTCGTACGGTCAAGTAGTAGAGGCATCTCGAGCCCCTTAAGGGTCGAGAGACGACGAGCCTGAGAACTCCTACGCCCCCGGGCTACGGAAACTCTACTCGCTTCCTCACCCTTGAGGCAATCGAGATCGCCTTAAACGAAAGACCAAACGAGTAATACAAACATAGGCGCAAAAGGAAACAAAGGAGCCTCGAGCGGAAAGATGGGAAAACATTCACGAATATTGTAAGTCACTTAAAAACACAATATTGCACAAGATAGAATGGCAAAGTACTATACAAGGGGCCTAGGCACCCAGAGTAGGCTCACAGGCCTCAGTATGCGTCTCGGCCCTCACCATCCTCGCCCGCGCCTGAGCTACTCTTAGGAGGAAGTACTTCTGGCTCGTACAGCGTAGCCAACCTCTCCCCTGGGACCTCTGCGTTGTCGATCAAGGCGTGGAGCCTTTCCTCGTTCTCTGCGTCTGTCTTGGAAATGTCGGTGATGAAGTCGTGGGACACCACCTCCATGTCGTAAGAAAAGCCTAAGCAGACTACCGCCATCGCCTGCTTCACTCCGACATGAAGAGCGTCCCACACCCGGTCCCTCAGCATAGCACCAAGGTAGCATAGCTGGTCAACGAGTGCGTCGCCTCGAGCCTCCTCCCTCAACTCATCAACAGGCTCAAGCTCCCAGGAGGCCGACAGGTCGCTTATCGCAGTCCGAAGACGGCCATTCAAGGCGACCTCCCCCTCGAGCAGAGTCTTGATGGAACGGGCCTCGACTTGGGCGGCCAGCGGCTCATCTTTGAGCCCTGCAAGGACCAATATGAAGGAATTAGATAACACCAAGCACACCTCAGAAAAGAAACTCGATAGTAGAAACGTACCCCGGATGCTCTCCTCCAGAGCCGTGTTCTCGCCAACCAAGTTGGTGTTGGCCCTCTCGACCTCCCTGTTGGAGCGCGCCAGCTCGGTGTTGGCGACACGTAGATCTTCGATCGCCTTGCCGGCTTGCGCGATGGCCCCATCTTTTTCCAGCAGCGCTCTCTTTAGACAATCGAGACGACGTTCACCGGCGATTTCTCTGCGACGGCGAGGTCTCCGGCCAAACCAAGGGCACCAACGTGACCCACAGACCATTGTGAACCGATTGACCCCCTTTTCACCACGGCGGAGCCACCGGAAGGGGCTTGCCGTCGACCATGGCGGCTCGGCGGAGGTGCTCGGCGATACGCCGTAGCTCTCAGGCCGCTAGAGCGTGATCTAGGGTTTCCTATAGCACCAGCGAACTATGGCGAAGCTTTCTAGGTAGGTAGCTAGGCTTGAAACGGTGTGGAACGAGCTGGCCACGAGAGGGCCGAACTCCGGCGGAAACACGGCGGCGCTACGCGTCGTGTCTGGCGACGGTGAGTGAAGTAGAGCGTCCTCCAAGTGGCACAAACGTTCGCTAAGGACCTAAGCTACCTCTAGGACCTAACCAGAGGAGATGAGATGCTCCGAGGAGCTCAGCATTGAGTTCGCCGAAGAAGAAGGTCACGGCGACCCGATTTGGGGGAAGTCGGAAATGTCGGCTCACGGAGGATTTCACGGCGAGTTTGCGGGTGGGTAGAGCTGTGGACGAGTTTTGGCGATTTAGCGAGGAGGGTGTTCGAGCTCGCCGGAGTGAGCTCGCGACGGCGACTCCACTGCGGCCGCGTGCTGGCGAGAGAGCGAGAGGGAGGAGGAAATGGACGCGTCCACTTCGCACAGGGTGTCGCCGTGGAGGTCATGCGGCGTCCGTAGCTGACAAGCGGGGCCAGAGACGATGTACGGGCGCCAAATGTCGCTGTTGTTTTGTCGCCGGTCGGCCATGTCGACGAGCTCGGCTCTCATTCAGACAAAACGATGACCGACTGACAGAGCTACTTTGACAGCGATTGTCTCCCAAACCAAAATGAATTAGGAGATGGTGTAGTTGACAAAGTTGGACTACTAGTTGAGTTCTACAACATTGAGAAGTGGGGCAAGAGCCAAATCAGCATGGATCAAGAGATATGAGGCTCCCAAAATCGATCGAGCAAACTGGTGGCGCCTGGACTTAGCCAAATTTGGCTAAGTGCCAAAACAGCACCCAAAACTTCCTTGGAAGCACTTTTTGAGCTAGATGTGATCATTTTCATGAGATGGCTATAAAACAACATTTGTTCCTTATAAAATTTTCTACAACTATTCTGTAGAAAGTTTTGACATGAAAATAGTTTTTAAAGCACTTTTTAAAAGCCTAAGCAAAAGAGGTTTTTAGGGCCTATAAGAAGAAGTATGACTTAGGTGCTTAAGTTGGAGAAGTGATCCACATGAACATTGTTCCTAAGGTTGAGTTAGGCATAGATAAACTAATTACCAAGGCATAACACACAAACATGAGCATGGTACACACCAACACAAGCATAGGAAGCCTATTTAAGCAAGTTAAATCACATTTTTGCATAAAATGACATGACCCAAGGTAGATGATGATCATGACATGCTTAAGTAGATGATGATGCTCATGTTATGCATGTGAATGATGCAACCATAACACTGGGGTGTTACAGCCCTCCCCCCTTACAAAAATCTCGTCCCGAGATTTGGAAGCTTACTGATTTTCGAAGAAGGTTTTATAAACTTCTTTTAAATAGTCCTCTATTTCCCAAGTGGCATCTTCCTCCCCGTGGTTACTCCACAACACTTTGTAGAACTTAACCACACGATTACGAGTCACCCGTTCCTTGCGATCGAGAACCGCTACAGGTTTCTCTTCATAGACCAAGTCATATTTCAACTTGATATCCCGAACTTCCACTCGTTCCTCCGTAACACGAAGGCATTTCTTCAGTTGTGATACAGGAAAAATAGGAAAAATAGCTCGAAGCTCAATTGGGAGTTGAACTTTGTATCCTACGTTCCCTTTTCTCTCGAGAATCCAATAAGGTCCCACATAGCGAGGTGCAAGCTTTCGTTTGACTCTGAACCTCTATACGCCTTTCATTGGAGACACCTTGATATACACATGGTCACCGACTGCAAACTCAATCGGCTTCCTTCTCTTATCAGCATAACTTTCCTGATGAGCTTGGGCAGCTTCCAGATGTTGCTAGATGGTACGAACTTGCTGCTCCGCTTCGTTCACAAAATCGATGCCATAATACCTTCGTTCCCCAGATTCCACCCAATTCAACGGGGTTCGACATTTTCGACCATACAGGGCTTCAAATGGAGCCATCTTCATGCTCTCTTGATAACTATTGTTATAAGAGAACTCAGCTAATGGAAACCACTTTACCCAAGAACCCTTTGAAGAGAGAGCGCATGCCCTCAACATGTCTTCTAGGATTTGGTTAACACGTTCAGTTTGGCCGGCCGTTTGAGGATGATACGCAGAACTACGAACCAAGTGAGTGCCAATCTGCTCATGAAGACATTCCCAAAAACGGGCAGTGAACTGTGGTCCATGATCTGATATGATAGTTCGAGGCACACCATACTGACGGACAATGTGCTCGAAGTACAACTCTGCATACTGATGTGGAAGATAGTCAGTTCAAACTGGAATAAAACGAGCAACCTTGGTAAACGATCTACAATCACCTAGATAGAGTCATAACCCTTAACAAAAGTTGGGAGTCCAGAGATGAAATCCATACTAAGTTCTTCCCATTTCTAACTAGGAATTGACAAGGGTTGAAGTAAGCCTGCTTTCATGTGAACGGCCTTCACACAACAACAATTGTCACAACGAGCGACGAAAGCAGCAATCTATTTTTTCATCTTTGTCCACCAAAACAGAGGTTTCAGATCCTGATACATCTTGCTAGTACCAAGATGGATAGACAACTTGGATGAATGAGCTTCAGATAAGATCTGATTTTGCAGCTTACGATCTTTTGGGACCACAAGTCGATCTTTGAACCATAGGATTCCGTTCTCATCGACTCAGAAATGCTTGGTTTCTTCTTCTTTCATTTTCCTCTTTATATGGTAGATACCTACGTCCTTTTGCTGCAATTCGATGACTCGATTGCAAGAGAACTCTCTAGAGAAATCTGGTTGAGCACAAGTGGGTGCATAAGACGTGACAACAATGGATCTTCTATGTGAACTGAATGACAGTGCGCTTTCCGACTCAACGCATCCGCAACCACGTTTGCCTTGCCCGGATGGTAGTGCACTTGAAGATTATAATCTTTAATCAACTCAATCCACCTTCGCTGTCGCATGTTCAATTCAGGTTTAGTGAAGATGTACTTGAGACTCTTATGATCAGTGTAAATATTGCACAGATTACCCAGCAAATAGTGCCTCTAGATTTTCAAGGCATGGACAACTGCAGCAAATTCTAAGTCATGAGTAGGGTAATTGACCTCATGCTTTTGAAGTTGGCGCGAGCCATAAGCGATAACACAACCTTCTTGCATCAACACACAGCCTAAGCCGATACCAGACGCGGCACAAAAGACATCAAAAGGCTTCTCGATATCAGGTTGAGCTAGGACAGGAGCTGATGTTAGCAATGTCCTCAACTTGTGGAATGCCTCTTCACACTCAGGCGTCCACACAAACTTCTCATCTTTCTAGAGTAGGCGAGTCATAGGCTTGGATATTTTTGAGAATTCTGGAATGAAACGACGGTAATATCTAGCCAGAGCTAGAAAACTCCGACCCTCGTGCACCAAAGTTGGAACCTTCCAATCCAGCACTTCTTGCACCTTAGCCGGATCCACCGATATACCTTCTTCAGATAAGACATGGCCCAAGAAAGGAACTTTCTTTAGCCAAAACTCGCATTTGCTGAACTTAGCATAAAGCTGATGCTCACGCAAACGCGTCAACACTACCCGCAGATGCTCCGCATGCTCTTCTTCATTGCGAGAATATACCAAGATATCATCAATGAAGACCACCACAAACTTGTCCAATTCGGGCATGAACACCGAATTCATGGGATACATGAAATGAGCAGGTGCATTTGTGAGACCGAAGGACATGACGAGATACTCATACAACCCATACCTCGTCGAGAAAACTGTCTTAGGTATATCTTCAGGACGGATCTTGATCTGATGATACCCAGATCGCAAATCAATCTTGGAGAACACCTTGGCTTTGGACAATTGATCAAACAAGATATCGATGCGAGGAAGAGGGTACTTATTCTTGATGGTCACCGCATTCAGGGGACGATAATCCACACACATGCGCAAGGACTGATCCTTCTTCTTCATAAAGATAGCCGGACAACCCCAAGGAGAAGAACTAGGACAGATAAGACCCTTCTTTAACAACTCATTCAGCTAGGTCTTAAGCTCAGCTAGCTCATTTGGTGGCATTCTATAAGGTCTTCTAGAGATAGGAGCAGTACCTGGAAGCAATTCAATTTTGAACTCCACATCCCGATCTGGAGGAAGCCTGGGCAAATCATCAGGAAACACATCCGGGAACTCACACACTACCAGAATATCCTCGATGGCCCTAGATGTAACTGCATTCATCGTACTACGGATATGAATATCTCGAGGAAGTTGCACTAAGAACGCCCCTTTGGTATTCGGGTCTCTCAACATCACTATGCGAGTGGTGGTGTCGATAAGAACTCCGTTACCACTCATCCACTTCATACCTAGAATTACATCTATACCCACACCGGGTAGAACAACCAGATCAACAAGAAACTGACGGTCTCCTATTTCCAAAGTTGCCCCCAAAACCACTTGATTGGTAGAAATATCATTTCCAGCAGCACTAATGCAATAACTGCCCTTATCAAGTGTAATTGCCTTGAAATTATACTTAGACACAAAGTCCGAACTCACAAAAGAATGCGATGCTCCTGAATCAAAAATCACAAGTGCATCACATTGATTAACCAGAAACTTACCAGCCGTAACTACCTCACCAGCAGGGATTGCTTCCACACTTGTATAGTGAACACGCCCCTGACGGACGTTCCCTTGGTTGCCCTTCTTTGGCGAGTAAGGACACTTGCTTTGCCAGTGTCCTGTCTGATTACAGTTCCAGCACGGACGGTTGGCAGGTGGAGTCTTGGCATAGCTGGGACCAGTGTTGCCCCTAGGAAGAGCAATGGAGTAACCCTTGCGGAATCCCGTCTTCGCCTAATTCTTCTTCGCTGGAGGGCGATATCGCTGGTTAGGGGTTGGAGCAAGATACTGGGGCCTAGCTGCCACTGGAGCCTTGGACTGAGATGCCCGGGCCCCGGCCTTAAAAGCTTGCTAGCGAGTCTTGGTAGCAGTGTACACAGTGTTGTAGTTCTCTTGGGTAAGAGCATCACTGACCAACTCATTGAAAGTTGCACACTTTGTGCGGCCCATAGTCTTCAGCAACATGGGGCCAAGACCCCTCTCGAAGCTAGCAATCTTCTTCGTCTCCGTGCTCACAAACTCAGGAGCATACCTTGACAGGTCATTGAAAGCATGCAAGTACTCCTTCAGGGTTTTGTTGCCCTGAGTCAACTGCATAAACTCAGTATGCTTCATTTCCATGACACCAGGAGGTATGAAATGCCCCTTGAAAGCTTCACGGAAGAGATTCCATTCAAGCACAGTGTTTTCCGAAAGAGCCTCTCGATACTGATTCCACCATATGCCTGTCGGACCCTGCAGTTGATGAGCTGCATACTCGGCCTTCAAACCATCGGTCAGCCGAAGCAAGTGGAACTTCTGTTCCACCGTGTTCAGCCACTCCTCAGCCTGAAGGGGTTCTTCAGCCTCTCTGAAAGATGGGGGCTTAGTATCCATGAAATCCTTGAAGCTACTGTACTGATTAGGTGCTGGCCCATTTGGTGCATACCGACCACCCTGATTCGCCATCTGATTGATGGTCTCAGTGAGCAGCCTCTGATTTTCCACCATCATTTGCATCAGCTCAGCTGGATTTGGTGGTGGAGGAGGAGGGGGTGGATTCATGTTCGCACATTGTTCCGCACCTCGAGTGCCACGAGACATCTGTAAAGACACAGTTAGTGAGCATTGATGATGACAAGATTTGCCTAGAAGAACTTATATTCATGCCTGAAAGTATTCGAGAGAATAACTTTACAAAAATAGGAACAATAATTCAATTCCACAAAAAAACATCACCAATCCAACACATGACACAGATATCCGCAATATGCACAACAATGGAAAACATCGTCATATCTGGTCGAACATGATAAGGTTAAACAACATTGGGTCCATAAAGTTATTACACCATCACAGTACAGGCCAATAAGTCGAAGATCAAGGTTCCAGATTACAACATGATTACAAAAGCACAACTGCAGACAGTCAAACTACAAAAGATCCTCACAGGATAACTACCAACTACCCACTACACTCTCGGCTCGTCGTCCGAGTCAGCGTCGAAGATCGCCTCTCCATCCTCGTCGCTAACCGGCTCAAGCTCCTCGTCCTCCACGTCCTCGTGCAAAGGTGGTGCAGCCGCGGCCGGTGCATCTACCTCCATACCATCATCATCGGTCATGATCACCTGAGGTCCCACCTCTAGGTACACTGGTGCAGGGCGAGGAATAGGGTGTAGTAAGTTGTTGAGACGGTGAATCTCCACAAGACCAGCCTTAATCTGATCCTGCAGATAGTTCTCCTGCTCAAGCGACTGGATCCGGTGCATCTCCCATGCCCGACGCCTCTTCTCTGACACGCGGAGTGCAGTATCCCTCTCCTGAGTGATCTGCACCAAGCGCTCCTGCACTGCCTCCCTCTCCCTAGCCAACTGACTCATCTGATCCTGTTTATGATCTCTCTCTCTAATGGCCTTCACCCACTACTGCCTACGGTACTCCGCAATGTCTTTGCAGTCATTGCGGTCCTTCTAGGCTTGCTCTGGGAGTCTAGCTTGCTTGCGAAACTTGTGAGCACGCTTTTTAGCCTTCTGTTGCTTCTCCTGAGCCTGGTAAACAGCCACCATCACCTAGGCATAGGTGTCCTCTCACTGACTAAACAGCTTGAGCATAGCCATCATAGTACTCATAGCAGGACTAGAACTCTCAGCTCGCTCCCCTCGGCCTCGGACCAAAGCACAACCATCGGCCTGCTTCCACTCCGCTGCTGCTGGGTTAGCACGGGGAATGGAGGCCGCTGGCCCTCCTGTCAGCTCATCGCCAAACCTCTAACAGATGTTGAGCAGTATGGCATGGGCCGCAACCTGAGCTGCTTCCCATGGAGTCTGCCCATCTGAGTGGCAGGTCCATCCAGTCCATGCAGGCGTGCCCCCATGTGGTGGGACAACTCCCTGCACAGCAAACCACTGCAACTCTCCTATCATATCCACCTCCCACCAAGAATACTGAGGTGGCTCAGTATACCCCACAGACTGCAGCACCCTCCAGAGCAAAGTAGGAGTGCCAAACTCGCTCAAAAAGGCGTCACTGGGCCGAGGTGAAGCGGGCACGTCCATCTGTGGAAAGGAATAACCATGGGTAAAAGAGGATTAGTTTAAGCAACATTTATTTAATTAAAATGGGACGACATTGTAAGGGAAGGGGTAGACAGGAATGTATGTATGAATGCGACATGATGCATGCGCGCACCGTACGTCCTCACAAACTTAGAAATCAATATTCTAACGGATATACGGTGGCATATATTTAGAGTACCTGCATAAAACTTCATTGCAGCCCAACAATTCGCCAATATATCACTCAAGAAAGCAGTAAACTAAGTGCACATTGCTTATACATGCCCATCATGCACAAACGATTACAACACAACTACCCGGGAAATTAAATGCTCCCCAATTAAGTTTCTTTTCGTGGTTCCATGGTTTGACATGTAACCGCTCTAGAAAACCACCGCGAACACTCCCCTAGACCGCCGTTTGGACGATTATGCTCTCACAGCTCACACTTACCAGAGCGTTGGTGCGACGTTTGCATAATTTAAATCTAGCGACATATGTGGCTAATTCACATATGAAGGCTACCTCTACCATTAGACCACAGGGTAGCATAGTGCGGTCATCACACATCAATACCTGAGTACTGCCGGAGATGCATAAATAAAAACCCCCCAGTCAGTACTTAAATTGCCACCTAGAGTCCTTATATGGGCAAGGAGGATTCGACCACTGGCATAATTAAGTATTGATTTTCACAATTTATTTATAAACTCTTTTGTTTTTAAATACACAAACGCTGCATTTATAATGCTGAACTTGCTCCGATACCAGCTGTCACAGAACCGACCAAATTATAAGAGTTCAAGTGTAGAAACGATCAACTAGTAATCAAGTTTCCATACTTGAGCCCATATAATCCTGGTAGTCAACTGAAATCACGATGGACTTCAAACCAACTTGCAACAAACCAAGATCGTAATAGTTCAACATAAAATAGCGAATGTTACATAGTCATTCATTGTTGTCGATGCGGCACCACATCAGAGTTACTTAGTTATTACAACACAAGTTTATAGTAGCGGAAGCGAAATAGTTTACAACACACATTCCAAAGTTCATTTCACAAGTTCTTGTTCTGCCAGAGTCTCATGCCATCCACCAAAAGCAACAGGTACGAAGTAGTTAGAGAACCGTGCCCAACGGTTTAGTCCTCATCCCCAGCGGGATGGAGACAGGTCTTGCAGAAGCCATCATAAAAGATATCATCTGCAACATGTGGGAATAAACCCTGAGTACGAGGATGTACTCAGCTAGACTTACCCGTCTAGTAAAATATAAAAGACACCAAGGATCATGCAAGCTTGAGTATAAAGTGTAGCTGGCTTGACTCAACATTTGCCAAAAGCTCAAGTGATTACTATACCATTTGTAAAGGCATCATATTAATCTTTATTAGCCTAACACTAAATTAGCACCTGTATTAAAGCACTTCACTTTGATTAATACAAACAATAATAACCATATCAAGTTCTTCCTATGCTCTTCCTTGCTATCATCATTATCATGAACCATTGTTCTTTAGTGAATGCTACGTTTGCCGCTGCTCTGTCAAGTTCTCACTTTCCGGTAGAGACGGCGATTCGAACTGACTCCTATCCAGCTGGAGGGTTATTCCTAGCACTCACCCAAGCATCCCCCGTCGGAGAGCAAGCAGGTCACCTTTGGTACGACTCAGGAATCGCGGCTCCGATCAGCGCCGCACTCCCAGGGCTACCACTCTGCCAGGGAGGTTAGGACTTTTAACTCACCTGCCTTTGGTCTTACGCCAATGGTCCCCCGCACACCGCACTTCCTCCGGTAGTGCGCACTTTATACTTGCCGGTCTCCCAGCCTGAGTCATACTACTAGGCTTCGCGGTCGGAACGAGTTATCTGGCCAACTAAGTGTCAGGCATGTGTTCAACATGACAAGATGACGTACAACGATCGGTCCTTAGCTGCCACAGACGGAGTTACTACAACCTTGCAAAACTCCGCCCGGCTTAAGTCATTTTCATCATGTTCTTCCCACGATAGCACATATAGACAATCGTGATCCGGCACAACCCTATCTCGCGCAGGTCACAGGATATCACCCGACTTCTACCGATTAGGCATGACTAAGCTGCTACTCGATCCTAACTCTATGACCAGGTAATGGTAAGATATCTGGACAAGGAATAAGTATAATGCTACAAGGTTTCATCACAACTCCTATACGTAATGCATCAATAGATATAACGTAGCCAAGTAAACTTTCGAAATTAAAGTGGGGGACTTAAGTTGCTCCGGGGCTTGCCTTTCACGAACGATGTAGGCTCGTGATTAGGGCACTCGACCTCCTCTTCGGGCTCCTCGTGTCCGGCTTGCTGGACCTCCGCCTCCGGATTGATCTCCTGGCCTTCGGGGTTCCCCTGGAGCTCGAACACAGTTGTCGCTTCCGGTGCACCTATTGCATGCATAGTGAATAAGAAATGTGTGCATGCTAGATGAGGATGGAGGCTTAGTAACATAATTAGAACTTCACTGGACACTCATTTACGGAGTAACTTTCATAACAAGTTCACACAAGATGATTAACTACTTAGCAAGATTACCAAGTTAAACTACAAACAGCAATGACCAACATAACAGTGTAGCTCAAGGAATAAATCATAACTGGAGCTATACAGATCCAACAAACATGAATGAGGACATTCTGGAAAGCTTATAAAATTGTCTACATTTCATCTTTAAACATCACAGCAAGATTCATAAGTTAAACAAGTCAATTAAACAATGTTCCAGGTTCTGCCCCAGAAAGACAGAGAACACCTATTTCTGGAACCTAACTTGGAGAAGCCACAACTTTTAAACTACATGACCAAATGATCCCAAACTAAAGCTACAGCTAGTTCATAAAATTTACAACAACTTTGATTTAAACAAGTCTCTCAGAAAACCAAGTTATCATCACACAAACGTCAAATTACTCCCTTGCTGTCCAGGACAGCTATAAACCTTTAATTAATTATTTGATGACAAAGCCAAAACATATTCAGTGCCAACCAAAGGGCTTACCAGCACAAGCATAACTTAAGATTAACAGAACATCACATGTTGACCCCTAAACATTTAATAACATGCCATTTATTAATTTAATTCCATAAAAGGACATAATTACATGATACCAGCAACAGTGCTAAAAAAATCTACAAAAATTACATCAGCACAAGCATAGCATCTTGATATCACCATAAAATGTTCGGAGCAATTGCACATGCCAAACTTAAGATAAGTATTTAACATGTATCAAGGTGCTTATTTCATAAATTAAGAAACATGGCTTATATAGTGTCAAACAACATATTTCAGATTATTTATATGTTACTATTGTCATAAACAAGCTTGACACCAGAGTAGAGCGCCAGCATAAGCACCAAACATTTATTATGATTTAAATATGAAAACAAGCCATATCACAAACATAAATTACATATCACAGATACAGTACTCCAAAAATCATGAAATATTTATCGTAGCATTGTAATATCACTCAGAGACTACCATAAAAATTTCATAGCAAAAGGAGCAGTATATCAACAGATATGAATTTACACATAAATAACAAGATTAAATCATAACAATTATTTTTCCCAGAAAACTTGGTGCATTTTATATTTTTATTAAAAACTAGCCATCTCAAGGAACATCACAAAATTTATTTCACAGTTTTTGGATCACAGGAACTAGAGATATGATTTTTGCAAGATTGCAAGAAATCTGGATTTGAATAAAAGAAAAGGAGGGAAACGACGTGTCACTGACAGCGGGTCCCGCATGTCAGGTTCGTCTTCCTCATGACCGAGACGACGTTCACCGACGATTTCTCCGCGACGGCGAGGTCTCCGGCCAAACCAAGGGCACCAACGTGACCCCAGACCATTGTGAACCGATTGACCCCCTTTTCCCCACGGCGGAGCCACCGGAAGAGGCTTGCCGTCGACCATGGCAGCTCGTAGGAGGTGCTCGGCGATACGCCGGAGCTCTCAGGCCGGTAGCGCGTGATCTAGGGTTTCCTACAGCACCAGCGAACTACAGCGAAGCTTTCTAGATAGGTGGCTAGGCTTGAAACGGTGTGGAACGAGCTGGCCACGAGAGGGTGAGTGCAGTAGAGCGTCCTCCAAGTGGCGCAAACGTTCGCTAAGCACCTAAGCTACCTCTAGGACCTAACCAGAGGAGACGAGATGCTCCGAGGAGCTCAGCATTGAGTTCGCCGGAGAAGAAGGTCATGGCGACCCGATTTGGGGGAAGTCGGAAATGTCGGCTCACCGGAGGATTTCACAGCGATTTTGCGGGTGGAGGTTGGAGAGCAGGTCACGGCGGAGCTGTGGATGAGTTTTGGTGGGCAGCGATGTAGCGAGAAGCGCGTTCGAGCTCGCCTGAGTGAGCTCGCGATGGCGACTCCGCTGCGGCCGCGTTTCTGGCGAGAGAGCTAGAGGGAGGAGGAAATGGACGTGTCCACTTTGCCCGGGGTTTCGCCGTGGAGGTCATGCAGCGTCCGAAGCTGACGAGCGGGGCCAGAGACGACGTACGGGTGCCAAATGTCGCCGTTGTTCTGTCGTCGGTCGGCCACGTCGACGAGCTCGGCTCTCATTCAGACAAAACGATGACCGACTGACAGAGCTACTTTGACAGCGATTATCTCCCAAACCAAAGCGAATTAGGAGATGGTGTAGTTGACAAAGTTGGAGTACTAGCTGAGTTCTACAACATTGTGAACTGGGGAAAGACCCAAATCAGCAAGTATCAAGAGATATGAGGCTCCCAAAATCGATGGAGCAAACTCGTGGCGCCTGGACTTAGCCAAATTTGGCTAAGTGCCAAAACAGCACACAAAACTGCCTTGGAAGCACTTTTTGAGCTAGACGTGATCATTGTAATGAGATGGACATAAAACAACTATTGTTCCTTATAAAATTTTCTACAACTTTTCTGTAGAAAGTTTTGACATGCAAATATTTTATAAAGCACTTTTTAAAAGCCTAAGCAAAAGAGGTTTTTAGGACCTATAAGAAGAAGTATGACTTAGGTGCTTAATTTGGAGAAGTGATCCACATGAACATTGTTCCTAAGGTTGAGTTAGGCATAGATAAACTAATTACCAAGGAATAACACACAAGCATGGTACACACCAACACAAGCATAGGAAGCCTATTTAAGCAAGTTAAATCACAATTTTGCATAAAATGACATGACCCAAGGTAGATGATGATCATGACATACTTAAGTAGATGATGATGCTCATGTTATGCATGTGAATGATGCAACTATAACACTGGGGTGTTACATGGGTACCACACCTATCTCTAGAAGGCCATATCGAATGCCACCCAATCAATTGGCAGAATTGAAGAAACAATTGCAAGAACTCCTAGAGAAAGGTCTTATTCAGCCTAGTTCTTCTCCATGGGGTTCTCCGGCTCTCTTTGTCAAGAAGAAGGACAAGTCGCTACGTATGTGTGTAGACTATCGTCCGTTGAATGTCGTGACTATCAAAAACAAGTATCCCCTGCCTCGCATTGATATTCTGTTTGATAAATTAGCCAAGGCTAAGGTATTCTCAAAGATTGATCTGAGATCAGTGTATCATCAAATCAAGATCCGACCCGAAGATATTTCTAAAACGGCTTTCTCTACCAGGTATGGGTTGTATGAGTATCTAGTCATGTCCTTTGGTCTGACTAATGCCCCTGCTCATTTCATGTACCTGATGAATTCGGTGTTCATGCCTGAACTGGATAAGTTTGTGGTAGTGTTCATCGATGACATATTGGTGTATTCTGAAAATGCCCAAGACCATGAGAAGCACCTTTGGATTGTACTCACTAGACTGCGAGAACATCAGCTCTATGCCAAGTTCAGCAAGTGTGAGTTTTGGCTGAAGAAAGTGCCTTTCCTAGGCCATATTTTATCTGAAGACGGTATTTCTGTTGACCCGTCAAAGGTGCAGGAGGTTCTAGACTGGAAGGCCCCGACTTCAGTACATGAGGTTCGGAGTTTTCTCGGTCTAGCCGGATATTATCATTGCTTTATTCCAGACTTCTCCAAAATAGCCAAGCCTATGACCAAGCTACTGCAAAAAGATGTGAAGTTTGTGTGCTCTGAGGAGTGTGAAGTCGCTTTCACCGCTTTACGCCATTTGCTGACCACCGCTCCTATTTTGGCACAGCCTGACATTGAAAAGCTATTTGATGTATTTTGTGATGCATCTGGCACTGGCTTAGGTTGTGTACTTATGCAAGAAGGCCGAGTCATTGCCTATGCCTCTCGGCAGCTGAGGAAGCACGAAGCTAACTTCCCGACTCATGATCTAGAGTTAGCAGTAGTTGTACACGCATTGAAACTCTAGAGGCATTATCTGTTGGGTAATCTGTGTCATATTTATACTAACCACAAGAGCCTCAAATATATCTTCACTCAACCCGAGCTAAACATGAGACAAAGAAGATGGTTGGAATTGATCAAAGACTATAATCTAGAAGTACACTATCATCTAGGCAAAGCCAATGTCGTAGCCGACGCTCTTAGCTGGAAACAACATGTTGGACCTCTCTTAGAGGAAGGTTTCAATTTATTGCATCCAGAGGTCCTACATAACATTGTAGTCAGTTGCTCGTTAGAGAGTCAAATTATAGAACTCCAAAAGACTGACCCTGGTATCTTCCATATCAAGAGAAAAATGAAAGAGCAAGACACCAAGTATTTCAGGGTAGATGAGAAAGGTGTACTATGGTTTGACGATCGATTAGATGTACCTAAAAACCGTGACCTGTACAACAAAATCTTAGATGAAGCTCATTCTTCCAAGTTGTCCATTCATCCTGGTAGTAGCAAAATGTACCAAGACTTGAAACCTCGTTTCTGGTGGACCAAGATGAAGAAAGAGATAGCAACTTATGTTGCTAGGTGTGACACTTGCTGCAGGGTAAAGGCAGTTCACCTTAAGCCTGCAGGTTCATTACAACCTTTGTTGATTCCGGGTTGGAAGTGGGAAGAAATCAGCATGGATTTCATTGTTGGACTTCCCCCTACTCACAAGGGACACAACTCTATTTGGGTTATTGTTGACCGCTTGACCAAGTCAGCTCATTTCATTCCCGTACATTCTACCTACCGACCATCCGACTATGCTGAGTTGTACTTCTCTCAGATTGTGAAGCTGCACGGAGTGCCCCGCACCATTATTTCTCATAGAGGTCCTCAGTTCACTGCCCGCTTTTGGGAGCATTTGCATCCACTCATTGGTACAAAGTTGGTTCGCAGTTCAGCCTACCATCCTCAAACCTCTGGTCAGACTGAGTGGGTGAATCAGATATTAGAGTATATGTTGAGGGCATGTGTCATCTCTTCCAAGGGTGCATGGGAGAAGTGGCTACCCTTAGCTAAATTCTCTTATCATAATAGTTATCAAGAGAGTATTCGAATGGCTCCTTTCGAAGCTTTGTATGGTCGCAACTGTAGAACTCCACTAAACTGGGTCGAACCTGGTGAAAGGAGGTACTATGGAATTGACTTTGTCAATGAAGCCGAAAAGCAAGTTCTCATTATCCAGAAACACATGGAAGCTGCCCAAGCCAAACATAAAACCTATGCCGACCGAAGAAGAAGACCACTCGAGTTCGAAGTAGGTGACTTTGTGTACCTAAAGGTATCACCCATGAAAGGAGTAAATCGCTTCGGCGTAAAAAGGAAGCTTGCTCCTAGATATGTGGGTCCCTATCAAATCATTGAGAAAAGCGGTAAAGTGGCTTAGAAGGTACAACTACCTCTGGAAATGAGAGCTATTTTCCCTATATTCCATGTGTCTCAACTCAAGAAGTGCCTTCGCATGCCCGAAGAAAGAGTTGAAACAGGAGGTCTTAAATTACAATTAGATCTATCTTATGAAGAGAAGCCTATGCAGGTTCTCGATGTCAAGGAAAGAGTTACTCGGGGGAGAGTGATTAAACTTTTTAGGGTCTTGTGTAACCGTCAAAGTGAAAGAGATGCCACTTGGGAAAGGGAAGACTATTTACAAGTAACTTACCCCGCATTCTATGAAAAATGGTACGTCTTTCAAATCTCGGGACGAGATTTTTGTAAGGGGGGAGGGCTGTAACACTCCTAGTGTTAGCTTGCATGTTAACCATGAGCATTGCATCAACATAAGCATCATCATGATCACTCATGAGCATCATACCATGATCACATGTCATTTGGTGTGTACATTATGTGATTGAATTGCTTGTGTGACTTGCTATGTGTGATAGTAATGGGTGACCAATGCATATAAGTGTACATTGTCTTCCAAAATACTTTAATCATGTTTAGAATAACATTTTGAACAAAGGTTGTATTGGAGGTTTTGCCCAAAAATACCCCTAAGTCATGGTTAACCCTAGGTTGACCTAATTAACCCCCTAAACCTCTTTTCAAAGATGTTTTATGAAACTGGTGTTAGAAACCATGCATGTAAATGACATCTAAAACAAAGTTGTATTAAATTTCATAAGCTACAAAAGTTGTGTTGGTGACTTTTTATGAAAATGTTTGGAACACATTCAAAACTAGCTCACAAGGCAAAAATCAAGGCTGTTTTCACACTTAGCCGAATTTGGCTAAGTCTGGATTCTGCAGTTTCGACATAGGGTACTTGGGAACTTTGTAGTTTGAAATCTAGGCTGAGTTAGACTTTGATCCTGTAAGCAAACTTGTAGATCTCGTGTAGCTCTACTCAGTGGAATAAACCTGAGCCAAAACCGTCGAGTGGATCAAGAGTAAAACATCGATGAACTTTGGGATTCAGTCACTGCGATCGGGTGATTCAGAGAACGTTTCAGTTTGGACAGAGCTCGCTCGCCGCTGCGTGTCCGGCCACCTGTCACCCGTACGCCATCGATGGCCCCTCCTGTCAGCTCCAGCATCGCCCACAAGTCGCCACGCACCGGATGGACACCTCAGACGCGCCATTCGCCGCTCCACCGCTCTGGCCGCATCACCGCATCTCCGACCAAGCCAACCCGCCCAGAGCTCCACCACCTCTTTCCCTTAGCTGTGCACTGGTGAGGCCGCATTGACAACTCCGTCGTGAGCTCCACCTCGCCGGAGTTCGCAGAGATCACCGGCAACGTGGCCAGACCTCTCTGGTCCAACTCTGGCCGTGATTCTTCGCCTTGCTTCACTCTTGCTCGTCCGCAACCTCTACTGAGCCGCCATTGCCTCAGTTCGCCGGCGTAACGCCGCGTAGCACCGCCGCTCCGCTATTCGCGACGGCGAGCACCCTAGGGTCCAGTAGAGCGCGAGCAAAGTAGGTCAACGAGTTCGCCTTGAAGTAAGGAACACGTAGATGCCCTTGGTTTCGACCGAGACCTCGCCGTCGTCGAGTTTCGCCGTCGACGAGCTCTCCCCTGTCTCTGTCTCTCTGTCGCATGGGTCCCGTCTGTCAGCAGACCCCACCGGTCAGTCTCTGCCTCTCTCCCCTCTGGTCCACTGTTTTGCAGAGCATGAGCTGTTTTTTTTTGTAAAATTCATAACTCGAGTTGTACAGATCAAATTAGAGTGATTCCAATTTTGTTAGGTTCTTGAGTTAGTCTAGTTTTTATTAAAAATATAAAACATGCCATGTTTTTGTAGAAATAAATAGATATGATTTAATCTGGTTTAAAGAGGAGGTAATTATATCTTGAGATCTGTGAGTCTTATGGCCATGCAAATTTAATATATTGTTACTTATGACATGAGTAGGCTCGGATAAATTTATCATGATTTTTGCATGTCTGTTAGTGAAGTTATAAATATTTCTTGTTTGAATAGGAGTTTCTTGTGGTATTTTTAGTAAAAAGATTATAACTCCTTTTATGGTGAAACTTGCTGAGTGATGTAATCACGTGTAAACAAAGCTAAGAAAAATCTGAAATCTGTTGTTTGACACTTTTTGATAGGGTTTCACATTTATACCTTTGATTCCATTATTAGCTTGTCATTTTCGTATCTCACAATCCACATGTGCAAGAGCCCCGAAAATTTTACAGTAACCTTGTGGTAGTATAGATAGCATGCTGTAATTTTATTGGAATTTTTGGAGCAATTGTGATATATGCTCATTAAATCATCTTAATGATTAAATAAATAGAAAAGGTGATGATAGAAATGAGTTTAAACCTTGCCATGATGTTTTCTGGTGTTTCTTAGACATGTTCTATCTACTAGTGCATTTGGTTTTGCACCTATGGTACATTCTTAGTATGTGTCAAAATATTATTTTGCTAATTATGTTCTTCCTAGAGCATATCCTGTATAGCTGATAGCAATTGTTTAAGAACTGCTTGAAGATGATGTTTTCTGGAAACTGTGTCTATAACAAACTTGTAGCTAACTTACTTATCTACCTTGTCTCCAAATTTCATGACATTTGGTTGAGAAGCTTAAAAGTTATGACTGTTGCAAGTAGCTGCTACGAAGTGCTTGTTCTCTGGTTTTTCCAGGACAGCCAGCGAACTTTGTCTGTTTTAGCATATTTCGGTTGGGAATCCTTCTGGGATGTCTAAAGATGTTTTGTAGACAATTTGTTAAGATTTCCAGAAAGTATATACTTGCTTAGTTTGGCCAAATGGCGCCCGAGTTATAGCTAAAACTTGTGACTAGCTAATCTGTCTAGGACACCAGTGGTTAAGTGTGAATAGCTAAGGTTGAGTAGCTTGCCTAGTTAGTCTCTCTACCAGAGAAGAACTATGCACTTACTTGTTGTTCATGATTCTCTTAATATTAGAAGCTTATGCTCATATTTGCACTATGTTTTATGTTCCTTTGGCTGGTCATCATAACCTCATGCATCACATGTGCATTCCCTATATTTATCACCTTGTCATGCATACTTAGGTGTACCCAAGGGCGTGACGGTCTTGAAGTTCGCACCACCCGAGCCGGAGGAGCAGCAAGGGGAGCCACCTCAAGGAGCTGAGGAGGAGGAGGAGGAGGATCTACCAGAGTGCCCTGACCACCGTCCCTCTACTTACATTGAAGGCAAGCCCCGGAGCATTATAAGCCTCCTACTATTTTGTTATCATATCCAGCTGTCAACTAACTATGGTTATATAATGTTGCATTAAGTGTAGGTGTTGATATGACACCCTTGCTGCATATTTAACTACCTTGTCCACCTTATACCTTACCTAAGTATGTCCAGGATCGAAATGATGCTTAGCCATGCTTAGCTCGGTAGAAGCCAGGTGATTTCCTGTCACCTGCGAGAGTTAGGTGGATACTGAATCACGGTTGGCTATATTGGCTATCGTGGAGATAACCATGTGCTAATAATGAATTTGAGACTGGGCGGGATGACAATAGTGCAGCAACAAGGCATGGAGGTCTTGGGTGTGAATCTATCCCCGTCTGTGTCGGCTAAGGACCGATTCGCTGTACGTCCTCGTGTCATGTTGAACGCATGCCTAACACTAAGTTGGCCGGATAAGTCGTTCCGTCCATGAAGCCTACTGATATGACCATGCCAGCAAGCAAGATGTCAAAAGCTCTAAGTCAAGCTACAACTACTCAAGTTTTACCTACACCGACACCAGCCCAAGTCATCGGACCGGTTACACGTAGTCGTGCAAAGAAGCTACAACAAGAGGTCCACGCGCTACTTTGTGAGATTCATTTTAATGTTAATGAGAATTATATTCTACCTAAGTGTTCTACCTTGATTGTACTCAGGTATATAGAAGAAGAGAAGGATGAATCGGACCCTGAAGAATGAACCAGTGCAAGTCCTAGAAGACACGTCAAAAACGGACCAGTGGAAGTCAAAAACGGACCAGTGCAAAGAAATCTTCATAACTTTTTAATCACAAAAGCTATGAAGGCCCATGAGGACCTGTTGGAAAGCATGTCAAGTCTACTTTCCATTGAATCTAGTGGCGACCAGTTTGGATACTCCATATTTCCTGCAGACTAGAATTAGTACAGACTGCTCAGAAGGTCAACAGTCTGTCGTGACAGAAAGTTGGTACAAATTGCCGTGCAAAACTGTACCAATCTACAACGTTTTGTGGTGCATGGAATACATTGCTGGAATTCTCCTGGAGTCTAGTTTCACACCCAAGAAACGGTTCGCCATTTGGACTTTCCAATAAAAAGTTATGGTCAGTTTATTAGAAACTGTTCTGGAGGCCAATTGTCATGCGAAGCCAGTTCGGGAATCTATTCCGAGGGGTCCTTTCACATTGCCTTCCCTCAGAAACTCTATTTTATTTTCATACCTATCTAGGAGGGTTGTTCCTAGTATAAATATCCCCTACCTCTAAGCTATCAGGAACCTTTGATCATTTGATAAACTACATGATATTGCAGCCGCGCTGCTGAGTGCCTTACTCAACCTTTGTTCTTCCTTGTTCTTCTTGGACTTGTGAAGTGAATCCTCTGGGTTCCCCTACTTTGTGCTCTACGGCTTCCGTTCGGCTGCGCCGTATTGTGTGGATTAGTTCCGGATTGTGGTTCTGCGGTCGTTTGGAGAACGAGTCGAAGTCTTTGTGGTTTCGGTGCCTCTCTCCCTGTCGCTTGATCGCATCCAACCTTTGTCAGGTATAAAGCTAGTTACCCGCTGTTCGCAGCAAGTTATCCTTGTTCTTTTGATCTACTATCGTGAAGATCGGGCCACCCTCGTACCGATTCATATCGGTACCCTATCAACTGATATCAAAGATTTCGTTGTCACGGTAGATCTCACAATCATCCACATATCTACCTTTAGTTTATTTATCATTTGTTACTGTTTTGTTCATCACCTATAGTGCACTGAAAAAGCCACAAAAAAATCCTAGAGCCCTTTGACGGTACTGTTGTCTTGTGTTTTGTGTTCATCAAATTGCTAGTCACCCTCTTTATATATATTGTGTTGTGTTTTATTTGTTATCCGCACTCGTGTTAGTATAAAAAAAAGAGATAAAAAAAGTCAGTGATAAAAAAATCAGAGAAGAGAAAAGAGAAAGAACAAAAAAAATAGAAGAAGAGGAAAAGGGGTTGTATTGCGGTTTGCTCACTAAAAAAATCAGTTTGCGTATTCAGATTCTTGGTGATTTATATACCAGGAACACTATATCATTTGAGCACATCAAATCACTTGATTTTTAGTACCGTAGCCTCCCTTCTTTAGCGACCTATAACTCCACCAAAAACTGAAACCAGGACATTTGACTCGTAATCCTTGCGACCTCGGAGTCACTTCTGTTGAGCTGCTACACTAGCACAATTCACTGTCCTTGAGAACAGGAAAGAGCATTGGTAAGTAAGAGGTGAGATTGTGTGATTCCACAAATTTACCCATTCCATTATATCTTGCATAACTGCTAACATGCTAGGATCCAATTCGAGCGTTCGTGGTGGTCGATATGGAGAAAAAGAAACACCAGTTTCACGGACTAAGTTACGCCAACTACAAAACTCACTAGTGGAGGCCATGGAGAGGATGTTTGATGAACGTCTTCCTGTGGTGCACGGTCGGGCTAAACAACATAGCTCAGCCAACTCTCGCTGTGGTCTCTTTGGCCACAGTGGACAGCATGGTGGAGGTGCTCATGGGCATAGCATTCGCCCCCGTGTGCTCATTGATGATGAAGATTACTGTGTGTCCTCCAAAAGAAAAAATCAGCAACAGTACCACCAACCAAAATTGAGTGAGAGAAATCAAAAGGAAAAGATGAGACATTCCACCATATTTGAGAAAGAGTGGCACCAACCAAAATTCAGTGAGAGAGTTCAAAATAAGAAGATGAGAGATTCCACAATATTTGAGGAGAGCCACAAAACTCTATGTGAGAGTGATCCACAAAAATTGAGAGAAAAAAGAGATGAATCATGTGAGGAATTATTTACTTCTAACATCATAATACCTTCTATTCTTGTTCCTTTTGCGATGCAGGTTCATGAAGAAAATGATGTTATGAATTATGATCAGCCCCCAATCTTCGATGAGGAAGAACAAGTGATTGTCAATGACAACGATACACATGCATATGTGGCTTCACAAGACGTTGAAGTAATTGTGCATCAAAACCTATGTGAGAATGAGAGTCACATTGCCAAAATGAGAGAGAGTGAAAACAAAGGAGAGTTGAGTGATTCCACCCATTATAAGGTTGAGAGTGTCAACAATGAGAGTGTGAGGGATACACCACAGAAAAATAGATATTTAGAATGCAGGCCAAGTGAGGATATCTTTGAAACTAACACTCTCATCTCTACTACTAGTTTTGTCTTTACAAATGTGCAGGTTGGTGATGAGACTAGAGAAGAGATGGATGCTCAAGACAACACCATACTTGTTGAGAGAAATCAGAAGGTAGCCATTCAACTAAACCCATTGTGTGTTGCCCAAAACCTGAACCATGACATGGATAACGGTAAGATTTCAGAGGTGCAATCCTTGGTACTTGCACCACCAAAAAGTCTAAAAGTTATTGAAAATAAATCAGATTTGAGTTTGCAAAATAAAATGGCAAGTAATTATGATAATACATATGTATCAAATGGGATTAATCATACACAAAATATTTGCATTGATTTGATTATTTCACATGTTCACCCGTGTGCTGAAATTTTGCAAGTTGATAACCAAAGTTCAATCACACATGATCTTTTCTATGGTTTGATATGGTTCATATACATGATGATTTGCATTCATATGTGTGATACGATGCATTATGTTTCAATACTCATACATAT
This sequence comes from Sorghum bicolor, assembly GCF_000003195.3. NCBI lineage: Eukaryota > Viridiplantae > Streptophyta > Magnoliopsida > Poales > Poaceae > Sorghum > Sorghum bicolor. Next base: position 25,739,664 of record NC_012876.2, on the reverse strand, counting down.
TAGAGATGGCTGCACATTTCTCAACCCTTTAGTTAATTCATCAAAACAATCTAAGATCAACAATGAAGGTAAAAATTCAGAGATTCAAACCTTGGTACATGTAGAGTCATTGGATTGAAAATACATGAAAAATAAATCAAATCTGATTGTTCAACGCATACTGAGTACTCGTGATATCACTGTTTCAGCAATAAAACATAACCAAAACATTTGTACTGATTTGACTGGAACTCATGTTGATGCAAGTGCTGAGTTTCTTTTTGATGAGTGTCTTTGTGCTTTGAATGATCCTTGCAACACTTCATATAACAACAAACAACACCACATCCAGTCGGTTACTTGTGCTGATTTGTTTACAAGGATATCTCCTCTTGAATGTTTGTGTTATACTATTCTTAACATGCCTATCAATATTGAACAAATGCTTGAGCAAATTTCTAACGTAACATCTTTGAGTTCATTGAATACTACTCATAGCTTCCAGTTTACATTTGTCTTGATTGGAGAACATGTTGTAGATACCTTCCAGGTTCATGCAATTTGTGTAACATATAACAAGCTTGCTGATTTAGACTCAAAAATGTTGAGAGATAAACAAAGTGAGAAATCTTTTAAGATGCAACAAATGCTTGGTGCTTATGGTTTCGATCAATTCATGTTGTCAACATGTTCATACCATCCACTTAAAGATAGAAATCTTGTGCAAAGCAAAGCCTATACACCGAAAAGTTGTTCATCCACACCTTGGAGCATTGAGTTTAAAAATTATACTTCTAAACCCTTGAATAAATTTTGCTGCCACAATAATTTTTGGAATAACATTAGTTCTCAACACCCATTTGATGAAAAGTTTGATCTTCTAAAGATAAAACATGACAACATGAATCAAATGATTGGATTGGAAGAAATTTTTCTGCTACCATCCTCTAAACTGTTTGCAGGTTCACAAAAGTTGAGAGAATGTTTCTTACATGGAAAAGGAAATAATACAAAAATAATTCAAAATGAAACAAATGAACAGAACAAAAGGAATGATTATTGGAATTATCAAGTACGTCCACCATCTATTTTGTCTAAGCTGTTTTCAGGTAAACAAAAGTCGTGGACGACTTTTCTTGATGGGAGGGAGGATGATGAGACCATACCAAGGCAATCAACATTCAAGCATCCACTCAAGGTGAAAGCTAAACTTAATTCCAAATCATTTAGGTTTCCACATTCAAGGCTACTACTTAGTTTATATGATTATAGATTCAAACACCTTGCTATCATGGAACAAGAAGATTGTGATGTTATCACAACATTACAAACTGATGTCCTAGCACAACTCTTTGGATCAGAAGAGTTAGAGTCGAGGACGACTCCTTTTCAAGAAGGGGAGGATGATATGACCATGCCAGCAAGCAAGATGTCACAAGCTCTAAGTCAAGCTACAACTACTCAAGTTTTACCTACACCGACACCAGCCCAAGTCATCGATGGACCGATTACACGTAGTCGTGCAAAGAAGCTACAACAAGAGGTCCACGCGCTACTTTATGAGATTCATTTTAATGTTAATGAGAATTATATTGTACCTAAGTGTTCTACCTTGATTGTACTCAGGTATATAGAAGAAGAGAAGGATGAATCGGACCCTGAAGAACGAACCAGTGCAAGTCCTCGAAGACACGTCGAAAACGGACCAGTGGAAGTCAAAAACGGACTAGTAGAAGTCAAAACGGACCAGTGCAAAGAAATCTTCATAACTTTTTAATCACAAAAGCTATGAAGGCCCATGAGGACCTGTTGGAAATCATGTCGAGTCTACTTTCCAATGAATCTAGTGGCGACCAGTTTGGATACTCCATATTACCTACAGACCAGAATGAGTACAAACTGCTCAGAAGGTCAATAGTCTATCGTGACAGAAAGTTGGTACAACTTGCCATGTAAAATTGTAACAATCTACAACGTTTCATGATGCATGGCATATATTGCTAGAAAACACTTGGAGTCTAGATTCACACCCAAGAAACTGTTTGTCATTTGGACTTCCCAGTAAAAAGTTATGGTCAGTTTATTAGAAACTGCTCTGGAGGCCAACAGTCACGCGAAGCCAGTTCGGGAATCCATTCCGAGGGGACCTTTCACGTTGTCTTCCCTCAGAAACTCTATTTCATTTTCATACCTATCTAGGAGGGTTGTTCCTAGTATAAATATACCCTACCTCTAAGCTATCAGGAACCTTTGATCATTTGATAAACTACATGATATTGCAGCCGCGCTGCTGAGTGCCTTACTCAACCTTTGTTCTTCCTTGTTCTTCTTAGACTTGTGAAGTGAATCCTCTGGGTTCCCCTACTTCGTGCTCTACAGCTTCCGTTCGGCTGCGCCGTATTGTGTGGCTTAGTTCCGGATTGTGGTTCTGCGGTCGTTCGGAGATCGAGTCGAAGTCTTCGTGGTTTCGGTGCCTCTCTCCCCGTCGCTTGGTCGCATCCAACCTTTCTCAGGTATAAAGCTAGTTACCCGCTGTTCGCAGCAAGTTATCCTTGTTTTTTTAATCTACTGTCGTGAAGATCGGGCCACCCTCATACTGAATCATATCGGTACCCTATCACCTACGAGTGCATCTCCGGCTGGATACCCCGTTCGGTTTAAGTGCGCACCCCGGTTGGTAGCAAGGATGTGCGGGGAGTCAATGGCGTAAGACCGAGGTGTCAGGTTAGAGTCCTGACCCTGGCAGATTGGCGGTCCCTGGGGGTGCAGTGCTGTATGGACCCGAGAATTGGCCCGGAGTTGTGCTAAAGGTGATCCAAGCTGCCCTCACGAGGTATGCTTGGGTGAGTTCTAGGAATACCCCTCCAGCTGGATAGGAATCGATTCGAATCGCCGTCGCTCCCGAATAGTGAGAACTTGACTCGAGCAGCGGCAACGTAGAGCTCACTAAATAAACTTGATGGTTAAGTGGAGAATGTTGATAGCTATGTGATCCGGATATGGTTATTATTGTGATGCTTAAATACTCAAGTGTGTGCTTAGAACATGTGCTAATCTAGTGGATAGCTGATCTAAGTAATTAACTTGCTGCTGAAAAATATTGTATGCGTACTTAAGTCTAAAGCTTTTTATGCAAAAGGTGAGTCAAACCACTCCACAAATATTAGCCTTGCATACTCCTTGGTGTCACTTTATTTCTGGTTTATGACGGGTAAGTCTAGCTGAGTACATTCTCGTACTCAGGGTTTTATTTACCCTTGTTGCAGATGATGTCGTTTATCATGGCTACTGTGCTAACTATCATCATCCGGCTACGGACGATGAGTAGATCATGGGCATGATCACTTCTATTACCTTCTGTTGTGCTTTTGTTGGGGTTGACTATGGATCTGGCATGTAATTAAACTAAGTGCGTGTGGTTTTAAAACTACTTTGCTTCCGCTACTAAACTGGTTTGTAATAACTTCATTTGAACTCCGATATGTTGTAAAACTATGTTCTGTGATGAATGTGTGTAATCTGTAATGGTGATGCTTGATCATGTATGATCTTGGTTGTATGTTGGTTGAATCGAGATCTTTTGAGGTTTCGTCGGACTACCGGGTTTATATGGGTTCATGTCAATTGGCTTGACTGCCTTTGTGGTCGCTAATTCACTTGAATTCTTATAAATTGGACAGTTCTATTACACCTAATGCAAATTCATCAGCAGATCCACTACCAACTCAACAGAGATTTATGACTCAGGCAGGGTATGTCAACCCAGTGATGACACCCAATTATCAGCCATCGGTAGGGCCTGCGCCGATGAATGCTAACAATGGATGGACAGGGCAGTTTGTCTTTCCACAAATGACACAACAGAATCATCAACCTACGGCATTCCAGCAGTGACAGATGTAGGTCGGTTTTCAGAATCAAGCACCCAATCAGTCGATGAATCTAGCTTAGCAGATTGGTGGCCAACAAGCTGTGGCCAATGTTATGTTTCCTGGAGAACGTGCACCTCAGAGACATGTGGAAGCTTATCAGCAGGTGCTCGAACTTCAACCCGCACATCGGCAAGATGCCGATGCCTATTGGGCCGATAAGATAGCAGAAGTTATGAGGGATAAATTTGGAATAAAACCAAAGGTTAATACTTATTCTTATCGGACACCGTATCCTCCTGCATATGATTTGATTCCACTTTCAAATTGGTACAAGGTACCAGATTTCACTAAATTCTCTGGACAAGATGACACATCAACAATGGAGCATGTTAATCGGTTCATCATCTAGTGTGGAGAAGCTGCTAACAGAGATGAGTTAAGAGTTCGTTTATTTTCATTATCTTTGTCACGATCAGCATTTACTTGGTTTATTTCGCTGCTTCCAAACTCAGTTATTACCTGGGCCGATCTAGAAAAGCAGTTCCACAAATACTTCTTTTCTAGAGTCCATGAAAAGAAGATTACCGATTTGGTTAGACTGAGGCAACGTAATGATGAATCGGTTGAAAGTTTTGTGTAGAGGCTGAGAAATGTAAAGAACAAGTGTTACAGTCTGGTTCTGGGTGATCGGCAGTTAGCCAATTTGGCTTTCCAAGGCTGTTGCCACACATCAAAGATAAATATGCTGCTCAAGAGTTTGAGAGTTTGAGTCATTTGGCGCAGAGGATTTCTGGCCAGGATATCAAGACTTTTGAACCTAGGAAAGCTTGGAATAAGAAAGTATCATTTGTTGATGAGGCAATGAGTTCTGAATCAGATGAAGAACCAGTCATTGGCTTGGCAGAGTGGGTGAAAAACAAAAAGGCGATGTCTTGTCCTTTTGGCCAGAAAGAACCAGAGAAATTTGCTTTTGATTTCACTAAGGCCGATAGGATATTTGATTTCTTGCTTCAGGAGGGGCGGATTAAATTGTCACCTAATTATGTGATTCCATCGGCAGAGAAGTTGAAGAAGATCAAGTATTGTAAGTGGCATAATCCAACATCACACAACACAAATGAGTGCAAGGTATTTAGGCAACAATTGCAATCGGCTATAGAATCTGGGAGGATTAAGTTTGATAATTCCAAAGCTCAGAAGCTGATGAAGATTGATCAACACCCTTTCCCTGCAAATATGCTGGATGCCAAAGGTAAGACTGAAGTCTTAACATCAGAAGCAGCTGAGAAGAACGCATCGGTAGATCCCCAACATCAGGTAACTGCCGATGACGCCAAGGGCAAAGGCTTGATCCAGGAGGGTAGCAGCTCTGGGAGACCTCCTCAATCTGGTATTGTGATCACCCATAGGCGGCATCGGGAGACATGGCAGCAACGTGAAGATCGGTGTCGCCGCCAGCAAGAGGATCGGCGCCGAGAGGAAGAAAGACGCCGACAAGAGTGGAATCAGCACAAAGATCACTAGAATTGCTCGTTCTTCATTCACTGTTGGGAGCAAAATATCAAGTTACCGACTATCAGAGACTGCCCTGAATGCAATGGTTATAATCGGTATGATCGGTCAGATCGACGATTTCAGAATGATGATCGATATTTTAATGGGCCGATTAGGGGGAGGATGTCCGTTCATGATCGGCTGGGGGGCAGGCTTAGTGTGCATGACAGACTTGGTGAACGTGTTGGTCATTTTCCAAGAAACCAAGAGGAACTCAAAGAAATGACAAATGCACGGGTTCCCAATGAATTTATATTCTGTAGAGATGCTAATACTCATCGGATGGAGTCATGGGAGGCTCACTATCAACCAGTGTGGAAGACACAGCTTCCCCAATGGTGCCTAGAAGGATTGGTGAGAACACAGAAGAGGAGGATGCAGCAAGAACGGCAAGAAGAATTGAGTAGGGAAGAAAATTCTTCTAATTCTGAAAATCGGCAGCAATCAAATCCCAGGGGAAAAGGGCCATCGGCAGATGTTAACATGGTTTTTATGTTGCCGATGGAGTTTCTTGCGCCTTTTAGCGATGATGAAGAAATAGGTTTCCCTGATCAGATAGCTTAGTTGGCACTTGATCCAATGACAGCTATTTTTAGAAGCCTTCCGATGATGAAAGACAGCATCTTAGATGGGCAGCCGATTTCCAAGATACTCATTGACGGGGAAGCTACAATCAACATTATGCCATATACAGTATATCGGAAACTTGGCAATGGGGATCAGGATTTGACCAAGACCGATATGATGTTGAAAGATTTTGAAGGGAATGTGTCTCTAGTTAAGGAAGCTATATGTGTTGAATTGACCATCGGCAGCAAGACTTTGCCGACAACTTTCTTTGTCATCAGTGGAAAAGGTGCATATAATTTACTATTGGGGAGAGACTGGATTCATGCCAATTGTTGTATTCCTTCTACAATGCACCAGTGCCTTGTTCAGTGGGTAGGTGACAAAACTGAAATTGTCCCGGGAGATTCTTCATATGTCATTGCATCGGTAGAGTCAGATACTTATGAGAGGACTAGTTGTATTTAAGGGGAAGTTTGGGAAAAAGATTTTCTCAAGGTTGCTGATTATGAAATTCCACCGATCCAAGGAGTCGGTTCTGATGAAGAGTTTTAATGGATAGATTCGCCGATGATGGAAAGTTAGGACAGGGGTTTACATCGGTTGATGATTTAATACAAGTAGATATAGGTAATGGTGATAGGCCAAGACCTACTTTTATTAGTGCTAAGTTAGATTCTGAATGTAAGCAGCAATTAACCGATTTGTTAAAGGAATATAAAGATTGCTTTGCTTGGGATTATACTGAGATGCCTGGTTTAGACCGATCGATTGTTGAACATCGGTTGCCTATTAAGTCTGGATTTTGGCCGCATCAGCAACCAGCACGCCGATGCAATCCTAATATTCTTTCTGATATTAAGGCCGAAATAACAAAACTTATTGAAGCTAAGTTTATTCGGCAATGTCGATATGCTGAATGGATTTCTAATGTTGTCCCTATTTACAAAATGAATGGAAAGCTTCGTGTTTGCATTGACTTTAGGAATCTCAATAAAGCCATGCCGATGGATGGTTATCCAATGTCAGTTGCCGATCTGTTGGTTGATACTGCGGTTGGACATCAAATTATTAGTTTTATGGATGACAATGCAGGGTACAATCAAATATTCATGGCTGAAGAGGATATTCCCAAGACTACGTTTAGATGTCCTGATCATGTTGGATTATTTGAATGAATAGTCATGACTTTTGGCTTGAAAAATGCTGGTGCTACTTATCAGAGGGCCATGAATTTTATTTTCCATGAGTTCATGGCAAGTTGGTAGAAATCTATATTGATGATGTGGTGGTTAAGTCTGGGGATTTCATAAAACATCTAGCTGATCTGCGAAAAGTGTTGGAATGCACAACATGGCTTATAGATGAACCCTAATAAATGTGCATCTGGTGTATCGGCAGGACAGTTTCTTGGTTTTATGTTGCATCAAAGAGGAATTGAAATCAGTAGGAGATCCCTTTATGCCATCAGCAAGATAGTTGCTCCCACCAATAAAACTGAGCTTCAATCATTGATCGACAAGATTAATTTTATCAGATGATTTATATCTAATTGTCGGGTAGGATTCGTGTTTTTAGCCCTTTGCTTAAATTGAAAGCTGATCAGGAGTTTGTATGGGGAAAAGAGCAACAATTAGCCTTGGATGAAATCAAGAATTGTTTGGCAAATCCTCCAGTTTTGGTTCCACCTAAGCATGGAAAGCCCTTCAAGTTGTATTTATCTACCGATGATGCAGTCATCGGTTCGGCCCTCATTCAAGAGTTTGAAGGGAAGGAGCATGTAATTTACTATCTGAGTAGAAGATTGGTGGATGCTGAAACGAGGTATTCGGCAATTGAGAAATTATGCTTGTGCTTGTATTTTTCTTGTGTCAAATTTAGACATTACTTGCTATCGGCCGAATGCACTGTCGTATGCAAAGATGACGTAGTCAGATACATGCTGTCAATGCCGATTATGAGTGGTAGAATCAGCAAATGGATACTAGCATTGTCAGAATTTGACGCACATTATGAATCGGCTAAGGCAGTTAAAGGGCAGATCATGTCCGATTTTGTAACTTAGCATTATGGTGTAGTAGGTGCTCTAAAAATTGTCCCTTGGAAACTCGTTTTTGAAGGGTCTACATGTGATCGGGGGGCAGGTATCGGTATAGTATTAATTTCTCCTCAAGGAAAGAGATATGAATTTTCTTTACCAATTGTTGCTACATCAACAAACAATCACGCTGAATACCGAGCCCTGATCAAAGGGTTAGAATTATTAAAAGAGGTTCGTGCCCTGTCGAAATTTTCGGTGATTCTATGCTTGTTATAAATCAGTTGACTGGAAGTTATGAATGTTGAAGTGAAGTTTTGATAGCATATTATGAAAGGTGTGTACAATTGTTAAAGGAATTCAAAGATGTCCGATTAGAGCATATTCCTCGGTTGCATAATGAAGAAGCTAACCGATTGACTCAACACACCTCAGGATATCAACCTATACTGGAAATATTATCGGCAGTCAGTGCTGATGATTGGAGAAAAGAAATTATTGATTATCTGAAAGATCCATCTAGAAAAGTTGAGAGGCATGTTAGGTTTCAAGCTACAAAATATGTACTCCTTGAAGAAGAATTATATTATGGAACAATAGATGGAGTTTTGCTTAAATGTTTAGGTGAGGATGAATCCAAAAGCTTGATGGGTGAAATTCATGAAGGAGTGTGTGGAGCACATCAATCGGCTTTTAAGATGAAGTGGATGATTAGAAGGAACAGATATTACTGGCCGACTATACTTGAAGATTGTTTCAAGTATTTCAAAGGATGTCAAGGATGTCAAAAGTTTGGTAATATTCAAAGGGCACCTGCATCGGCTATGAATCCTATTATTAAACCTTGGCCGTTCCGGGGTAGGCTATTGATCTCATCGGTCAAATTTATCCACCATCTAGCAAAGGGCATAAGTTTATCCTTGTTGCCACCGATTATTTCACTAAGTGGGTTGAAGCTATTCCTTTGAAAAAAGTGACATCGGCCAATATGATTGATTTTGTGAAGGAGCATATTGTTTACCAATTTGGCATTCCCCAAACAATCACTACCGATCAGGGTACTATGTTTACATCAGGGGAGTTTGATGAGTTTGCAATTGGTATGGGGATTAAAGTGTTGAATTCTTCTCCTTACTATGCTTAAGCTAATGGATAGGCCGAGGCTTCTAACAAAGGAATTATTAAACTCATTAAGCGAAAGATTGAAGAAAATCCTAGACGATGGCATCGGATGGCGTGTCATTGTTCGACCAAAGTGTCACCTTATCAATTGATGTATGGGCATGATGCAATGCTACCTTGGGAAATTAAAACTGGTTCTAGGCGGATATTCTCTCAGGATGAGTTAACTGCCGATGACTATGCTACTTTGATGAAAGATGAGTTGGACGATTTAGCAGGGCATCGGCTAAGAGCTTTAATTAGTATAGAGGAGAATAAAAAGAGAGTGGCTAAATGGTATGATAAAAAAGGTAAAAGCCAAGGAGTTTGCAGACGGGGATTTGGTGTGGAAGCTGATTCTACCGATTGGGACTAAAAGTTCAAAATTTGGAAAATGGTCTCCTAATTGGGAGGGTCCTTATCGGATAAATCGATCTGCCCCTGGCAATGCTTATACTTTAGAAACTCTCAAAGGAGTTGAATTCCCTAGAGCATTAAATCGAAAATATTTAAAGAGATACTACCCTAGTATCTGGATTGACGCATAATGTTTAAGTGCCGATAACAATCCTATCGGTTGAACAAAACATCAAGTGTATTTGGAGCTATGCATAGAGAGTTTAAGTGTCTGTTGGGTATTCTTAACATCATTACCAAAAGTAGACTTAGTTTTCTAATTCTGATAACGGTGCCAAAAATGCCAAACCTATCTCTCATACCACTTAAGCCAAGTTGTCATTCCCAGCATGATATGAGAGACGCGATATTGAAATATGTAATGGCTCATCTAAATAAATAATGAATGGGATCTGCAAGTGCATAGATTAATACCGATGTAGCATTTTAACCGGAAGTATTCCAGGTATCGTTATTTATATTTTTACCACTGGGAAGGGATTAGTAATCATCAATGTTGATTATAGAATAGAATATAAGATTGAGTATCTATCATTGCATGTATAATTGAGAACATTTATCTAACTCTTTCATACAGGGCTAAGTGTCACATAAAGGATATATAAAGTAATGAATGGTGACAAAGGTAATTAATCTAATCAGCATAACTTAGCCACATATAAATACAATAAGCACCTCAAATAGATATTCTAGCAAGTCATTAGCATGGAATTAGGACGAACTACAAGAATATTTCCTAAGTTATTCTTAACTATACAGTCTAGCATATAATAATTAGCGCAATTATACTTAGCAATCATTGTGAGACAGGACTACGCCCATGTATAGTGATATTATCAAGGAATATCTGAAACATCGCAATCACTCCCCTGTAATAATGTTGCTCTGCCAGCCCAATACACGAGAGGGGGACTATATAAGAATCAATGGAGCTATCACTACCACGAACTACCCCACGATCTGGCATATAGGGTACAATCGCAGATAAATACGGTATAAGCACCACGCCTACACAATATCTATCATTTACTCATGGATCCGATGGATAAACGCTATACGATCCTAAACATGTATATAGATCCAATCTAACTAAGCCAAGTATATAACTATGATAAACTAAGAACAATATAATCTTGAATATAAACAAGTAGAGCAAAGTCATAAGCAATATATTGAAGTAGAACAAAGTCATATTCATAATATTGAAGAACAAAGATGAACAATTAGAAGAACAATTAGAGAATTACCAAGAATCCTCTTGATTGATCCGGAAACCATTCGATGATTGACTCCTTCTAGTTCTAATCCTATGTAGCTATGCTAATCTAGATGTCTAATTGATGTGGTGGCTCTAGGCTTGATCAGAGGCTTCTTCTCCAATGAGGAATAATGAATTAGGGTTGAGAGGCTCTCTCCTCCAGGGTTCAGGGGGTCTGGTTTTATAGTCCCTTCAAGTGAATATGGGCCGTTGGATCAAACCGACATTGATTGAACGGTTATCCTTGATCCTTTAGGTCGGTGGAGCGTAATCCCGAAAGAGAGTTCTGATTGGACTCTGAAGGGGGGTGGGCGCCCTGGTCCTCAGGGCGGGCGCCCTGGGCCAGGCCCCGTTCGGCCTCCGCTTCTAGAGTCTTCTAGATGTAAGATAATTGTGTGGCACGTTGATATCTCTATGTAATCCTGACGTGTGGGCCTTTCGTCCGTATTTCCTGATAACCCCCTAGACAAACACCAAAACTCGTGGAATTCTGTCAGATAAAAGCCTAAGTCTGGATGTTGATTTCATTTGGATCCTTTTCTTTGTTTATTTGTTAATTAAATTTGATACTTAAGGACCATCAACCAACTCCCCCAAGCTTACCTCTTGCTCGTCCCTGAGCAAGGATAGACTCAGTGATGGATCAGAAGTTGCTGCAATGCTTTTAAAAATTGACAGTACACATGCTTTTAAATAAGATTTCATCTCTGAGTTAGAGTAAACTGTCAAGACTTAAAACTTATTCATTTTACCTTTCACCATGGGACTTGTAACCGTCACTTCTGTCTTGAGTAGTTAAAAGATAGAACAGTCTAGTCAAGTGCCATGTCTCTTATTCTTGGTCAGCTATAGCTCTAGAGTTTTTGCAGATTTTCAAATAAAACGTAGAGATTCCTTGTATGACTCTCTCAGATCTCTCTTTTGTGGTATTTCTGGATCCTTACCAAGGCAGTGATGGTATATGCCTTCTCTCAAGATATGTAGTATTTGTGGTATAAGGCATAATGACATTGCCTTCTCTCTCATCCTAATCTAATAAGGCTTTAATATCTGGAGCTCATAGGTGGGAGATAAAGTATACATACTTACAAGACATTTATTGCATAGTCAAACCATTGATCCAAAGAAACAAATCAATAAGTCAAATCAAGATGTGCATGTGTGGCGAATGAATGGTGTATGGTGATGATGGTGATAACAATGGTGAAAGTCTAATTCTTTTGCTCTTTGAGGGGATACATACCTTCCTTGCTTTTTAAAACTTTGTGAGGAGAATGAGATGCTCTATATTTTCTTTTTCTTTCCTCTCAGGTGGGTATCTTGTACCCCTAATTCTACTGTCGGACACTTGTCCATTTTTACCTCTCGTCTCAGTTTTTCTTTTCTTTCGAGGTTCCGGGCACTTGCCCCTTTTTATTTCCTCGTATCTTTTTTTTAGAGCACTCATCTCATGAAATAATATAGCAAGTGGCAGTAACCAAGACAACTTGAGCATTTATTTTACAGGGGAAAACAAAAATGTTTTTGGCTATTCTCTCCCGGATTAGGAGTAGAATATTTTTGGGTGGTTCTGGAGATGGAAATGGATAGATATATGTGGATGGTACTTCCGGAGTAGAAGCAGCATATGTGAGTGAACGTGCAAGTGAATCTTGATTTAACCACATGACAAGCTCCTAAGGGTCTACACAGCTTGACCACACTCAACGGTCATAAGCAGTAAAAGTAAATGTGTGGCTCAAAGTCTAGCAAGCATGTATATATGGCTGTGGTAGGAATTTAAACTCTCATCATACAGGAACTCATCATGCAATATTTTAAAGATTTTCAAAGATAAAAATCTCTAGAATTCTAGCATCTTTAGGAACAGATAAACAGCAGCTCAACCTTCCCATATCATATCCGTTAACAACTTAGACTTTAGATCAAGTTTTCTTCCCACAAGTTTAGGTTTAGAGCAAGCTTTAAATTATAACAGTTATGTCTAAACTTGGGAGAGAACTTCAAAATTTAAAAATTAGGCAGAGCAACTATTCATCATATCCATGCTAGAGTTTTATTATTAAGATTCAGTTTAGCATAGCCACTTTATTTATTTATTAAGCACACTAAGCAAAAGATATATATAAGCATAAAATCTTTATTTGGTTTTTCATGTTTATGTATATTTATATTTTAATATAGTATGAGTATAAAGATAGATAGAAATACTTAGCGGGATAAATGGGGGTGCTCTCCCCCAAGCTGAATTTTGACGTAATTTCTTTTGATGTAGCTAGCAGGTGGCAGAGGTGTATTTGAAAGTCGGCAGTATCTTGACAGCGATTAGAATGTCCTCTGTCTCCTAGTCTTCTTGATTCTTGAATTCTGTGGAGCTCAAATAGACAACAAAGCTTTGTGGAACTGATTAAGTGTTAGCATAAATATCTAGCCTTTATCATGTTGAGCCTCCTCAATAAATGTTACTCTCTATTTTTATATTTTCCTTTTATAAAGCAAAAAAGAAATATTTATTTTATTTTTATGCCACCACAGTGAATGTACTTATGTGTTTCATGCCACTCGTATACTCACATGGGGCTTACTATTTTTAACATTTTTATTTTCTTTTTAGGATAGTATGAACATGATTAACTAAGCAATAATTGAAAGAGAAAGGATAACTACCAAGTTTACCTCTTGGCAAGGCGTTCGGTGTTTTTAAGTCCTCCGAACGGAACTCTCCGTTTTCTCAGTTGTCCTGGGGTTTATTGGGTGGCGTAGTCGGTACTTCCAGCGGCGCCTCCTCTTTATGTATAGTTATCTTCTCTTTCCACACGATCTCCTCTGGATAATTCTGTTTAAATTGTATGTCTTCTGACCTTACCACTTCTCCTTCATAGTCTGCCCATCCGTCCTTGATGATTTCCCTTCTCTGGATGCGGTTGCGTCATTTTCTGACCTGCTTAGAGTCTTCAACAATATAGTTAGGGTCAGTAAAATAGCGACGTACCTTTTCTGAGGGGAAGTGCATATGGACGTCTCCGGTTCCAATGTAGATGATTGCTTTAACGGTGCTGAGGAACGGTCTTCCAAGGATGATGGGTGGATCGTACTCGTCTTCTCTCATGTCAATAACCTGAAAGTCTGTGTAGACAAAATGATCGTCTATTTTGACAGGGACATCAGTTACTATTCCTTTAACTTCTCAAAATGTCTGATCTGCCATCTGGAGCTGAATGTATGTTGGTTTTAAGGGCATGGTTCCGAACAAGAGCCGATAGGTGACTGCGGCCATTATGTTGACGCTCGATCCAGTGTCGCAAAACGTCTTGTAGAAGTTGTATCCATTTATGGAGCAATAGATGCTTGGCATTCCTGGGTCGTCCTTCTTACCCAGAAACGGTGACTTAAGTTGATGATCTTGACCTCCATAAACTGCAGTGACCATCTTAGCTGACTCGGTCCACACTTGCTTGGTCCTGTTCCTCCTGTTGGTTCTCTTCCTCGATTCATATCGAGATTGCTCTGGGATTTGTGTAGTCTTGTTCTTGAAGGAAAACGTCTCCTTTCTCCCTTTGATGTAGAAGCTGATCTTGGCAGCACTAGAATAGATGACAGCTCCCGAGGTGTTCAAGAATGGCCTCCCCAAGATGATGGGTGCCCTCTCATCATTATCGGTCTCTATCACCACGAAGTTTGTTGGGGCATATAAGGTACCAACTCGGACACAAAGGTTCTTCAATATTCCTTTTGGAAAACTTATTGTCTGATCTGCAAACTGCAAACACATGGTTGTTTCTGATAAAGGATATGTAAAGAATTTTTCATAGAGTACCCTGGGCATAATGTTGACGCTAGAGCCAAAGTCACAGAGTGCTTCTGGGAAGTCCATCATGCCGATGGAGATCGGGATGACGGGGCGTCCTGGATCGCCTCTCTTGACCGGCAGAAGGTCAGTAGTAACTTCAGTGATGGGGTTACTCCAGTTACCTGCATCAAACAAGTCTACAAGATTTGCAGATTCTAATCCTTACTGTTGTGATGGTATACCGGGGTTAGTAGTAGGAACAGCAGCAGCTATTTGATTTAATTGAGATTCAATCATTTTATTAAAGCTAATTTGATTCTTGATGGCAGTAGAGAAATTATCCATTCTATTATTTATATTTTCTAGCATTTATCATTAGATGCCAATTTCTTAGATAGGTTCTCCATTAGCTTTCCTTGATTAGACACTAACTCTCTCAGAGGTGGAAAATTATTATTATTATTGTAAGAATTATTACCTTGATAATTAACTGAGTAGTTAGGCCTCTGTTGATTCCAACCTTGATTTTGTTGTGGACGGTTGTAGTAGTAGTTGTTATTATTGTTGATGTAGTTCACATCCTCAAGTATCTCAGGGCAGTGATTGCCTGAGTGTCTAGTGTCTCCGCATTCCTCACAAGTCATGTGAGAGTCGTAGATGTGCATGACTTCTTTCTTATCTCCAGCTCTATCATCGAGCTTCTTCATGAGCACGTCTAGCTTTGCAGACAGCATGTCTACCTCCTTGAGCTGATGCATACCTCCACCTTTCTTGCGTGTCTGGGTCCTCTCTTCATTCCAGCCTTGATTGGACGCCATCTTCTCCACAAGAGCTGTGTCTTGTGATACGGTAAGTGATAGGAATGCTCCTCCAGCTGCAGCATCCACGGTCTCTCGGGCACTGTTGCCGAGCCCATGATAAAATGTCTGCATTAGTAGCCAGCTCTCCATTCCATGATGGGGACATTCTAGGATGTAGTCTTGGAAGCGCTCCCATGCTTCTAGAACAAATTCATCATGTTGTTGCTGAAAACTTGTAATCTTCACAAGGAGAGCATTGGTCTTGCCTATGGGAAAGAACTTAGCTAGAAAGTTCGTGGAGTAGAGTGCCCATGTAGTATTCTTCTCCTTTGTAGCGTAGAACCATTGCTTCGCTCTTCCTAACAGTGAGAATGGGAAGAGGCGAAGTAGTATAACATCTCTGGAGACTCCTGATATGGTGAATGTGCTGCAAATCTCCAGGAAGTGTTGGAGATGAGCACTAGCATCTTCGTGTGCCTTCCCACGGAACTGGTTGGATTGCACCATGTTGATAAGTCCAGGCTTGAGCTCAAAGTTGCCATCGATCTCTGCAGCAGGTCCAGTGCGGATGTTGTCTGTAGTGGGAGCTGAGAACTCGCGGAACGATTTGTTCGCCATGGCTTCGAACTCTGAAGACAAGTTCTGGTGATCTTCTTGATTGAACGAAGCTTCTTGCAGAAGTGTTGTTGATCTCTTCTTGAGCTTGGCTCTTGTTTTTCTGAATAATGCTTCGGGATTGTCAACAAAATTTCCTGGAAGATGTCTTCTATTCATTCATTACCCTGCATAAGATTAAATAGAAAAATATCGGGGTAAAACTGTATGAGAGAATTGATAAGCTCAATCATATTAGTGATGTGAATGATAACTCAAAATCCTATATTCATTCTTGATTAGTAATCAACCTTCCCCAGCAACGGCGCCAAAAATGCTTGTTGGGTATTCTTAACATCATTACCAAAAGTAGACTTAGTTTTCTAATTCTGATAACGGTGCCAGAAATGCCAAATCTATCTCTCATACCACTTAAGCCAAGTTGTCATCCCCAGCATGATATGAGAGACGCGGTATTGAAATATGCAATTGCTCATCTAAATAAATAATGAATGGGATCTGCAAGCGCACAGATTAATACTGATGTAGCATTTTAACCGGGAAGTATTCTAGGTATCGTTATTTATATTTTTACCACTGGGAAGGGATTAGTAATCATCAATGTTGATTATAGAATAGAATATAAGATTGAGTATCTATCATTGCATGTATAATTGACAACACTTATCTAACTCTTTCATACAGGGATAAGTGTCACATAAAGGATATATAAAGTAATGAATGGTGACAAAGGTAATTAATCTGATCAGCATAACTTAGCCACATATAAATATGATAAGCACCTCAATTAGATATTCTAGCAAGTCATTAGCATGGAATTAGGACGAACTACAAGAATATTTCCTAAGTTATTCTTAACAATACAGTCTAGCATATCATAGTTAGTGCAATTATACTTAGCAATCATTGTGAGACAGGACTACGCCCATGCATAGTGATATTATCAAGGAATATCTGAAACATCGCAATCACTCCCCTATAATAATGTTGCTCTGCCAGCCCAATACACGAGAGGGGGACTATATAAGAATCAATGGAGCTATCACTACCACGAACTACCCCACGATCTGGTATATAGGGTACAATCGTAGATAAATACGGTATATGCACCACGCCTACACAATTTCTATCATTTACCCATGGATCCGATAGATAAACGCTATACGATCCTAAACATGTATATAGATCCAATCTAACTAAGCCAAGTATATAACTATGATAAACTAAGAACAATATAATCTTGAATATAAACAAGTAGAGCAAAGTCATAAGCAATATATTGAAGTTGAACAAAGTCATATTCATAATATTGAAGAACAAAGAAGAACAATTAGAGATTTACCAAGAATCCTCTTGACAGATCCGGAAACCAATCGAAGATTGACTCCTTCTAGTTCTAATCCAATGTAGCTATGCTAATCTAGATGTCTAATTGATGTGGTGGCTCTAGGCATGATCAGAGGCTTCTTCTCCCTTGAGGAATAATCAATTAGGATTGAGAGGCTCTCTCCTCGAGGGGTCAGGGGTCTGGTTTTATAGTCCCTTCAAGTGAATATGGGCCGTTGGATCAAACCGACATTGGTTGAACGGTTATCCTTGATCCATTAGGTCGGTGGAGCGTAGTCCCGAAAGAGAGTTCTGATTGGACTCTGAAGGGGGGCGGGCGCCCTGGGCGAGGCCCCGTTGGGCCTCCGCTTCGTTCCCGTGGCTTCTAGAGTCTTCTAGATGTAAGATAATTGCGTGGCACGTTGATATCTCTATGTAATCCCGACGTGTGGGCCTTTCTTCCGTATTTCCTGATAACCCCCTAGACAAACACCAAAACTCGTGGAATTCTGTCAGATAAAACCCTAAGTCTGGATGTTGATTTCATTTCGATCCTTTTCTTTGTTTATTTGTTAATTAAATTTGATACTTAAGGACCATCAACAGTGCTGATAACAGACCTATCGGCTAGACCAAATGATGAAAGTTTTTCAATTAAACAAACTGCCAATGAAAAGTTCACAGGTTCAGCAAGGCTTGGATGGCTGATACGGCGCGTAGACGGATCTGGTTGGCCTCTTCTACCTCTCGGGTGTCTTCATCGGCAGAACCTTCCATCGGCTTCAGCTTCTTCTTCATGTGCAGCGCTTTGCGGGCTTGGACATCTCTTTCTTGCTGAAGAGTTTTGAGCGCATCGGGTAGTCGGCTTTCCTCCTGTTGAGCTTGAGTCAGAGCTTCCTCCACCTACTTGAGTTCAGCCAGCAAAGCCTCCCTTTTGACCAATAGATCAGAGATTCTCGGTTTGAGTTCAACGCCTGATGATCGCAGAACGCCGATGCTCTTATGCTTCTCATCGGCAGCATGCTTCACTTGCAGCATCTCCTCTTTAAGCTGGGCATAAGCAGCTCTATCGGCAAGGCGCTGAGTGGCTTTCTGATACTGAAGCTGGTGACTCTCTAGGTGGGCAGCTTGAAAAAGGATCTCTTCAACATCAGCTGGGATCTGGCCACGGAGAGTCTTGAATATGGATTTGGCCTGGTCGGAATCATCCACTAGCTGGGCTGTGTTTTGATGCAACAGAGCTAGTAAATCTTCTAGCTTGGTCTTGATCTCTGCTGATGTGATTTCGACTACCTTTGAGGAGCTTGCTTCTTCGCCTTCGTCATCAGAGATGTCGATAGCAAAGGAAAACAGACTATCGGGAGAATCTTGCTCCTGGAAAAGGAAAAGGATAAGCTAACCCAACTTAAGTATTGGTAATGCAAAATCTGATGAATCGCGCGACATACTTGCTTTAGAGCAATTTCTTGTCTCTGGTGTGAGGATGAAGCTGGCACTATACCGGCTGAAGCTGCTGATGGGATGTCTTCAATTGAAAATTTCCAGGAGTGGTTATAATTTATAAATAAATTCATCGGTAATGATTCTGTAATCGGTGCTTTACCTTGAGGAGGAATGGTGACTGTCTGCTCAGGGAGAATGACTGATGATGTGCCCAGGTCGATTGGATCGGTAATCTGTTCAGACATGTCGACTGGGCCTGCTTGTGTCTGGAGCATTGGTTGAGGAGGAGAAGGTACTTCTTGCGTCTGGGGCTCTGATCGAGGAGGAGAGGGTGTTAATTGGATCAGATATGCTAGACGAGGTGGGGAGGATGGTGCTATCTTCTGTCGCTTTGGTTGGGTCTTGGTGCTCTTTGGACCCTTTCTCTTAGATGGAACCTGACTAGGCTGGGGGCATCGGCACCTGATGTCTGAGTGCTCTTGGTCTTTGCCGATGCACCGGTCTGCTGTTACAAAAAAACAAAATTTCATTAGTTAGATATAAGAAAAGGTATTGGTGGAATTTTGCTAAAGAGTAAAAGTTGGATGTAAAACAGAGTTACCGATGACGTTCCCATTGCAGCCGATGTACCCTGAAAAGATAATGTAAGTATGAGATGAGATCGATATGATAGGGAGAATTGAGAATTTACCTTGAAAGCTTGTGCCAGAGTTGCAGCAGCTACCGATGGAGAAACTTTCGATCGCTTGGTGGTCGTCTTTTTGAAGCGAATGTTTCGGTGCATGAGAGCTGCTAGACTTGGCGCATTGTGCCCGATCAAAGAGATTGGACCTAATTGGAGGAGGTCGATCAGCCTTTCGCTTCTGCTCACTGTCGGTGCTTAGTCGTCAACCTGTTGAAACGAAAAAGGGTAAGTTGCCGATAAAGTTAAAGTTAACAAAAGGACTGAAGTATCGACAAGGGACTTACGACATCATCGGGAACTTCATATTCGGCGTCGATCATGTTGCGGTACATGTGAGCCGATACCCTGAATAGATGCTCCTTCCACTCTTCCCACCATCGTTTGTATGACTGGGTGATAAAGAGAGCTGGAACCCAAGCTGATAGATCAATATCTATCGTATCGGCATCAGGTTGGAGCCGAGCTATTTTGATCCACTCAAGTCCGTTGGTTATCATCTCCCTCGGTTTTACAACATCAGCAAAACAAAGTCTGATCGGTAGCTGACCAAAAGCTAGTTGGCGAGCTAGTGCCGATGGGTTGTAAAACTCGTAGGTCATGTTAATGTTCTTCGTGCTGCCAAAGCTGTTTACTGGGATTGCTCTTGGGGTGATAATTGCCATCATCAGATCATTATCTTTATTAAGAGCGTTATCAAAGGGGTGGAAAGTGAGTGGAAATCTGGTCTCTGGGTCTTCATAGGGCATCCATGCTCGCTGATCTTTGGAAAGGCCATCATACAAAGTTTGAAAGAATCGGCCGATCTGATTCTCATTGGAGCTAGTACCACGAAGGACTATAACAGCTTCACCATAGTTGAGGGGGAGCGTGTTGCCGATTCATCATCTACCAGTTCATAATCTTCGGCGATGTCTCGTGGGAACTGCTGTGGAAAGAAGTCAAATCGAAGGTGTTTGTGCATGTGGACGTTGAGCCACATGTTGATAAACCACCAAGGGCCTCCTAGATTGCCGATGGGTTCACCTAGCAGGAGTTTCTCGACTACATGATGGAGGAGGTGATAGACAGAACCCAGCAGGTATCGGCCAAGGGAGAATCGGTTACCATCGGCTAACCTTTCTGCTGCCGATAAGTAAACAGAAGTTGGTCCTACTGATCGGCCGCAGAAGATGAATTTATCTAACCACATATTCAGAAAAGTGGCGTGCTCTCTTTGACCAACCGATCCCGTTCGTTGATATTTCTGAATATACCCTGACCAACCGCTGATGTTGCGGGTTTCTACTTTACGTTCGGCTTTGCGGCCGAATAATTGGCCATCATCGGCAGTAGCAACGTCCAAACCAGTGAGCATAACAACATCGACAAGCGTAGGGGAAGTTGGGCCATGGCCAAAAATAAAAGCATTAAAAGTATTTGACCATAAGTATGAGGCAGCTATCAACATTGATTCATTTCTTTCCATATCGGCAATGGAAAGCCTGATGCACTGATCTATTTTGTGTTCACCCTAATATACTTCTTTCGTTTTGCTGATTCTCAAAAACCAATCTTTCCATCCTTTGGTGGGTTTGGCCAGGATCAGAAAGTGTCCTTCCATAGATCTAAAGAAAAATTCTCAGCCCTAAAAGGAATCCTATTGGTTTCTGCATTAATCAGATCGGTGGGATCTGGATCACCCATTGGACCAAGGCATTGGAGGTGGGGTTGTTCAGTAGGAATGACAATTTTCTCACTCAACTCCTAAAGTTTGAAGATTGGAAGAACAAAAAGAAAAGGAGGGGAAAATGCTAAGTAAGTAGACTTGCAAAAAGGTAAAGGGTTGCAGTAAAGGAATGGGAACGTATTAAGGCACGATGAAGTTGACAGCCATTTTTTCCCGGAGAAGAAGGAGTCGAAGACTTGGAGGTTCTGGGGAGGTTCTTTGCTGCCCGAGCTCTTGAGTTCCTCGTCAATGCCGCCGCCAGAAGATGAATCTGGGAATGGGGGATGGCAAGGTGGGGAAAGAGTGCTGAAGAAGGAAGTATTTATATGTTGAAGTGAGCAAGGGTATTTTTGACTTATCTCTTTGCCGTATCCGTGAAATTCGAGGGTGTTTCAGGTGGATATGGTAACTGTTCGCACGGTAATCAAGGGATTGTGCAGGTGATTTGACAGCGAGTAATCATGATATTAGGAGATATTCCACTGTGCAAGATCTTTTGGTCGGCTCATCGGCAGTCAGCTCTAACAGAACAGTTGCCGATGAGCGTGTGTTTAGGAGATTTGGTTTGGGTGATTGAGAGATTCGAGGTATATGCTGGAGATCAGAATTAAAGTTGTTTGGATTTAGTGATTAATTATCACCAGAAGGAAATAATTGTGAAAAGGTCATCATTATCAGGAGAGAATTTCGGAGCATTAATGACTCCATACTCCGAAATTGGGGGGCATGTGTTGACACCATTTTTGGACATTAGTATCGATAGTCAAAGAAGTGATGTGTCTGGCCGATAGAAGGATTGTCGATAGCCAACATTGCCGATGATAGGACAACAGGGAGAAGATGTTGCTGAGTCTGGTGACGGTTGCTGAGCGGTGCCGATTGTTGATATTAATAATTGATGATGTCGATGAGGAGTGTGCCGATGATGATGAAAAGGTGCAAGGAATATGCCGATGACAACAAAGGAAGATATGGGAGTTGCTAAGAAGGCAATGGTGGTGTGCCGATCGGCAAGGATAGATAGGTTGTTATTTTCCATAATTGTTAGGATTTGTTTTATGTACGATTCCTATTTAGTTTAGAATTACATCCTAGTCGTATACGATTGTAACTCTTTAGGACAGAGTATAAATATGGGCCTAGTAGCGATGTAAGAGGACAATCCAATTAATATCATACACAAGTTTTACATCTACTTTTGCATCCACTTTTTCGACGACTTCGTCAAACTCGCATATTTTCTTTTACTTACGAGTTCTTAAGAGTTCATCGAGTCATACTCGACGAATTCTCGAGTTCTGCGTGAATACCTCTTGGCCGTGGCATCCGGGCGCGTCGCTGTTGTCGGGACCAAAGTATTCGAGTTACCACCTTTGTCAATTGTAAGGTCAAATCGGCTGGCATACATTAACGTTTGAATCAGGTATTAGCCCTTTGTGTTTGCAGATCTATTTTTGCATCAACAAGAGCACTAGCATAAACTACCCAATGCAAAACCATAGGTGACAAGGTATAAGATCAATACTAGGAAATCCTTAACAAAGAGACACATGCAATATGAATTGTGTGATTAAAGTTATTATGAAACAAGGATGATCCTATGCTATACTTGCCTTGATCAAACTGGTCCTGCTCATCCTGTTCGTAGAAGTACTCTTGGTCACCCGCGAACTGCTCACCGTCTAAACTCAATCACCACATCAACAACAATAATTCAAAGGCAGTCATACAAGGAAAACAAATATATAATTAGAACAGTACACCAACAATGGTAAATAAAGATAAAAAGTTTATAAAACAATTCTACATTGCACTACGATCACACAGACGTAAAGTTCATTAAAATCATAGCTAGAACGAAGAAGTTATGACCTCAACAAGATTCCCTATAATAAAATAATACATTAAATCGAAACTCAGAATTAAAAAGTGGAGAACATGTATAACTGTGCCACTAAACTATAGGTTACGCAAAAATGAATCTAACGTGATTTGAATGGATCAAAACGGAGTTAAAACGGAGATTTTATGAGTAAAACAGGATCAATGGCAAATCTAATTTTGAGAAAGCATATTTTGAATCTGAATAAAGGAAAATACATTTTTAACCAAGTAAGACGCACTCAGGGAGTACGCTATGGACTGCGGGTTAAATCTTTAATAACTGCAAGGGTTCTTTTGCAAAAGATGCTGACGAAGGGGTATCCTTCATCTGGGACCGCTGGATCGTGATTGAACGGTTGTGATTAGATCGGAGTGGGGAGGGAGAGATGGGGGCTGAACCCGGCGGCACCATGGCTGTTGATGGCCGACGTTGGCCAAAACGATGATTTAGGACACTAGAGAACAAACCAAAAGCACCGGGACATGGTGGAGCTCAAGGCGAACTCACCTAGGGCAAGAATCAAAGCCAGGGAGCGGCCGAAGATAGTCCCCAACGGAGAACGGCGGCGTCGGCCTCTGCAATAAGTTCAGCGAAGATTAGTCATGCAAAGAGAACACAAAAACGCGAAAGGAAAAACTCGACGACTTCTCACGAGCGGCCAGAAGCTTGGCTAAGAGCTCACGGGGGCAAAGACGCGGTGCTGCGGCGTTTTGAACTTGGCGCAAATCTCGGCGGCGTTTCACGGCGAGGCTATTGCGGCTGCTCGTTCTAGGGTTGGGTAGGGTGTTCATCAGGGTCGGGGCCGCTATTTAAAGCCCCCTCGGTGTGCGGGTCACGCCACCGCGGAGGATTCGCGTGGCCGGCGCGAGCTCGGGTTCGATTCAGGGAAGAGTCCGGCTGCGACACGAGAAAGAAGATGACTCCGATAGGTGGGCCCGAGTCATCAGTGGAGAGAGAGTGGGACCATCTCGACAGCGAGCGCAGCAAGGGGGAGGAAAGGCCGCGCGTGCGGCTTGCTAGGCTAAGCGATTTTACGGCCCGCGAAGCAAAAGGAAGAGAGGGGGAGATAGGGATTGGGCCGGCCTGCTGCGCTGGAATGAGAAGGAGGAAGGGAAAACAGGCTGCAGAGGGGGCAGGGGGGCTGGGCCAAAACTAGAGAGCGAATGAGAGAGGGAAAACAAATTCTTTTCATTTTTATTTTGAACCTTTTGGTCAAGCAAAATCAAAAGAAATTTGAAAACCATTCTGAATTTGAAACCACCACTCAAGCAAATATATATATATATATATATATATATATATATAGCAGCATGGATGCTCAAACATGTATCTAGACCTTATAGTGAATTTTAATTTAATAAAAGTTATTATTTACTATGTTATAGTGCTCATAAAAGAATTGGATAAATCAATTTACCCTATTTTAAAAATATGCAATTTTTAGTAATGGAAGATTACCGAATCACACAAAAAAGGCTCCTTTTGGTGGAGGGATGTTTTAGAATTGGTGGACAAATATAAAGGCATGGATTCTATTGTTGCTTCAGCTGGTAACACTTGTCTGCTTTGGGACGACTGCTGGTCTGGTCAGCCCTTGAGGATCTCTTTTCCTGAGCTTCACTCCTTTGCCAAGCAACCTAGCATCTCCTTATCCAAAGCTGTAGCAGTTCAGGCCAGGCATGATCTTTTCAACTTGCCTCTTTCAGTTGAAGCCTTTAATCAGTTCCAGCAGTTTGTGCAGTGTTTGGAGGATCATGATCGATCTCAGCGTAATGACAGGTGGGTATACATTTGGGGGAATTCTGAATTTTCTGCAAGTAGAGCTTAAAAGCACCTTAAAGGTTCTGCTCCTGTCCATCCTCTCTTTAAATGGATTTGGAAATCCTCATGTCATCCAAAGCACAAGGTGTTCTTTTGGTTATTGGTACATGATAGACTCAGCACCAGAAATATCTTAAGAAGAAGGCAGATGCACTTGCCCTCCTTCAACTGTGTTCTATGCAGCTGTAACTCTGAAGAAACAGTTGAGCATCTGTTTTTGGAATGCTCTTTTGCAAGAAACTGTTGGAGCCTCTTGGGCCTTGCTATCATCAGCACCCCTTACAGCCTGCTGAGGTTAGAAAACCTCAAACAACAGCTCAATGTAAGCTTTGCAATGGAAATCATCTTGATCATGTGCTGGAGTAGCCAGCTGATTGTCTTCGATGCTCACAGCTCTTTAAGCATTTTTTTGGTCAGCTCTTATGGAGGGCCAAACAAAAATATTTCCCTCAGATTGAATAATGGCTAGACCAAGTTGTGTAATCTTGCTTATCTTTTTTGTTTCTTTCTTTGTGTCCTGAGCTCTAGTTTCTTTTCAGTCTTGTAGTTTTTTCAGTCTTGTTTGTCTGATTCTCTCACACTGTTCTTTTTGGACTCTTGTACCTGTTTGTGTTTTATTTCAATAAATTTCAGTAGGGGCTCTTCTGTCTCTCCTGTTTCATCAAAAAACATGCAACCATGTGCTAACTTGTCCTAAAACACGTGGTTTTTTGTCTGTTATAAATCGTGTGTTTTGCAGCCAATAAACAACCATGTGCTATCTTTTGCTAAAACACATGATTGTTCGGTAGACAGACTCGTCGTTTTTGTCTGATTTCTTTTGGCGTCTTCCGTCAACTTTTATTATTTATTTTGGATTTTCTTATGTTTTTTGTTGCCTCTGTCCACCCGATTATAGATCTTTGAACTATTGACTTTTCTCTAAGATAAAAAAATTTCTACCGTCAAGTTGTTAATGTAATTCTAATTGACGGTTCAACTAATCAACATGGATAGAAACCTTGATTAGTTTGTTGTCTATTCCAATCTAGATAAATCGATCTATATAATCACTGGTAAGGGCTAGCATTAGAGGACAGTGACCAATACTTGACAGTGACCAATACATGACACGTCTGCAGCTAACTTCTTGTTGACTTTAATCGGAGATTAAAGTTATAGATTTTTATGCATCCTCAAAGGTCACAAAACTAGATATTTAACTATAGTAACACGTAGATAGAATGAAAACCTTGACACATCGGCAAGTAACTCTTGGTCGAGTTTAGAGATTTAAATTATAGATTTTTGTGGATCCTCAAAGGTCATAGAAATAGATATTTAACTATAGCAACACATAGATAGAATGATAATTAAAGTTAAAATATATTACGTTTAATATTTATGTGCTTTGTAATAGGAGAAAGGAAACATAACAAGACCGTTTTTAATTTGATACAGACTTAATAATACATTGCTATATTATTTATGTTTCATCATTTATAAAATCTATTGAAAGCTATAATTTATTATGATGACCATGCCATCTCAAAGGTCATAGAACTAGACATTTAACTATAGCAACACATAGATAGAATGAAAATCAAAGCTATTGAAATATTTATGTGCTTTGCAATAGGAGAAAAAACCATACCAAGACCATATTTTAATTTTATATAGACTTAACAATATGTTGCCATATTTT
This sequence comes from Sorghum bicolor, assembly GCF_000003195.3. NCBI lineage: Eukaryota > Viridiplantae > Streptophyta > Magnoliopsida > Poales > Poaceae > Sorghum > Sorghum bicolor. Next base: position 25,713,064 of record NC_012876.2, on the reverse strand, counting down.
TGCCAATGTTAACTTATAATTTGGATGTCACGATAATCTATTAATAAATTATAGCTTTTAATAAATTTTGTAAATGATGAAACATAAATAATATAGCATTTCTATTGTCGTTCCATGAATATTTTTTCCCCATCGCATTTTTCCGCATTGCAGCGTACCGACATGTTTGCTAGTATCTTTAAAATCTACAAACCAGCAACGCTTCTGTTCGTCACGCACAATAAGTAGAGCACGGATGCATCATGCCATGGTCTTCATGGCTTCGCTCAAAGCAGCACAGCATCTTAGATGTATCCCAAATCCAGGCATCCAATTTTGATTCAACATGTAACTAACAGTTGCTGATACAACATTATACCCTACAACATTAAAGGACACAAAAGAGCAAAGAGAAAGAAAAAGTGCCTTGAATGACACTCTTATTGTTTCGATGATCTCCAACACGCTGATCTGCAGATCAAGCATGTAACCAGGTGCTGATCATTGTCAATGACACTCAGCTGCATGTCCCACATCCACCTGCAGCACCGTGCAAAACAATGATTTTGTGAACAGGCAAACTTGCAAACTCAAGCAAAGATGTAGCATTTGCAACCTAGCTGGTTTAACACCTTGAGATGTATTTCAAAGGCTTCGCAAGTGAAGCTTTGTAGAACAGGAGTATAGCTTACTTCATATAACTGTTCCACTAGGGAGTAAAGCATCCTTGATCACCGTGACAATTCCACCTTTGATGAAGTACCCATCTGTCTCCCTTGCAGCTTCTTGAACATTGTCGGCATTGAGTATCTACAAGATCAACAAGTCTCGTGAGAAAATCTGATGCCATAGAAAATGTATGGTAGGCAAGTCTAATAATGAAATGTTCCTGTTTAATCATATGACAAGCTAAGACTTATGAACTCTTCAGATGATCCGACACATCTGGTCATGACTCATGTCAAGCTAAGACTTATGACTAATCAAGTGTAATGCAACAGGTCTAACAAAAAATGGCAATAGTAGAGCAAGGGAATAGGATCAGGATTGCAGGATAATGGCAGCTGTTTCTGGGTGGAGCTTGAATGCCATATGCATAAGCAGTATTGCAAAGCCAAACCAAGAACTGACATGAAGCTCTGCATTTCAGGTTTTATTTTGTATTTTTGGCCGTGTTTACTTCCCGAAGGGAAAAATTTTGCGACACTGTAGCACTTTCGTTTGTTTGTGGTAATTATTGTCTAACCACGGACTAACTAGGCTCAAAAGATTCGTCTCGTCAATTCCAACCAAACTGTGCAATTAGTTTTTATTTTCGTTTATATTTAATACTCCATGCATGCGTCTAAAGATTTGATGTGACGGAGAATCTTGAAAAATTTTGGATTTTTGGGTGGAAGTAAACAAGGCCTTTATAACAAAAACTGATATATGACTTGTTGACAGATATCTTTTGGAAAACAACCTCAGGTTGATTACCTGAGTTAAACACAGGCAAAAAGTGCAGGATGAAGACTTATGCAGGCAGTTAGGGAAAGATAAGTACGAACATTCATATTATATACGCATCTTCCATGTAAAAAATAAAAGAAACATGCAAGTCTATTCATATTTGAAGTTAATATTTCAAAAATAAATGTAGAAATTAAGAGGAGAAAATGACATATCAAGTATTATTTAATATCCTAAGAAAAAATATAGACCAATATATTCTTGACCGTTAGAACTGGAATACCTTCACATTGTCTCCAATTCGAGCATTCTTGTCAATGATTGCTCTTCTGATGTGTGAATTCTTCCCAATACCAATGGGAATGCCACCATTTTCGGCAAGGAGTTTCTTATCAGCTTCAGTCTGGAAAAAAAAGAACACCAAGGTGTGAGCTCTCTTGTTGCATTGACAGAAGTGAACACTTGTATATATTTACCTCATAGTAGTCTGCACCCATTAGTAAAGTGTCCTCTATGATAGCACCTTCAGATATGCAAGATCGGAGTCCAACTACAGAATGGTGTATCTTGCAGTTCTGTGTGCACAAGATCAAGGCATAAACGTATTATTAAATGAATTATGAGAAATTACTTTGGAGGAAATATAAAAAGTCTACAGAAAGGTTTTCGAACATGCTATAGTAAAACAAAACACTACTTACTTTAATAACACACCCTTCACCAATAACACTGTCTGTCACATCAGCATCAAGAACCTTTGAAGGTGGCAGGTGTCGAGGTTGTGTATAAATTGGAGCAGAACGGTCATAGAAGCTGTATTCAGATAGAAGGGAAACACTAAATCAGTAGGGACTAATTGAAATTATAAGTCTTGATGTGCATGCAGTGTTGTAACTTTTGACTGCAGCACAGTGAGAAGTGAAAGCATACCTGAAATCTGGTACTGGTTTCTTGGTTATTCCCAAGTTTGCATTATAAAATGCCGTGATGGTACCAATATCTTCCCAGTAACCATCATACAGATAAGCCTGAACCTGCAGCCAAAAACAAGGTCTTAAATAACATTCTGAAAGCTAACCCTTCCCTCCCTCCTGCCTTGAGCCAACCCTACCTGCCTAGGCTTTCTAGCACACTGTTCTTAGGTAGCACTTGACACACATAAACTACAGATATGCACTTGAATGTAAGTGTTTAGATAATGGTAAGTTTCTTCAGAAATGAAATGTCAGGGTACCAACTTATGGCATAATGAGATTTGTGTGAAAAGGCTACATAGTACTTTTTTATATAAAAAAGAAACATCAGTAAACAGAAGAAAATAAACAGCTAAAAGGTTAAATAATCTTTGCATACCCTCTTTCCAATGGTTGTTGCACCTGGAATAACCTCACTTCCAAAGTCATTGGCTCCAGGAAATTGTTCACGGAGGAGCTGAAGCATTACATCTTTGCTAAAAACATAGATACCCATGCTAGCAATATAAGGCATTTCCTTTGCCCTTACATCATCAAGGCCAAGTATGGTGGTGTCAACCTACATGAATCAGACAGCAATATGATGTGAAGGCATTTTAAACAAGAATATTTTAGGTTTACTAAATGACTGTCCACAAATGTATATCAAGTTAGCTTGAAAGGAAAGGCACATTATGTGTACCATCATTGCTTTCAACTGCTCTCCTTTCGGTTTCTCAGCAAACTCAATGATCCTCCCTTCTTCGTCGATTTTCATGAGGCCAAATGCAGTTGCACGTGCCTCATCCATCGGTAGGGCAGCAACAGTAATATCAGCATCCGTTTCTCTGTGTGCCTGAATGAACTTTTCATAGTCCATCCGGTACAGGTGATCACCAGCAAGAATTAGAAATTCCATCACATTATGCTCCTCAAACAACCACAAGTACTGCCTTACAGCGTCTGCAGTACCCTGAGAAAAAAAATATAAAAGAAAATCAGTACTTGATGTAAGCTAGTGAAGTGTGCTAGCAAAATTTCCTGTAGATTAGCATGCATTTGCTTGAGGCATGATGGTACACTTCAAACTCATGTTCAATAACCAACTGAAATGACCTTTGTTGTCCGTTGGTTATAAATTTGATGTGGCGTGAAGTGAGAATATGCAATGGGGAAAACGTGAATATGGTGTCAAATGTGCATGTTGAAGAAATGCCAGATTCTGCATTTCAGAAAATCAGAAAAGACACGACATTAGTCGGGATAATACCTGAAACCAGTTTGGATTATCTGGGCTCTGTTGTGCAGCTAAGACTTCAACGAACCCTTCATTCTTGTACCCTCCAATGTTGCTCCCATAGGCTCTTGAGAGGTGACGGTTGAGGGAAGCAGAGTTGAATTGCGTTAGCACATAGATCTTGGATATGTTGCTGTTGAGACAATTGCTGACAGGAATATCAATCAGTCTATAGTTGGCACCCAATGGCACTGCAGGCTTGGCACGCTTCTTTGTCAAGGGGTACAATCTAGTCCCAGCACCACCTCCGAGAATGATTCCAAGAACACTCTGAACAAACAACAAATGTTTGTTATTGTATACAGCCAAAAGTGAGTAAACTGATGAGCACCACACAAGGACAAGGACAGCTCTGAAATTCAAAATTTATCAGCACTCCATGGAAACTAATAACATAATCGCTGCATCATGACAAGTTTTAAAAAATATGATTAAAAAAAGATGGGACAAGTTCAAACAACATAGGCCACTCGAGGATAAAAGCAAGTGGGCCATTATAATTTCCGCATCAGACCGAAAAACTAATATTATATGGGACGAAGAAACGATGAAACCATAAATAATGATCCAAAAAATACCTAAAACTACTGCCCTGTCAACATCTTGATCAATTTCTTATTGGCTGCTACAAGGAATCATACTTAACAACATGAGCCTCACAACTAGCATCCTAAAATTGCCACATTCGTCGGTACCTACCTAGTACGTACAATACAAAAAGAAAATAAGTAGCAACCACGCAACGTGCACTTGAGAAGGCGACAATCCCAGCCCCCGATTTGCGCATCCAGATGAGCAACGCGTTATTCATAAATAAAGATTAGAAAAACAATCTTTTGCGCGCGCGTCCCAATTTCCCATCAGGAACGGCAAATGCGCCTCGAAGGCGCGACCCGACGGATCAGAGGCAAGCCGCAAGCGAGAGACGGCCAGGCGCGCCAAGAGAAGCCGCCGCATTCCCCGTGCAGGAGGCGGGCGGCGGGGGCATACCGTGCTGGCGTCGGGGTCCAGGCAGGTCTGGGAGCTCTTGGAGTCGGACACCGCGCGCGACGAGAAGACGAACGGCCGGCTCCGCGCCGCCGGCGTGGAGACGGACACCCCGCGGCTGCGCCGGCCGTGTCGCGGGTGCGCGCGGAGGAGGCGGAGCGAGGAGTCGCCGGAGGTGGACGGGGAGGGCGCTGCGCCGTGGTGGCGCGGTGGGATCAGGGTCCTGGACGACGGGGAGGCTATGGCGGTCATCGCCATTGCTCCTACGGTGGGGAAGGACGAGGACCCGCGCGGCGGAGCTCACGGGGAGTCTGTGGCGTGGCGAGGGATCGGTGATGAGTGAGTGAGGCCACACACTGACACACGGTCTGATCTCTGATAGGGAGTGGTGGTCAGACTGCTCGTGTGGCTGTGCGATTTTAACTCATCCTACTACGGGATTTTATTTATTTATTTATTTATTTTTCAGATCAGAGAGAAAGACAGAGACAGGAACGGCCTTAATCGTGGCAAATGATTCTAGTTGCCTAGTTCTTGCCTTGTTTTTGATGGCATGTGCAAGACAAAGGCCTGTTCACATAAATTCGTAATCAGATTATGGATCTCCAGCCGCAAAATCATGCAAAAAATGTTTTGCATTTTCTAACGTTCTCTCATGACTGCTCTTGACTCATCCACCATGAGATTGAACTCAGGCCTTGTTTAGATGCAAAAAGTTATTGGATTTTGACACTGTAGCATTTTTGTTTTTATTTGATAAATATTGTCTAATTATAGAGTAACTAGGATTAAAAGATTCGTCTTGTGATTTACAGGTAAACTGTGCAATTAGTTATTCTTTTTAGCTATATTTAATACTTCATGCATGTGCCGCAAGATTCGATGTGACGAAGAATTTTGTAAAGTTTTGTGTTTTTAGGTGTATCTAAACAAGGCCTAAGTGTCCGATCTCATACACCGCAGGTCCACGCCGTACCGCACGATCACGAAACACGTAACCAAATAGGGAGAGGAAGATCATGTACCCACAACTGAGAATTAGAAAAGGTGATTAGAAGGATACGAGTTCCTAGCTTGTTGCGATACTACGTTTGCATATTATATCAAAAAGACAATAATTAATCTGAAGCTACTAGCACATTATTCTTATTGTAAAAAGAGAACTTACATCATTAGCTTTAGGATTGAGGTATGTATCCTTCGATGAGGAATCATTTGCAATAGCTTTGTCACGCTTTGAAATTGGTTGCTCGGTGGTGGCACTTGATGGAGGGAAGGATTTAGATGCCAAAGCCATGTCCATGGTTGCAACTCAAGAATTAAGATCTTAAGACGTAAGTTTAATGGGAATATAGAATGGAAATTGAAGGAATGTTTTATGTATCGATTGAGGTGTCTTCTGCAATTTATAAGCAATAGCTACTCTCGTACACGTGTCACAAAAGATTCCATTTCTTTGCTTGACGGGAGAAGTTTGTTGATGGAAAGGTGTAACAAGCTACAATATTTGTTCTTTATATCAATCAACTTTTAGGTAATGGCTTGGTTTTAAAGCGTGATAGTTTGTCATATTAAGTGCAACTTTTGTGCTTTTAAGATACAATACTATTCCTTAACGCGAAGAAACAATTTTGTTTTGGAAAAAAATGTAGCATATTATGCAAATTTATAGCTGTATGGCTTGTTCCAACGCAGGATACGACATTGAAAAAGGTTGCGTTGCTGTTTTCCAGACCATGAGGTTGTATCCGTACACTCCACGGGTACTATAAGGACAAATGTAAGCGTGTTGTAATGTTGCGGTACAAGCCGCGTCACCATGTAAGAGAACAAACAATTCATGATTGTTAAGAAATCTATGCCAAAATATGGCTTTTATACTTTTAAGCTGTTGCACTTCACATGAGGAAGTGTGAAGCCACAGAAACCATTTGGCGGCATGAAATTACATAAAACTAGGAGGATTCACTGTACGTTACCGCGAGTATGAAGAAGGAATATAAATATGTTAGAATGTGTATTTTCTAATTAGACAGCTTGTATGTTTATGGAAATATATAACTTGTTGACGTGGATATTATAGTTGCATGAGCTAGTAGATTTTAATTGTGTGTAATAGTAGATTGCCTAGCTGGATAGCTTATATGTTGAGAGAAATAAGTAGTGGGGTGTGATAGTGGATTGCTTAGTTGGATAGCTTGCATGTTGAGAGGAATAGGTAGTGCGGTTTTGCTTTATGACAGTATAAGATGTATTGGAGTTGATCATGTGATGTAAGAGAAGATGTACAAGATAACTAACTTTTTTCTCTTAGTTTTAATTATGAATCTCTCTATGTGCAAAATTATATCCTTAGTTAAACATTTATGAGTCTCTTTATACTCCCTCCGTCCCTTAATAAATAGATTTCTATAGTTGTGTTACATTAAACTTTTTAAACCTTGATCGAAATTTTAGGGAAAAAGTTAGAATTTATCATATCAAATTAGTATTATCAGATTTATCATAGAATATATTTTTATAAGATTCTCATCTTATATCATAGATGTTATTATTCTTTTCTATAATTTTAGTTAATTTTAAAAAAGTTTGACTGACATTGATTCTAGGAATTGATTTATTCAGGGACAGAAAGATATGAGAGACAACCAACAAACTTGAAGCTCGAGATGGTTGCAAGCAAATAAAAGAGAGAATGACTTTTCACTTGATAAATCATAATTAAATTCTATGTTTCTAGAGCATCTAATCATTGCATGAGTAAAAATATACATATTAACATCTAAAGTAGAGACACCTTATCTCTAGAAGGTAATAAGTTAAATATAGTATAAATATGGAAAACACCTTCCTATCAGATGAATGATCTAACTTTTCTATTTGATGTAAATTCACATGTAGATGAGATATAAGATATCTTTCTTCAACATTTTTTTGATTTGTAAAGTGAAAAATCTAACATGGTTTACTTCTCCTATTCTTTTATTTTGAAAAGATTAATGTGATCTATAGTGATTTTTCGATATGAGTAGATCACTTTTGACAACAACATGTTAAGTGTTTTTTTGTGACTAATAATATGTTAATTGCTTATAATAACTTGCTTGTCACTTTACATCACTTTTAACACCAATGCCATGCTAAAAACTGATTTTCTTGTATACTCAACTGTACAACATGTATATATATATATATATATATATATATATATATATATATATATATATATATATATATATATATATATATATATATATATATACATATACACACACGTTGTCTGAAGTGTCTATTTTTCTTAGAAAAGTAATAATTATATCATGTGTACATCAACACCTGTAGCCCTCCGTGCATGTCCTCACTCTTCTCCTTGCATGTCCACTCGGGCTCTAGCGCCAACACATGTTGTGGCCATGTGCAAGGCCGGGGCCACCTACCATTTTGTAGTTTGTGTTGTGAGTAAAATTGTGAATGTGAAAATCAAAGAGGAAGTAAAATGAACTCGGTCTATTTTCATTATTCCATTGATCATCTATTTACACAGAGTCGGGGGAAAAGGGGAAACTCTCCCCCCCAAGTAAGCGCGTACCAAAGCTAAAGGCCCATGGGGACGCTGATCCATGTGCGGCGAAGACGTGGGGGAGGAGTTGGCGGTGGTGGTGGTGGGGTAGTAGCGCCTTCTCCTCCCCCTTCCCCCAGTGACATTCTCAAGCCGAAGAAGCACATCCCGGAGCCGAAGGCCTGTGGCGGACATTGATCCATGTGCAGTGGAGTTGTGGGGGGAGTTCCCATTTGGGAACCGGTCTTCATGGGCACGTTTGGAGTCATGGGGGAAGTCCCATTGGGGAACCGGTCTTTACAGGAACCCCTTTCCTCCTTCATGCTGTTAGGATAGGACCCAGGGGGAAGTACCCGAGGATATGAGATCATCCTCAGGTTTTATCCATAACACTTCCCCTTGATCGAATCACTTGTTTAGATAAATGGATCATATTGCTCCTCTAAAAATTCATGTAGGATAAAAATGAGGAAAATACATGTGTGTATGTGCTATAGTAAAACTCCTTAAAACCGTTTGGGAAAAGAAGGAGAAAGTTATAGCACTTAATCATTGCGTCATTGTAAACTAATATGAGAAAACCTTTTAAGGAGAAAACTCATGTTGTAGTTTAGAGGACAACATGCGTCTTCGATGCTCCTTTAAAAACCCCTATGGGGAAAACAAGGAATATGACACTCTTGTGTTAAATATTACCCATGCCAATGTCTTGGGGATTTCTCCCCCCTAAACCATACAAATCCCAAAGTCTTTGCATACCAATTCCTTTGACACATTTTTCAAATGAGGAAGTAGGTAGGGACTTAGTGAATAAATCAGCGAGGTTGTCACATGATTTCATTTGCAAGATATTAATTTCCCTATTTTGTTGTAATTTGTGAGGATAGAATAACTTTGGAGTGATATGCTTTTTGATATTGCTCTTGATATAGCCTGTCTCCATATTGTAAGACAAGCCACATTATCTTCATAGATAATGGTTGGAGCTATGATAGCTTTAACACCACATGAATGTTATATGTGGTTGATCATTCTATGAAGCCAAATGCATTCATGTGGACGTTGTTGCCAAGGTTTCCTTAGATGATGTCCATGATATGGTAGTTCCATTTTGTAAGAATATAAAGCTTGTTTGTGATTTACAATTGTGGGGATTTGATTTATATCCAACATTGGTGTATCCTATAATATGAGATCTTGTTCCTCTTTGGAAAAATAGTCCATGATCCCTTATGCCATTAACATATCTGAGGATTTGTCTACTCCTGTCCAATGTCTGTTGGTAGGAGAAGAATTATGCCTTGCTAGCAGATTCACTTCAAAAGTGATGTCAGGCCTGGTGCTATTGGTAGGGTACATCAGTGCTCCAATGGCACTAAGGTATGGGGTATGATGTCTTAGGATTTCCTCCCCCCCATCTTGAGGTCTGAATGGATCAATGTTTAGTCCTAATTCTTAAGTGTTCTAGAGAGTCTAGTATGCCCTTTGTTGCATGTCTAAATCTTCAGTTATGATTGCTTGAAGTAACTGTTGTCCTACATCTGAGTGTACCTAGTAATGATTGTGATGTTTGTTCTAGCTTAAATCCTCATAATATGGTTTATTTAAGTGATAAATTAGTGAATGCATTTTAGTACACATGTTTAGGTCCTATAATGTGTCATTGTTGATCATATGGTAAAACTTGGATAATGTTAAGATCTAGCACAAGAGGATTAATGGGATTTTTAGCTGCTACTATTCATTTAACTCTTCACATGCTTTCAATAATTTACTTTCTTGTCTATAATTTCGGAAGCAAACTAAATTTAAGCATGTAACACCAACTGCGATTGATATTTTCAAGGACACACACTGTAGTAGCAAGTAAGGTTTTCACGAGAACTCGAAGGATGCCACTGTGAGGCCTTGTTTAGTTTCCAAAATTTTTCAAGATTCCCTGTCACATCGAATCTTGCGACACATGCATGAAGCATTAAATATAGACGAAAACAAAAACTAATTACACACTTTGCCTGTAAATCACGAGATGAATCTTTTGACCCTAGTTAGTCTATAATTGGACAATATTTGTCACAAACAAACAAAAGTGCTACAGTAGCGAAATCCAAAAAATTTCGCGAACTGAGCAAGGCCTGAGTACTTTTTCCCTATCTTACTATCATGAGTCCATGAGAATGAAACTGAACTTGTGCTTTCATATTGTATAATGCAAATGAGAATGAGACTAAAGCAGTGTTTCCTTATTGTACAAGTTGGTAATGTTGTGGTAATATAGTATAGTATGCTTCCTATATGTGGGTTGTCCTGAAATTATAGGAATATATTTGTAAGATGAAATCAGTAGCCCACTTCATGAAAATAAGCCTATATATCAATGCATAAGTAAATTTTTACATATATATTGGTCTCGACACATGCATAACTGGCATATTGTACAATTTGTCAATGTCGTTCTGGACACCATTGTTTTACATATATTTTGTTCTGGACACATGCATAACTTGCAGACTGAATTTATTGGCTGTTATTTTTGCTAGGCTAAAATGGAAGAGTGTCTTGCTCAACCAAGTGAAGATGGGCAAGATCTAAAGACATCGCTTCAAGTTGTAGCTCATGTTCTGCCCAAGTCATCTTTTCTCCACAATATTGGCATGGAGTCCACACAGATGAAGGAAAATGCCAAAGCTATTGCTATGAGCAAGTGTGTGCAAGAACATGAGGGGGAATTGCAAGCTGAGAATAAAGGATTAGTAGGGCTGCGATCACAGGTGGTAGATCTGGAGAAGAAGGTAGAGGACTAGCATGAGGCCGCAATGAAGACTGGAGAAGAAACCGAGAAGCTGAAACAACAAGGAAATAAAATATAATCCTTCCTTCGCTCTTTGTTTGGCAGCAGGTTTTCATCACCTGATGTTAACTAGTAATCTCCCAAACTTAGGCTCTTGATGATATTTTAGCAACATTGTGCTGGTACCCATTTTGGTGAGCAAGACTATGCTCTTTTGGTGAGGTGTAGTAGGACATTTCTGTGTTGGTAGCCATTGTGCTAGCCATTGTGATGCTGTTGCTGGTGCGCCGCCGCCACTGGTGCCCTGTTGTGCCTGTGTGCTGCTTTGCTCCTACTGGTTATGTGATGTTGTAGATGTAGGTGATGTTCATGTAATTGTACTGCACTTTAAAACTTGTGCTTGCGATATTGCAATGGTTTGTGGAAATTACTTATTTGAATTTGGTTGTATGTTGTATAGCTGTCGGTGTTTTGACCCCGGGGGTAACACCAACGAGTGAATTTGTATGTGTGCTCTCTTTTCTGTATGGTTATGCAAGAATGACACAAGGGTTTATCCTGGTTTGGGCAAAGGAAGGCCCTATGTCCAGCGGGGGGGAGTGCATATTATCTTGCACCTAAGTGCTTGTACAAGGGCGAATACAAGTGGATCCAACTGGGGGTTCTATGTCCTAGCTGGTTGTGGTGATGTATGAATTGTGTTCTACATATGTTGTTCTTCTTGCTTGTGTTGCCCACAACGTCCCCTTTTATAGTTCCAAGGGGAGGCTTAGGTTACAGGGTATAGGTGTTTTGAGTAGGCCTCGATGGGGGTATGACGCTGACCTACTCGAGACCTCCGTACCGGCATGGCCTCGAGCTGTCTTGTTACAGGGTACTTTGGTGATGATGGCGCATGCGTTTCCTAATCTTATCTCTTGTATGTCGTCTGGTATTGGCTTGGGCATGAGCACGCTTGTACATCGCGACTGTCGCCATTTCTAGAGTGGTTGGAGTGCTGACTTCTGTCGCTCAATCCTTCCCTGGGAAGGGGCATGCATGCTCGAGGGTCCGACGGCACAGGCGACTTTGTTATGCAGGAGCGCTGACCTTAATGTCTCGAGGGGTGTCTTGATGGGATATTACGCCTGCTGTATTGTGCCGGTTTGTACTTTTCTCCAATCTTGAGGATAAAGCTGAAAAAGTGGGGATTTGACGGGTGCACGTTCCCCTATCACGCTTCCCGTGACTGTCTGGTTAGGTGGGACCATGTCAGCCACATTAAATGTCCTGGCTTCTGTACCCACGACAGGCTACGGCGCAATACTTTTGCACTCGAGGCCTGCCAATTCGCTCGACGCCCTTTCAGTAACCCACAGTCGCTGACTATCGAGCCCTGGATCATTCGCTCGACCATATTTCTATATTCGAGGCTAGGGTCGATATCACGTTGTGGGTCGAGCTGCGGCTTTGATGAACCTGTGTTTGTACTGGATTGTTGAGTCTGATCCTCGACTTGTCTTTGGATCTTTCCATTATGAATGTTTGTTGGGGTACCCCCTATTGACACCCTCGACGGTAGCCCACAAGCCCTTGTTTGAGCACTTGTGCTCGAGCAGGGGTTTCACTAATGGTCGTATTTCCATGGGGGTCGCACGAGCGACCCCCGCGGGGGTAGCCCCGAGGCCTTGGAGGAGTCATAGACTCCTTCGTGGGCTGTTATTGCTTTTTAGGGTCTGGGTGTTTTCGACTTCCCTTCTGGTTGAGGTGCGTTAATTTCAGGGGGGCTCGAGCCTCATTCGCTAGTGTCCCCTTTTGGGCAAGGACCACGATGTACCCCCGATGGAGCGAGCATCGTCGTCCTTGATGAGCTTTTATCGGGTAATCTAAGCGAGAACCCGTGCCCTGTTCGATGGGGTTGGCTGCAGCCTAGAGGTGTTCTCGTTAAAGCTAGGCTAGTGTGGTCGAGGATACTGGTCTTGTTTGGTAGAGTCCAATGGCTCGACGCCTCCCTCCGTGCGGATTCCTCTCGACCTTCTTGCCTTCGCATTGGATACTCCTAGCTAGTCCTCGAGGCAAGCCTTGTTTCGACGTCCCACTAGGTGTCCCTGACTCGGGTACTCGAGGGCGACCGTTGAACCCAACCGGTGGGCCAGTCTACACTCCCTCGAGGTTCCTTTGGCGGTGCGCGCCGAACTTACCTTACGACGGAAGGAAGGGTCGTGACGGTTTGTTGTCCTGCCCGTTGGGCGTGCCTTTTTAGGAGGTAGCCGTTGTGGTGCTGTTCCGTTGGGCGGATTCCATAACATCCTATCAGAGAGAGGGGAATGGGACCGTTAGGCGATGCATTTATGGAGGGAGTTACCGTGATTACTGGATCTGTGCGTTGCAGCGCGCCTATATATATCGAGGCCTCGCCTGGCTGTTTGCCCTTCCGCATTCCGCCATCACTTTCGCTCCTTTTCTTCCTGCTTCACCCTACGCACTAAGACGAGAAGAGCTTAGAGAGGAGAGACAGTGAGGGTTCTGGCATGTTGTTTAGTGCCTAAGAAGATGCCAGTGAGACTTATCGCCAACGACAAGTGGCGCCTGTCGACCATGATGGAGCGCCGGCTGTGGGATTTGGAGAAGGAGGGGCTCCTGCGCCCCCTCGCTTCCGCGACGTGGCCTGAGTGGGTTGCGCCGTCGGTGGAGCACTGGGAGCCAAGCCTGCCGGAGGGCTACGTCGTTTCCTTCGTCAAATTTCACCACCACGGTCTTGGGTCTTCTCCAAGCCACTTCATGAGGGCGCTTCTTCATCACTACGACATCGAGCTCCAGCATCTCTCCCCCAATGCAGTCTTTACCACGGCAATCTTTGCCGCGGTGTGTGAAGGCTACCTGGGGGTGATGTCGCACTGGGAGTTGTGGATCCACCTCTTCTGGGGTGAGCTATTCCATGCTCCCGGTGGAGCCGCTGGGGGGAGGAAGCCGGTTCAGACCGGCTTCCTCAACTTGGTCCAGAAGATGGGACAGGCGGACGAGCCTCGAGAGTATATCCGTACTAGGCTAACATCCAACCATGCCTAGTGGGACTCTAAGTGGTTCTATCTCTGCAATGATGATGGCCTCTTCCCTGCCTACCTGGGCTGCTGATCAAGGAGCGCCCCGACAACTAGAATTACGGCATCATCAAGACTCACCAGGCTCGGCTCCGCCCCCTTCTCGAGGCTCTGAGGCGTCTGTGCGAGGAAGGCTTGATTGCCGCCCTCATCCTCTTGGCGGTCCACCATCAATGGGTACTCCCGTTGATGTCTCGACCACTGAGGATTGACGAGATGGGTCCCCATGCTCCATCGCAGGACCTCGAGGCGTGCCGGATGTCAAACAAGGCGCTCCCGGACGAGGAGGTCGCTGCCATGGTTAGGGCAGCCGTCTCGGGTGGCTTTTAGCCGGAGCACGTGAATAGCTTCCCCATGAAGCCTGATGAAGGCTACTACGATCTGGTAAACCCCTCGAGTCATTGCCACTTGCCCCTTGTTTTCGGTTTCTTTGTTTCCTTTCCGATTTTCCTGAGATTTGTGCTTGTTGTGCCAGGGGGTGATCGATGCTAGGTCCTTGAAGCCTCTAGTGAAAGAGGATGACGCCGAGCGTGAGACGAGGCATGCTTCTGTCGAGAAGCACAAGACCACGCTGAAGGGTCGAGATGGCGGACTAGAGGGGGGGGGTGAATAGTCCTTTCTAAAACTTATTGCGTCGGCTAACCGAAACAAGTGCGGAATTAAAACTATCGGTCTAGCCAAGACTACACCCCTCTATCTAAGTTCTCTAGCACCTTGTAAAAGATGCTAAACAAGCAAACAAGGTGCTACCTTAGCAAGAGCTCACTTAACCAATTCTAGAAGCAAGGTCACACAAACCTATGCCACTAGTACTTTGCAAACCGGGGAGCTCCTACACAACTAGTAAGCAAAAGCACAAAGCTCCTAAGCTCACTAGCAATGTTCAATAACAAGGCAACCAATGCCAAATTAGAGAGCGCAAAATACTTAGCTACACAAACTAAGCGATGTGACTAACAAGGTTACACAAACCAAATTAGTCACGCAAGGGGAACTACTTCTAGCCACACAAGCAAGAAGGTAACTAGCAAGCTACACAAGCTAACTAATTACAAGAGCAACTAGACAAGCACAAGTATGTGAATGTAAGCACAAGCTTGTGTTAGGGACTTGCAAACCAACAGGAAGAACAATGTTGACACGATGATTTTCTCCCGAGGTTCACTTGGTTGCCACCAAGCTACGTCCCCGTTGAGACAAGCTCCAAGGTTGCCGCCGGTCCTCTTGCTAGTGGTGACCCACAAGTCACACTCTCCCACGTGGAGTGCTTACCACAAGCTCTAGCACTTGACCCGGCCGGACCACTTGTCGCTCTTCACATCTCGCTCAACTTGAGTTGCTCTTCGTGATCCTCGCGGGGTGAGCACCGTACCCCTCACAATCTCTTCTCCGGAGCACCGCACAATCTCCTTGCGTGGTTCGACGGAGTCACAAACCACCAAGCCGTCTAGGAGGTGGCAACCTCCAAGAGTAACAAGCACCACCGGCTTGCAACACGAACACCTAGTGCCACTCGATGCAATCTCTTAATGCAACGCACTAGAATCGCTCACTCACACAATCAGATGATCACTATCAGGCGTCAGCCATGTGTCACTAGCCGTTTGAACTCGACCGTTGCCGCCAACGGCTACTGCGCACGTGCGCCTGCACAGCACCACCGGACGCTCTACTGCGTCACACCGGACGCCACCGGTGCACACCGAACCCGTGCGCAGAGAGATCCGCAAACTCGCACGGTCACCGGACGCACCCCGAGCGTCCGGTGCTCACCGGACACATGCACATAGAGGGTCGCCAAACCGCCCGCACACCGGACGCTGAGCACCGGACTCACTCCGGTGCGTCCGGTGCACTCCGCTACACCCGACAGCACACCGGACGCTAAAGGCTAGCGTCCGATGCCTCCACGCAGAGCGTCCGGTTCCCGTGCCTTCTCCAAATTTCCCACCGGCGCAATAGAAAATATGCACTTAATTTTCTCAAAAGCGCTGAATCCCGGCTCGCAAGCTCGGCGGGAGGGAGAGAGGAACCCAAACCCCTCTCAACCCTAGGAACTCCACCTCCTTTGCAAATGTGCCAACACCACCAAGTGTACACCACCATGTGCAAGTGTGTTAGCATTTTCACAAACATTTTCCCAAAGGAGTTAGCCTCTCAAACTTGCCACGCCACTCGATCCTAACACGTATGCAAAGTTAGATCGCTCAAGTGGCACTAGATGACCGATATGCAAACAAGTTTGCCCCTCTTGATAGTACGGCCATCTATCCTAAATCTGGTCATAAACTTCTCTACACACCTATGACCGGTGAAATAGAAATGCCCTAGGTTATACCTTTGCCTTGCGCTTTCCATTTCATCTCCTCCAATGTTGATGCAACACATGCACCAACCAATCACGAAATGATATGATCCACTTCATATCATCATGTGACCATATTGGTTTATCGATCTTGACCTCACTTGCTCTTCACCGTTGTCTCGGTCTATCGGCGCCAAGTCTTGCTCAAGCTTCACCGTCACACGCGGTCCCTCGCTTCAGAGCCTCTAACTTTCCCTTCACTCTTGCAACCGGTCCATCAAGCCAAGCCTCATCTTGATCTTCTCCACCTTGGTCACATGACTCCATGTCATGTCTAATGTGCAATGAGCTCCTCCATCATCACATCATCACCTGTGGACTAATCTCCTGTGTATCTCACATAAACACTATTAGTCCACCTAAGTTGTCACTTAATTATCAAAACCAAACAAGGACCTTTCACACGCTGGATGTGGAGAAGAAGAAAGATAAGAGGAAGAACCTCAAGCGGTAGGCGCTTGAGGAGCGTCGGGCTAAGGCGAGGCATGAGGGGAGGCCCGGGGAGGACTCTCCTAATGAAGATGATGATGACGATGATGATGAAGACGAGGATTCTGAGGGGATGGCGGCCCGCCTCCACCGAGTCCTGCAAGGCCCACCGCGAGCCAACGTTTCTTCATCGCATGTGGGGGCTTCCAAGGGGCTGTAGGGCGAAGACCGTGAGGGCCGCCAAAAGGAGACGTCACCTCACCGTCCGCGTGCTGACACGCCCCTTGCCACCACCTAGGTTCAGGCCATCCTTCCGCCACGACCTCCCCAAGTGTCCGGCCCGAGCCATCGGGACAAGACCTCTGGAACGGGGACGCTGACTCGAGGCCGTGCTACCGCGGTAGCCTCGAGCCAGGGAGGAGGGTGTCGGAGAAGCGCAAGCCCTGAGGATCATCAGGTTGGGAGAGTGGAGCCGAGGCTCGCTCCTGTCTTGGAATAGCCAAGGGCCCCGACGGGTGGTGGCTCGAGGCCGGCCGGTCATGGGACTGGGAGGAGGACCGTCCTTCCTATGGGGTAAGATCTTAAGACCATGACGCTGCCTTTGTTAGTTCATTGTTTGTTGGCACTAACCAGCCTACGTCGTTTTTTCACTTGTTCAGGTTGAAGAGGCAGCTAGAGCAGGCCCAACCCTTGACCACCAAGAGGCTCAAGGTAGGAGCGAGCTCCAAGGCACTAGGTAAGTGATTGGCTTCCTTCGTGTGTTTCCGTGTTGGTTTTGCCCAGCATAGGGACTCCTCGCGGCTAACGTGTGCTTTGGGGTGTATGCAGGCTCTCCTGACTCATGGACGCCCAGTGGTGGCGATGAGGTCCCGCCTTGAAACGACCCAGATTTTTCCACAAAGGGAAAAATCCACAGATTCGAATTATAATGTGATAATTCAAAAATTGAACCATCGCATTATCATATATCAGCTGTTATCGTAGTCATACATCGTGAGAAACAAGATTACAACATATTTGCTTTACAACTCTTGATTAACAAGCTTATTACATCGTTTTTCTAGCGAGAACACACGCGAGTCTTTATCAGAGTCGATGTAGCGCGTCAGCGGTGAAGGCTCCTCCTTCACGGACAATCATCAGAGTCGGCGTAGTTTATCAGCGGGCGTAGCCTTCATCTCTGAACCAAACTTGAGCGCAGGAGCGAGACCACCTAATCCTTCTATTCTCCGTAGTTATCGTCATAGACCACGTTCAAAACCTGCTAAACAATTTTCAGTACGATTTGTACTGGCCACTGGCTCCCACCCTATGCTTTTGCGTAGCTTTGTGGTAGGTGGAAATGCAAAGGGTATATCAAGAGGCCTATGTATAGCTGTAGTTTTTCCTATGCAAGTTCATCAATATTTTATAATAATAATTCATCAAGTTTTAAACCATCTCAACCACACGTCCATCCATCCATCCATCCCATCACACACAACTTACCACACTCTCACTCTCTAGGCGGCAAGTACGACTCCCGCTCGTGCCTTGCCTCAACGGCCAACGCCGGATCCAACACAAACCCAGGGGAAGGTAGAAAGGACTCCTCTCACTAGTCAAGCGAAGCGGAACATAGGAAAGGTCCATAGCCGAGAAGACGGCATATGTATCGATCGATCAACCAAACTCTGCAGAGGTTTACACTAACCACAAGATCACCATCATCGACGAACCGGCTCGTCTAGGCTGATACCGGGCTGCCTTCCAACTAAATACGATGCCACCCTACCACTCAAGACTGGGGCCACACCGGAGTACCACCGGCATGCTGAGACTGTGAGGCGTAGTACCAGGCCCCCAAGGGTCACTACGCTGTCTTAGGAGGGTGTGGGTCCTCATGCCCGTACCTCCCTACACTATCCGCTATCAACCTAGTAGTAGTGGCACCGCACTAGCTGGTCGTACATCCGTCCCGCACCATAATAAGGCGAGTGGCGTGTAAGGCTTCCTACGAACCGGTTCTCAGAACATCTCAGTCCTTAGGGTAACCGAACAGGACATCTTCACGAGGGGCCAGCCGATGCCCCTCTCGACGGGACACCCGGCTACCCCGTGCTATACAGCACCTCCCATCCCGGTGCTTCGTCCCACGAAGACACTCCACTCCGGGACATCTCCCTGTCACATGTACCCGCCACAGGTATCTCTCATGGAGAACGCCCAGGTAGCGTTCCCCGGCAAGACTTGTCCCAAGACTCGTCGTAAATCCTGCTCGGTCGACTCGACCCTCACCACACACCCAAGACACACACCAAGATCTCCCCATATCCATTATCCATTTCTTAACCAGTTATCGGCACACGTGCCTTATCCACTCACATCCAATCCTCCACAATGCATCACATCACAGATATAATGCGTAGTAGAAGCAGTAGCAAGTAGTATGCAAGCATCTAACCTAACAGCGGGTGTGCGAGGGTTATAGGTTGCAACAAGGCAATGGCTCACAAGCATTTCTACCATGCAACCTATCATAGTTCATTTGCATAAAAGTAAAGCACTAGCATCTATAATATTGCATGTCTAATAGGATTCTACGAGGTTGGGTGGGACGTGGCACCTGTCGAGTGACATTTCCAGGATCCTCAGTTCACTTGTAGTTGTACTCATCCAAGGTCTTTCTCCTATCTGCATGTCCTTCCTTCGACTGGTTCCGATTCGATCATCGCTAACCGAAGCAACTACCTCGTAAACGACAATCAAGGCGAAACAATCAAACCACTAGACCTAGAAAGATCGTGATAAGAGGCGACAAAACACTGAAGAACAACTACACTAAAAGAGCACCGAAAGGAAAACAACTTAGCCCTCTCGGCGGATGTCCGATCCCTGGGCTAAAAGAAACGGGAATGGTTGTTCACTAAGTACAAGCCGGAGTCTTAGCCTAGCCGTTACTTCCCGGGTTAACTGAGTCAACCTGTACGGCTTTATTAAATGGCTTAGACTCTAACTCATTCTAAGCAAACACCACAACTTACAGTCTTTCGATCCAAGTGTCATAGAGATCGACAGGAATCGTAAAGACTATGAGCACGAGAAGCTCCGGTCTCTCTCAACCCATACGCCATTGTAGTTGGCGAGAGCCAAGAGAGGGTGGAATAAAGAGAGAAGAAGAAGGGAAGTGGTCTACTCCTTCCAATACTCATGCCACGGCAAAAGACAGGGCATAAGAGGGAGTGACACACCAAGGACACGAGTGCTCAAACTACTTGTAGGGCGCCACAACCTAGGTGCACTAAATGCACTAAGACATCACTAAGGTTCTTAGCGGTGCGGTTGTCACCGCGAGAACCAAAGAAATGCTACGGTTGATTAAGTACAAGCATACAAGAGTTTAAGCACAAAGAACCAAAAAGCGGGAAAGGACACGGGATTCATCTTCCTTTGATCCACTTGCCATAGCAACAGCGGGAATCGTAGAAATGGAATCAAAACACCAAACAAACAAAAGGGCTCAATCCACATATTACTGGATCTACAGGGATTGAGAACAAGAGAGAAGAGGAATGGAGTCCATACTGTTTCGACCAACTCATCATGGAATGAACGACGGTTGGATGAAAGAGATACGACCCCACGATCCAACCCTACTCGTAGGGTACCACGACTGTGCATCTAATCAGCACACGGCTATTCCTAAGGCCCGTAGCGATGCGGTTGTCACCGCTAGGTCCGAGGGAATGCTATAGTCGAAGTGGTGCAAGCATACGAGGTGGTTAGGATAAACACGCGAGAAATGGGGTAAAGCCGGATGGTCATGGCAAGGTGGACTTGCGACCATTAGCTTCACCCAACGAGTTGGCTTCTGACTGTTCTACAAGGGTTGCTCCTAATCTGTATCCCACTAGACTAGATCACAGAGAACTCGAAGATGCGGGTAAGAACCGCGTCGTTATGAATATCGAGTCCGCAAAGATCAAACCCCAGGGACGAGGATAGGAGCTAACAAGCGTAGCGTGACGAAGTCAACTAAACACGGGGAGACGAGTTACGCTCGGCATCGCGATCACGGCAGGACGAACCCACGATCGAAATGATCAAACGCACTACCACTTCCCCGACCGGCTCGAAGGCTCAGTCCTCAGGCAAATAACAAAAGAAAGAACGACGACAACCCGAGAAGGGATATGCTTGGCACTACGACCATGGCGAGACAACTCGCGATCGCAACATTCAAACACATCACTCTCTCAACCGGCTCGAAGGCACGGTTCACAACCAACCAACCACATGACACAAGAACCAACGCACAAAGAACCACAATGCCGCGACCAACACAAAGACAAAGTAGAGTAGCACATTTCCATAGCGACCAACAGAGATAGATAAACGGATAGATAAACAGACCGGCACGAAGGCACGGCACAGGCATAGAATAAATAATTCATGTATCGACAAGTATAGATAGATGGATAAAGATGAATCATATAGCAAGTGAATGAAAGCAGAATAGGGTTTTTGTTGGCATCGAGAATGACGCCAACTAGGGTTCGGGGCTCGACCTTGGAGCCGATGGGCTGTGGTAGCAGCTGCTGTTCTTCGGATGCAGCGAAGTGGTGGTCATGCTTGGTCGCGCGGCTTCGTCATTGGCCGGTGCTCGGCAAGATGTTGCAAAGGCGGTCAGCGGTGCTGCGAGGTTCCACTCAAGGTAGCTCTAGCGTTGCGGCTTCCGTGGGAAGGTGCAGCAGGTCCGAGGCCTCCCTGTGACAGCAGTAAAACACGGCACGAAGGCCGGTCTCAGCAAGGACAGCGACAAGGTCAACCACAATGAGGAGAAGAACAAAGCTTGCCTACTGTCTCACCAGCGGCAGTGGAAGTTGCCGAAGATGGGGTGCTGCTGCTGCTGAGGCTGTGCTGCACGTGCAGAGATGAACGGTGGCCAGCAAAAGGAGAAGTTCGCGGTCACCATGGCACGCTGAGCACGACGTCGTGGTCGGGTTCGCGATCACCATGGCCGGCGCTGACGTGGTGACCGCGGCGAGCTCGGCGGTGGTGCGGCTGCTCGACTTGGCGAGGACGACGCGGGGGCGATGGGGCTCGAGCACGGCGTCGTCGTGGTGGCTCGGGGACGGGGCTCGGCGTGCCCGCGGTTATGCCGCGACACACCCGCAGTGGTCGGCCGTCGTGGGCGTGCTGGGCTCCTGCTCGGTGCGGAACGCTCGGCGTCGACGCTCGGCTCGGCGGCGACGGATGCGCGAGGGCGAAGCTTGACGAGGTGCTGTCGAAGTCCGGCGTCGCGGCTCGGGTCGAGGACGCACGGCGGTCGTGGCGCTGTCGTGGTGGAGCTCGACGAAAAGGGAGCACTCGCCGCGGCGTCGCTCCTGGACGTGGCGACCGTGGCGAGCACGCGGTCTGATGGCGTCGTCGCGGCGGCCGGGGCGAGGGCGAGGCCGAAGCTCGGCGCGGCGCGGCGGCTCTGGCTCCGGGGCGAGGTGGTGCTTGGCGTCGCTGGGTGGTGGAGCAGAGCGGCGGCGTCGTGGGGAAGAAGAGGAGAGCGGCGGCTCGGGCTCTTATACGCGTCGTGGCCTAGGGTTCCAGGGGTGCTAGGCGCTGCGGGCGGTGATCCTCGGCGTCCGTGCCGTTGGGCGGGCCGCGTGGCGCTCATCTGGCAGCAGCACGGGCGTCCAGGGCACGAGTGCGGCGCTGCAGGGGCGCGGCGGCGGCGTCTGGGAGCCAGGGGGCGCACCTAGGGTTCCAGGGGTGCTGGTCTTGGGCTAGGTGGGCCTTGGCTGCTGCGCGGGCCGTGGAGTGGAGATGGGGAGCTGGCTGGGCCGCGCGGTTGGAAGGGGGATGGCGCCGGTTGGGCCTCTGCCTGGGCCGCGTGGCTTGGAGCTGGGCCGCTAGGTGGCTTGGGCCAAGGGAGAGGGGAGCGAGGCAGGCCGACCTGGCTGGGCCGGTTGCGGGAGGTGGGCTGCGCGAGGGTGCTAGGCCGCGGGGGGGTTGGGGAGGCCGACTGGGCTAGATGGTTGGCTGGGCTGGCGGTGAGGGAAAAAGAGGGGGAAGGAGTGGTGGGCTGGTTGAGGGGTTGAGCCCAAGAGGAATAAGAATGCTCTTCCCATTTATATTTCAAGGAGACAGAGAGGGAAAAGAATATTCCAATTTCTATTTGGAGAAAGGAATTGAAGGATTTTCCACTATTTGCTAAAATGATTGAGCGGGAAAGGGAAAAGAGATTGAGATGAGTCACCACGAATTTAAGATAGATTTAGCGGCAGAGATTTGGTGATGAGATCAACAAGAGAAAAGTTTTGGAGAAGGGAATTTGGAAAAGAGTTCAAAATGGATTAAAGGAGTTTGAGACGTACTCCAATGAAAAGATTGAGAAAGGATTCGCTTCGCCTTTGAGATAGGCTCAACGGAGATATGGGAGTACTTTGCTAAGGATTTGTGCACTCCAAAAGAAACTCAAAACCCTAAACAAGACCCAACTCAAGACCACTCACGAACAAAAGCATTCACCTAGAAACAAATCTATATGTATGCCACGATTTGTTAGCGGGTTAGGATCGAGTTAGATCTAAAAACTATATGATTCACACGATTACAAGAAAAATTTTAAAAAGCTCGTATTTTGGTTTTTCGTAAAAATCCGGGATGTTACACGCCTCGAGCGTCGGAGGGAGGCCATGTCTCGACGAGCGATCTACCACCCCCCAGTCATGATGGGATGCAGCGCCCTCGAGACCAAGAGGGAGCCCCCGAGTCGCCCAAGCTTGGGGGAGTGGGCGACCCAATCACTATTTGTGATGAATCTGGGGATAGCCCGCCGTCGATGGGCGACCGCATCGTAGACAAAGGGGCCGAGATCCCTCGAGTCGAGGGGCGGACAACGTGGCCCACTGGGCTCCGTGCCGTCGAGGAGAAGAAGAAGAAGGCCGTGGAGGAGCAGAGGCAAAAGGAAGAGGACGAGGAGGGAAAGAAGAAGGAATAGGAAGAGGAGAAGCAGCACCTGCTGGAGTAGCAGCGGTAGCAGGAGCTGCAGGAGCAGCATCAGCAGCAGCAATAGCAACAGTAGCAACAACAGCTGCAGGAGAACTAGGAGAAGCAGTTGCAGCATGAGCAGCAGCAACAACAGCAACAGCAACAGTAGCTAGAGGAGCAGCTAGAGAAACAGCAGCAGCAGGAGCAGCAGCATCGGCAGCTGGAGGAGGGGCAGAGGCTCGAGCAGGAGAAACAACAGCCGGAGCAGCAGGGGCAGCAGCACCAGTAGCTGGAGGAGGGGCAGAGGCTCGAGTAGGAGAAGCAACAGCCGAAGCAGTAGGCACAGTCGGAGCAGCTCGAGCAGCTCAAGCAGGGGCATGGACCCAAGGCACAAGAAGATGAGTTGCCCGTTTATGGCCCCGTGACTCCCCCATGGCTCCGTCCTAGGGGTTTCCTACCATCCTGGCCGAGCCACGTCGGCAGGATGGCGTCGTGGTGTTGGCGCTCGGTGTATGCACACCTTTGGATCTGAGCTCAGAATTCAAGGGGACTCTATATGGTGTTGAGGGGATTGCCCCAGGCTATGTAGAGGGTCGACGGCCTTGGGAGGATGTGGCTGGGTCTGCAGACGCTGGCGAGGGGGACGTGGCCGGGACGTTAGGCTCTGCCTTTAGGGAGGACGAGCGGTTCCCTTCCCTTGTTGATCTGTTCCTGCGTCATGGGGGGTCGCTCGAGGTGGTGCAGGAGCTTATCCGGGGGATAAAGGCACGTACGAAGGAAGAGCTCGAGCACTGGGGCCCCGAGAAGATCTGCCTCTGATGTTTGATGTCTCCAGATGAATCGAACATCGTGATGGACGACCACAAGGTGGCTGAAAAGTGGGAGCATCTGGAGGAGCTCCGTCTTTGGATGAAGCATGTCCTGGGGCTGATGTTCGACATTATCAACAATGGCCTAGGCCATACTTTGTTTCTAAGGATACTTCTATTTCAGGTTGTTTTGAGTCTTTTGTTCTACTGGTGTGCTTATTGCCTTGTGTTCTTTTACAGGATCTGAAAGAGACCTCCCGGCTAAAGTCGGGCTTTATTCATGCAACTAAGGGCTGTTGGGAGTAGCTCCCCGTTCTTTAGAACAAGCTCCTCGAGTCACAGGAGAAGCTTCTCAAGGTGTTGAAGGAGCTCACCGTGGCTGAGGAAGAGAAGCAGAAGAAGGAGGCTGCTTTGACCGTGGCCTGGAAGTCCTTGTCTGGCCTGAATGGAAAGGTCTGTCAGGCGGAGGAGGATGCCCGCGTTGCCAAGGAGGCCGCGGAGAAAGCCAAAGAAGAGGCCACCTAGTCAAGGGAACAAGCTGCTTCGGCCAAGGAAGCGGCCGCCAAGGCTCAAGAAGAGGAGGCGCGGTACAAGGGCGAGGCCATTGAGCTGGACAAGGGGAAAAGGTAGGTGGATTCGGACCTTGCTGCCACTCGAGTAAATTATGCCAGGCGGAAGGAGGAGCTCCTGAAGAGCAAAATTTCATGAGGCACTATAGAAGAGGACAAGAAGAAGGCCCGTGAGGACCTCGAGACAGAACGAGCCTGCTCTCGTGGTGTTTCCGACGATGTCGACTATTTGAAGAAAACGCTGCGAGAGAAAGAAGATGCTATCCTGCAGTCAGGCAAGTTGATCGAGGACCTGCGGGTCGAGAAGACGGATCTGGCCTGCTCTCATAAGAAGATTAAGAGAGCTAACACCGACTTGGTCAATGAGAACATAACTCTTGAGGAGAAGATCCATGTTGAGTCTTCTACGCCCTTATGTTTGCTTTGTTTGTGCAATGCTCTTTTTCTATCATCTGATTCCCGATTTCGGTGTGTACATGGCTTAAGGATGATCTGCTGGCAGCCTAGGTCGACTCCCAGTCTCTTAAGGCACAGCTCGAGGGGGAGGTTGCGCTGACTGGTCGTCTGAGGACGACAATCAATGACCTCTCGACCTCTTGGAAGCTCAAGCTTGCGAACGAGGTGAGGGAGGTGGCTCAAGGCAACGCTTTGGTTGACCAGCTGTGCTACTTAGGCGTTGTTGTCAGGGACCGAGTGCAGGACACGCTCCATACTAGGGTGAAGTGGGCTATGGCGGTCGTCTGCTCGGGCTTCTCCTATGATATGGAGGTAGTGTCCCATGGCTTCGTCACTGACATCTCCAAGACTGATGCGGAGAACGAGAAGAGGCTCCACGCCTTGATCGACGAAGCGGAGGGTCCTGGCGAGAGGCTGGCGAAGCTGTTCGAGCCAGAGGTGCTTCCTCTAGAGGCCGGCGTGGACGCAGAAGAGGGGGACGAGAGTGGAGATGGTGGAAATGATGACCAAGGCCTGTGAGCCTAATCTGGGTAGCTAGACCCAATGTAATATACTTAGTAGCTATCTTTGAACAGCATTGTGGCCTAAGCGGCCTTAATATTTGTACTTTCTGTGGATGTTTGTTTATTTTTATGCTCGAGTTTTCCTTTATTGCTTTGCTGCCTAAGTTCGTGTACCTCGATCGGTCTTTCAAAAACGCCCTCGATTGCCTCAAGGTGAGGGAGTGAGCAGAGTTACCATAGCCTAGAGGCGTAGGGATTCTCAGGCTCGACATCCCCCGGCCCTTAAGGGGCTCGAGGTGTCTTTACTACTTGATCGTGCGGGACTTCCTTAGGGCTTTTAAGAAGGAAAAGATAACACCAAGCTTTTTTGGAAAAAACATTCGAGTTTTTGGGAGCCTATGGGGTTCCACCCCTGCTAGCCCCCGAGGGAGTTTTGGCTATGATGGGGCATAGCCAAGACTTCCTCATATTGTTGATATTTAGCGCAGACATTGTGTGATACTTAGATAATACTTTCGTTCATTCATTTATTCATTCACAGAGCCTCGATGGTAAAAGATGTGTATGAAATATAAAGTCTTGAAGCTCTAGGGGTAGAAGCGATGTAGCTGTTCGATGTTCCATGCGTTGGTGAAGACCGCCCCTTCTCATCCGCGAGCTTGTACGTCCTAGGCTTCAAGACCTCGGCCACCACGTATGGACCCTCCCATGGTGGGGTTAGCTTGTGGCATCCTTGATTACTTTGCCGCCGATGTATGACGAGGTCGCCCACGTTCATGTCCCTCTTGCGTACGTGCTTGTCGTGGTAGCATCGAAGCTTCTGCTGGTACCTTGCTGAGTTGAGGAGGGCCATATCTTGAGGTTCCTCGAGTTGGTCGACCGCGTTCTCTTGAGTCTCCTTGTTCGTCTGCTCGTTGTATGCTTTTAGTCGAGGTGATCCGTACTCAAGGTCTGTTGGAAGCACAACCTCGCAGCCATAGACCATGAAAAACAAGGTGAATTTTGTGGCTCTACTTGGCGTCGTTCTTAAGCTCCATAGGACCAAGGAGTGTTCCTCGACCCATTTTTTGCCAAATTTCTTCAACCAGTTGTAGATTCTGGGCTTGAGCCCTTGTAAAATAATGCCATTAGCACACTCGATGTGGCTGTTAGTTCGAGGGTGAGCTACTGCAGACCAGTTCACACGGATGTGATGCCGATCACAGAAGTCCAAGAACTTTTTGCCAGTGAACTGTGTGCCATTGTCGGTGATGATGACGTTGGGTATCCCAAACCGGTGGATTACATGTGAAGAAGATGATGGCCTGCTCAAAGCGAATGTTCGTGATGGGTCGAGCCTCGATCCATTTTGAGAATTTGTCGATGGCCACTAGCAGATGGGTATACCCAGCTACCCGCCTTTTGGAGAGGACCCACGAGGTCGAGGCCCCATACCATGAACGGCCAAGTGATGGGAATCATCTGTAGAGCATGAGCTGGGAGCTAGGTCTGCTTGGCGTAGAACTCGCACCCGTGGCATGAACGAACAAGCTCGATGGTGTCAGTGATGGCTGTTGGCCAGTAGAAACCTTGTCGAAAGGCGTTGCAGACAAGGGTTTTGGGAGCCACGTGGTGGCGCAAGCCCTCGAGTGCAGATCCTCGAGGAGCTTCCATCCGTCCTCCATGGTGATGCAGCGCTACAGGATCCCCATCGGGCTTCACTGGTACAGCTCTTTGCTTTCGCCGTAGATCACATATGATTTGGCCCATCGAGCGATACGACGAGCTTCTGCTCGATCTTCTGGTAACTCACCTTGGATTAGGCAGTCGCTGAAAGGCGTACGCCAGTCAAATGGTCGGCTAGGGTGTCGAGAGATTTGCTTGACCTCCATTACCTCCGCCGCTGCTAGGAGAGCCTCGATTGTGTCAACGGGCTCGGGAGCCGGTGCCTCAACGGCAGCACCCGCACTGTGGTTGACAGATGGCTCGAGCAGATCTCTCAAGAACACGTCTTGCGGGATAGTGCCTCGAGTGGACGCAATCTTGGCAAGCTCATCAGACGCTTCATTGTACCGTCGGGTGATGTGGTTGAGCTCGAGGCCGTGGAACTTGTCATCTAGCTTGCGTACTTCTTTGTAGTAAGCCTCCATTTTTGGGTTGTGATAGCTCAAGGCTTTCATGACTTGGTCGATGACTAGCTGAGAATCGCCTCGGACATCGAGGCGTCGGACCCCGAGCTCGATAGCGATCCTTAACCCATTGACGAGGGCCTCGTACTCTGTGACATTGTTAGATGCCGCAAAATGTATTTGAATCACATACCTCTTGTGGACGCTAAGGGCTGAGATGAATAGCAAGCCTGCCCTAGCCCCCGTCTTCATGAGTGACCCGTCGAAGTAGATCATCGAGAGTTCCGCCTGGACTTGAGCAGGGGGGAGTTGGGTGTCTATCCATTCTGCGATGAAGTCTGCCAGTGCTTGAGACTTGATGGCTTTGCGTGGACTTGAGCTCCATCGAGCGAGAATCACTGCGTAGATTAGTTTTTGGATCTGGGGGTATTTCTGAGAGCACCTCATTGATGAAGTAGACCGACCGCTGAACTAGAAGCGTGTGCCCCTCCTCTAGCCTTTCAACCACTACAGTTGCACTAACAACCTGGGTCGTTGCCGCAACATAAAGGAACAATGGTTTTGCGGGTCGAGGGGGCACTAGGATCAGAGCGGAGGTCAACATCCTCTTGAGTTTATGGAGAGCTTCCTCAGCCTTGACAGTCCATGCAAAGTGCTCGGCATTTTTAGGAGCCGGTATAGTGGCAGCGCTTTTTCCCCAGCCATGAGATAAAACGGCTCAGTGCCACGAGACAGCCCGTAACTTTTTGTACGCCCTTGACGTCTCGAATCGGCCCCATCTTGGTGATGGCCGAGACTTTCTCGGGGTTGGCCTCGATGCCGCGCTGGGAGACTATGTATCCTAAAAGCATGCCTCGAGGCACGCTAAAGACACATTTTTTAGGATTGAGCTTGATATTATTAGCACGTAGGTAGCCAAATGCGATCTCGAGGTCCTAAATTGGGTCACCTTGTCTCTTTGATTTGACGACGATGTCGTCGACATATGCCTTGACTGTTGACCCTATATGCTCTCTGAAAACATGGAGCATGCATCGTTGATAGGTCGCCCTAGCGTTACAAAGTCCGAAAGGCATGGTTACGTAATAGTACATACCAAAAGGGGTGATGAAAGAGGTTGTGAGCTGGTTAGACTCTTTCATTTTTATTTGATGGTAGCCGGAATAAGCATCAAGGAAAGAGAGGGTTTCACATCCCACAGTGGAATCGACATTCTGATCAATGTATGGTAAAGGAAATGGAACTTTCGGACATGCTTTATTTAAACTGGTATAGTCTACACACATCCTCATTTTTCCATTCTTTTTCTTAACTAATACAGAATTTGCTAACCAGTCGGGATGATGAACCTTCCTTGATGAATCTAGCCGTCAAAAGCTTGTGGACCTCCTCACCAATGATCTTGCGCTTCTCCTCGTCGAAGCGGTGCAGTCGTTGCTTCACTGGTTTGGATCCGGCTCTGATCTCCAAGGAGTGCTCTGCGACTTCCCTCGGTATGGCAGGCATATCCAAGGGACTCCATGCAAACATGCCGGCGTTTGCACGAAGAAAGTCGATGAGCACAGCCTCCTATTTGGGGTCGAGGTTGGTGCTGATCGTCAGCACCTTGCCATTGGAGTTGTCGGGGTCGAGCGGGACCTTCTTTGTGCCTTCTGCCGGCTCGAAGCTACCCGCATGGTGGTTTGGCTCTGGAGCCTCAACGGCGAGGGCGTCGAGCCTCGAGGCGAGCTCGGTGGTGTTCTCGACCGCCTCCCCATACTCGACGCATTCGACGTCGCATTTGTAAGCATGCTCATAAGAGGAGCTGACATTGATGACTTCCTTAGGCCCGGGCATCTTCAGCTTGAGGTAGGTGTAGTTGGGGATCACCATGAACTTGGCGTATCCCGGGCGTCCGATGATGGCGTGATAGGTACCTTGAAAACCCACCACTTCAAAAGTGAGGGTCTCTTTCCTGAAGTTGATCGCCGTGCCAAAACAAACTGGTAGGTCGATTCGACCTACCGGCAACGCTTTCTTCCCTGGTATGACGTCGTGGAAACCACCCGCGCTGGGCTAGAGTTGTGCTCTTTTGATGCCTAGGAGGTCGAGAGTCTCGAGGTAGATGATCTTGAGGCTGCTGCCGCCATCCATCAATACCTTTGAGAGTCGAGTGTTCACGATTATGGGGTCGATGACAAGCAGGTAGACGCTAGGGGTGATGACCCTGTCGGGGTGGTCATCACGATCAATTGTGGTGGGGGTGCTCGACCAGTTGAGGTACTGCAGCACCATCATCCTCGCCGCAAAAACATCCCAGCGCTCCCTCTTGTGCTGTCGTGAGGTGAGCTGTGTCGAGGGTCCACTATAGATCATATAGCAATCATGGACGTCGGGGAACCCCTCATCGTCTTTGCTTCTACTCTTGTCGTCACTTTTATCCTTCCTCTGGTCGTCCTTCTTTAGCCCTAGGCTGTTGAAGTACTTCTTTAGAATGCGGCAATCCTCGAGCTTGTGGTTGGCCCCTTCCTTGTGGTAAGGGTAGGGCTTCTTTAGAATCTTATCAAAGACCGCCCCCTCCGGGTGGCCTCAAAGCTTCTTGCGCTCGACCACAGCGACAAAATTGTTGTCGGGGGCCTCGTGCTTGTTCTGCCATGCTTTCTTCTTCTTTTTGTTGTTCTTTTTGGGCCCTCTACTGGGGCCCTCATCGTCGTCGCCCAGCGCCTTCCCCTTGTCATTCTCGTGGCTAAAGAAAGCGTCGACTGTTTTGGCATTTCTTAGCGTCACTACTAAAAATAGACCATAGTTCCATCCTTAGCAATGGCACCAAAAATGTCGGGTGTTGGCATACCATAACTATCGCTACATTAGAGAGATAACCCAAGGCAACTCAAGGGCGTCGGCCTTAGCAGTGCAGTCTGGTAACAATAATTAGGAATGCCGGATTGGCCTTCATAACCATCCTTACTTGCGATATGCAAAGCTATGGCACTACGCTCGAAAGTGCACAAGGATTACAATCTTAAGTAACGGTACTTAGGTACGCCAATCGATAGTTCATGAATGAAGAAGTAATATAACTGCAAGCGAACAGAACTATCATTGTAGCATTTCAACCCGTGAGTATTCAAGGGTGTCGAATTTATAATTCCCATAGGAAGGGAAAGGGTTCAAACATGGTGTAAACATGATTACTTATTGAATGCTTGGTAGACATAGAGTAAACAGGAATAAACATGATATTCAAGATAGTGGACACATGTTGGATCAACCTCAAGGACAAAATAGAAGAGAAATAATAAATAAAGAATAAAGAAATAAATCTACTTGAGCAGGCATGGGTCACATATAACTATGCATATAACTATTAGCGGATCATCTAATTAGCAATAAATAGAGTTAGAACTAAGCCTGAGATGAGGGGAGATCCCCGCAGCTGGATACCCAGCCGATAGAGACTTTACAAAACTCCTATCGGAATACCTGATCGTGGGGGAATACAAAGGATGACAGAGCTGTCACTACCCTGCCACCTACCCCTCTACCCGAGAGATACCCGCACATCCACTGATTCCCGCATACTTGAACACCATGTTCACGTAATTGGAAACAACTCCTAACCCCCGTGGGCCCCAACCCTTTGGAGTGACAGGCTAGGCTAAGAGCAACCATCACAGCACAATAAACCATCATCCCATTCCTAATTCTAATCCTAATCATACTAATATGATGAACAATGAAGAACAATGATGAACATATCAAGAACATAGCACAAGAAATAAGAACTAGTTCATATACTATGAACATGATAAGAACACAACCATACTCTAGTTCATATGCATAATCATATAAAGATGAATAGAACTTGCTCATGGAAGAAGATTGAATATTATTTATACCAAGAAGATCCTTTCTTCCAAGGAGACAAACTCTCCTTGCTAGCTCTTGCCTTGCTCTACTACTAATCTAGACTAAAGATACAAGTGAGAGGTGTGAGGTAAATTGACTCCAAATGATGTGTGTGTTGAAAAGGGGGGAGTGCCTCTCTTTTTATAGTGGAACTAGGACGGTTCGTCGCATCTAAATTTGGTAGTAGGTGAAATGTCCTATGCATGGCGGCATGCAACCGCCTGAGAAAGATGGGCCCGATTTGCCACCTCCAGGGGTGCTCCCGCACCAGGGTGCAGCCGCAACCTGGGTGGGACCCCCTAGCCACCGCCTTCGCGTGGTCGGTTTGGCTCTAGGCCTGGATCTCTCCCGTGGTTACGATCAGACCCAGTTCTGCGTTGTTCGGGCCTTTCTCTATTTTCTTGGTTTGCGCAGTTTTTAATACGTCTTTTGGTACTTTGCGCTTTCTTCGTGGTATGGCACATTTTCACTTGTTGCACTATAATTCCTGCAAAATATAATAACTATGGTACAAGTGGAACTTGTTAGTAATAAAATGCATGTGTGTATATAATATGATTGCTTCTTCTCCTTTTAGATCAAGGTGGCAATATGTGATTGGTCTATAATGACTACCAACAAGTCCCCCAAGCTTAACCTTTGCTCGTCTTGAGCAAATAATTAAGTATGGTTGTTGATCAGGAGTTGCTACTATGCCAATATAATTCAAGAGTATCATACCTATAACAAAGCATTCATTTGCAATTTAAATAAGTTGGCATGCTATCCACTCTTTATCTTGACTTCTCATGGGGCTTATAGCTTTTCCAAGTTCTTGGGTGGTTGCAAGGTTGAATGGTTGTAATAGATTCATCATTCATTCATCCCTTGATAGACCATCAATCCAGAGGTTTTATAATTTTTTGCAAAATAAATAAGTTCCTCGAATGATTCTCTCGATCGCTCAATGTGTATGAAATCCTCACCAAAGGCATTTGTGTTTGCCTTTAAGACCTACCACTAAGGCTGAGAATGGAGCTTTGGGAAGGTATAAAGGTGGGCATACTTATGACACTTGTGTTGCCAAGTCAAAGCCCGGACCATGAGGAGATACAAGTCATACACCTTGATTGAGATGTGCAAGTGAGTGGAATTTTTGGTGGTAGTCCTATCTAAATATTTTTGGTTACTCCTTGTATCATGACTCTCTTTATTTGAGGATGAGAATGAGAGAATGTACACATATGGGCCCTAAAAATATGTAAACATATGCAAGTTATTTTTTTCTGACGGGGATTTTGATTTTCCCGTCCATGCCCTTTGGCTTTTCCTTCCTTTTTTTCATGGATAACTAATGCCCACATGTTTCAAAGGGATCTCAAAGAGGAAAATGGAGAGATGTCATGATGGTGATGTAAGGAGTAAAATTGTGTATGGGAATGCGCAAACCTCAGGGTGAGAGTTTGGCATACTTATTTGGTGGAAGTTAAGGTGCAACTCTCAGGGTTGTGTGCAACTTCTCACTGTGAGAGTCAGCTTTATTTGGTGGGTCTGTGAATCTCATATCATGGGTGCATGACCATAATCTCACTCTAGGATACCTGGTGTTGGGTATTTTAAACGCAAACAGAAAAATCCACAAGCACACGGATACCGATGTAGCTTTCACCCGGGAGTATTCCAGAGTATCGATTTTCCACAGGGAACGTGAGTGTACTAATTAAGATCCAAGATCGCCCAAGGATAACTATATAATTATTTTTGGTGGGAAGAGAGGAAGTTTCCTGAGAGTTCTCTAGTTGATCTAAGAATCAAGAATTGCTTGAAAGATTATTTATTTCGGGACATCAGAACACTAACCACAGAAAGAGATGAGAAGGGGGCTAGGAAGCTCTGACTACGGTCCTACAAACACCGATGCGAACAAGGTGGAATACGTCGACCGTTAGGGCTGTCACTACCCTAGGGCTACCACAAGAATCCGCAGGATTGGGTGCAATTCCAGGTAATTGCAAGACTAAACACCACGTCTAATCTATTAATTACTACTCTAGCATTATAAAGACTAGAGCACTTGATGCAAGCGGTAATCCAATAAATAACTTGAATGTAAATAAAAGTAATTAAAGAACTCAGAAATTATGAATTGAAGAACTTGGACAACGTTGAAGAACGAACCAGTTGCTGCAAAAGTACAATGCTGAGGAAGATCCGACCGATCCGGCTCCTCCTCCGCTCTCCTCTTCTCTCTCCCTATTTTCTAGATTACAACTAGAACTTACTAGAACTAGATGAACTAGAGCTAGAACTAGATGAACTAAAGGGATCCTCTCTACTTGGATGAATAATTGAAACCCTAGCTTTGAATCTATAGAAGAGGTATGTTCTCCAGGGGCCAGGGGGCCTGCTTATATAGCCCTTCAAAATGAACGTGTACCGACGGATCAAACCGACCTTAATCGCACAGTTTTCCTTAATCCTTTAGGTCGGTGGAGCATGATCCACGAGGCGGAGCCTGATTGGCTCCTGTAGATGGGTGGGCGCCCAAGGGGGGAGAGAGGGTGCCCTGCCCCCGGGCCCGCTTGGCCTCCCGTTCGTTCCCGTGGCTTCTGGAGTCTTCTAGATGATAGAAAATTGGCGCACACGTTAATATCTCTATGTAAACCCGACGTGTGGGCCTTTCCTCCATATTTCCTGATAACCCCCTGCAGAAATAGACAAACATGAAAACTCGTGGAATTCTGTCAGATGAAACCCTAATTTTGGATGTTGGTTGCATATAGGTCCTTTTCCATGATTAGTTGACGGTTAAATGTGAGCATTAAGGACCGTCAACAAGCTCCCCCAAGCTTAACCTTTGCTCGTCCCTGAGCAAAGTGAAAATCAGCAAGAAAACAGGGGTTACTTTTATGCCTCTTACTACAGGGGTTTTAAGTTATCACTAAGGTCTTAAGTGATTGAAAAACAGAACGATCAAGTCAAGCACTATATCTCAAGTTCTTCTGTCTTACCTTTGTTCGGGATTATTTTTTTGTAAGTTTCCAAAATAAAACCAAGGCATTTGCCTTCTTCTCGAAAGATATAAGTAGAGCTTTAAAATTTTTAGCATACTTACTTTGCATTTTGCTATGTCAATGCTCGGAGCAAGGGAGACAAATGTCATACTCCTATATCAAGACCTTTGACCTTTTTGAAAAGTTTGTCATCTTTTACTGGCATATTGCTTATTAGAGGGACCATGGGCTATCATTTTTTTCTTTCTTTTTTCAGTCTCTCTCTCTTTTTTTTTCTTTTTTTCCAAGTGGGTACCAAGTACCCCTAATTCTACTATCGGACAGGTGTCCATTTTTTTTCCACTCAGGTGGGTATCTTTGTACCCCTAATTCTACTTCGGACACTTGTCCATTTTTACCTCTCGTCTCACTCTCTTTTTTTCGAATCAAATTTTTGCATAGTCCCAAGCCTCTAACGCAATAATACTTCAGAAGAGTGAATCTTTTATATGTTTAAAACAAAAAGATCTTGATCTTTGGAGCATGATAATTCTCTCAACCAAAACTACAAGAATTAACAATGGCTTGAACAAAGCAAGTGCCCTCAGTTTTAATATTTATATCTTATAAGACTCTAGGTATTATGTCAAACAGGATCTCATTCATTTTTTTTGAATTTTTAGATTTTCAAAAGATAAAATCTCCAGAACTCTAGCGATACTTGGAACAAGTTAAATAGTAGCTCAGACCTTCTCATATCATGTTTGTCAATTACCTAGACTTGGATCAAACTTTCTTTTTATTTTATTTAAAACTTAGGATTACACAAAACTATTGTATATTACTCAAAAGAAAAACTTTGTTTGGTTTCATGGTTATGCATTTTTTATTTATTTCTGAATACTAGTAAATAAAACCAAGAAAGAAAAGTAATACTTATCTAGATACACGTGGGGGTGCCTCCCCAAGCTGGATGTTGACATAGTCGTTCACTCTTGTGGCCTACATGTTCGGTCTCACTCTTCTTAAGCCTCAAAATCCTGTACAACCCAAATAGACAACAAAACTCGTGGAGCATGTTAAGGTTATGTAATTGTCTAGAGCTTATGAGAGCTTAATGTGAGAATTCTATGAACTCAATCACATCAAGTTCCTCTACCAGGTTGTTTTGTGGCTTGAGATAGATTTTCAAGCATTCACCATTTACCTTAAAAGTGTTACCTATGTCGTCTTGGATGGTAATGGCTCCATGAGTTGAAGTGTCAATAACCTTGCATGGTCTATCCCACTTACTTCGTAGCTTACCATGCCCAAAGAGCTTAACTCTT
Source organism: Sorghum bicolor (assembly GCF_000003195.3). NCBI lineage: Eukaryota > Viridiplantae > Streptophyta > Magnoliopsida > Poales > Poaceae > Sorghum > Sorghum bicolor. The sequence goes on along the minus strand of NC_012876.2, from coordinate 25,676,573 downwards.
GAATTTAATAGTAGAACCTTATCTCCAGGCTTAAACTCCTTGTGCTTGATTCTCTTATCATGTCATCGTTTTGTTCTCTCTTTATAGATCCTTGAATTGTGGTAGGCTTTCTCTCTCCGTTCTTCTAGCTCAGATAGTTGCATCAGACGATTCTCACTAGTGAGGTGGAGATCCATGTTCCATTTCTTGAGTGCCCAATGAGCCTTAAACTCTACTTCCATAGGCAAATGACAAGTTTTTCCATATACAAGTTGATAAGGTGACATGCCTATGGGTGTTTTGAATGCAGTTATATATGCCCAAAGTGCATCAGGAAGTTTCTCCTTCCACCCCTTACCCATCTCATCTACGGTCTTTTGTAAAATATTTTTGATTTGTTTGTTAGATGTTTCGGCTTGACCGCTAGTCTGAGGATGGTATGGTGTCGTGACGTTGTGTCGAGCTCCATGATCGGCTAGGTACTTTCGGAAGATTTTGTCGATGAAGTGGGAACCTCCATCGCTATGACTATCCGGGGTATACCAAAGCAAGGAAAGATTACTTCATGGAACATTCTCTTAGCATGTTTTGAATCAGCTGATCGACAAGGTAGGGCTTCTACCCATTTGTACACGTAGTCCACAGCTACCAAGATATACTCGCATTTCCCGGACATAGGGAATGGCCCCATGAAATCAATGCCCCATACATCGAAATGTTCTACTTGAAGATTATTTGTGAGAGGCATTTCATTTCGTGAGTTGATATTCCCATGTTTTTGACATCGGTGGCATCTCCTGACAAAGTCCTTTGTATCTTCATACATCGTTGGCCAGAAGATCAGGGCCGAGGTCGTAGCCATCTGTAAGAATTGGATGTGATGATGGTGGTGGCTCTAATAACTCGCCCTTTGGAGGAAATAATTTATAGATAGGAGTGAAATGCATGTGGTATGGTGAAAATGGCAAGGTGAGTGCGGTAAAAAAAGAAAAGAAAAAGGATACACAGACGACTTGGTTCGAAACTAGCACAGCTACTGTTTCCCGGCAACGGCGCCAGAAAGCTTGTTGGGTATTTTGAACGCAAACAGAAAAATCTACAAGCGCACGGATACCGATGTAGCTTTCACCCGAGAGTATTCCAGAGTATCGATTTTCCACAGGGAACGTGAGTGTACTAATTAAGATTCAAGATCGCCTAAGGATAACTATATAATTATTTTTGGTGGGAAGAGAAGAAGTTTCCTAAGAGTTCTCTAGTTGATCTAAGAATTAAGAATTACATCAAAGATTATTTATTTCGGGACATCAGAACACTAACCACAGAAAGAGATGAGAAGGGGGCTAGGAAGCTCTGACTACTGTCCTACAAACACCGATCCGAACGAGGTGGAATACGTCGACCGTTAGGGCTGTCACTACCCTAGGGCTACCACAACAATCCGCAGGATTGGGTGCAATTCCATGTAATTGCAAGACTAAACACCACGTCTAATCTATTAATTACTACTCTAGCGTTATAAAGAGTAGAGCACTTGATGCAAGTGGGAATCCAATAAATAACTTGAATGTAAATAAAAGTAATTAAAGAACTTAGGAATTATGAATTGATGAACTTGGAGAACAATGAAGAACGAACCAGTTGCTGCAAAAGTACAATGTTGAGGAAGATCCGACAGATCCGACTCCTCCGCTCTCCTCTTCTCTCTCCCTATTTTCTAGATTACAACTAGAACTAACTAGAACTAGAACTAGATGAACTAGAGCGAGAACTAGATGAACTAGAGGGATCCTCTCTACTTGGATGAATAATTGAAACCCTAGCTTTGATTCTGTAGAAGAGGTATGTTCTCCAGGGGCCAGGGGGCCTGCTTATATAGCCCTTCCAAATGAACGTGTACCGTCGGATCAAACCGACCTTAATCGCACGGTTTTCCTTAATCCTTTAGGTCGGTGGAGCATGATCCGCGAGGCGGAGCCTGATTGGCTCCTATAGCTGGGCGGGCGCCAAGGGGGGAGGGCGGGCGCCCTGCCCCCAGGCCTGCTTGGCCTCCCGTTCGTTCTCGTGGCTTCTAGAGTCTTCTAGATGATAGAAAATTGGCGCACACGTTAATATCTCTATGTAAACCCGACGTGTGGGCCTTTCCTCCATATTTCCTGATAACCCCCTGCAGAAATAGACAAACACCAAAACTCGTGGAATTCTGTCAGATGAAACCCTAATTTTGGATGTTGGTTGCATATAGGTCCTTTTCCATGATTAGTTGACGGTTAAATGTGACCATTAAGGACCGTCAACACCTGGGATTTGACTCAACTCAAAGCGCTGCAAGCCGCATATGACTGAAGGTGTACAAACTACTAAGCAAGTCATATGGCCTTGGTAGGTATTTTATAATCATTGAGGAACTCTTTGTTTTGAATTTTTGAAAAGAAAACTCCAGATGTCAAGTTTCTCTTAGAACAAAGTCATAGCAAAATCTATTTGTAGCATATCATGTCTCGCAACAACTTAGAAAAGGATCATGCATTTGCAACCCATAAGATTTCAAGTTCTCAGAATGAGGCATTTTTAGCCAACAAACTTAAATCTTGATGAACACTAAATTATAACTTAGATACTAGGGAATTATAGACAGAGCAACTATTCATCATTTCAACAAAAGAGAAAGCAACATATCATAGCGCACATGAGAGTGGAATATTTTTTGAAAGATGATGAAAAGTTGCTGAAATTTAAATACTAAAATTAAGAACTAAAATTAAGTGCAAGAATGTAAGATACAAGTTACCTCTTGTGGGGGTCCTCCCCCAAGCTAGGTCACTACTGCGGTCTAGGGAAATGTCCCATGAATCGCAGGTAGGCCATCTGTGCCTCGTGCTGGCGACGGCTTGGATCCTCAAGGTCGATGAAGCTCTGTTGGGTCTGCTGATGCCATTGGGTAGCAGTCTAGATGTGGGCATTCAGCGTACCTTGGATCTGCCTGTTCTGGAGCTCTAGTCCTCCCATGCGAGTGTTGAGGAAGTCCATTGTAACCTGAGGGCGAACAGGGGGTGGCATTCCCTTAGAATCTGAGGAGTGTCCTAGCTCGTGATGCCTGGATCCCCCTACCCCATATGCCTCTGGCTCGCTTGGGCCTGCGCCTCCGTGTGCCTGCCAGCTTGACCCTCCTGCCTGCCAGCTCGAACCTCCAGCCTCGTAGGGGTGAGGAATGTATCCCATACCATATCCATACCTAGGGGTAAATCCGAGTGCAGGTATAGCAGGGATCCATCCCATCTCTGGCATAGCTGGTGGTGGAGTGTGCTGTGTTAGCTGTGTGGAAGGTGCTGGCTGTGCTGGCTGTGCTGCCCTTGCTGCTTGTGCTGCCTGCTCTTCTTGTTCCCTCCTCTGTGAGTTCCTGCAAGAAACAAAGCGAGATCCAAGTTAGGTAACTGGATCTCATTTGTATATCCCGGAAAATAATATAAAATCTTTTTAACCATTTCGTCGTGTTTAATCATATGTGCATGCGAAAGATATGATTCATTAATCATGATGCGAGGAGTAGTGATGTAAATAATGGTATTAGCAGCTTGGGGATCAACACTTGCAGCAAGGCGAGTAATAAGAGATGTGGACATGATAGTAGTTGAAGTCTTAATGGAATGCAACCAATGATTAACAAGCTCAACAACAGGTGCAACCTTAATCTTTTTGAGCGCAACATAAAGCAACTTCAACTCTATGTCGTAAGTAAGATGCGTATCATCTCTTGAAAAGAACGAACTAGCAATCCACTTATGGAGAAGCCTCAGAGTGGGGTGATGGATGTTGGCAGAATGCCCCTAAAACTTTCCAACGATGTGTTGCCCCGAGTTCAAATGCCAGAAAGCATGACGTTGGTAACCCCCGAGGGAGAAACCTAAGTCAATGGAGTACCGCTCGTGGAAACCCAAACAGTTGGCAAGATCCTTCCAATAAATACGAAAATCTCTTCCAAAGCAACGAAAGGTAATACCATAATCAACAATTTGTAGAGTGCCCAAAATTTGGATTGTCAAAAGACGTGGCCCAAGCTAACAGACGGGGGCAACTCTACTCCAACCAAGATGCTCAAAAATAGTATCAAACTCAACATCCATACATATTTGGTGCATTAATGCGCGGTCGAATGTCGGCGAATGGAGGAACTCGCGTTCCTTCACGAGGTTGTATGTCTGCATCTCCCGCTCGCTTTCCAAGTCGATGAAGGGGGTGTCGGCCTCGTCAATGGCGTGGCCATGTGGCTCCTCCTCCTCTCCTCCATGTGCCGGCTGCTCATTCCTTGCAGGGGTTGGTGGATCTTCCCCGCGTTGGCGGTGGCTCCTTCTAAGCCCGAAAATTCTATTCATGGTGGACGAGCTAGCACAAGTGTATGGTGTTTTTGCTTGGAGAGGGAGGTGTGCAAGAAGTTTTTGACAGATTTTTTTTTGCACTAAGCTTGTGGAGTAGGCTATGAAGCAAAGTGGAGCAAGAGAGTGAAGAAGGGAAGAGTAAAAAAATGTGTGTGAGAGGGGTGAGGTGCTCCACCCGGGATCCTCTCTATTTATAGAGTTGATCGCAGGCGGGGGAGCGCCCCCCTCAACGGCTACTAGCCGTTGCCCAAAGGCCGAGGCCAGCAGGCCTTGGGCAGGGTACGGCAGCACCTTGGTGCGCCCGCACCAGTGGTGGGCCCACCTCTGCCCGGCCTTTTGGCTGCTGGCTCCAACGGTCACCCCAAACGTCTCTCTGGTTACGATCAGACCTGGTTCGAAATCTTGCTCCAAACTTTGATTTTCCATATATTTATTCAAAATATTTTTGGTTTTCAAAAATTATCTAAAAACAAGATTTGGAAATGGGAAAATCTATACTACCACAAAATAATTTTTATAAGATTTTCAGAGAAACTTTATTTTTGAATAAAAATAAAACTATAGAAAGGGAAACTTTTGGAAACTAAAAATAAAAACTTTCTATAAAAAGGGAAATTAAAACGAAATTTAAAGAATTTAAAAAGACATAATACCTAAGCGGGGACACCTCCCCCAAGCTTGCTTGATATCGTGGGCCCCCTTCAGATACCTTTATTGGGACACAAATAGCACAAAATTTATTTTTATTATATATAGTTTTTTTAGATAACTACCGAATGCCTTCGCCAAGGGCTCAACATTTATAGTCCGTTGGCAAGACTTTCCTTCCTTCATTCTTCTGTGGCTGCATGGACGAACTTAGTAGATGTTTCCAGTTGCCCTGGGATCCTCTTTGTGTTAGTGACTGGAATCTATGCAGCTATCTGTGCTATCTGTGTTTCTATCATCTTGTTGAAACTCGTCTGACTTTTGACAGATGAAGAAAGAGTTTCAAGCTTGGTGTTGATGTTCTCAATGATCTTGTCATTGTAGGACAACTTCTTGGTCAGATTCTCGTTGATTTTAGCTTGCCCTATGACCAGATCTTTCAAGGAAGGCTGATTGAAGAAATTACCCTGCGGGCGGTGCTGATTGTTCCACCCGTTGTTACCTTGTTGTGGTGGCCGAAACCCATTGTTGACATATGCTGCTTCTTCTTGGGTTTCGGGGCAATTGTTCCCCGAATGGCTATCATCACCACAAACTTCACACGATGTGTGTGAGTTCACTGCTTGGACGGTGCCAATGTTGGGATTGCAACTTGTGTCGAGGGTATCAGTAAGGGGTACCCTCATCGATGCGCATTACGAGATTGCCCGTACGAAGGTCGAGGCCCTCAATTCGACGCTCTAATCTTACGTATGCGCTGCCATCGACGGCCGCAACCTCGAAGACGGAAATAGCGTCGAGCGAATCGATCAGGCGTCGAGCGCCGGTTACCGTCGAATACGGAACGGGCTCACGCGAACCGGGGGGCGTCGAGCGCAAGGACGCCGCCCGCCGCCTGACGCGCGCACGCGAGCCGGGGCATTAAATGCGCCTGATGCTTCCCCACCTAACACACGGGTCACGGGAGACGTGATAGGGAACAGGCATCCGTCCCATCGATCTTTTTGCAGCCTTCCCGCCGAACGACCCAGGGCATGACAGGGCGCGGGAAACAAGGATGAGACGTCTAATCGGGACCTCCTCGAGACATCCAAGGTCAGTGCTCCGGATATCGTCATGATACACGGCGTCCGACCCTCGACCGAACAGGGTCCCCTCCCAGGGGACGGGTTGGGTGTCGACTGACTACATCCCAACCACTCCGCCGGATTTGCCACCGGATCGTACAAGCGTGCATCCGTTGAACCAATCCAAGACAGCGCGCAGAGCAGAATGCAGGGGCACGCGTAATCATCACCAGGCTATTAAGATGGGACGGCTCGAGGCCATGCCGGTACGGAAGCCTCGAGTAGGTCAGCGCTCCATACTGCTATCGACTCCTATTCTGACGCCTATACATGTACCTTGGGTCTCTCCTTGGAACTATAAAAGGAGGGACTCAGGAATAGAACACGGGAGATCACGACACAACACCACGCAACATTACACACATACACGGTAGGGTTCTCACACTTCATACCATGCTTGTATTCACCCCTGTACAAGCACTTAGGTGCAAGATAATACAAACTTCTCCCCCCCTGCTGGACGTAGGGCCTTCTCTTGCCCGAACCAGGATAAATCTCCGTGTCTTCTTGCATCACCATCTGGGAAAGGGAGCACACATACAAATTTACTCATTGGTGTGACCCCCCGTGGGGAAAACACCGACAGTTGGCGCGCCAGGTAGGGGTCCTGCGTGTTTTTCATCGATTTCCCACTCCTTTCCAGATGGCCACTCTCGCCTCACCGATTCCGCGCTCCACGGTGATTTGGTTTGGGAGTCTCGAGTTCATGTCTACGGGCTCCGGCTACGACATGATCTTGCTCTCAGTCAGAGGACCAGGAGGAGCCCGCGTTGCGCCAGCACGGTTGAGGGCCCCGAGACACCCTCACCACCACGCCTCCCCGCCTAAGAAGAGGCGCGGACAGCACCACCGCGACCCCTCTGCTTCATCACGACCAACAACTCGTGCGAAGCAGGAAGCGGGCCACAAGTCGGCAGCACCATGTGTCGAAGCAACGAGCGTGACGACTCAGCACCGCACAACAACGAGAGGGGACGCATCTCGCGCACTCTCCCCTACCGCTGCTAGGCTGCTTCCACACGGGTTGTTCACTCCAAGAAGGGCACTGCCATTCGGATTGGACAACGCCACGGCGTCGCTCGCCAGGGCGATATGCCCAAACGCCCAGACATACGTGGAAAGACCAATGGTCCTCCCACATGACTCAGGAGCACCACAGCCGACGCCCGAACTACCGAATCTCTCCCAGGTGCGAGGCCTCCGCCGCCTAGGCCCCGTTCGATACACGATCACCTCGCTCAGGCAACGGCTGCTGGAGGAAGGACGTGGATGTTTCTACGCCGCTGAACCGGACTCCGACTCCGAGACTGATAGCTACGACCCTACAAGGGAATGCTATCACATCGACGGGGCGGTAGAAACTACCGATGAGACACGGGATGCCGCTGCGGGCGGTTGTTGACACTTCTTAACGCAACCACCGGATATCGGCGACGGCGCCAGAAGTGCCCTGGTAGGGTAACTCTATTTACTATTGGATAATTCCGCAAGCGCACAGAATGTACCGCTGTAGCACTTCACCAAGGAGTATTCCAAGGTATCGTAATTTATATTTTCCCAAGGGAAAGCGGCTAAGTGTGTTTAACAAAAAGGGGAATGAGATTCCTTGAGTTATCTAGTATCAACTAGTGAATAAGGGTGGTAAATAACAAATAGGAAGGGTAGTGGTGAATCCAAGGTCCTATGCTAAAGGTAAATGGTAGAGTTAGCTAGGTGGGAGGACAACGAGTGAGTAAAGGACTCCTATGTATCTAACTTGACTTCTGTGACTTACTTTAATAGATAATTGTCTTAACTACGCTAGAGCCTTACTAACTGTGTGCGAGGGATAGCCGAGCTGGTAAGACGCTTAGAAGGTTTTTCACCTAACCCCTTACCGAAAGCGACTATTGGGCTTATGGACGCCTTACCTTTTAAGAACTAGCCTGTACGTGAGGAGAACCTAATGCCGCCCACGATCTGTCACCTACTAGGGAGTGCGCTCCTACTTTCCGTTCAAGCCAGCGGTAATCAAAGGTAATCTTAAGTATGAGCACCACGCTCACACTTAATCCTACAACGCTAACTAGTTGCAGCTAGCTAGAGCTCCTATACAAGATAGGACGATGATGCACACACAGGAGTGGTTACAGGTCACTAACTTCACTAAGACAACTATATTACTAAAGTAAATGCACAACAAGACTAAAAGACTTGCACTAAGTAAGAACTCAGTAAAGTAAAGTAAGAATAATATATTAATAAAAGGAAAGTCTTACAAAAGTAGAAAGGTACAAGAGCTATACCAGACTCTCCAGAAGACGACTCCGGAGACCCCGAGCTTCGCTCGACTCGACTCTAACTCCCACTCTAGACTAACTACTACTCTACTTGTATGCTTGGAACTTGTAATGCACTTGGCCTTGGAATTGCACACTTGAAATGAAGGATGGAGGCTGCCTTTTATAGAGGGAGATGGAGTAGGGGTTACTCCATCGCCACGTCATCGATCCGCGTGACATCTTCTCTCCACCCTTGGATCAAACCGACCTCACAACCGCCATTTGATCAACGGCAGGGGCAAATCAACATGTGGGACATGTGGGGAAGGTCGGTGGGAGGCCACCGACCCTGGAACCGCCTTTGATGTGGGGTCGGGCGACCCCCCTTCTGGGCCTCTGGGCCCACCAGCAGTGTCCACAGGGGTCCCTTATGTCGGTGGACTAGGTGGCACACCTGGGTCCCACCAAAGAGGGGTCGGGCGACCCCCTCCCTGTGGGCCCAGGGTGTCACCTGTTGTCCCCTCGATCTCCTCTTGATGATTCTGATGTTGGCTTTGTCAAATAATGTCTTGAATTTGTTGTTCCTGCATAAACAAGCTAAGAGTACAAGTGGAACTAGTTATGGATAAAATATGTTCATGTCATGTCGTTTCCCCTTGCAACCGAGGCATGTTGACGGTGTTTTGTATGTGGATTTCTATGGTATATCCACCGTCAACAAGATCCCCCAAGCTTAACCTTTGCTCGTCCCGAGCAAACAATCAAACTTAGCCTCGGTGGATCAGGTATTGTTACTATGTTCACATTTCAAGAGTACCATGTGTACAACAAAGTTCTTCTCCTTGCATGAAAAATTTAGCTATGTAAACTTACCCCTATTACCTTAGTCCCTTATGGGGCTTATGGCTTTTCCTTTGTCTTAGGTGGTTGTGAGACAGAACAGTTTGACTTGAGCACTAACTTTCTCATTCTTAGCAAGTTTCATATCAGAGGTTTTGTGATATTTTCAAAAGAAAGCTTAAATGTTCCTCTTATGGTTCTCTCATGTCACTCAAATGGTGTATGATTCCTCACCAAGGCATATGGTAAGAGTTGCCTTCTCTATTTCATCCTATTTCTAAAAGGCTTATGTGGAGTTCAAGGTAGGGATGAAAGGAGATAGCATACTTACTTTGCATGTATTGCGAAGTCAAAGCTCGGATCCTTGAAGAGAAGTGTCATACTCCCAGATCAAGATGTGCAAGTGTGATATATGGTGGACTAGGTTGCTCCTTTATTTGATAGACTCTCTATGTATTGAGACATGGCTAGCATTTTTTTCTTCTTTTTTTTTATATATGAGCTTTCATGTGCTCAATTTTCTTTTTCTGTGGACTTGCACATGTCCATCTTTTTATTTCATTTTGCCTAGCCCTTTTGATGTCTCATTTACCAAATAATGTTAAGAGAGATGTTCTAACATTTAGAGTATGGAGCAACCTATTTAGTGGATGCGAAATACATGTGGTTGCGTACTTCCAGTGTAGAAGCAGCATATATATATGTGGTGTGTACGTGATCTTGATCTTAGGAGCATGAAAAGTCTCTTAACAAGGGTCAACAAGACTTGACGACACTCAACACAAAGCAAATAGCTTATGTGGAAAGGTTGCAATTATGTAAAGTAGATATGGCTGTGGTAGGAATTCATCACCATTGAGGAACAATTAAGGTTTTGATCATTTTAAGAATAAATCTCTGATAATCATGCATGCTTAGAAAAATATTATAGTAGCTCTTGTCTTACTATCTCATGTCCCACAACAACTTAGACTTAGTTCTAGCACTTGCAACCCACAAAGTTTTTAGGTTCATGGCAGTTTAAGTGAGCTAAGTGATCCATACTTAGAGAAATACTAAGTTGTATACTAGGCACTAGAGAAACATTAACAAGCAACTAGTCATAATTTCCATGAGGGATATAAACATACATGAAGCATATATGCTAAAGGGAAATGCTAATAAATATTTATTTATTTTTTATTTTTTTTTAAGTAAGAATGATAAAATGCATGAAAATAAATAGGATAGAATACTTACCTTAGTGGGGGAGAGGATCTCCCCCAAGCTAGATCTTCGCTCACTGTGGTGGCGGGAAATTCTGGTACCATCCGGCCCAGCGTTGTGCGTCTTCCTCTCGCACACGTCGGATATGTTGGCCGTTTTGTAACGCCAGTTGCAATGTTGCTTCTTGCCCAATCTGCAATTCGCCCATGTCATTAATGAGACTGTCCATACCTGTGGGCTGGTGACGCCTAGCCCTGTCCCTTGGGCGTGGAGTGCGTTGTGGAGGTAGACCCATGGAGTCTGAAGCATCCACTGACATCGCTTCATCGCCCTCTTCAACGTCATGGTGCGAGGATCCTCCTTGCTCCATCTGGGCGGCTTGCATCATCCTTCTTGTCACCCTGCGTGTCCCTGCAACATCTGGACTTGCCACTCGGGCTAGTCTAATGGTAAGTGTGCGGACCCCATACAACCGGCGCCTCGCACATGGGAGAGGAATTTCGGTTGTATAGCCCGGATAAATCATTTTAAGTTCACCATTTGGATCTCTTATGAGTATGTTAGCATTGATAAAGAAGTTCTCATCTACCACTCCTCTAACATAGCCAATGTCTTCAAAATAATGTGATTCAAGTAATCCAAAAGTATCGGCTATTCGAGTAATAAAGGATGTGAAATAGATGGGCTTCCCATACTCAATAGAGTTAAGCCAATAGTTCACTAGCAGTTTCACAGGGGAGACCTTGATTTTACTAACCATGGCATAGAGAATTTTAAGTTCATCATCAATTAAAGTATCAGTTCCCATGCCAGGATATAGAGTGCACATGATCCAGAAGTGAAGAAAGCGCAAGGTTGGATTATGGATTTCAATGGGAGTAGGATTTGAACAATCATTAGAGCCAGAAATTGCTTTCCAGAATCTAATTTTATCGAACATTCTAGTGGCATGATCTAGATCAAGTTCACATTCATGTTCACACCCTAAAGCAGTGTTTAGCAAACTCCAATTTAATTGATGTTCTTGCTCACACATGCGAAAAGATATTCCATTATTTGTGAGTTTTAGGGTGCATAGAAATTCCTTAGCAAGCAATTCTTTTCCAAATTCAGGCACTTGCCAAAAACTACTCCAACCAATTGCTCTAAACACCTTATCGAATTCAACATCCATACCTGTGCGGGCCAAAAGGTCCGGATCGATGATGCTAGTGTGTAGGAAGAGACCCTCTCGGATGATGTAGTACCTTTGCAACTCTTCTTGGCTTAACATGAGCCCGCTCTCGGGCTCTCTCATCCTTGATGGAGGCTCGTAGGGTACCATCCCATGGTAACCTTCTTCTTCCTTCCTTCCATGAGCATGGTGAGAGCCTTGAGAAGAGCTCTCACCCTTTGCTTTCTTGAACTTGCCGAAGATATGCTTCTTCATCCTCCTACACAAGTGAGGCAAACCAAGCTCCTACTACTACTACTATGCAAGGGGAATCTTTTTGGGTTTTTGTTTTGATGACTATTTCTAAACTAAACTTGAGAAATGGCTTGTAACAAAGAGAGAAGAGAAAGGATTGTGAGCTCGAAATGGTTCTGGTGGTTTTGGGTGTGGAGTTGAGCTCACAATGCTGTGGTATTTATAGGGGGAGAAGGGCAAGTAGTGGACCCACAATATAGGGGTCGGCCGACCCCCCCTAGAAGCACTTTGAATTTAAGTTTAGCTTTATACAGGGAACCATTCTGCATGCTTTCAAGATTTTGCAGAGATGGTCCAAAATGGGGGTCGGCCGACCCCCATCCTAGCCCCTCCTCCACTTTAAACATTGTGTCATTGATTGTCCGGAAAAGTAAAGGCTAGGTGTGGACCAAAAGTTTTCAAATTGTTTCTGAGATTCCCTGTTTTAGTGCTTTGTGAAAGGTAAAAGATGAATGGCAAAAGTGGAGACATGTCTAAAGTGATTCCTATGGACCATGGGAGCACTCAAGCATGCCTAGGTGACCACTTTGCAGAATTTAAGCTAGTGGAGTGGTCCCAAAAGAATCAAAGATGAAAGGAGCATCTTATGACTAAAGTAAAGGATCAAGGGACCACTCTTTTTCAAACTTTAGCTAGTGTTACAAGCATAGGACTCCATTGTGATTCAAATGGTGGCCAGCAGGAGGCAAGTGGGGCCAATATGGGGGTCGGCCGACCCCCACATTGGAGCTCCCAGAGCATCCAAGTGCTGGGTTGGAACCTCTATGACTAGCAAGGTTGAAATGTGGTGAAGTGGGCCCCAAGGTGGGGTCGGGCGACCCCCCTTTGGGAGCTCCAGCAGCTCAAATTTTTATGACAAGTTATTCTCAAGATTTTATTTATTATGGCTAAACATTTTGTCGAAATAAGATATGCAAAATTCAAAGTAAGAATGCAATTGAAAAGTGAATAGTAGAAATTGAAATGCAGAAAATAAATATGGGATAACTACTGATTTACCTTATCAGCAAGGGCTCCATGTTTTAGGTCCGTAGAGCAGGACCTCTCCATCTTGTTCATCCTTCGGGTGCATCAGATGGTCCCGGAGACGTGGACCTTGATTGCACCTCTTTCTCCCGCCATACTTGCTTGGTATTGATTTTTGGTTCAGCGGGTTCCTCTTCTTTCTTTTCGGCCCTTTTGGCCGACTTACCTCTCTTGTCCCTTCGGCGTCGGATGTGGCGAGGCTTAGTCGGTGGTTCTTTGTCCTTCACCTGCATGTTAGCTTTATAACCATTGAATGGACATTTTACCTTCCATCCTGGGAATTGGAGGTGAATCTGGCCGGACCCCACATAGATGACTGCATTGACCGTGTTGAGGAAAGGCCTTCCCAAGATGATCGAGACATCATTATTGGATCCCATATCCAAAATGATGAAGTCGGCAGGGACGTAGTCGTCTTGGACCTTTACCAGTATGTCCCTTGCCAACCCCTCAGGGAACCTGATCGTCTGATCTGCCATCTGCAAACGAACAAATGTGGGGTGCAAAGGCCCTCCTAGCAAATTATCATAAGTTACCTTGGCCATAATGTTGACACCCGATCCAAGGTCGCAGAAGGCGTTGTGGAAGATTTGCGGTCCGATCTCACAGGTGATGGTCGGCAGGCCTGGGTCGTCCTTCTTGGTGATGAAGGGCGAATCCAGATGATAGCTCCAGTTGGATTGTACCGGAGGCTTACCGAACCTCGTAGTAACTAGTTTAACTCCTTCAATTGGGTCCTCAGGTTTCCCTGGGATCTTACCTTGCTCGAAGGATGGGACAGCTGCTGCTAATTGAGCTAATTGTGTTTCTAGCATTTTGTTAAAGCTCAACTGATTTTTCATAGCAGAGTTAAAGCTATCCAACTTTTCACTTAAGTTTTCAAGGATCTTATCATTAGCCATCATTTTCTTGTTAATGCTATCATTGATTTTAGATTGGCCTAAGACAAGATCTCTAAGAGAAGGTTGGTTACCAAAAGAATTATTGAAATTTTGATTGTAACCATTACCTTGATTACCTTGGTAGAAGGGGCGCGAGTTCCATTGCTGTTGTTGGGGCCGGTACCCATTGTTGTTGTTGTTGATGAAGCTCACTTCCTCCTTTGTTTCAGGACAATTGTTTCCCGAATGATCATCTCCTCCGCACACTTCGCACCATGAATCAGATTCAATGGCCCGTGTAGTGGCGTAAGGTTGAATGGTCTCTTGCTTGGAACTTTCTTCCATCTTCTTCATTAAGAGGTCAATCTTAGCAGAGAGCATGTCCACCTCATTCAAGGCATGGACACCTCTTCTCTTGGGTTGGAGGCGTTCCTCATTCCATCCTTGGTTTATAACCATCTTTTCAATGAGGTCCTTGGCATCCTTGACATTGTGTTGCAAGAATGCTCCTCCAGCGGCAGCATCAAGGTGACTACGGGCCAAACCGGTCAGGCCATGGTAGAAACCTTGGATTAGGAGCCACTCCTCTATCCCATGATGAGGACAGGCGCGAATGTACTCCTGCAGACGTTCCCATGCTTCGGGAATCGTCTCATCCGCTTGCTGTTGGAAGCTGGAAATCTTTCCACGAAGGGCGCTGGTCTTGCCCATCGGAAAGAACTTCTTGAGAAATGCATTGGCGCACCTCTCCCACGTGGTCACTTCACCCTTGTTGGCGTAGAACCATTGCTTCGCCTTCCCCAATAACGAGAATGGGAAGAGGCGAAGACGGATGGCGTCTGCGGCGACATTCTTGATGGTGAAGGTGCCGCACACCTCCAAGAAGTGTTGGAGATGGGCATTGGCATCCTCGTGTGGCTTTCCACAGAAGGGATTGGCTTGCACCATATTGATAAGCGCAGGCTTCAACTCAAAAGTCGCATCCCCCAAGTTAAGCTGCGGACCCGTGGCGACATTGTCAGCCGACGGCGCAGAGTACTCAGAGATGGTCTTCTGGGCCATAGCTTCTTTGATAACCGGTGCAGATACTCCTTCCTCTAACGGATTCAGGTTCGAGATGAACCTTTGAGGTGGAACTTGACGACGTCTAGTTCTCCTCAACAGTTGCTCAGGATCTTCAACGAAGTTTGACGGCAATTGGAAACCGCTCATACACTGTCAGGCTTCACAATAAAGGAAGACAAGACAAGTGATGGGTTATCCCTATCACTACTTGATAACTAGCAAACTCTGGATTCTCTTTTTGTTAAAACTCTTAGACAGACGCTCTCCCCGGCAACGGCGCCAGAAATGCTTGTTGACACTTCTTAACGCAACCACCGGATATCGGCGACGGCGCCAGAAGTGCCCTGGTAGGGTAACTCTATTTACTATTGGATAATTCCGCAAGCGCACAGAATGTACCGCTGTAGCACTTCACCAAGGAGTATTCCAAGGTATCGTAATTTATATTTTCCCAAGGGAAAGCGGCTAAGTGTGTTTAACAAAAAGGGGAATGAGATTCCTTGAGTTATCTAGTATCAACTAGTGAATAAGGGTGGTAAATAACGAATAGGAAGGGTAGTGGTGAATCCAAGGTCCTATGCTAAAGGTAAATGGTAGAGTTAGCTAGGTGGGAGGACAACGAGTGAGTAAAGGACTCCTATGTATCTAACTTGACTTCTGTGACTTACTTTAATAGATAATTGTCTTAACTACGCTAGAGCCTTACTAACTGTGTGCGAGGGATAGCCGAGCTGGTAAGACGCTTAGAAGGTTTTTCACCTAACCCCTTACCGAAAGCGACTATTGGGCTTATGGACGCCTTACCTTTTAAGAACTAGCCTGTACGTGAGGAGAACCTAATGCCGCCCACGATCTGTCACCTACTAGGGAGTGCGCTCCTACTTTCCGTTCAAGCCAGCGGTAATCAAAGGTAATCTTAAGTATGAGCACCACGCTCACACTTAATCCTACAACGCTAACTAGTTGCAGCTAGCTAGAGCTCCTATACAAGATAGGACGATGATGCACACACAGGAGTGGTTACAGGTCACTAACTTCACTAAGACAACTATATTACTAAAGTAAATGCACAACAAGACTAAAAGACTTGCACTAAGTAAGAACTCAGTAAAGTAAAGTAAGAATAATATATTAATAAAAGGAAAGTCTTACAAAAGTAGAAAGGTACAAGAGTTATACCAGACTCTCCAGAAGACGACTCCGGAGACCCCGAGCTTCGCTCGACTCGACTCTAACTCCCACTCTAGACTAACTACTACTCTACTTGTATGCTTGGAACTTGTAATGCACTTGGCCTTGGAATTGCACACTTGAAATGAAGGATGGAGGCTGCCTTTTATAGAGGGAGATGGAGTAGGGGTTACTCCATCGCCACGTCATCGATCCGCGTGACATCTTCTCTCCACCCTTGGATCAAACCGACCTCACAACTGCCATTTGATCAACGGCAGGGGCAAATCAACATGTGGGACATGTGGGGAAGGTCGGTGGGAGGCCACCGACCCTGGAACCGCCTTTGATGTGGGGTCGGGCGACCCCCCTTCTGGGCCTCTGGGCCCACCAGCAGTGTCCACAGGGGTCCCTTATGTCGGTGGACTAGGTGGCACACCTAGGTCCCACCAAAGAGGGGTCGGGCGACCCCCTCCCTGTGGGCCCAGGGTGTCACCTGTTGTCCCCTCGATCTCCTCTTGATGATTCTGATGTTGGCTTTGTCAAATAATGTCTTGAATTTGTTGTTCCTGCATAAACAAGCTAAGAGTACAAGTGGAACTAGTTATGGATAAAATATGTTCATGTCATGTCGTTTCCCCTTGCAACCGAGGCATGTTGACGGTGTTTTGTATGTGGATTTCTATGGTATATCCACCGTCAACAGCGGTCGAGCCCCCGCGGCACAAGAAGACCCCAGGACGCCTGGGAACGACGAACAGGTCGACCCTCCTCCACAAGAAGACAAGGCTGCACAGCTAGCGCAGCTGCGAGAGCTCAAGATGAAGCTTGACGAAGACCGAGAGCGCCTTGTCCTGCTTGAGCAAATCCTTGAGCAAGATTTGCCATATCCGCCGGGCGGAAGTGTTCGCAGGCGTGCTCGAGAAGTACATCGACAAATCGTCGGAGACGCAGAGCCAGAGCAGCCCGTCAGCCGCTTCCCTCTAGCAGGCCAAAACGTAGTGGCGGCGACGATGCTGCTGCGCAACATGCCAGAGCCGTCGAACTCCCAGGCTCGACGCATTCGAGACGAGGTACAGACGCTGCTCCAGGTGGTAGCAGTTCAACAAGCCGAAAGTTCAGCTTCTCGACGACGAGGAGCTGCCACTGAAAAGCACGACGAGCAGCCTCAAAATGAAAAGGAGGTCTCAGTCCATCAACAGCCTCCACCTCGAGGCAGAAAGACCACTCTCGTTCTCCCCGTCGACAATCAGCGTCGACACGACGCGCGGCATGACATCGAAGAGAATCGACGCCGCCGGCATGGAGATGCGGAAGAACGCGGTTACAGCGCACATCGCGGTGGGAGGTACGACAGCGACGAAGATCGGGTGGCCCCCGAGCCACCGGGCCCACGAGTGTTCAGTAGGGCGATCCGCAGCACACCCCTGCCCAGTCCGTTCCGACCCCCGACCAGCATCGCGAAATACAACGGTGAAACCAAACCAGAATTGTGGTTAGCTGATTTTAGGTTGGCCTGTCAGTTGGGGGGAGCTCGAGGGGACGATCGAGCCATCATCAGGCAGCTACCGCTCTTCATCTCCGACACCGCCCGTCGATGGCTCGAGGAACTTCCCGCTGATCAGATCCACAACTGGGTTGACCTGGTCAGGGTTTTCGAGGGTAATTTCAAAGGGACCTACATACGGCCCGGGAACTCATGGGACCTCAGCAAGTGCAAACAGAAGTCAGGAGAAACTCTTCGAGAGTATGCTCGACGCTTCTCGAAGCAGCGCACTGAGTTGCCGCACATCCCCGACCATGACGTCATCCTGGCTTTCGTCTCTGGTACCACCAGTCGAGACTTAGTGTGGGAACTGGGCCGAAATCGCCCTCAGACCGTCGATGAGCTGATGGACGTAGTGGCAAACTACGCGGCAGGGGAGGAGGCAGTCGGCGCCTTCTTCAGCTGTGAAGAGGGGAAAGGCAAGCGGCCTGCCGATGAAGATAGAACCCCGAGTCGGGGCCTCAAGAAGAATAAAAAGAAGCAGAAAGCACGGCAGTTCCACCGGGAGGATTCCGACGACAACCTTGTCGCCGCCTTGGAACGAAAGAAGCCTCGAGGCCCTCCGGAGGGAGGCGTCTTCGACAAGATGCTAGAAGAGCCGTGCCCTTACCACAAGGGAGGCGCCAACCACAAGCTCAAGGACTGTCGTATGCTGAAAAGGCATTTTGACGGTCTAGGGTTCAAGAAAGATGCGCGTGACGACTCCAAGAAAGAGAAGGGTGGCAACAAAGATGACGACGGCTTCCCCGCCGTCCACGACTGCTACATGATCTATGGCGGGCCCTCGACTCAGTTAACCACAAGGCAGCGCAAAAGGGAGCGTCGTGAGGTCTTCGCGGCAAGAATGGCGGTGCCCCAGTACCTTAGCTGGTCAAGCACTCCCATCACTTTCGATCGAGAGGACCACCCCGACAAGGTAGTCGCCCCAGGTGTCTACCCGCTCGTCGTCGACCCGATCATCGTCAACACACGGCTCTCAAAAGTACTGATGGATGGTGGCAGTAGCCTCAACATCATCTACCTCGAGACCCTCGACCTCCTCGGCATAGATAGAGGGAAGCTCCAACCAAGCGCCGGCGGTTTTCATGGCGTCCTGCCAGGGAAAAAGGCGCTGCCAGTAGGTCGAATCAACTTGCCGGTCTGCTTTGGCACAGTGGCCAACTTCAGGAAGGAGACCCTCACCTTTGAAGTGGTTGGATTTCGAGGCACGTACCACGCCATCATCGGACGCCTGGGTTACGCTAAGTTCATGGCTATACCCAACTACACCTACTTGAAGCTGAAGATGCCCGGTCCCAAAGGCGTCATCACCGTCAGCTCCTCCTTCGAGCACGCGTACGAGTGCGACGTCGAGTGCGTCGAGTATGGGGAGGCAGTGGAAAACTCCACCGAGCTCATCGTGAAGCTCGAGGCCCTGGCCGCTGAGGCTCCAGAGCCCAAGCGCCACGCAGGCAGCAGAAGGAACCAAGAAGATCCCACTCGACCCCAACAACTCCGACGGCAAGGTGTTGACGATCAGCGCCGATCTCGACCCCAAATAGGAAGCTGTGCTCGTCGACTTTCTCCATGCAAACGCCGACATGTTCGCATGGAGTCCCTCGGACATGCCAGGCATACCGAGGGAAGTCGCCGAGCACTCCTTGGAGATTCGAGCCGGTTCCAAGCCAGTGAAGCAGCGGTTGCGCCGATTCGATGAGGAGAAACGCAAGATCATTGGCGAGGAAGTCCACAAGCTTTTGACGGCTGGATTCATCATCCCGACTGGTTAGCAAACCCTGTATTAGTTAAGAAAAAGAATGGGAAAATGAGGATGTGTGTCGATTATACTAGTCTAAATAAAGCATGTCCAAAAGTTCCTTTTCCGTTGCCACGTATTGATCACATTGTCGATTCTACCGCGGGATGTGAAACCCTTTCTTTCCTTGATGCGTATTCTGGTTACCACCAAATAAAAATGAAGGAGTCCGACCAGCTCGCGACCTCTTTCATCACGCCTTTTGGGATGTATTGCTATGTGACCATGCCGTTTGGGCTTCGAAACGCGGGAGTTACATACCAACGTTGCATGCTCCACGTTTTTGGTGAACACATAGGGTCGACAGTCGAGGCCTATGTCGACGACATCGTCGTCAAGTCAAAGCAGCGAGGGGACCTGATCCAGGACCTCGAGATTGCTTTTAGCTGTTTACGCGCCAACCAAATCAAGCTCAATCCCGAGAAGTGCGTTTTCGGCGTGCCTCGAGGCATGCTCTTGGGTTACATTGTTTCGCAGCACGGCATCGAGGCCAATCCCGAGAATGTCTCGGCCATCACGAGAATGGGGCCGATCCGAGACATCAAGGGTGTGCAGAGAGTCACGGGATGCCTGGCGGCTCAAAGCCGTTTCATCTCGAGACTAGGAGAAAAGGCGTTACCATTGTATCGACTTCTGAAGAAGGTCGAGCGCTTTTCTTGGACCCCAGAGGCCGAGGAAGCGCTCGAAAGGCTGAAGAAGACGCTGACCTCGGCACCAGTCCTGGTCCCACCTCAACCTGCAGAGCCGCTACTCCTCTACGTCGCATCGACGACCCAGGTCGTCAGTGCGGCAGTGGTGGTTGAAAGACAAGAGGAGGGTCGCTGCCGGTCCAAAGGCCAGTCTATTTCGTCAGTGAGGTGCTTTCGGAGACCAAGGCGCGTTACCCCCAAATCCAGAAGCTGATCTACGCCGTAATCTTTGCCCGCCGCAAGCTGCAACATTACTTCCTCGGTCACCCCATCACGGTGGTTTCATCTTTCCCCTTGAGCGTGATAATCCAGAGCAAGGAGGCCACGGGAAGAATAGCTAAGTGGTCGGTCGAGCTCATGAGTGAGACTCTCACTTACACGCCTCGAAAGGCCATCAAATCACAAGCCCTGGTTGACTTCGTCGCGGAATGGACGGACTCCCAGCTTCCCCCGACTCAAGTCCAGGCGGAGCCGTGGACAATGTATTTCGACGGGTCACTCATGAAAACGGGGGCCGGGGCCGGCCTGCTGTTCATCTCACCCATGGGCGTCCACATGAGGTATGTCATCAGGATTCATTTTACCGCGTCCAACAATGTCGCAGAATACGAGGCCCTCGTCAATGGTCTCAAGATTGCAATTGAGTTAGGAGTCCGACGCCTCGACGTCCGAGGTGACTCCCAACTCGTCATCGACCAAGTAATGAAAACCTCGAGCTGCCACGACCCAAAAATGGAGGCGTACTATAAAGAAGTCCGCCGACTTGAGGACAAGTTCCATGGTCTCGAGCTTGTCCATGTCGCCCGACGCTACAACGAGGCAGCTGACGAACTCGCCAAGATCGCATCGACTCGAGGCACGGTGCCACCTGACGCGTTCTCAAGAGACCTCCACGAACCATCCGTCGACTTAGGCTCGGGGGCTGGCATCGACGCTGCTCCTGCCCAATCGAGCCCCCACACCGTCGACATACTCTTGATGGCGGCTGAAGTGATGGAGGTAGAACGGCAGCCTGGTCGACCATTTGACTGGCGCACACCATACCTCGACTGCCTAATCCGCGGCGAACTGCCAGAAGATCGGTCAGAGGCCCGTCGTATCGCTCGACGGGCCAAGTCATATGTGATCTATGGCGAAGACAATGAGCTATATCGACGAAGCCCGACGGGGGTCATACAGCGTTGCATCACCGTGGAAGAAGGCCGAAAACTCCTCGAGGACCTACACTCGGGGGCTTGCGGCCACCATGCTGCTCCACGGACCCTCGTAGGAAACGCTTTTCGACAAGGTTTCTACTGGCCGACGGCCGTGGCAGATGCCATCGAGCTCGTACGCTCATGTCACGGGTGCCAGTTCTACGCCAAGCAGACGCACCTGCCCGCCCACGCTCTTCAGATGATCCCCATCACCTGGCCGTTTGTGGTGTGGGGGCTCAATTTAGTAGGACCTCTACAAAAGGCGAAAGGAGGGTTCACCCACTTGCTGGTGGCCATTGACAAATTCTCCAAAAGGATCGAGGCTCGACCCATCACCAACATCCGCTCCGAACAGGCCGTCCTTTTCTTCAGCGACATAATCCATCGATTTGGGATTCCCAACATCATCATCACCGACAACGACACTCAGTTCACCGGCAAAAAGTTCTTGGACTTCTGTGATCAGCATCACATCCGTGTGAACTGGTCTGTAGTAGCCCACCCTCGAACTAACGGCCAGGTCGAGCGTGCCAACGGCATGATTTTGCAAGGACTGAAGCCAAGGATCTACAATCGTTTGAAGAAATTCGGCAAGAAATGGGTCGAGGAGCTTTCCTCGGTCCTATGGAGTCTAAGGACAACACCAAGCAGGGCCACAAAGTACACCCCATTCTTCATGGTCTACGGCTCCGAGGCTGTCCTCCCCACAGACCTCGAGTATGGGTCACCTCGACTCAAGGCATACAATGAGCAATCCAATAAGGAGGCTCAAGAAAACGCGGTCGACCAACTCGAGGAGGCTCGAGACATGGCCCTCCTCAACTCCGCAAGATATCAGCAGAAACTTCGACTCTACCACGACAAGCACGTGCGCAAGAGGGACCTCAACGTGGGCGACCTTGTCCTACGACGCCGGCAAAGCAATCAAGGACGCCACAAGCTGACTCCACCTTGGGAGGGCCCGTATGTGGTGGCCGAGGTCCTGAAGCCGGGAACGTACAAGTTGGCGGACGAGAAGGGGGCAGTCTTCACCAACGCATGGAACATCGAACAGCTACGTCGATTCTACCCCTAGAAGTTCTAAACTTATGTTCCTACGTACATTTTGTACCAAGACTTTGTAAATGAATAAATAAATAAAGTCTTTCCCTCGAGCAACTTCTTTTTGCGCCAAAAGATTTACAAGTCATAATCTCGACATTAGAAGGGGGTGCCGACTATGACCCATCATAGTCAACACCCCCTCGGGGGCTACCAGGGGGACGACCCCCCCCCAGGCGTCGAAAAAACCAAGAAATTTTCTTTTCTTACTTAGTAAACCCTGCACGGTTCGAGTATCTAAGGCGCCTCGAGCCCCTGAAAGGCCGAGGGATAACGAGCCGGAGAACTCCCACGCCCCCGGGCTACAGAAACTCTACTCACTTCCTCACCCTTGAGGTGATCGAGGTTGTTTCTGACGAAAGATCGAGCAGGGGATACAAACATAGGAACAAAGAGAAATAAAAGAACCTCGAGCAGAAAGACAAATAAGCATTTAACAATTACAAAAAGATACTGTATCACTTAGCAACAGAATTAACAAAGTATCATACAAGGGGCCCCACGCGCCCTGAGCAGGCTCACAGGCCTCAGTCCGCGGCACGATCCTCACCGCCCTCGCCTCCGCCCGAGCTAGTCTCAGGAGGGAGCACCTCAGGCTCAAAAAGCTTAGCCAACCTTTCCCCAGGAGCCTCCGCGTCGTTGATCAAGGCGTGGAGCCTCTCCTCGTTCTCCGCGTCGGTCTTGGAAATGTCGGTGACGAAGCCGTGGGACACCACCTCCATGTCGTAGGAGAAGCCCGAGCAGACAACTACCATCGCCCGCTTCACCCCGATGTGGAGGGCATCCCGCACCCGATCTCGCAGCGTCGCGCCTATGTAGCACAGCTAGTCGACCAGCGCGTCGCCTCGAGCACCCTCCCTCTACTCATCCATAGGCTTGACCTCCCAGGAGGTCGAGAGGTCGCTTATCGCCGTCCGCACTCGACGGTTCAAAGCAACATCAGCCTCGAGCTGGGTCTTGGCATTACGGGCCTTGGCTTGGGCGGCTAGGAGCTCGTCCTTGAGCCCTGTAAACATCAAACCAAGAAACTTTAGGGAGAACCAAGCGCACCTCGAAGAAGAAATTTAGCAACAGGAACATACCGCGAATACTTTCCTCCAGGGCTGTGTTCTCGCCGACCAATCTGGTATTGGCCCTCTCGATCTCCCTGTTGGAGCGTGCCAGCTCAGTATTGGCAACACGGAGATCCTCGATCGCCTTGCCAGCCTGAGCAATGGCCCCACTCTTCTCTAGTAGTTCTCCCTTCAGACGCTCGACGTCATCAGAGAGACTGCGGGATCGAGCCCGCTCCGCCTCGAGATCTTCGAGGGCCTTCTTCTTTACGTCCTCGGCGGCACCCCTGGTGTTGGGTATTTTAAACGCAAACAGAAAAATCCGCAAGCGCATGGATACCGATGTAGCTTTCACCCGAGAGTATTCCAGAGTATCGATTTTCCACAGAGAACGTGAGTGTACTAATTAAGAATCAAGATCGCCCAAGTATAACTATATAAGTATTTTTGGTGGGAAGAGAGGAAGTTTCCTGAGAGTTCTCTAGTTGATCTAAGAATCAAGAATTACTTCAAGATTATTTATATCGGGACATCAGAGCACTAACCACAGAAAGAGATGAGAAGGGGGCTAGGAAGGTCTGACTACGGTCCTACAAACACCGATCCGAACGAGGTGGAATACGTCGACCGTTAGGGCTGTCACTACCCTAAGGCTACCACAACAATCCGCAGGATTGGGTGCAATTCCAGGTAATTGCAAGACTAAACACCACGTCTAATGTATTAATTACTACTCTAGCGTTATAAAGACTAGAGCACTTGATGCAAGCGGGAATCCAATAAATAACTTGAATGTAAATAAAAGTAATTAGAGAACTCAGGAGTTATGAATTGAAGAACCTGGAGAACGATGAAGAACGAACCAGATGCTGCAAAAGTATAATGTTGAGGAAGATCCAACAGATCCGGCTCCTCCTCCGCTCTCCTCTTCTCTCTCTCTATTTTCTAGATTACATCTAGAACTAGAGGAACTAGAACTAGAACAAGATTAACTAGAACTAGATCTAGATGAACTAGAGGTAGAACTAGAAGAACTAGAAGGATCCTCTCTACTTGGATGAAGAATTGAAACCCTAGCATTGATTCTGTAGAAGAGGTATGATCTCCAGGGGCCAGGGGGGTCTGGTTTTATAGTCCCTTCAAGTGAATCTGGGCCGTCGGATCAAACCGACATTGATCGTGTGGTTTTCCTTGAAGTATTAGGTCGGTGGAGCATGATCCCCGAACTTCACCCTGATTGGTCCAGGGGGGAGGGCGGGCGCCCAGTGCCCGAGCCCTCTCGGCCTCCACTTCGGTCCCGTGGCTTCTGGAGTCTTCTAGATGATAGAAAATTGCTCGGCACGTTAATATCTCTATGTAAACCCGACGTGTGGGCCTTTCTTCCGTATTTCCTGATAACCCCCTGCAGAAATAGACAAACACCAAAACTTGTGGAATTCTGTCAGATAAAACCCTAAGTCTAGGTGTTGGTTGCATTTGGATCCTTTTCTATGATTAGTTGTTGGTTAAATGTGAGCATTAAGGACCGTCAACAAGCTCCCCCAAGCTTAACCTTTGCTCATCCCTGAGCAAAGATGAACTCAAGAGTTTCTGCAGTGGTTTCATAACTTAAAGATACACATGCGTTTAAACAAGATTTCATCTCTGGTTAGAGTAAACTGTTAAGACTTAAAACTTACTCATTTACCTTTCACCATGGGACTTGTAACCGTCACTTCTGTCTTGAGTAGTTAAAAGATAGAACAGTCTAGTCAAGCACCATGTCTCTTGTTCTTCGATTAACTATAGCTCTGGAGTTTTTGCAGATTTTCAAATAAAACTCAGAGATTCCTTGTATGACTCTCTCTAGTCTCTCTTTTGTGGTATTTCTGGATCCTTACCAAGGCAGTGATGGTATACGCCTTCTCTCAAAATCTGTAGTATTTGTGGTATAAGGCATAGTGGCATTGCCTTCTCTCTCACCCTACTCTAATAAGGCTTTAATATCTGGAGCTCATAGGTGGGAGATAAAGTATACATACTTACAAGACATGTATTGTATAGTCGAACCATGGATCCAGAAAAATAAGTCAATAAGTCAAATCAAGATGTGCATGTGTGGCGAATGAATGGTGCATGGTAATGATGGTGATAACAATGGTGAAAGTCTAATTCTACTTGTGCTCTTTTGAGGGGATACATACCTTTCTTGCTCTTTTGAAACTTTTTGAGGAGAATGAGATGCTCTATGTTTTCTTTTTCTTTTCTCTCAGGAGGGTATCTTGTACCCCTAATTCTACTATCGGACACTTGTCCATTTTTACCTCTTGTCTCACTTTTTCTTTTCTTCGAGGTTCCGGGCACTTGCCCCTTTTTATTTCCTCGTATCTCTTTTTTTCTCTTTTTTTTTTCTTTTTTTTAGAGCACTCATCTCCTGAAATAATATAGCAAGTGGTAGTAACCAAGATAACTTGAGCATTTATTTCACAGGGAAAAACAGAAATAGGAGAATGTTTTTGGCTATTCTCTCCCGGATTAGGAGTAGAATATTTTTGGGTGGTTCTGGAGATGGAAATGGATGGATATATGTGGATGGTACTTCTGGAGTAGAAGTAGCATGTATGAGTGAACGTGTAAGTGAATCTTGACTTAACCACATGACAAGCTCCTAAGGGTCTACACAGCTTGACCACACTCAATGCTCATAAGCAGTAAAAAGTAAATGTGTAGCTCAAAGTCTAGCAAGCATGTATATATGGCTATGGTAGGAATTTAAACTCTCATCATACAGGAACTCATCATGCAACATTTTAAAGATTTTCAAAGCTAAAATTCTCCAGAATTCTAGCATCTCTAGGAATAGATAAACAGCAGCTCAACCTTCCCATATCGTATCCGTTAACGACTTAGACTTTAGATCAAGTACTCTTCCCACAAGTTCAGGTTTAGAGCAAATCTTAATTAATAACAATCATGCCTAAACTTGTGAGAGATTTCAATTTTAAGAACTAGTCATGGCAGAGCAACTATTCATCATTTCCATGTGAGAGCTTATCATGAGAGTTCATAGCAAACTTTATTTATTTAGCAAACTAAGCAAAGATATATAAGCACAAAATCTTTATTTGGGTTTCTATGATTATGCATCTTTTTATTATTAGAGTAAAGTATAAACGTGAGTAGAATACTTAGCTAGATAAATGGGGGTGCTCTCCCCCAAGCTGGATTTTGACGTAGTTTCTTATAATGTAGCTAGCAAGTGGTGAAGGTGTATTTGAATGTCAGCAGCACCCTGACAGCGATTAGGATGTCCTCCGTCTGCTAGTCTTCTTTGATCCTTGAATTGTGTGGAGCTCAAATAGACAAGAAAGCTTTGTGGAACTAGTTAAGTGTTAGCATAAATATCTAGCCTTTATGATGTTGAGCCTCCTCAATAAATGTTACTCTCTTTAGTAGGATCACAATCTTATTTATATATTCTCATTTTTATAGGATAGGAATATATTTATTTCATTCTTACGCCACCACAGTGAATGTACTTATGGGTTTTATGCCATGAGCATACTCACATGGGGCTTACTATTTTTAACATTTTTATTTTCTTTTCAAGATGATATGAACCTGATTAACTAAGCAAACTATTGAAAATAATTGAAAAGAAAAAAAAATAACTACCAAGTTTACCTCTTGGCAAGGCGTTTTGTGTTTTTAAGTCCTCCGAACAGGACTCTCCGTTTTCTCAGTCGTCTTGGGATTCGCTGGATGGCGTAGTCGGTGGTTCCGGCGGCGCCTGCTCTTCATGTATAACTATCTTCTCTCTACACACCTGACTCGGTGCTACGGTCTCCTCAGGATAGTTCAGTTCAAGTTGTATGTCTTCGGACCTTACTACTTCTCCTTCGTAGTCTGCCCATCCGTCCTTGATGATTTTCCTCCTCTGGTTGCGGTTGCATTGTCTTCTTCTTGTCCTGACCTACTTAGAGTCTTCAACTATATAGTTAGGGTCAGTAAAATAGCGGCGTACCTTCTCAAAGGGGAAGTGCATGTAGACTTCTCCGGTTCCAATGTAGATGATTGCTTTAACGGTGCTGAGGAACGGTCTCCTTCAACCTTTCGGAATGTCTGATCTGCCATCTGGAGCTTAATGTATGTCGGTTTTAGGGGCATGGTTCCGAACAGGAGCTGATAGGTGACTGCGGCCATTATGTTGATGCGTAATCCGGTGTCGCAAAGTGTCTTCTAGAAGTTGTATCCATTAATGGAGCACTGGATGCTTGGGATATCTGAGTCGTCCTTTTTGGTCAGGAACGGTGATTTAAGTCGACGATCTTGACCTCCTTGAACTGTAGTCACCATCTTAGTTGACTCGGTCCACATTTGCTTGTTTTTGTTCCTCCTGTTGGTCCTCTTCCTTGGTTCATGTCTGGATTGCTCTGAGATTTGTGTAATCTTGTTCTTGAAGGAAAACGTCTCCTTCCTCCCATTGATGAAGAAACTGATCTTGACAGCGCTAGCGTAGATGACAGCTCCTGAGGTGTTCAAGAATGGCCTCTCTAGGATGGGTGCCCTCTCATCAGTACCAGTCTCTATCACCACGAAGTCTGCTGGGGCGTACAAGGTACCAACTCGGACGCAGAGGTTCTTCAATATTCTCTTTGGGAAACTTAGTGTCTGATCTGCAGGCTGCAAGCACACGGTTGTTTCTAGTAAAGGATGTGTTCTTCAATATTCCCCTGGGCATAATGTTGACGCTGGAGCCAAAGTTGTAGAGTGCTTCTAGGAAGTCCACCATGCCGATGGAGATCGGGATGACGGGACGTCCTGGATTGTATTTCTTGACCAGCAGAAGGTCAGTAATTACTTCCACAACAGGGTTACACAGTAGTTATGTCCTCAAGCATCTCAGGGCAGTGATTGCCTGAGTGTCCAGTATCTCCAGTGTGTTTGTGCTCGTAGATCTAGGTTCTTCACTTGGTGGAGTCTGGGAGTTATAAAAGTCCTTCATATTTTGCTCGAAGTGTACCTGCTCATAGAGACAAGGCAGAGATCAAGTGCATGGGCCCTGTTGGTGGAAAACACCAACAGAACCAAAAGTGTATTTGTTCTCTCTAACCTTAAGCATAGTGAGCAAGACAAAGTTGATGGATAATAAGATCATGAGTGTAACATTTAAAACATTTGTCAGATCAGATCACTCAACCTTATGGAAAGATAATGTATCTATATTTATGTTGTTTTTTTAAATATATCTTCCAAAGATTGAGTGTGCAACATTTTAGCTTATATGATTAGGAGTGTGGGATCACAAAGGTGGAAGGACTAAACATATTGAATCGATTGGGTTGGTTAATCTAGAGTTGTAAATCTTACATGTTTGTCTCTTTTACTCATGTGAATGCCAAAAATAAGGAGAAGCTTATAAAAGTGATAGTCAAGTATCTTAAGATGTTACCTTACTTGAAGAGTGATGGTACAGTATCACCTTGTGGAAGCTTTCCTTTCTTAGCGGTTGTGCAACGTGTTTGTGGCACCCTCCATGGATCATCTCTTGTGAGCTATGCCTTCCTTGTGTAAATTGTTAAACTTCATGTGCCTCTCTCTTTGTCTCCAATGTGAGTTTATCTCAGGACTTCCCAGGTCGATATTGAAAGTTTTCCTGCAGGGGTTAGTCCAACAAAATATCCAATATCTACTATAGCATACTATCGGCTCAAAAATCAACCTAGACACCATGTCTAATTTGATTTAGGAGGGTATTTTAACCTAAGCACCATGCTTGATCTAAAATCCCTTGGAAGTAAGATCATCATTCCTAGCTAAGCACCATGCTTAATTAAGAGATAAATGAAACTACTCCAAACCTAGACATATACTAAAGCAAATAAAGGTGGCATGAGAGCATTTATAGAGATCTACTCAAGTGGAGATGAAGTAGTGTGTTTAGTATTTAACAAATTGAGCATGTCTCAAAGGTAGGGACAACAAACATAGCAACATGGCAAATGATGTTTTTATGTAAAGTACTCCCCCAAGCTTGAATTTTTGCAGAATTCAAGTTTGGATGAATTTAATTCAATGTTGTATGATGATTGGTTGGACATACCTTGTGCTTGTCATTCATCTGATCTTCTTGCTCCAAGCCTGGAAAGGTTAGTGACAAGAATACCCGAAGGAATATTTGTACAATTATCCTTATATGCTCAATACACAAGTTAATGATGCAAATAATTAAAAGCTCATGTTACAATCAGATCAGTGCTTGTTTTAGGACACTAAGCTTGTCCTTGGGAAACCATCAATTTATGTCGGCGAAGTGGTTTCCCCTCCAACGCTGACCTATATCAATATCAACTCAACGAGATCTGCAATATTTCTTATAGACATATGCATTGACAACCACCCTTTTAAAGTTTTTATAAATAGAAAGGATGAGGGGGTTGGAGATCTCGAATGTGGTGATGTTGGAGAGACCAATGGATTGTGAAGATGTTGCATATGAGCATGGAGTAAATGAAGTGGCTATGAAATAAATTCCATGCTCATTAATGCTTACAGTGAAATCCATGTGGTGTGGTGAAAATGGTAAGGTGAGTGTGGTAAAAAAGGAAAAGAAAAAGGATACACGGACGACTTGGTTCGAAACTAGCACAGCTACCGTTCCCCGGCAACGGCGCCAGAAAGCTTGTTGGGTATTTTAAACGCAAACAGAAAAATCCGCAAGCGCACGGATACCGATGTAGCTTTCACCCGGGAGTATTCCAGAGTATCGATTTTCCACAGAGAACGTGAGTGTACTAATTAAGAATCAAGATCGCCCAAGGATAACTATATAAGTATTTTTGGTGGGAAGAGAGGAAGTTTCCTGAGAGTTCTCTAGTTGATCTAAGAATCAAGAATTACTTCAAGATTATTTATATCGGGACATCAGAGCACTAACCACAGAAAGAGATGAGAAGGGGGCTAGGAAGGTCTGACTACGGTCCTACAAACACCGATCCGAACGAGGTGGAATACGTCGACCGTTAGGGCTGTCACTACCCTAAGGCTACCACAACAATCCGCAGGATTGGGTGCAATTCCAGGTAATTGCAAGACTAAACACCACGTCTAATCTATTAATTACTACTCTAGCGTTATAAAGACTAGAGCACATGATGCAAGCGGGAATCCAATAAATAACTTGAATGTAAATAAAAGTAATTAGAGAACTCAGGAGTTATGAATTGAAGAACTTGGAGAACGATGAAGAACGAACCAGATGCTGCAAAAGTATAATGTTGAGGAAGATCCGACAGATCCGGCTCCTCCTCCGCTCTCCTCTTCTCTCTCCCTATTTTCTAGATTACAACTAGAACTAACTAGAACTAGAACTAGAGGAACTAGAACTATAACTAGATGAACTAGAACTAGATCTAGATGAACTAGAGGTAGAACTAGAAGAACTAGAGGGATCCTCTCTACTTGGATGAAGAATTGAAACCCTAGCTTTGATTCTGTAGAAGAGGTATGATCTCTAGGGGCCAGGGGGGTCTGGTTTTATAGTCCCTTCAAGTGAATCTGGGCCGTCGGATCAAACCGACATTGATCGTGTGGTTTTCCTTGAAGTATTAGGTCGGTGGAGCATGATCCCCGAACTTCACCCTGATTGGTCCAGGGGGGAGGGCAGGCGCCCAGTTTGGGAGGGCGGGCGCCCAGTGCCCGAGCCCTCTCGGCCTCCGCTTCGGTCCCGTGGCTTCTGGAGTCTTCTAGATGATAGAAAATTGCGCGGCACGTTAATATCTCTATGTAAACCCGACGTGTGGGTCTTTCTTCCGTATTTCCTGATAACCCCCTACAGAAATAGACAAACACCAAAACTTGTGGAATTCTGTCAGATAAAACCCTAAGTCTAGGTGTTGGTTGCATTTGGATCCTTTTCTATGATTAGTTGTTGGTTAAATGTGAGCATTAAGGACCGTCAACACCTGGCGACCTCACCATCCACATACGCCACCTTCATCCTTTGAAAGGAGTCGCGGAGGGTGTCCAGGTCGGTCTTAAGAAGGCCCTTCTCCTTGTCCAGGTCCGCAATAACGCTCTTGTAGGACAGGGCCTCCTCCCGGGCTTTGGACGCGGCCTCCTCGACCGTAAGAGCCCGCTCCCGCAGCATCGTCATCTCCTCCTCTGCCCTCCTTGAGGCCTCTCGAGCCTTGACCAAGGCAGCCTCCCTCGCTTCCTTCTCCTCCTTGAGCGCTATGAGGTCTTTGTAGGCCTGAAGGAGCTTCTCCTGCGACTCGAGGAGTTGATCCTTAAGGAGGGGGAGTTGCTCCCAGCCACCTCTCGTGGCGTGAATGAAACTCGACTTGATGCGGGAGGTCTCTTTCATATCCTGCGAACCAGG
Organism: Sorghum bicolor; assembly: GCF_000003195.3. Classification (NCBI taxonomy): domain Eukaryota; kingdom Viridiplantae; phylum Streptophyta; class Magnoliopsida; order Poales; family Poaceae; genus Sorghum; species Sorghum bicolor. The sequence continues at coordinate 25,644,788 of NC_012876.2, read as the reverse complement.
ACCGAACGGTTAGAGCACAAAAGCGAAAGGCTCCATGAGGATTGAAGATCGAAAAACACTTATGAAATAAGCCGGCCCGAGCCCGTTGTTGATAACGTCTGCTAGGAGCCCCACCACATGCTTCATCCAAAGGCGGAGCTCCTCAACGTGTTCCCACTTCTCCGCCTCCTTCCTATCGTCCAGGAAGATGTTAGGCTCGGACGGGTCGTGGGAAGCCCGGATGCGGATCCGATCGGGGCACCAGTGCTCCATCTCCCGGTCGGCCCATGCCTTGACGCCGCGGATGAGGTCCTCGACAGTCTCGAGAGAGCCCCCATGGCGCAGGAACAGGTCGACGAGGCATGGGAACCGCCCGTCGTCGTCCACCGTCTTCCACGTTCCGTCCTTGGTCCCCGACGTCCCGATCTCATCCTCCTCGGAGGGAAAGCGGTCCTCCCATGCCCGACGCTCCTGGAGGAACCCTGGGGCGATCCCGTCCATGCCGTAGATCGTCCTCTTGATCTCGGACTCGGGGTCGGTGGGGGTGCGCATCATGCAGGCGAGCGCCACCACTCCATCCGCTCGCCCCGGCTCTGCCCGGATCGCGGCAGGTGCCCCCGGGAGGAGCCACGCTGGGGTCGGGGGGCCGTACACCGGCAGATCCTCTTCCTGCTCGCCGGGCCCTTGCGGCTCCGGCGGTACTGGCTGGGCCGAACCTTGGGGTGGGGGCTCGAGCAGTCCCTCCTCTTGGCCCCCCTGCTTCTGTTGCTGCTGCTGTTAATGTTGTTGCGCCTCATGCTCCTGCGGCTCTTGCTCGCGGCCCTGCTCCTGCTCCTGCGGCTGCCGCGCCGCCTCACGCTCCCGCTCTTCATCTTCCTCCCTCTTCTTCTTCTGCTCCTCGAGGGCGCGGAGGCCGGCGGGCCAGGGAGTCGGTCCAGCGACGTGAGAGGTCGACGCTTCTTCCTCCATAGGGCGGGCGCCTCCAGGCCTTTCGTTACCATCAGACGTATCACTGATGGTGATGGGTTCCCCCTCGACCCCCAATCGAGGAGGCTCGGGGGCTCCCTCCGGCACTTGCGTCTGGGGCGCCTCGCCACACGCCGGCAGCGACGGGTGTTGATATTTGGTAACGCAATTAGAAAATGATCCGCAAGCGCACGGATATCGGTGAGCATTTCACCCGGGAGGTTTTCCAGAGTATCGTATTTATATTTTTACCACTGGGAGAAAGGGTGCATCTGACTAACCAAATCTATTGCTACTATCCCTTTAGGCTACAATGAATGTCTCTCGATGTGAGTGATGTATAGAGAAGACTGCAACCGTAGTCTCGTTCTAACCTTGGTAAGGATAATCTACTGTTCTATTGGGGAGGCTCACGGAATCTAGACAACACAAAGGATGTTCGACCCGCACCTATAACCCTACCCGTCCTGCTAACGAGATGTGATCTGCAAAGGTAACTCGGAATTGTCACGTTCCTCGCTACTACCACGGTCCAGCTAGTCAGGGGATATCTATGAGTACCCTAGCCTAAACACCACGTTTACGCTAACAAGTGATTACTCTAATACTCAACCGGAAGAGGATTAAAGTAAACTCATAAACCAAAGAACAATAAAACAAGAACTTACTAGTATTAGAAGTCGAATTACTGAAGAATCTTAGAAGCAAGCCTCGGGTTAGGAGACTTGATCCCGTAGGTACAACTCGGAGTAGACACCGACAGGCCGGCCTTCCTCCGATCCACACCTCCACTCTATCTCTCTCAATCTAGTAGAAACTAGAAGATCTATTTCTACTTTACATTGGTTGCTAAGCCTAAAAAGAAATATTATTTAGAGAAGAGGTTTTCCTTCGAGGGCACCCCTCAATCTCTATGATAATTTCTTGTCTCCTCTAGGGGCCAGAGGGGGTCTCCTTATATAGTCCTCCCCTTCTATGCGTTTTTGGGTCGATAGGCGAGGTGGTACTATGTTATTCTGGATCCAATAGGTTGGTGGAACGTCGTGTGCGAAGAGAGTCCGGAACGGAGTCCAGAGGTGGGCGGGCGCCCAGGTCCTCAGGGCGGGCGCCCTGGGCCTGGCCCCTTTCGGGCTCCGCTTCCTTCCCGTGGCTTCTGGAGTCTTCTAGATGGTAGAAAATTGCGCGGTGGGTTGATATCTCTATGTAATCCCGACATGTGGGCCTTTCTTCCTTATTTCCTGATAACCCCCTGCAGAAATAGACAAACACCAAAACTCGTGGAATTCTGTCAAATAAAACCCTAAGTCTAGATGTTGATTTCATTTGGATCCTTTTCTTTGTTTATTTGATAATTAAATTTGATACTTAAGGACCGTCAACAAACTCCCCCAAGCTTACCTCTTGCTCGTCCCTGAGCAAGGATGAACTCGAGAGTTTCTGCAGTGGTTTCATTTCTTAAAAGTACACACGCATTCAAACAAGATCTCATCTCTGAGTTAGAATAAACTGTGAAGACTTAAAACTTACTTACTTTACCTTCACCATGGGACTTGTAACCGTCACTTCTGTCTTGAGTGGTTAAAAGATAGAACAGTCTAGTCAAGTGCCATGTCTCTCATTCTTGATCAGCTATAGCTCTGGGGTTTTTGTAGATTTTCAAATAAAACTCAGAAATTCCTTGTATGATTCTCTCAGGTCTCTTTTGTGGTATTTTTGGATCCTTACCAAGGCAGTGATGGTATATGCCTTCTCTCAAGATATGTAGTATTTGTGGTATGAAGCATAGTGACATTGTCTTCTCTCTCACCCTACTCTAATAAGGCTTTAATATCTGGAGCTCATAGGTGGGAGATAAAGTATACATACTTACAAGACATTTATTGCATAGTCAAACCATGGATCCAAAGAAACAAATCAATAAGCCAAATCAAGATGTGCATGTGTGGCGAGTGAATGGTGTATGGTGATGATGGAGATAACAACGGTGAAAGTCTAATTCTACTTTTGCTCTTTTAAGGGGATACATACCTTTCTTGCACTTAAAAGCTTTTTGGGGAGAATGAGATGCTCTATATTTTCTTTTTCTTACCTCTCAGGTGGGTATCTTGTACCCCTAATTCTACTGTCGGACACTTGTCCATTGTTTACCTCTCGTCTCACTTTTTCTTTTCTTTCGAGGTTCCGAGCACTTGCTCCTTTTTATTTCCTCGTATCTCTTTTTTTTTCTCTTTTTTTTCAGAGCATTCATCTCTTGAGATAATATAGCAAGTGGTAGTAACAAGATAACTTGAGCATTTATTTCACAAGGGGAAAACAGAAATATTTTTGGTTATTCTCTGCCGGGTTAGGAGTAGAATATTTTTGGGTGATCCTGGAGATGGAATGGGTGGATATATGTGGATGGTACTTCCGGAGTAGAAGTAGCATATATGAGTGAACGTGCAAGTGAAATCTTGATTTAACCACATGACAAGCGCCTAAGGGTCTACACAGCTTGACCACACTCAATGCTCATAAGCAGTAAATAGTAAATGTGTGGCTCAAAGTCTAATAAGCATGTATATATAGCTGTGGTAGGAATTTAAACTCTCATCATACAGGAACTCATCATGTGTTATTTTAAAGATTTTTCAAAGATAAAATTCTCCAGAATTCTAGCATCTCTAGGAACAGATAAACAACAGCTCAACCTTCCCATATCGTATCCGTTAACAACTTAGACTTCAGATCAAGTTTTCATCCCACAAGTTTAGGTCTAGGGCAAGCTTTAAATTATAACAGTTATATCTAAACTTGAGAGAGAACTTCAAATTTGCAAATTAGGTAGAGCAACTATTCATCGTATCCATGCTTAAGTTTTATTATTAAGATTCAGATTGGCATAGCTACTTTATTTATTTATTAAACACACTAAGCAAAAGACATATATATAAGCATAAAATCTTTATTTGGTTTTCCATAGTTTATGTGTATTTATATTCTAAAATAATATAAGTATAAAGATAGATAGAAATACTTATCGAGATAAATGGGGGTGCTCTCCCCCAAGCTGAATTTTGACGTAATTTCTTCTGATGTAGCTAGCAGGTGGTGGAGGTGTATTTGAAAGTCGGCAGCACCCTGACAGCGATTAGGATGTCCTCCGTCTGCTAGTCTTTTTTGATCCTTGAATTCTGTGGAGCTCAAATAGACAACAAAGCTTTGTGGAACTGGTTAAGTGTTAGCATAAATATCTAGCCTTTATCATGTTGAGCCTTCTCAATAAATGTTACTTATTTAGCAGGATCATGCACTTATTATTTTTATATTTTTATTATAAGATGAAAACTTATTTATTTTATTTTTATGCCACCACAGTGAATGTACTTATGGGTTTTATGCCATGAGCATACTCACATGGGGCTTACTATATATTTTTTTTAACATTATTTTTTTCTTATCAAGATAGCATGAACCTGATTAACTAAGCAAACTATAATTGAATAATTGAAAGGAAAAAGATAACTACCAAGTTTACCTCTTGGCAAGGCGTTCGGTGTTTTTATGTCCTCCGAACGGGACTCCTTGTGTTTTCAGTCGTCCTGGGATTCGCTAGGTGGCGTAGTCGGTGATTCTGGCGGCGCCTCCTTTTCGTGTATAACTATGTTCTCCCTCCACACCTGCCTCGGTGCTACGGTCTCCTCAGGACAGTTCTGTTCAAGCTGTATGTCTTCAGACCTTATCACTTCTCCTTCGTAGTCTACCCATCCGTCCTTGATGATTTGTCTCCTCTGGTTGCGGTTGCGTTGTCTTCTTCTTGTCCTTCTTAGAGGAGAAGTGTATGTGGACTTCTCCGGTTCCAATATAGATGATGGCTTTGATAGTGTTGAGGAACGGTCTTCCAAGGATGGTGGGTGGATCATACTCGTCTTCTCCCATGTCAATGATCTAAAAATCATCTGGAGCTGAATATATATTGGTTGTAGGGGCATGGTTCCATGCAGGAGCTGATAAGTGACTCCGGCCATTATGTTGACGTCAGATCCGGTGTCGTAGAGTGTCTTCTAAAAAGAGTATCCATTGTTTGTGCATTCGATTCTTGGAACACCAGGGTCGTCCTTCTTGATCAAGAAAGGTGACTTGAGTCGACGATCTTGACCTCCTTGAACTGCAGTGACCATCTTAGCTGACTCGGTCCACATTTGCTTGTTCTTGTTCCTCCTGTTGGTCCTCTTCCTTGGTTCATGTCAGGATTGCTCTGAAGTTTGTGTAGTCTTGTTCTTGAAGGAAAGTCTCCTTCCCCTTGATGTAGAGACTGATCTTGGCAGCATTAGCGTAGATGACAGCTCTGGTGTTTAGGAATGGCCTCCCTAAGATGATGGGTGCCCTCTCCTCAGTGCCAGTCTCTATCACCACGAAGTTTGCTGGAGTGTACAAGGTACCAACTCGGACACAGAGGTTCTTCAATATTTCCTTTGGGAAACTAAGTGTCTGATCTCCATTGTGTTTGTGCTCGTAGATCCCGATTCTTCACTTGATGGAATCTGGGAGTTGTAAAACGCCTTCACGTTTCTCAAAATGTGTCCTGATCATAGAGACAAGGCAGAGATCAAGTGCATGGGCCCTGTTGGTGGAAAACACCAACAGAACCAAAAGTGTATTTGTTCTTCTCTAACCTTAAGCATAGTGAGCAAGACAAAGTTGATGGATCATGAGTGTAGCATTTAAAACATTTGTTAGATCAGATGGCTCAACCTAATGGAAAGATAATCTATCTATATTTATGTTTTGTTTATATCTTTCAAAGATTGAATGTGCAATACTTTAGCTTATATGATTAGGAGTGTGGGATCACGAAGGTAGTACTAAGAACAAAGATTAAAGGACTAAACATGTTGAATTAATTGGGTTGGTTAATTTGGAGTTATAAATCATACATGTTTGTCTCTTTATTTATGTGAATGCCAGAACCAAGGAGAAGCTTATAAAAGTGTTGGTCAAGTACCTTAAGATGTTACCTTACTTGAAGAGTGATGGTACAGTATCACCTTGTGGAAGCTTTCCTTTCTTAGCGGTTGTGCATCGTGTTTGTGGCACTCTTCATGGATCATCTCTTTATGATGAATGAGCTATGTCCTTCTTGTGCAAATTGTTAAACTTCATGTGTCTCCTTTATCTCCAATGAGTTTGTATCTCAGGACTTCCCAGGTTGATATTGAAAGTTTTCCTGCAGGGGTTAGTCCAACAAAATATCCCATATCTACTATAGCATACTATCGGCTCAAAAATCAACCTAGACACCATGTCTAATTTGATTTAGGAGGGCATTTTAACCTAAGCACCATGCTTAATTTAAAAATCCTTGGGAAGTAAGATCATCATTCCTAAACTAAGCACCATGCTTGATTTAAGAGATAAATGAAACTACTCCAAACCTAGACAAATACTAAAGCAAATAAAGGTAGCATGAGAGCATTTATAGCGATCTACTCAAGTGGAGGTGAAGTAGTGTAATTAGTACTTAACAAATTGAGCATCTCTCAAAGGTAGGGACAACCAACGTAGCAACATGGCAAAGGATGTTTTTATGTAAAGTACTCCCCCAAGCTTGAATTTTGCAAAATTCAAGTTTGGATGAATTTAATTCAATGTTGTGTGATGGTTGGTTGGACATACCTTGTGCTTGTCATTCATCCGATCTTCTTGCTCCAATCCTGGAAAGGTTAGTGACAAGAATACCCGAAGGAATATTTCTACAATTATCTTTATATGCTCAATACACAAGGCAATGTTGCAAATAATTAGAAGTGCTTGTTTTAGGACACTAAGCTTGTCCTTGGGAAACCATCAATTAACTCAACGAGATCTGCAATATTTATTATAGACATATGCATCGACAACCACTCTTTTAAAGTTTTTATAAATAGAAAAGAAGAGAGGGTTGGAGATCTCAAATGTGATAAGGATGGAGAGATTAATTGATTGGAGAGATGTTTTATATGAGCAAGGACTGGGTGAGGTATTTATGAAATAACTTCCATGCTCACTGTTGTTTCTCTCATTCTCAAACTCCAAGGATGATTCTTCATGAATGTTTAAAATTCCTCTAGGATTGTCTCTCAAGTTTGTTTTATCTATCCATTCAATGGTGATAGCACATGGATTTTTAATGCCCTCTAGCCATTGATGTTGCTCTTCTCGATCCTCCTTCTTATGCAGGGGATGTCTAGAGAAATTCATATGATTATCGGGAGGTTTAAGAGAAAGAGCATAGTAGAATTTATTAAGCTCAAGGATGGGATGGATAGCCGAATTATGGGATTGAAATATTTGGAAATTGGCTATTGAAACTTCCTTTCCTCGTCTGGGAGATGATTCCTTCTCTATCTCTATGATTTTTCTATGAAGACTAGTACAAGAAGGATGTCCACAAATGAAGACATACCTTCCTTTACTAATAGATAAAGAAAGAAAGACTCTACCAAAGGTTATATGATTAAGACCAATGTGAAAATATCGAGAAAAAACATGGTCTTGTAGGGCTAGGTCTAAACCAGAATTTATAAAAAGATTAATAGATTCCCTAGGTGTAGCTAAAAGTGCATTATCTTTTTGATTAAAAGATAGGACCTCAGCTATAGAAAAGGGTTGGTTTTGACCTATTGCAATCAACTCCGGACACAGATCATAATTAGGGGCAGGACGTGTTGACTCCCATGGTCTATGGCTGGTCTCCGAAGGTGCAAAGAATTTAATAATAGGTATGGAATTTGAGTTATCCATAAAGATAAAAATAAAAAGATAAAAGAATAAAAGTATAAAAGTATAATACAAGATAATAGCAAGACTCAAAGTTATCTCAGCAAACCGTCTTTCTCCCCGGCAACGGCACCAGAAATGCTTGTTGATATTTGGTAACGCAATTAGAAAATGATCCGCAAGCGCACGGATATTGGTGAGCATTTCACCCGGGAGGTTTTCCAGAGTATCGTATTTATATTTTTACCACTGGGAGAAAGGGTGCATCTGACTAACCAAATCTATTGCTACTATCCCTTTAGGCTACAATGAATGTCTCTCGATGTGAGTGATGTATAGAGAAGACTGCAACCGTAGTCTCGTTCTAACCTTGGTAAGGATAATCTACTGTTCTATTGGGGAGGCTCACGGAATCTAGACAACACAAAGGATGTTCGACCCGCACCTATAACCCTACCCGTCCTGCTAACGAGATGTGATCTGCAAAGGTAACTCGGAATTGTCACGTTCCTCGCTACTACCACGGTCCAGCTAGTCAGGGGATATCTATGAGTACCCTAGCCTAAACACCATGTTTACGCTAACAAGTGATTACTCTAATACTCAACCGGAAGAGGATTAAAGTAAACTCATAAACCAAAGAACAATAAAACAAGAACTTACTAGTATTAGAAGTCGAATTACTGAAGAATCTTAGAAGCAAGCGTCGGGTTAGGAGACTTGATCCCGTAGGTACAACTCGGAGTAGACACCGACAGGCCGGCCTTCCTCCGATCCACACCTCCACTCTATCTCTCTCAATCTAGTAGAAACTAGAAGATCTATTTCTACTTTACATTGGTTGCTAAGCCTAAAAAGAAATATTATTTAGAGAAGAGGTTTTCCTTCGAGGGCACCCCTCAATCTCTATGATAATTTCTTGTCTCCTCCAGGGGCCAGAGGGGGTCTCCTTATATAGTCCTCCCCTTCTATGCGTTTTTGGGTCGATAGGCGAGGTGGTACTATGTTATTCTGGATCCAATAGGTCGGTGGAACGTCGTGTGCGAAGAGAGTCCGGAACGGAGTCCAGAGGTGGGCGGGCGCCTAGGTCCTCAGGGCGGGCGCCCTGGGCCTGGCCCCTTTCGGGCTCCGCTTCCTTCCCGTGGCTTCTGGAGTCTTCTAGATGGTAGAAAATTGCGCGGTGGGTTGATATCTCTATGTAATCCCGACATGTGGGCCTTTCTTCCTTATTTCCTGATAACCCCCTGCAGAAATAGACAAACACCAAAACTCGTGGAATTCTGTCAGATAAAACCCTAAGTCTAGATGTTGATTTCATTTGGATCCTTTTCTTTGTTTATTTGATAATTAAATTTGATACTTAAGGACCGTCAACAACGGGGTAGGCTCGGAACGAGGCGGAGCACTCTCAGCGCCGGCTGGGGGCTGGGAGTCGGAGGAGCCTACAAAGCATAGGGTAAAGGTCAGACGCTATAGTGACCGACACAAGAACATTACAAGGCCCAAAAATAAACTACGAACCTGGTTCCTTGGAGGCGGCTCCCGTTTTGAGCCTCTTTGCCATAGACGGCTGGGCTTGCTCGAGGGTCCGCTTTAGCCTGAGAAAAGATCGGCATATGAGGAAATGCAGAGGAGCAGGAAGACAAAAGCCACAACATCGAAAAGGCTTACCCCACAGGGAGAACAGCTCGCCTCCCGCCGCCCCGACCGGCGGGCCTCGAGCCACCCCGCGACAGGACTCCAGGTCCCTCGAGGGCAGGCGCGGGCCTAGGCGCGTCAGTTTCCGCCTGGCGGGCGCCAGGACTGGCACTCCTGCGGCCGGCCTCTCCTTTCTCGGAGGCCGCGGCGTGACCGCGAGTCAATGGCCCCGTCGCCTGGGGCCTAGCATGACCGCTCTCCCTGGGCGCCGGGGGAGGGCGCAGCGCGACTTGACCGGCCTTGGGCGCAGGAGGGGTGTCGGCCCGAGGGCGGTGAGATCCGCTCGGACCCTCTTTTGGAGTCTCCGTCCGGGGGGCGTCGACATCACCTCGAGGCGGACCCTCGAGGATTCGGTCGAGGCGCGACGCCATCCCCTCAGAGTCATCGCTGTCCTCGTCGTCATCGTCGTCGTCGTTGGGGGATTCTTCCTCAGGCTCCCCCCTCTGCCTGGATTTGGCTCGACGCGCCTCTAATGCTTGGCGGTCGAGGTTCTTCTTCTTCTCCCCCTTCTTGGCAGAGTCCTTGGCGGACTTTAGCTTTTCGGCAGATTGGCGCCGTTTGTCGCGATCGACCTCGTCCTCCTTTACCGGAGGCCTCGAGGACCGGACATCAATCCGACCCTGCCAAAACAAAGGCAGACTTAGAAAGGAAAAAGAGAGGGGAAGAAAGGATACCCAAAATCGAGGCTGCGCGCAAGAAGAAAACATACCAGATCGATCGAGCCAGCATCTGGCCTCATGGGGAAGTCGTTAACATGCTTCGGCTGAAAATCACCGGCAATTGCAGCCCTGACTCGGGCCGCGACTTCGTCATCCGCCGGAGCCTCGTTGGACGTCCGGCACGCCTCGAGGTCACGACATGAAATGCCAGGGCCCATCTCATCCATCCTCAACGGTCGAGACATCAAAGGGAGAACTCTCTGGCGATGGACGGCCGAGAGGACGAGGGCGGCGGTCAAGCCCTCCGAGCGCAGCTTCTTCATGGCGTCGAGGAGGGGGTCGAGCCGAGATTGGTGAGCCTGGACGACGCCGTACGTCCAATTCTCCGGACGCTCCGTGATCAAACGACCGGTGTAGGCAGGCAGCAGGTCGTCGTCATTCCTCAAGTAGAACCACTCGGAATCCCAGCCGGCGTGGTTAGTCGACAGTCCCACCGGGATGTACTCGCGCGGCCTCTCCGACTTCCCCGTCTTCAGTACGAGATTGAGGCAACCCGCCCGCACAGGTTTCCTCACGCCGGTGGTCCCAGTGGGGGCGTTGAAGAGCTCACCCCTGTAGAGGTGGAGCCACAGCTCCCAGTGGGGCATCATCCCCAAGTAGCCCTCACACACCGCGGTGAAGACCGCCGCGACGGTGATGGTGTTTGGGGAGAAGTGCTGAAGCTCCACCCCGTAATGGTGGCAGAGCGCCCGCATGAAACGACTCGGGGGAGCACCCAACCGATGGCGGTGGAACTTGGCGAATGACACCACGTAGCCCTCGGGCGGCTGGGGCTCCCTGTGACTCGCCGGTGGCGCGATCCACCCCGGCGACGACAGCGAGGTACGGTGGCGCAGCAGTCCCTCTTTCTCAAGCTCTAACAACCGGCGCTCCGTCATCGACGACGGGCGCCAGTCGTCGGCGGCGACGAGTCTCACGGGCATCTCGGCTGGAGGGATGGTGGATCCGCTACTGCTTAAGGAGGCGTGTGCGCGTGAGACGGCGAGAGAACTAAGACGACAAGAAGGCTAAGGCAAGAGTGAAGATGGGAGGCGGAAGAAAGAACGGCGGCGGTGCCGCGACGTATTTATAAGCCACGATCCGCCTGTTGGGTATTCTTAACATCATTACCAAAAGTAGACTAAGTTCTCTAAATCTAGTAACGGTGCCAAAAATGCCAAACCTATCCCTCACACCACTTAAGCCAAGTTGTCATCCCCAGCATGATATGAGAGACGCGGTATTGAAATATGCAATTGCTCTTCTAAATAAATAATGAATGGGATCTGCAAGCGCACAGATTAATACCGATGTAGCATTTTAACCGGGAAGTATTCTAGGTATCGTTATTTATATTTTTACCACTGGGAAGGGATTAGCAATCATCACTATTGATTACAGAATAGAATATGAGATTGAGCATCTATCATTGCATGTATAATTGAGAACATTATATCTAACTCTTCATACAGGGATAAGTGTCACATAAAAGATATATGAAATAATTATAGTGACAAGGATAACTAATCTGATCTAGCCACATAATAAATATGATAAGCACCTCAATTAGATACTCTAGAAAGTCATTAGCATGGTATTAGAACGAACTACAAGAATATTCCCTAAGTTATTCTCAACTATATAGTCTAGCATTATCATAGTTAGTGCAAGCATACTTAGCAATCATTGCGAGACAAGACTACGCCCATGCATAGTGATATTAGCAAGGAATATGAGAAACATAGCAATCACTCCCCTGTAATAATGTTGCTCTGCCAGCCCAATACACGAGAGGGGGACTATATAAGAATCAATGAAGCTGTCACTATCACGAACTACCCCACGATCTGGCATATTGGGTACAATCGCAGATAAATACGGTATAAGCACCACGCCTACACAATATCTATCATTTACCCATGGATCCGATGGATAAACGCTATACGATCCTAAGCATGTATATAGATCGTATCTAACTAAGCCAAGTACATAACTATGATAAACTAAGAACAATATAATCTTGAATATAAGCAAGTAGAGCAAAGTCATAAGCAATATATTGAAGTAGAACAAAGTCATATTCATAATATTGAAGAACAAAGATAATTAGAAAGTAATTAGAAGCACAATTAGAGAATTACCAAGAATCCTCCTGACAGATCCGGAAACCAATCGAAGATTGACTCCTTCTAGTTCTAATCCTATGTAGCTATGCTAATCTAGATATCTAATTGATGTGGTGGCTCTAATCTTGATCAGAGGCTTCTTCTCCCTTGATGGAACAATGAATTAGGGTTGAGAGGCTCTCTCCTCCAGGGGCCAGGGGGTCTGGTTTTATAGTCCCTTCAAGTGAATATGGGCCCTTGGATCAAACCGACATAGATTGTATGGTTCAGATTTATCCTTTAGGTCGGTGGAGACTTCCCGCAAAGCAGAGTCCTGATTGGACACAGGGGGTGGGCGGGCGCCCTGACCAACTGTGCGGCCGCCCAGGGTCTGGCCCCGTTTCGCCTCCGCTTCGGTCTCGTGGCTTCTGGAGTCTTCTAGATGTAAGATAATTGCGCAGCACGTTAATATCTTTACGTAATCCTGACATGTGGGCCTTTCTTCCATATTTCCTGATAACCCCCTACAGAAATAGACAAACACCAAAACTCATGGAATTCTGTCAGATAAAACCCTAAGTCTAGATCTTGATTTCATTTGGATCCTTTTCTTTATTTATTTGATAATTAAATTTGATACTTAAGGACCGTCAACAAACTCCCCCAAGCTTACCTCTTGCTCGTCCCTGAGCAAGGATAGACTCAGCTATGGATCATAAGTTGTTGCAATATTTTAAAAAATTTGACGGTTCACATGCTTTTAAATAAGATCTCATCTCCGAGTTAGAGTAAACTGTCAAGACTTAAAACTTACTTACTTTACCTCCACCATGGGACTTGTAACTGTCACTTCTGTCTTGAGTGGTTAAAAGATAGAACAGTCTAGCCAAGTGCCATGTCTCTTATTCTTGATCAGCTATAGCTCTGGGGTTTTTGCAGATTTTCAAATAAAACTCAGAGATTCCTTATATGATTCTCTCAGGTCTCTCTTTTGTGGTATTTCTGGATCCTTACCAAGGCATTGATGGTATATGCCTTCTCTCAAGATATGTGGTATTTGTGGTATGAGGCATAGTGATATTGCCTTCTCTCTCACCCTACTCTACTAAAGCTTTAATATCTGGAGCTCATAGGTGGGAGATAAAGTATACATACTTACAAGACATTTATTGCATAGTCAAACCATGGATCCAAAGTAACAAGTCAATAAGTTTAATCAAGATGTGCATGTGTGGCGAATGAATGGTATATGGTGATGATGGTGATAACAATGGTGAAAACAATGGTGGTGGAAGTCTAATTCTACTTTGCTCTTTTGAGGGGATACATACCTTCCTTGCGTTTGAAATTTTATGAGGAGAATGAGATGCTCTTCTTTTTCTTTTCTCTCAGGTGGGTATCTTGCACCCCTAATTCTACTGTCGGACACTTGTCCATTTTTACCTCTCGTCTCACTTTTTCTTTTCTTTCGAGGTTCCGAGCACTTGCTCCTTTTTATTTCCTCGTATTATTTTCTCTCTTTTTTTTAGAGCATTCATCTCTTGAGATAATATAGCAAGTGGTAGTAACAAGATAGCTTGAGCATTTATCTCACAAGGGGAAAACAGAAATATTTTTGGTTATTCTCTCTCGGATTAGGAGCAGAATATTTTTGGGTGATTCTGGAGATGGAATGGGTGGATATATGTGGATGGTACTTCCGGAGTAGAAGTAGCATATATGAGTGAACGTGCAAGTGAAATCTTGATTTAACCACATGACAAGCTCCTAAGGGTCTACACAGCTTGACCACACTCAATGCTCATAAGCAGTAAATAATAAATGTGTGGCTCAAAGTCTAGCAAGCATGTATATACGGCTGTGGTAGGAATTTTTAAGCTCTCATCATACAGGAACTCATCATGCAACATTTTAAAGATTTTCAAAGATAAAATTCTCCAGAATTCTAGCATCTCTAGGAACAGATAAACAGCAGCTCAACCTTCCCATATCGTATCCGTTAACAACATAGACTTCAGATCAAGTTTTCATCCCACAAGTTTAGGTCTAGAGCAAGCTTTAAATTATAACAATTATGTCTAAACTTGAGAGAGAACTTAAAATTTGCAAATTAGGCAGAGCAACTATTTATCATATCCATGCTTAAGTTTTATTTAGATACAGATTAGCATAGCCACTTTATTTATTTATTAAACACACTAAGCAAAAGACATATATAAGCATAAAATCTTTATTTGGTTTTCCCATAGTTTACGTGTATTTTAATAATCTAAAATAGTATAAGTATAAAGAAAGATAGAAATACTTATCGGGATAAATGGGGGTGCTCTCCCCCAAGCTGAATTTTGACGTAATTTCTCTTGATGTAGCTAGCAGGTGGCAGAGGTGTAGTTGAAAGTCAGCAGCATTCTGACAGCGATTAGAATGTCCTCCGTCTACTAGTCTTCTTGATTCCTAAATTCTGTGGAGCTCAAATAGACAACAAAGCTTGTGGAACTGATTAAGTGTTAGCATAAATATCTAGCCTTTATTATCTTGAGACTCCTTAATAAATATTACTCCCTGTTTTTATATTTTTATTTTATAAAGCAGAAAAATATTTATTTTATTTTTATGCCAACACAGTGAATGTACTTATGAGTTTTATGCCACTCGCATACTCACATGGGGCTTACTGTTTTTCATATTTTTATTTTCTTTTTAGGATAGCATGAACATGTTTAACTAAATAAACTATTTGAAATAATTGAGAAGGAAAGGGTAACTACCAAGTTTACCTCTTGGCAAGGCGTTTGGTGTTTTTAAGTCCTCCGAACGGGACTCTCCAATTTCTTAATTGTCCTGAGGTTCGTTGGGTGGCGTAGTCGGTACTTCCGGCAGCGCCTCCTCTTCTTGTATAGTTATCTTCATTTTCCATACCTGACTCGGTGCTTCAATCTCCTCTGGATAATTCTGTTTAAACTCTACGTCTTCTGACCTTACAACTTCTCCTTCATAGTCTGCCCATCCGTCCTTGATGATCTGCCTCCTCTGGTTGCAGTTGCGTCTCTTTCTGACCTGCTTAGATTCTTCAACGATATAGTTAGGGTCAGTAAAATAACGGCGTACCTTCTCTAAGGGGAAGTGCATATAGACTTCTCCGGTTCCAATGTAGATAATTGCTTTAACGGTGCTGAGGAACGGCCTTCCAAGGATGATGGGTGAATCATACTCGTCTTCTCCCATGTCAACAACTTGAAAGTCTGTGTAGACAAAGTGATCGTCTATTTTGACTGGGACATCAGATACTATTCCTTGAACTTCTCGAAATGTCTGATCTGCCATCTGGAGCTGAATGTATGTTGGTCTTAGTGGCATGGTCCCGAACAAGAGTCGATAGGTGACTGCGGCCATTATGTTGACGCCCGATCCGGTGTCGCAAATCGTCTTGTACAAGTTGTATCCATTTATGGAGCAGTAAATGCTTGGCATTCCTGGGTCGTCCTTCTTGGTCAAAAAAGGTGACTTCAGTTGGTGATCTTGGCCTCCATGAACTACAGTGACCATCTTAGCTGACTCGGTCCACACTTGCTTGTTCCTGTTTCTCCTGTTGGTCCTCTTCCTTGATTCACGTCTGGATTGATTTGGAATTTGTGTAGTCTTGTTCTTGAAGAAAAATGTCTCCTTCTTCCCTTTGACGTAGAAACTGATCTTGGCAGCACTAGCGTAGATGATAGCTCCCGTGGTGTTCAAGAATGGCCTCCCTAAGATGATAGGTGCTCTCTCATCATTTCCGGTCTCTACCACTACGAAGTCTGCTGGTGCATACAAGGTACCAACTCGGACACAAAGGTTCCTCACTATTCCTTTTGGAAAAGTTATCGTCTGATCTGCAAACTGCAAACACATGGTTGTCTCTAATAAAGGATATGTAAAGAATTTTTCATAGAGTACCCTGGGTATAATGTTGACGCTAGAGCCAAAGTCGCAGAGTGCTTCTAGGACGTCCACCATGCCGATGGAGATCGGGATGACGGGGCGTCCTGGATCGCCTCTCTTGACCGGCAGATGGTCAGTAGAAAATTTAGTGACGGGGTTACTCCAATTACCTGCATCAAACGTGTCTACAAGATTTGCAGATTCTAATCCTTCCGGTTGTGATGGTATACCGGGGTTAGTAGTAGGAACAGCAGCAGCTATTTGATTTAACTGAGATTCAATCATTTTATTAAAGCTAATTTGATTCTTGATGGCAGTAGAAAAATTATCCATTCTATTATTTATATTTTCTAGCATTTTATCATTAGATGCCAATTTCTTAGATAGGTTATCCATTAGCTTTCCTTGATTAGACACTAACTCTCTCAAAGGTGGAAAATTATTATTATTGTTGTAAGAATTGTTACCTTGATAATTACCTGAGTAGTTAGGCCTCTGTTGATTCCAACCTTGATTTTGTTGAGGACGGTTGTAGTAGTTGTTGTTGTTGATGTAGTTCACATCCTCAAGCATCTCTGGGCAGTGGTTGCCTGAGTGTCCAGTGTCTCCACACTCCTCACAAGTCATGTGAGAGTCGTAGATGTGCATAACTTCTTTCTTGTCTCCAGCTCTATCGTCGAGCTTCTTCATGAGCAGGTCTAGCTTTGCAGACAGCATGTCTACCTCCTTCAGCTGATGTATACCTCCACCTCTCTTGCGTGTCTGGGTCCTCTCTTCATTCTAGCTTTGGTTGGACGCCATCTTCTCCACAAGAGCTGTGGCTTGTGGTATAGTAAGTGATAAGAATGCTCCTCCAGCTGCAGCATCCATAGTCTCTCGGGCACTGTCGCTGAGCCCATGATAAAATGTCTGCATCAATAGCCAACTCTCCATTCCATGATGGGGACATTCTAGGATGTAGTCTTGAAAGCGCTCCCATGCTTCTGGAACAGATTCATCATTTTGTTGCTGAAAACTTGTAATCTTCCCACGGAGAGCATTGGTCTTGCCCATGGGAAAGAACTTAGTCAGGAAGTTTGTTGAGCAGAGTGCCCACGTAGTATTCTTCTCCTTTGTAGCGTAGAACCACTGCTTCGCTCTTCCTAACAGTGAGAATGGGAAGAGGCGAAGTAGTATAGCGTCTTTGGAAACTCCTGCTATGGTGAATGTGTTGCAAATCTCCAGGAAGTGTTGTAGATGAGCACTAGCGTCTTCGTGTGCCTTCCCACAGAACTGGTTGGATTGCACCATGTTGATAAGTCCAGGCTTGAGCTCAAAGTTGCCATCGATCTCTACAGCAGGTCCAGTGCGGATGTTGTCCGTAGTGGGAGCTGAGAACTCGCGGATTGATTTGTTCGCCATGGCTTCGAACTCTGAAGACAAGTTCCGGTGATCTTCTTGATTGGATGAAGCTTCTTGCTGAAGTGTTGATGATTTCTTTAGCTTGGCCCTTGTCTTCTTGAATAATGCTTCAGGATCGTCAACAAAATTCCCTGGAAGATGTCTTCTATTCATACATTCCCCTGCATAAGATAAAATAGAAAAATATCGGGGTAAAACTGTATGAGAGAATAGATAAGTTCAATCATATTAGTGATGCGAATGATAACTCAAAATCTTTTATTCCATTCCTGATTAGTAATCAACCTTCCCCGGCAACGGCGCCAAAAATGCTTGTTGGGTATTCTTAACATCATTACCAAAAGTAGACTAAGTTCTCTAAATCTAGTAACGGTGCCAAAAATGTCAAACCTGTCCCTCACACCACTTAAGCCAAGTTGTCATCCCCAGCATGATATGAGAGACGCGGTATTGAAATATGCAATTGCTCTTCTAAATAAATAATGAATGGGATCTGCAAGCGCACAGATTAATACCGATGTAGCATTTTAACCGGGAAGTATTCTAGGTATCGTTATTTATATTTTTACCACTGGGAAGGGATTAGCAATCATCACTATTGATTACAGAATAGAATATGAGATTGAGCATCTATCATTGCATGTATAATTGAGAACATTATATCTAACTCTTCATACAGGGATAAGTGTCACATAAAAGATATATGAAATAATTATAGTGACAAGGATAACTAATCTGATCTAGCCACATAATAAATATGATAAGCACCTCAATTAGATACTCTAGAAAGTCATTAGCATGGTATTAGAACGAACTACAAGAATATTCCCTAAGTTATTCTCAACTATATAGTCTAGCATTATCATAGTTAGTGCAAGCATACTTAGCAATCATTGCGAGACAAGACTACGCCCATGCATAGTGATATTAGCAAGGAATATGAGAAACATAGCAATCACTCCCCTGTAATAATGTTGCTCTGCCAGCCCAATACACGAGAGGGGGACTATATAAGAATCAATGAAGCTGTCACTATCACGAACTACCCCACGATCTGGCATATTGGGTACAATCGCAGATAAATACAGTATAAGCACCACGCCTACACAATATCTATCATTTACCCATGGATCCGATGGATAAACGCTATACGATCCTAAGCATGTATATAGATCATATCTAACTAAGCCAAGTACATAACTATGATAAACTAAGAACAATATAATCTTGAATATAAGCAAGTAGAGCAAAGTCATAAGCAACATATTGAAGTAGAACAAAGTCATATTCATAATATTGAAGAACAAAGATAATTAGAAAGTAATTAGAAGCACAATTAGAGAATTACCAAGAATCCTCCTGACAGATCCGGAAACCAATCGAAGATTGACTCCTTCTAGTTCTAATCCTATGTAGCTATGCTAATCTAGATATCTAATTGATGTGGTGGCTCTAATCTTGATCAGAGGCTTCTTCTCCCTTGATGGAACAATGAATTAGGGTTGAGAGGCTCTCTCCTCCAGGGGCCAGGGGGTCTGGTTTTATAGTCCCTTCAAGTGAATATGGGCCCTTGGATCAAACCGACATAGATTGTATGGTTTAGATTCATCCTTTAGGTCGGTGGAGACTTCCCGCAAAGCAGAGTCCTGATTGGACACAGGGGGTGGGCGGGCGCCCTGACCAACTGGGCGGCCGCCCAGGGTCTGGCCCCGTTTCACCTCCGCTTCGGTCTTGTGGCTTCTGGAGTCTTCTAGATGTAAGATAATTGCGCAGCACGTTAATATCTTTACGTAATCCTGACATGTGGGCCTTTCTTCCATATTTCCTGATAACCCCCTGCAGAAATAGACAAACACCAAAACTCGTGGAATTCTGTCAGATAAAACCCTAAGTCTAGATCTTGATTTCATTCGGATCCTTTTCTTTATTTATTTGATAATTAAATTTGATACTTAAGGACCGTCAACACCGCCAACGGACAGATCCGAGGAGTAAGGTAACTCCCCCCTTTAAATGCGCCACCTAACCGTCTCTTTCCCCACATAGGCGGGGCGCTCCGAATTCCACGCCGACTTAGTGTCATAACGTCATCCGCCTCAAAAGGCGCGCCCAACGGGCAGAAAGGCGAACCGCCACGGCCACCTCCTTCCCCTGTAAGCCAAGGGGCGTACCCGCTGGACGTAGGGCCTTCTCTTGCCCGAACCAGGATAAATCTCCGTGTCTTCTTGCAACACCATCTGGGAAAGGGAGCACGCATACAAATTTACTCGTTGGTGTGACCCCCCATGGGGAAAACACCGACAACTTGTTTGTCCATCCTTTGCAGCAGCAAGTCTATTTTTGCGGCAAGCACATCTGCCTCCTTCGTAGATTGCGAGCCTTTTTGTGTTTTCCTTCCTTCTCCCAAGCTTTGATTTGCCAGCATCTTCTCTATGAGGGCAGTAGCTTCATTAATGGTGAGAGAAAGGAATGCACCTCCAGCTGCGGCATCTACGTGCCCCTTTGACATGGCCGTGAGGCCTTCGTAGAAGTTCTGGAGCACAAGCCAGTCTTCCATTCCATGATGAGGACAGGCCCGGATGTACTCCTGGAGCCTCTCCCATGCTTCGGGTATGGACTCAAGTGAAGACTGCTGGAAGTTATAGATCTTCCCCCTTAGAGCGCTGGTCCTGGTCATGGTGAAAAACTTGGTAAGGAATGCCGCAGAGCACTTTTCCCATGTGTCAACAGCTTCCTTGTTCTGATAAAACCATTGTTTCGCCTTTCCAGCGAGGGAAAAGGGAAACAGACGGAGCCTGACGACGGTGTTGCACTGCTCAAGTCAGTTCTAAAGGTGGGCGTTGGCATACTTGCTTGGGAGGCCACAGAATTGGCTTGCCTGCACCGTAGAGATGAGGCCAGTGCGGATCTCGAAGCTTCGATTCCCCACATTGACACTGGGCCCAGTCGACACGTTGGCAATAGTGGGAGTGGAGTAGTCACGGAGTGTCTTTGCCATAGCGATTGGTGCAGTTGGTGCTGGAATGGTTGATTCGCTTGCCGGTTGTGTAGCAGAAGAAGAGACGACATGAACCCTTCTCTTCCTTAGGAGTGTTTCTGGATCACTATGGAAGTTTGTCGGCAAGTTGAAACCGCTCATACACTATCCTGTTTTCATTGCAATAAAAAGAGGAAGAAAACAGTAAAGTTATCCTGCTTAATCTATGGCTACCAATGCTTATTATGCAATCAATGTTTATGCCAATATGATTTTTTCCTTCCCCGGCAACGTCGCCAGAAATGCTTGTTGGCATTTCTTAGCGTCACTACTAAAAATAGACCATAGATCCATCCTTAGCATTGGATCCAGAAATGTTGGGTGTTGGCATACCGTAACTATCGCTACATCAGAGAGATAACCCAAGGCAACTTGAGGGCACCGGCCTTAGTAGTGTAGTCTGGTAACAATAATTAGGAATGTTGGATTGGCCTTCCTAACCATCCTTACTTGCAATATGCAAAGCTATGGCACTACGCTTGAAAGTGCACAAGGATTACAATCTTAAGTAACGGTACTTAGGTACGCCAATCGATAGTGTATGAATGAAGAAGTAATATAACTGCAAGTGGACAGAACTATCATTGTAGCAATTCAACCCGTGAGTATTCTAGTGTGTCAAATTTATAATTCCCGTAGGAAGGCAAAGGGATCAAACATGGTGTAAACATGATTACTTATTGAATGCTTGGTAGACATAGAGTAAACAGGAATAAACATGATATTCAAGATAGTGGACACACATTGGATCAACCTCAAGGATAAAATAGAAGAGAAATAATAAATAAAGAATAAAGAAATAAATCTACTTGAGCAAGCATGGGTCACATATAACTATACACCGAACTGTTAGCGGATCATCTAATTAGCAATAAATAGAGTCAGAGCTAAGCCTGAGATGAGGGGAGATCCCCGCAGCTAGATACCCAGCCGATAGAGACTTTACATAACTCCTACTGGAATACCTGATCGTGGGGGAATACAAAGGATGACATAGCTGTCACTACCCTGCCACCTACCCCTCTACCCGAAAGATACCCGCACATCCACTGATTCCCGCATACCTGAACACCATGTTCACGTAATTGGAAACAACTCCTAACCCCAGCGGGCCCCACCCCTTTCGGAGTGACAGGCTAGGCTAAGAGCAACCATCACAGCACAGTGAACCATCATCCCATTCCTAATTCTAATCCTAATCATACTAATCTGATGAACAATGAAGAACAATGATAAACATATCAAGAACATAGCACAAGAACTAAGAACTAGTTCATATACTATGAACATGATAAGAACACAACTATATTCTAGTTCATATGCATAATCATATAAAGATGAATAGAACTTGCTCATGGAATAAGATTGAATATTATTGATACCAAGAAGATCCTTTCTTCCAAGGAGACAAGCTCTCCTTGCTAGCTCTTGCCTTGATCTACTACAAATCTAGACTAAAGATACAAGTGAGAGGTGTATTGACTCCAAATGATTTGTGTGTTGAAAAGGGGGAGTGCCTCTCTTTTTATAGTGGAACTAGGACGGTTCGTCGCATCTAAATTTGGTAGTAGGTGAAACCGTCCTATGCATGGTGGCATGCAACCGCCTGAGAAAGATGGGCCCGATTTGCCGCCTCTAGGGGTGCGCCTGCACCAGGGTGCAGCCGCACCCTGGGTGGGACCCCCTGGCCACCGCCTTCGCGTGGTCGGTTTTGCTCTAGGCCTGGATCTCTCCCGTGGTTACGATCAGACACAGTTCTGCGTTGTTCGGGCCTTTCTCTATTTTCTTGGTTTGCGCATTTTTGAATATGTCTTTTGGTACTTTGCGCTTTCTTCGTGGTATGGCACATTTTCACTTGTTGCACTATAATTCCTGCAAAATATAATAACTATGGTACAAGTGGAACTTGTTAGTAATAAAATGCATGTGTGTATATAATATGATTGCTTCTTCTCCTTTTGGATCAAGGTGGCTGTATATGATTGGTCTATAATGACTACCAACAGATTACCCCTCGCCGGCGGTGTAGTTTGCCACTACGTCCATCAGCTCGTCGATGGTTTGTGGTCGATTTCGACCCAACTCGCACACCAAATCCTTACAGGAGGTGCCTGAGACGAACGCCAGAATGACGTCATGGTCGGAGATGTGCGGGAGCTCCGTGTGCTGTTTGGAGAAGCATCAAGCGTACTCTCGAAGGGATTCTCTAGATTTCTGCTTGCACTTGCTGAGGTCCCATGAATTGCCGGGGTGGATGTAGGTCCCCTTAATGTTTCCCTCGAACACCCAAACTAGATCAGTCCAGTCGTGGATTTGGTTGTCCGAGAGTTCCTCGAGCCACCTACTGGCAGTGTCGGAGAGGAAAAGTGGGAGCTCCCAGATGATGGCTCGATCGTCCCCTCAAGCGCCCCCTAGCTGGCATGCCAGACGGAAATCCACCAACCATAGTTCTGGCTTGGTTTCGCTATTGTACTTGGTGATGATGGTGGGGGTCGGAATGGGCTTGGCAGCGGCGTATTGTTAATCGCCTTGCTGAAGACTCGAGGGCCCGGTGGCTCTAGAACCATTCGATCCTCGTCGTTGTCATAGCGTCCGCCGCGATGGGTGCGGTAGCCCCGCTCCTCAGCGTCCCCATGTTTGCAGCTTCGATGCTCATTGATGTCGTGTTGAGCATCGTGAGGACCTCGATTTTCAACGAGATGCTCCTAGATCGGCAATGTATTCTTGCCTCGAGGTGGTGGCTCCTGGTGAACCGACACTTTCCTCTCGTTTTGAGCTGGCTCAGGGCGCTTTTCTGTGGCCGCCCCTCGTCGTCGAGAAGCCGAACTCTCGGCCTACTGAGCTGCTGCCACGTGGAGCAAACCTTGCACCTCGTCCTGAATGCGTCGTGCCTGGGAGTTCGAGGGTTTAGGCATGTTGTGTAGCAGCATGGTTGCTGCCATGATGTTCGACCGGCTCAAGGGAAGCGACTGATGAGTTGCTCAGGCTCTTCATCCCCAACGATCTAGCGGTACACGTCTCATGCACGTCCATGCGCACCCCCGCCGTGTGGGTGCGGTTGGTCCTACTCGAGGGCCCGCTCTAGCTGATTGACGCATTCTCGGTCTTTGTCGAGCTTGGCCTTTAGCTCGTGTAACTGCGCAAGGTGTGCGGCCTTGTCGTCCTGAGGGGGTAGGTCCGCCTGTTCCCCATTCCCAGGTGTCCTAGGGTTTCCCCCTGCTGCTGGGGCTCGAGCTGCAGCGGCGGCATCCTCCATGTCATCCATGGTAGCTACAGCTCCGTCGATGTTGAAGCAGTCTCTTGTGGGATCGTAGCTATCGGACTCGGAGTTAGGATCTAGCTCGGCAGTGTAGAAGCGTCCGCACCACTCCTCCGCCAACTGCTGCCTGAGCGTGGTGAGGGTGTGTCGCCCAGGTCCCAGGCGTCGAGGCCTACGTATCTAGGGAAAGCCTGGACATTCATGCACCTATTGAGCTTCCTCTCGCGTCCCCATGTTGCGTGGGAGGGCTAGTGGCCGCTCCACGCACGTGCTGGCGCATAGACATATTGTCCTAGCGAGCGATGTTGTGGCGTTGTCCAAGCCGAATGGGAGCATCCGCCTAGTGGCGAACAAGCCATGTGGTAGTAGGGCAGCTGGCGGTGATGGTGCACGGGGTACGTTGTCCCTTGGTGCCGTCAGGTGGCCGCTCCGCTGGCTAGCCGTCGTAACGGCTGTCTCGACACGCGAGGCTATCAGCCCCTTTGCGGGGAGGTTGGCTTGTTGGACACGAGGCGACGATCGTGCAGCAGCGGTGGGGTGGTGATGATGCTGATCATGCCTCCTCCTATGTGGGGAAGCGTGGTGATGAGGCCACCATGGGGCCTTCGATCGTGCGGGCATGATGCGAGCCCCTCCAGGTCCTCTGACTGAGAGCTGGATCATGTCGTAGCCGAAGCCGGTGGACATGAACTCAAGGCTCCCAAACCAGATCACCGTGGAGCGTGGGATCGGTGAAACGTGGGTAGCCATCGGAAAAAATGGGAAATCGTCAGTAACACATATGACCCCTACCTAGCGCGCCAACTTTCGGTGTTTTAACCCCGGGGGTAACACCAACGAGTGAATTTGTATGCGTGCTCCCTTTTTTGGATGGTTATGCAAGAATGACACAAGGGTTTATCCTGGTTCGGGCAAAGGAAGGCCCTACGTCCCGCGGTGGGGGGGGGGGAGAGTGTGTATTATCTTGCACCTAAGTGCTTGTACAGGGGCGAATACAAGTGGATCCAACCGGGGGTTCTAAGTCCTAGTTGGTTGTGGTGATGTATGAATCATGTTCTACATATGTTGTTCTTCTTGCTTGTGATGCCCCCAGCGTCCCCTTTTATAGTTCCAAGGGGAGGCTTAGGTTACAGGGTATAGGTGTTTTGTGTAGGCCTCGATAGGGGTATGACACTGACCTACTCGAGACCTCCGTACCGGCGTGGCCTCGAGCCATCTTGTTACAGGGTACTTTGGTGATGATGGCGCGTGTGTTTCCTGATCTTATCTCCTATATGTCGTCTGGTATTGGCTTGGGCATGAGCACGCTTGTACGTCGGGACTGTCGTCATGACTAGAGTGGTTAGAGCGTTGACTTCTATCGTTCAATCCTTCCCTGGGAAGGTGCGTGCATGCTCAAGGCTCCGGCGGCACAGGCGACTTTGTTATGCAGGAGCGGTGACCTTAACGTCTTGAGGGGTGTCTTGATGGGATATTACGCCTACTGTACTGTGCCGGTTTGTACTTTTCATTTCTTGAGGATAAAGCTGGAAAAGTGGGGATTTGACAGGTGCACGTTCCCCTATCACGCTTCTCGTGACTGTCTGGTTAGGTGGGAGCATTTCAGCCACATTAAATGTCCTGGCTTCTATACCCACGACAGGCTACGGGGGAACGCTTTTGCGCTTGAGGCCCACCGATTCACTCGATGCCCTTTCAGTAATCGACAGTCGTTGACTATCGAGCCCTGGATCATTCGCTCGACCGTATTTCTATATTTGAGGCTAGGGTCGATATCACGTTGTGGGTCGAGCTATGGCTTTGGTGTACCTGTGTTTGTACTGGATTGTCGAGTCTGATCCTCGACATGTCTTTGGATCTTTCCGTTATGAATGTTTGTTGGTGTCCCCCCTATTGACACCCTCGACAATGGCTGAATTGTATGTGGGCTGGATATTGTATGGGTTGAATTATGGGCTGAATTGTATTTTGTGTATTGGGGAAAAAAGTTGGGCTGAATTGTATTGATGGGCTAGATTCTATGAGCTGGAAATAGGGTGGGCTGAATTCTTTTGGTTGGGAAAAAGATATGAGCCAAATTGTTAAGGTTAGGAAAAAAATTTGATTGAAATTCGTGGGCTAGAAAAAAATATGGGCTGAAATCAGTGGGCTAGAATAAAATATAGGCTAAAATTTGTGGACTAAAAAGGCTAAATGGGCTGAAAGACAACTACATGGTATATGGGCTCTAGCAGGCGAAATTTTATTTTTGACGTTTTTTCCTTCGTGCCATGTCAGCAATTGATCCGACGTGGCACTTGCCCATGTGGCATGGCCTAGGATTTAATAACACTAAACCAATGTCATATGATTATATGACACAAAAATCAGACATCATATACTTATGACATTAAGCAAAACAAATGTCATATAATAATTTTGTGACTATGGCTTTTTGATGTTTGGATTTTCATCATCTGGACATCAAAAAATTGAAGTAGTGACGTAAATTCTATAAATTATGACCTATTAGAACGTCAAAAAGCCTCACCCTTCTTGTAGTATAAAGATCGAACAACCATGGGGGTTTCGGAAGGATATGCTTTGTCTATATTGAATCTCTCCAATACTTTCTAGAAATATGCACTTTGGTGCACAAAGATTCCAGTTGAAAGATGCTCAAGCTATAGGCCTAAGTAGAATTGGTTTTGTCGAAATCCTTCAACTCGAACTCTCTCTTAAGATGATTGCATGCCTCATCAATATCTTGTTTGAGATTGATGATGTTTAGATCATCAACATACACCAATATGATGCAAAACTCCGTTTGGGATCTCTTGTTGAAGACACATGGGCAATCATCACTATTGGAGTAGCCCTGCTACTGAAGGTACTCACTGAGTTAGTTATACCACATTCTTCTTGACTATTTTAAGCCAAAGAGTGATTTACGTAGCTTTACACAATACATGTTGAAGCTTGTGTTTTGATTCGGTATTGGGATTCCATCATGAACCTTCATGTATATGTCTGAATCAAGTGACTCATAGAGATATGCAGCCACTACGTGCATCAACTACACAGATAGACAATTTTGTATGGCTAGATAGATTAACTATTGGAATGTTATTGCACCCATGATTGAAGAGTATGTTTCACTGAAGTCAATGCTAGGTCTCTGCATGAACCCTTGTGCTACAAACCTCACTTTGTGTCTCACCACCTCATTACTCTCGTCTCACTTTTGAATGAAAATCCACTTAATCCCATAGGGAATACTTGTGGAGGTGTACATATTACTTGAGAGAATACCTACCCTTTTGCGAGCAAGAATATTTCTGCTTGGATTGCATACTTCCATTGGTTCCAGTCCGAGCACGTTTTGCACTCTGCCATGGTCTTTGGATCTGGATCATTTTTAAGGATTTTGGCAATCATTACAGAGAAATATGAGTCAACATTTGTAGTCTTTCTATCAAATGACTCTTTTTTCATAGTTGATAGAAATTTCATGACCCTTTCTGATGTATCATCATTTCCCAAGATGGTCGTGTTAACATAACTACCCAAATTATAAGAGATTAAGTCTAACAGCGACCAATTTTGTAGTCAAACCATCAGTCTTAAGCCCATATAATTCTGGCAGTCCATGAAATCTCAAAGGATCTCAAACTTTTTAACCATATAACCAAGATCATAATAAGTTCAGCGGTCGTCGTCCATACATTACATAAAGTTGACAAATGAGTCAATTACATCAAAATTCAAATAAAGTTATTACAATACCAAGTCTTAAAGTGATAGCGGAAGCAAATAGTTTTCAATCCACACACACACACTTAGTCCAATTACAATGCCAAAGTTTGATCATCCCACAACAGCAAAAGATTGGTCTATGCATCACCAATAGCTGGGTAGAGGTAGTTAATGCAATACTCATAGTACCATTGGCCATCTGTAAAACAACATGGGAATAAAGCCTTGAGTATGAGTAGGTACTCAGTGTTGACGGTACTTAAGTACCAAATTTAATTATCAAATACACAAAGAAAAGGATCCAAATGCAACCAACACACAGACTTAGGGTTTTATCTGACAGAATTCCACGAGTTTTGGTGTTTGTCTATTTCTACAGGGGGTTATCAGGAAATATGGAGGAAAGGCCCACATGTCGGGTTTACATAGAGATATTAACGTGACGCGCAATTTTCTATCATCTAGAAGACTCCAGAAGCCACGGGAACGAACGGGAAGCCGAGCGGGCTCGGGGGCAGGGCGCCCGCCCTCCCCCCTTGGGCGCCCGCCCTACTTTTTCCACCAATCAGAACCAACTTCGCGGATCATGCTCCACCGACCTAAAGGATCAAGGAAAACCGTGCGATTAATGTCGGTTTGATCCGACGGCCCAGATTCACTTGAGGGGACTATATAAACAGACCCCCTGGCCCTTGGAGGAGGCACCCCTTCATCCTTATTCATTATTCATAGATAGAGCAAAAGCTAGGTTTTGGAGATGAGAGCTCTCCTCTCATCTCTAAACTAGAGTAGATCTAGATAGTAGCGAGATGGAGAGCGAGGGAGGATTGGAGGAGAGGCCGACCT
Organism: Sorghum bicolor; assembly: GCF_000003195.3. Lineage (NCBI taxonomy): Eukaryota > Viridiplantae > Streptophyta > Magnoliopsida > Poales > Poaceae > Sorghum > Sorghum bicolor. The sequence goes on along the minus strand of NC_012876.2, from coordinate 25,616,408 downwards.
GTCGGTTCTTCCTCCGGTTGTACTTCGCCATGATCAAGCTCTAATCAAGCTTGCTCATGGGATGACTCTAGTAATCTACTTCTTATATCATTATGCAATTACTATCCATGTATGTTCTGGTTCACAACTCTTTTGAGTACTTTAATCTATAGGACGCTATAGGTGAGAGTTGTAGTATAGGTGTAAGCGTGGTGCTTAGACCTAGATTACTTGTGGATATCCCCTGTCTAGCCGGATTGTGTGGTAGGCCGCGTAGGTGACAGTTACGTTGGTCGCCTGTAGTCCACCTCGTGTTAGCAGGACTGGTAGAGTTTGTCGGCCTATGGATAAGCATCCTTTGTGGTGTATTCTTATCACGTGGTTCGCCCCAGACATAGACATACCTCTTTGAAGTAGAGAAACCATGGTTATCCTCTCTATTCTCCTACCATCGCCCATATACTAGATTGCTCTACTCTCTATTCCCATATTATCACCTATTGTTATCTTACCTTTAATATTGTTCTTATTCAATTCTACCATATTTCCTATTTACACCTACCTATCTATCTAGGTTAAGTTACAGCGTAGATCAGTTCTCCTATTTCCCATGTGGATACGATAAAACCTTTAACCGGGTAAAAGCTACAACGGTATCCGTGCGCTTGCGGATTTATCTGTGTGCGTATAAATACCATAGTACACTCTAGTGCCATGCTGGGGATGACAACCTAGTATTCAAGTGGTATTAGCAAGTGTCAACAAGCTTTTTGGCGCCGTTGTCGGGGAAACGGTTGCTGAGTTGACTACGAACTAGCTTAATCATTTTCTAAAAAAAATAAAAAAATATACTTTTCCTTTTATCTTTTGCCTTATCTCTGCTATTCTTTCTTCTTATCTAATCCTTGATCTCTGGTCTATCATGAATTCAAACATGTCTATCTATGAATTTCATAGACCTACGGGCACATATCTCGAACCACCAAAATCTTCAAAGCCTATCATAGCATCTAGTTTTGAGATAGACCCCGAATACATAGAATTTGTTCAAAAACAACCTTTCTCAGGAGAAGGTGAGGAAAACCCATACACACACTTAAGAGAGTTTTATCGATTTTGTGACCTCCTTCGCATAGAAGGCATGTCCGATGAGACCCTTAAATGGAAGTTCTTTCAATTCTCTTTAACAGGAAAAAGCTAGACATTGGTACAAACTCAAAGTAGGGAGTGTTCATGGAGATTGGAAGGAGTTATATAATAGTTTTCTTTTTAAATATTTTCCAATCTCCAAAGTGGCAGAACTTCGGCATGAGATTATTTCTTTTAGACAACTGGAAGAAGAATCTCTTGGTAAATTATGGGTCCGCTTTATTAACCTTACTCTCACTGGCCCAAAGCTTTCTATTCCAGAAGAAGTTCTTCTAATTCACTTTTTTGAGGGCCTTAGTAGGGAAAATAAGCAAACCTTGAATACATCCTCTAGAGGATCCTTCTATCACCTACCTGCTAGTGAAGCTAGGGATTTAATTGATTCATTGAGTGGAAAGTTTCCTAGCATTTATATCCCTGAGAAAGAGAAAGAACCAGTTCCTAGACAAGAAGAAGAAGTTTCAATAGCCAGATCACAACCACTTCAATACCAAACTTTAGCTATCGATCCTAAACCATCAATACCCCAAAATTCTCCAAGGGAGGAAGGAATTCCGACCATAAATATTTCAGATGCTGATGGTTTAGACTTCTGGTTCCATAAGAGACCTTCAAGCAGGGATAATTCAAATCCTTGCAATAATGGTTCTCTTAGAGAATGTCCTAGTTCCTGTTATAAAGAAGTCGAGGATGACATATCAAGTGAAGGAGAGCTAAACCATATAGAAGATTCTAGCTGCTCCCCTTCCATGTTCACAAATTCTAAATCCATCCTTAACCTTAGAGACCCCTCTTATCCCTCTCCTTTTCAGTCTCATGATGATCCTAGCAATCCATCAAGCCGATCAAACCATAGGAGTCATAAAGACCATGAGGATAACATGTCAAGTAATGTCATAGAAGGAGAGCTAAGCCATATAGAAAATTCTAACACCTCCCCTTTCTTGATCACAAGTTCTAAATGGATCGATAAGGAAGAAGCCTTAATGGATTCTGACTTTGGTTCAATTTCAAATGGTGAATTCTTGACTCCCTTTGAAGATGAGATTTATCCAACCACAGAAGAGGACATAGGTGAGACCAATCTAGGCGAAACTCCGAACATTTAGATTAGAGATGAAGATAACATTAACGAGCATGAAATTTATTTCATAGCCACTTCGTTTACTCCATGATCATATACAACATCTTCCCAATCTATTGGTCTCTCAAACATCACCAAATTTGAGATCTCCAACCACAGTTGTCGATGCATATGTCTATAATAAATATTGCAAATCTCGTTGAGTTGATCTTGATATAGGTCAGTGTTGGAAGGGAAACCACTTCGTCGACACAAATTGATGGTTTCCCAAGGACAAGCTTAGTGTCCTAAAATGAGCACTGGTCAGATCGTAACATGAGCTTTTAATTATTTGCAACATTACCTTTTATTGAGCATATAAGGATAATTGTAAAAATATTCCTTTGGGTATTCTTGTCACTAACCTTTCCAGGATTGGAGCAAGAAGATCGGATGAATGACAAGCACAAGGTATGTCCAACCAATCATCATGCAACACTGAATAAAATTCATCCAAACTTGAATTTTGCAAAATTCAAGCTTGGGGGAGTACTTTACATAAAAATATCATTTGCCATGTTGCTATGTTGGTTGTCCCTACCTTTGAGACATGCTTAATTTGTTAAATACTAATCACACTACTTCATCTCCACTTGAGTAGATCTCTATAAATGCTCTCATGCTACCTTTATTTGCTTTAGTATATGTCTAGGTTTGGAGTAGTTTCAGTTATCTCTTAAATAAGCATGGTGCTTAGTTTAGGAATGATGATCATACTTCCAAGGGATTTTAAATTAAGCATGGTGCTTTAGGTTAAAATGCCCTCCTAAATCAAATTAGACATGGTGTCTAGGTTGATTTTTGAGCCGATAGTATGCTATAGTAGATATTGGATATTTTGTTGTACTAACCCCTACTGGAAAACTTTCAATATCGACCTGGAAAGTCCTGAGATAAACTCACATTGGAGACAAAGAGAGAGACACATCAAGTTTAACAATTTACACAAGGAAGACGTAGCTCATAAGAGATGATCCTTGGAGGGTGCCACAAACACGATGCACAACTGCTAAGAAAGGAAAGCTTCCACAAGGTGATACTGTACCATCACTCTTCAAGTAAGGTAACATCTTAAGGTACTTGACTATCACTTTTATAAGCTTCTCTTTGGTTCTAGTGTTCACATAAATAAAGAGACAAACATGTATTATTTATAACTTCAAATTAACCAACCCAACTGATTTAGCATGTTTAGTCCTTTAATCTTTGTTCCTAGTACTACCTCCATGATCCCACCCTCCTAATCATATGAGCTAAAATGTTGCACACTCAATCTTTGGAAGATATATAAAAAACATAAATATAGATAGATTATCTTTCCATCTGATCTGACAAATGTTTTAAATGCTACACTCATGAACTTATCACCCATCAACTTTGACTTGCTCCCTATGCTTAAGGATAGAGAAGAATAAACTTTTGTTTCTGTTACACTCATGAACTTATCACCCATCAACTTTGACTTGCTCCCTATGCTTAAGGATAGAGAAGAATAAATATACTTTTGGTTCTGTTGGTGTTTTCAACCAACAGGACCCATGCACTTGATCTCTGCCTTGTCTCTATGAGCACGTACACTTGGAGCAAAATATGGTGGAGTTTTACAACTCCTAGATTCCACCAAGTGAAGGACCTGGATCTACGAGTACAAACACACTGAGCAAGATACTGCCAATGCCGCACTTCGAACTGCTGGGCAAACGAAGAACATGGGTGACACCGTATCAAGAGGTGCAGACGTCAAGGTCCGCACCTGAATCAAATGACGCACCTAAAGAATGAACACGGTGAGAAGTCTTGTTTAGAAGATTTAAAACATTGAACCCTCGCCGAAAGGTAAAATCGATACATATTTATCCTTTCTGCATTCCCTTTTCTCTTAAATTATTTACTTTCCTTAAATAGCTTATTAGTTAATCATGCTATCTTGAAAAGAAAATAAAAATGTTAAAAATAGTAAGCCCCATGTCAGTATGCTCGTGGCATAAAACCCACAAGTACATTCACTGTGGTGGCGTAAAAATAAAAAAATATATTCCTGTCCTATAGAAATGAAAATATAAAAATAAATTTATGATCCTACCAAAGAGAGTAATATTTTTTAGAGGAAGCTCAACATGATAAAGGCTAGATATTTATGCTAACACTTAACTAGTTCCACAAAGCTTTGTTGTCTATTTGAGCTCCACAGAATTCAAGGATCAAGGAAGACTAGCAGACGGAGGACATCCTAATCGCTGTCAGGGTGCTGCCGACTTTCAAATACACCTCCGCCACCTGCTAGCTACATCAGAAGAAATTACGTCAAAATCCAGCTTGGGGGAGAGCACCCCCATATATCCAGCTAAGTGTTTCTACTCGCGTTTATACTTTACTCAAATAATAAAAAGATGTATAATCATAAAAATCCAAATAAAGATTTTTGTGCTTATATATACATCTTCGCTTAGTTTGCTAAATACATAAATAAACAAAGTGTGATATGAACCCTCATGGTAAGCTCTCACAAGGAAATGATGAATAGTTGCTCTGCCATGATTAGTTCTCAAAATTGAATTCTCTCTCAAGTTTAGGTATGACTGTTATGAATTAAGATTTGCTCTAAATCTGAACTTGTGGGAAGAGTACTTGATCTAAAGTCTAAGTCATTAACGGATATGATATGGGAAGGTTGAGCTGCTGTTTATCTATTCCTAGAGATGCTAGAATTCTGGAGAATTTTATCTTTGAAAATCTTTAAAATGTTGCATGATGCATAGCCATAAATACATGCTTATTAGACTATGAACCATACATTTAATTTTCACTGATTATGAGCATTGAGTGTGGTCAAGCTGTGTAGACCCTTAGGAGCTTGTCATGCGGTTAAAATCAAGATTCACTTACACATTCACTCATACATGCTGCTTCTACTCCGGAAGTACGCATCCACATATATCCACTCCTTTCCATCTCTAGATTCACCCAAAATTATTCTACTCCTATCAAGGAGAGAATAGCCAAAAACATTATCCTATCCCTATTATTCCGCATGAAATAAATACTCAAGATATTTTGGTTAGTACCACTTGCTACATTATTCCAGGAGGGTGAGTGCTCTGAAAAAAAATAAATATGAGGAAATAAAAAGGGGCAAGTGCCCGGAACCTCGAAAAAAATAAAAAAAAAATAAAAAAAAGTGAGACGAGAGGTAAAAATGGACAAGTGTCCGATAGTAGAATTAGGGGTACAAGATACCCACCTGAGTGAAAAGAAAAACAAAATATAGAGCATCTCATTCTCCTCAAAAAGCTTCAAAGTGCAAGAAAGGTATGTATCCTCTCAAAAGAGCAAAAGTAGAATTAGACTTTCACCATTGTTTTCACCATTATCACCATCATCACCATACATCATTCATTTGCCACACATGCACATCTTGATATTGACTTATTGACTTGTTTCTCTGGATCCATGGTTTGACTATGCAATAAATGTCTTGTAAGTATGTATACTTTATCTCCCACCTATGAGCTCCAGATATCAAAACCTTATTAGAGTAGGGTGAGAGAGAAGGCAATATCACTATGCCTCATACCACAAATACCACATACTTTGAGAGAAGGCATATACCATCACTGCCTTGGTAAGAATCCAGAAATACAACAAAAGACAGACTAGAGAGAGTCATACAAGGAATCTCTGAGTTTTATTTTGAAAATTTACGAAAACTCCAAAGCTATAGCTAATCAAGAATAAGAGACATAGCGCTTGAATAGACTGTTCTATCTTTTAACTGCTCGAGACAGAAGTGACGGTTGCAAGCCCCATGGTGAAAGGTATAATGAGTAAGTTTTAAGTGTTAACAGTTTACCCTAACCATGAGATCTTGTTTGAACGCATGTGTACCTTTAAGGCATGAAACCACTGCAGAAACTCTTGAGTCCATCTTTGCTGAGGGACAAGCAAGAGGTAAGCTTCGAGGAGTTGTTGACTGTCCTTAAGTACCAAATTTAATTATCAAATAAACAAAGAAAAGGATCCAAATGCAACCAACACCCAGACTTAGGGTTTTATTTGACAAAATTCCACGAGTTTTGGTGTTTGTCTATTTCTGCAGGGGGTTATCAGGAAATGTAGAGGAAAGGCCCACACGTCGGGTTTACATAGAGATATTAACGTGCCGCACAATTTTCTATCATCTAGAAGAGTCCAGAAGCCACGGGAACGAACGGGAAGCCGAGCGGGCTCGGGGGTAGGGCGCCCGCCCTCCCCCCTTGGGCGCCCGCCCTACTTTTTCCACCAATCAGAACCAACTTCGCGGATCATGCTCCACCGACCTAAAGGATCAAGGAAAACCGTGCGATTAATATCGGTTTGATCCGACGACCCAGATTCACTTGAGGGGCCTATATAAGCAGACCCCCTGGCCCCTGGAGGAGGCACCCCTTCATCCTTATTCATTATTCATAGATAGAGCAAAAGCTAGGGTTTGGAGATGAGAGCTCTCCTCTCATCTCTAAACTAGAGTAGATCTAGATAGTAGCGAGATGGAGAGCGAGGGAGGATTGGAGGAGAGGCCGACCTATCAGTTCTTCCTCCGGTTGTACTTCGCCATGATCAAGCTCTAATCAAGCTTGCTCATGGGATGACTCTGGTAATCTACTTCTTATTTCATTATGTAATTGCTATCCATGTATGTTTTGGTTCACAACTCTTTTGAGTACTTTAATCTATATATAGGACGCTATAGGTGAGAGTTGTAGTATAGGTGTAAGCGTGGTGCTTAGACCTAGATTACTTGTGGATATCCCCTGTCTAGCCAGATCGTCTGGTAGGCCGCGTAGGTGACTCTTACGTTGGTCCCCTGTAGTCCACCTCCTGTTAGCCGGACTGTTAGAGTTTATCGGCTATGGATAAGCATCCTTTGTGGTGTATTATTATCACGTGGTTCGCCCCAGAAATAGACATACCCCATTGATGTCGAGAAACCATAGTTATCGTCTCTATTCTCCTACCATCGCCCATATACTAGATTGCTCTACTCTCTATTCCCATATTATCACCCATTGTTATCTTACCTTTAATATTGTTCTTATTCAATTCTACCATCTTTCCTATTGACACCTACCTATCTATCTAGGTTAAGTTAGAGCGTAGATCAGTTCTCTTGTTTCCCTGTGGGTACGATAAAACCTTTAACCAGTTAAAAGCTACAACGGTATCCGTGCGCTTGTGGATTTATCTGTGTGCGTATAAATACCATAGTACACTCTAGTGCCATGCTGGGGATGACAACCTAGTATTCAAGTGGTATTAGCAAGTGTCAACACTCAGCTGGACTTACTCGTCTTAAACCAAAAATAATGACACCAAGGATCATATAAGGCTTTATAGTGGGCTTGCTTGACACACTTTTTGCATGAAAGCTTAAGCCACCTAGTCAGTAACTTTTAGGTATTTAGCTCAATTTAATAATCATTAACATGTCATCTAGATTAGCACCTATACTATAGCAATCACTTGATTCCCCATAATAGTAGTACCAATCTGAATGCAACATTTCCAACATCATCATCATCATACCATAACCATTTGAGTGTTCCATAAGCATTACTATGATGACGAAGCTCAAGTCAAGTGCTCTCTATCTAGGAGCGATGGTGATTTGAATCGATTCCTATCCAGCTGGTGATTTACTTCCCACATAAACCATGCTTCCCCCGTCAGGGTCACTTTGGTCACCAAACGCACTATCTTGGTCAAGTCATGGGTTCGACAGGCACCACCATACTTAGGGGTCACCCGACTACTAGGACGCACATTGGTCTCAACATCATGCCCCCGTGGCCTCCTTAACCAACTTCAATATGGTACATACATTAGGTCAATTCCTAGCCCAATTAGTGTCCCGGCTTCATGGTCAGAACAAGTTATCTTCCTAGTTAAATGTGGGACACGAATTCCACATAGCAAGAGGACCGTCAATGACTGGTCCTTAATCGACACAGATAGAACCACTATGGTCCAAAACCTCCATAAGGCTCTGCCCAATTTCAACTTATTTCTCAACACTTGGTTATGAACCATAACAACAAACTTATTGCCAACCCCTTTAGGTAACCACCTATAGCTCACAGGTGATAGGGAATCACCCAACTTATACTGGACTAAGCATAGCTAAGCATTAACTTTGGGCCTGTACTAAATAGGAGAAGTTATATAAGAGTGGTGATAATCAAGGGATGTCTGATGCATCAAGAGCTATAAGTAACTTCTATAACTTAATGCAACAATATAACCATTATATCATATATGAATAAATAGTTGGCACAATTAGAGTGAACTTAGATTGCTTTGGGGCTTGCCTTTTTCGAACAAGCTTGGACAATGGTCCAGACACTCTAGAAGCTCCTCTTCTTCCTCTTCTACCTTTGGTGGCCTCCTACACCACCACTTTTGGTTCCTTGCACTCGACTATCACTTCGTTTTCTTGCGATCCTATTTGTGTGGGATTATGAGGACGCTACGCTAGCCAGAAAACAAACATTTTGACCTCATAAAACAGGATCAACTGCTAGTTATAGATCATGGGATTACCACTAGATGCGTAGGTGCAGCGGAAGCGACTTGGTGTAGTCGTGCGTGTAATAGCAGTGTCGTGCAGATACGTAGTCATCCACCATGTCAATCCCTCTCATGCGGTTCGTCCTTGTGCTCTAGATGCAGCACCTCTAAGATATCCCACACGTGCGGGGAAGAAGCGTCGCCTCTTCGGACTGCTAGGTCCGCGAGGAGTGCTAGGCGCAAGCATGGGTGAGCGGTGGTGGCTGCCTAATGGCGTGAGTTAACCTTAGACGTGCCCCCTCACTCTCTTATATAGACATCCCCTAATCAGCCCCATGTTGGAGGCCCAATTAGAAAACCCTATGCCTTGTCTGATTCGGGTCCAACCCGTATTAGGCTTTTAGCTCCTTAAGCATGCGACCCTATGGGTTCACGTATATATAGACATGGGTTGAGTACTCCTTACTCGCCCAATAGTTGACAGTGGCCTCTAGCAAGGCATGACAACTCCCACTACTAACTTCTAGCCCTAATACCACGCTTTTTTATCGCAACGGCAAGGTTTTGTTGCAATAAGGGTTGTTATCACAATGATTTTCACTTTGGTTGCGATATATTGTTTTTTTTACCACGAAGATTGTTTTGTGGCCACAAGTCTAGAGTTTGTTGCAAAAAGTAAGTTTTATCGCAACAAATTATTGAACGGTTGCAATAAGTGATTAATGTGGCCACGATTTGATTTGCGTTGCTGGTAAGTTTTTTTCCGTTGCAATTCTAAGGTGATATTGCAACTCTTTACTTGATTGTTGCAATAGCCCATCTATATCGCCACGAACATGTTCCGTTGCATATAATATTAGCTTGCGTTGCAAAAAATTGGTACATATAACAACAAAAAAAATAGTTTGTCGCAATCATTAAGGTTGCAACGATTATGGTTTCGTGGTATATAGCAGTTTTGTTCATTGCAAAAAGGTTATGATATAGCAACGAAAAATTATATCATTGCAATACCTAAGCCTTTCCTCTGTAATGGCTGCATATTTTTTTCAAAAAAATTAAAACAACATGGGTTTCGAGCCAGAGACCTCTTGCCTTTAAAGTAAGCTCCTACCACTAGGCTAGGTCTGTTTTTCAGTTAGAAATAGCTAAAGTACCATATATGAATTAACGTTGACAAGTTATATTGGAAAATGATCTAATCTAATTTTACAGATCACGTACAGATCTCAGCCAGTAGCTCCTGTCGCGGCTCCTTCTCTCCTGCGGCCTCTCTTCTTCCCCCACGAGCTGTCTCCTTGCAAAGCACATGATCGAGGCCCCCTGATCCCTACAGCCAGCACCAACAGGTAATGTGGTCACGGCCTTCCTGAAGCCTCTGTCATGGCAGCACCCCTTCCCTACGGCCATAGTCGTCACGGCTCTTGAATTCCCTGCAGCAGCGACTACGGCATATTGGTGCCCTAGTTTCTTCCAGATCATCGACGAGATCAGGAGAGGGAGCACCGACCAGTCCTTCATCGGCACGCAAGAGGGGACAGAGCGTTGAACTAGTTTCACCTCGCACCCTTCATCATCCACGAGAGAGACAATCAGCAGCTGGCCAGCGATTATCAACGTGTAAATTTAAGAAAATAACGTATGCTTGCATTGTTGCTAAGATTTTTCTCTATATATTACTGCTAAATTTGGTACTTGACTATATCAAATTACTTGCTGTTGTTGATAATCCAAAGGAATTATTCCAAGATTGTTATTCACATGTGTTGGCTAATCCACACAATTTTTTATTTCTCTGGTTCAGTGCAAAAATATTCCATTCGTAGCCAATGGTACTATGGTTATGCTGACGTCTAGCTGTTTTGTTTTTGGCTTGGTCTAGCACTGTTAATTAGTTATTATGACTTAATGTGTAATACTCCAATATGAGTTTCGGCATCCCGGCGCAGGCGATCGGCACTCTCCTAGTCCCAGGCGATCGGCGATCGGTGCTCTCCCAATCCCAGGCCATCGGCGCAGGCGAGCGTTCCTTTAGCTGTTTCCCACTCCCACTCCTAGACCCAGACAGAGACAGATAGACGGTCAGCAGTTTTGAGCAGCACTAAAGCACAAGCAGTAGCTACTAGCAAATTATGGTTGATCAGTTTTAGTTTCTCAGTTCATGTTCATCAGAAGGGCATGGACCTTGATCTAATTTTCTAAATTTTAATTTAAATATATTTTGTAGACGTGATAGATGTTGCCAAGAAATATCTCTCAAGAAAAGAAAATATATTTTAATTAGAAAAGTCAAGCAATCAAACCTCAATTTGTATATCTTGTATTTCAATCAAGTTAAGCCTCACATCCAATTTTCATTATTCCTGGTTTTATGTTGAAATTGAGTAGGTTGCAGTTCGCACGTTGATCAGGTTCTTGTTGAATCTAATTTTGACAAATTCACAGATTTTTTATTTTCTCTATATTTGATATATAAAGTTTATAATAATGTCATGATCCCTTCAATTTTACGTGTTGTAGGAAATCCTTGTGAAATTTGGAAGATTGAATTAATGGCACATGATGATGATTGGAATTGGATGATGTTGGATCGGTCAACACGTGAGTGGCAAGAAGGTCTGGATAAATTTATTGACACTATGTTTGAAGGCACCTATGCTGCGGAGACTGCACCATGTCCATGTTCAAGGTGTCGTAGAGTCGTGTACAAAACAAAACCTCAAGTTCAGTTGGACTTGCTAACTAAAGGTTTTGATGAGAATTTTCGCAAAGAGAAAGTTGATGCTGGCCTAATTTTGAATGATGATAGTGATCTGAATGTAGGCCAGCCAGATGATGCATCATCCTCCAATAATCTTGTGTCTGCATTAATTAGGGGTGCAAGCTGTGGTAATACCAATGAAGAACCCAATGAGAGTGCAAAGAAATTCTTTGATTTGTTGAAAGAAGCACAGCAAGAGTTATGGCCAGGTTGCTCAAATCTTACTAAGGTATCATTCATGGTGAAACTATTTCAGCTTAAGTGCAGTGGTGGATGGAGCAACGAGAATGCAGAGCAGACACTTAGCCTATGGAGAGATTCACTCCCCCCTGGGCATTGTCTCCCAGACACTATTAAGAAAGCACAGAAGATTATCCGTGACCTTGGCCTGACATACATTAAGATCGATGCTTGTGTGAATGACTGCATATTATTTCGTGGGCCGTTGGCTGATATGGACACATGCCCGACATGTGGTGAGAGTAGGTGGATGAAAGGGGATACAAATTCTGAAGAGATTGGCGAGTCTAGCGAAAGTGGTGGAGCAAACAAGCGCACTCCTTGCAAAGTCCTAAGGTATTTTCCACTTACTCCTCGATTGCAAAGATATTATATGTCAGCAGAAACATCTTCATTGATGCGGTGGCACAAGGAAGAATTAGTTAGTGATGGGAAAATGCGGCACCCATGTTGACGGTCCATAATGCTCACATTTAACCATCAACTAATCATGGAAAAGGATCCAAATGCAACCAACACCTAGACTTAGGGTTTTATGTGACAGAATTCCACAAGTTTTGGTGTTTGTCTATTTCTGCAGGGGGTTATCAGGAAATATGGAAGAAAGGCCCACACGTCGGGTTTACATAGAGATATTAACGTGTTGCGCAATTTTCTATCATCTAGAAGACTCCAGAAGCCACGGGAACGAATGGGAAGGAAATCGGGCTCGGAGGCAGGGCGCCCGCCCAACTCTCCTGGGCGCCCGCCCAGCTACAGTGCCCAATCAGGATACGTTTCGCGGATTATGCTCCACCGACCTAAAGGATCAAGGAAAACCATGCGATCAATGTCGGTTTGATCCGACGGCCCAGATTCACTTGAAGGGACTATAAAACCAGACCCCCTGGCCCCTGGAGATCATACCTCTTCTACAGAATCAAAGCTAGGGTTTCAATTCTTCATCCAAGTAGAGAGGATCCCGCTAGTTCTTCTAGTTCTACCTGTAGTTCATCTAGATCTAGTTCTAGTTCATCTAGTTCTAGTTCTAGTTCCTCTAGTTCTAGTTCTAGTTAGTTCTAGTTGTAATCTAGAAAATAGGGAGAGAGAAGAGGAGAGCGGAGGAGGAGGAGCCGGATCTGTCGGATCTTCCTCAACATTGTACTTTTGCAGCAACTGGTTCGTTCTTCATCGTTCTCTAGGTTCTTCAATTCATAATCCTGAGTTCTTTAATTACTTTTATTTACATTCAAGTTATTTATTGGATTCCCGCTTGCATCAAGTGCTCTAATCTTTGCAACATTAGAGTAGTAATTAATAGATTAGACGTGGTGTTTAGTCTTGCAATTACCTGGAATTGCACCCAATCCTGCGGATTGTTGTGGTAGCCTTAGGGTAGTGACAGCCCTAACGGTCGACGTATTCCACCTCGTTCGGATCGGTGTTTGTAGGACCGTAGTCAGACCTTCCTAGCCCCCTTCTCATCTCTTTCTGTGGTTAGTGCTCTGATGTCCCGATATAGATAATCTTGAAGTAATTCTTGATTCTTAGATCAACTAGAGAACTCTCAGGAAACTTCCTCTCTTCCCACCAAAAATAATTATATAGTTATCCTTGGGCGATCTTGGATCTTAATTAGTACACTCACGTTCCCTGTGGAAAATCGATACTCTGGAATACTCCCGGGTGAAAGCTACATCGGTATCCGTGCGCTTGCGGATTTTTCTGTTTGCGTTTAAAATACCCAACAAGCTTTCTGGCGCCGTTGCCGGGGAACGGTAGCTGTGCTAGTTTCGAACCAAGTCGTCCGTGTATCCTTTTTCTTTTCCTTTTTTTACCACACTCACCTTACCATTTTCACCACACCACATGGATTTCACTCCTATCTATAAATTCTTTGCTCCAAAGGGCGAGTTATTAGAGCCACCACCATCATCACATCCGATTCTTACAGATGGCTACGACCTCGGCCCTGATCTAATAGCCATGATTCAGGAGCAACCCTTCTCTGGGCAAGCAGATGAAGATCCATACACCCACCTTAGAGAATTTGAGCAGTTGTGCTCTTGCCGATCTATTTCTGGCATGACACAAGAAACCCTTAAATGGAAATTATTTCCGTTCTCCCTTTTGGGAAGAGCAAAGAAGTGGTATGCTCATTCTGTAGGAGGCGTTAATGGAAATTGGGATGAACTTCGGGACAACTTTTGTCTCGCTTTCTTCCCACTCTTTCGAATCGCTGACCTTAGAATCGAAATTCTTACATTCAAACAAAGAGAGAAGGAAACTTTAGGAGCAGCTTGGGCTAGGTTCACAAGCCTTACCAATTCCGGTCCAAACCTTTCTCTGCCTGACCATGTACTATACTACCACTTCTATCGTGGTCTAAATAAGGCGGCTGCTCTTCACCTCGACATTGCTTCTGGTGGCTCATTCACACACAAACTCACAGATGAGGGGAGAGCTATCCTAGAAAGAATCCTTGAAAATACCCCTTACACAGGCTTTTATGATGAGTTTCCTGAAGAAGAAAAAGAAGTCGAGCCTAATCCTAAACCAAAAGAAGAGGAACTTGCAACTGAGTTAGAAATTCCACCTGATCCACCTATTAATTTGGTTGTAGAGAAACCTCCTGATAAGGGAATGCAAAACCAACTAAAGGATGATGAACCACCACCTTTACAGCATCCCTTTGAATTCGAGGAAGATCTTTTTGTAGACACCTCGAATTTTCCTATCCAAACACGACCTCTAGCAAGGACCACTCAATCCATTCTAAGAGTAGAATCTGTTGACATAGAGCACATCAAAAGCCTTTCGGCTATTCTGAGTTATGAATGGCTAACAGAAGCAGAGCTGTCTCTTGAGGTAGCTCGAATCATCACTCCTTCAACCATTCTTCTGTGCCAAATTAGAGGGTCCCCTAGGAAGGTCCACTACAATCCATATGTTGGGATAAATGTTATTTCCAAGGAGTTAGCTGGCACTCTTTATCCCAACGAGTCCATAACCCCATCTCAAAAACTTTTACAAAGTCCATCTAGATTAATTCTAGAGAGCCATGGGGTATTAAGGGCAGTTCCTATTAGAATCAAGGACTCTGGAATAGGTCTAGATTTTCACATTTTTGACATACCGGAGATTCCTCTCTTGATTGGTAGACCAATCATGAAACTTCTAGAAGAACAACCACAACGAGGTCATTTTCACTTCAAAGTTGGGAATTCCACTATTGTTGTTCCTCTAGCTAGATCAATTAACACGATAGTGGAACCCAAACTTGACCCAGATCCTATTGAGGAGGTCTTAATGGTGACTCAAGAGGAGATGACCCAACCATTCTTTAATCATGAACACTTTGTTCAAGAAGAAGAAGAGTTGATAGAACCCGTTGAGCTAGACAAAAATGAACTACCCTCACCTCCTTCGATAGAATTAAAACCTCTTCCTTCTGGCCTTAGATATGTCTTCTTGCACAACAACTCAAAAACTCCAGTAATTATCAGTGACAAGCTTTCCGATTATGAAACACAACAACTTGTCACTGTTCTTGAAAGACATAGATCAGCTTTTGGCTACTCTCTCGAGGATCTCACGGGCATTAGTCCCATTCTCTGCACTCATCGTATCCCTATTGATCCCAATTCTACACCTTCAAGGGAACCACAACGGAGACTTAACAATGCTATGCGAGAGGTTGTTAAGAAAGAGGTCCTCAAACTCTATCGTGCTAGGATTATTTATCCTATGCCACATAGTGAGTGGGTTAGCCCTGTCCAAGTAGTGCCAAAGAAAGGAGGAATGACGGTCGTTAGGAATAAGAAGAATGAACTTATCCCTCAACGAATTGTCACTGGGTGGCGTATGTGTATTGACTATCGAAAACTCAATAAGGCTACAAAGAAAGATCACTTTCCGTTACCCTTCATTGATGAAATGTTGGAACAGCTTGCAAACCACTCTTTCTTTTGCTTCCTTGATGGTTATTCTGGATATCACCAAATCCCAATCCACCCAGATGACCAAGAAAAGACTACCTTTACATGCCCGTATGGAACTTATGCATACCGACGAATGTCGTTCGGATTGTGCAATGCTCCAGCTTCTTTCCAACGGTGCATGATGTCTATTTTCTCGGACATAATTGAGAAGATCATGGAGGTTTTCATGGATGATTTTACCGTCTATGGCAAAACCTTCGATCATTGTTTGGAGAATTTAGATAGAGTCTTGCAGCGATGTGAAGAAAAGCACTTAATCCTGAACTGGGAGAAATGTCATTTTATGGTTCAGGAAGGAATAGTGCTAGGACATAAAGTGTCCGAACGTGGTATAGAGGTGGACAAAGCAAAGATTGAAGTTATTGAAAAACTTCCACCTCCCACGAATGTGAAAGGAATCCATAGCTTTTTGGGACATGCAGGGTTCTATAGACGCTTTATCAAGAATTTCTCTCAAATTGCTATACCCCTAACTAGTCTCCTAGCTAAGGATGCACCTTTCATCTTTAGTGATGAGTGTCATGAATCTTTTCAAACTCTTAAGAAAGCACTCATCTCAGCCCCGATTATCCAACCACCTGATTGGAATCTTCCTTTTGAGACCATGTGTGATGCTAGCGATTTTGCGGTTGGTGCCGTTTTAGGACAAACCAAGGATAAAATGCATTATGCCATATCCTACGCTAGCAAAACCTTGTCTGGACCACAGCTCAATTACACTACAACTGAAAAAGAGCTTTTAGCTGTTGTCTTTGCTATAGACAAGTTTAGATCTTACTTAGTGGGGGCAAAGATAATCATCTATTCAGACCATGCTGCTCTCAAGTACCTCCTCACTAAGAAAGATGCTAAGCCTCGTCTAATTCGATGGATTCTTCTACTCCAAGACTTTGACATAGAAATCCGAGATAGGAAGGGAGTTGAGAATTCCATAGCCGACCACTTGTCTAGGCTTCAATATAAGGAAACACATGATGAACTTCCCATAAATGACTACCTAAGGGATGACACCCTACTTAAGGTAACACATGCAGATCCATGGTACGCAGACATCGTAAACTTTATAGTAAAAGGCTATGTCCCACCTGGTGCAAACAAAAGGAAGTTGCTTCACGATAGTCGTTTCCACCTTTGGGATGAGCCATATCTTTTCCGAGTCTGCGCCGATGGAGTCTTGAGAAGGTGTGTTCCTATGGCTGAGGCTACTCAAATTATGGAAAGATGCCATGCCTCGTCATATGGAGGACACTATGGAGCATTCCGAACCCATGCTAAAATTTGGCAAAGTGGCTTTTTCTGGCCAACGATGTATGAAGATACAAAGGACTTTGTTAGGAGATGCCACCGATGTCAAAAACATGGGAATATCAACTCACGAAATGAAATGCCTCTCACAAATAATCTTCAAGTAGAACTTTTCGATGTTTGGGGCATTGATTTCATGGGGCCATTCCCTATGTCCGGAAATTGCGAGTATATCTTAGTAGCTGTGGACTACGTGTCCAAATGGGTAGAAACCCTACCTTGTCGATCAGCTGATTCAAAACATGCCAAGAGAATGTTCCATGAAGTAATCTTTCCTCGCTTTGGTATACCCCAGATAGTTATAAGCGATGGAGGTTCCCACTTCATCGACAAAATCTTCCGGAAGTACCTAGCCAATCATGGAGTTCGACACAACGTCACAACACCATACCATCCTCAGACTAGCGGTCAAGCCGAAACATCTAACAAACAAATCAAAAATATTTTACAAAAGACCGTAGATGAGATGGGTAAGGGGTGGAAGGACAAACTTCCTGATGCACTTTGGGCATATAGAACTGCATTCAAAACACCCATAGGCATGTCACCTTATCAACTTGTATATGGAAAAACTTGTCACTTGCCTGTGGAAGTAGAGTTTAAGGCTCATTGGGCACTCAAGAAATGGAACATGGATCTCCACCTTGCTAGCAAGAATCGTCTGATGCAACTATCTGAGCTAGAAGAATGGAGAGAGAAAGCCTACCACAATTCAAGGATTTATAAAGAGAGGACAAAACGATGGCATGATAAGAGAATCAAGCACAAGGAGTTTAAGCCTGGAGATAAGGTTCTACTATTCAATTCAAGAGTTAAGCTCTTTGGGCATGGTAAGCTACGAAGTAAGTGGGATGGACCATACAAGGTTATTGACACTTCAACTCATGGAGCCATTACCATCCAAGACGACATAGGTAACACTTTTAAGGTAAATGGTCAACGCTTGAAAATCTATCTCGAGCCACAAAACAACTTGGTAGAGGAACTTGATGTGATGGAGTTCATAGAATTCTCACATTAAGCTCTCATAAGCTCTAGACAATTACCTAACCCTTAACATGTTCCACAAGTTTTGTTGTCTATTTGGGTTGTGTAAGATTTTGAGGCTTAAGAAGAGTGAGACCAACCATGCAGGCCACAAGAGTGAACGACTATGTCAACATCCAGCTTGGGGGAGGCACCCCCACGTGTATCTAGATAAGTATTACTTTTCTTCCTTTGGTTTTATTTTCTAGTATTCGGAAATAAATAAATAAATAAAAATGCATAACCATGAAACCAAACAAAGTTTTTCTTTTGAGTAATATACAATAGTTTTGTGTAATTCTAAGTTTTAAATAAAAATAAAAATAAAAAGTTTGATCCAAGTCTAGGTAATTGACAAACATGATATGAGCAGGTCTGAGCTACTATTTAACTTGTTCCAAGTTTTGCTAGAGTTCTGGAGATTTTATCTTTTGAAAATCTAAAAATTCATAAAAAAATATATGAGATCATAGTACCTAGAGTCTTATGAGATATAAATATTAAAACTGTGGGCACTTGCTTTGTTCAAGCCATTGTTAATTCTTGTAGTTTTGGTTGAGAGAATTATCATGCTCCCAAGATCAAGATCTTTTTATTTTAAAAATATAAAAGATTCACTCTTGCGAAGTATCATTGCGTTAGAGGCATGGGACTATGCAAAAATTTGATTCGAAAGAAAAGAGAGTGAGACGAGAGGTAAAAATGGACAAGTGTCCAAAGTAGAATTAGGGGTACAAAGATACCCACCTGAGTGGAAAAAATGGACATGTGTCCGACAGTAGAATTAGGGGTACTTGCTGCCCACTTGAAAAAAAAGAGAGACTGAAAAAAAAGAAAAAAAAGAAAGAAAAAAAATGATAGCCCATGGTCCCTCTAATAAGCAATATGCCAGTAAGAGATGACAAACTTTTCAAAAAGGTCAAAGATCTTGATCTAGGAGTATGACATTCCTCTCCCTTACTCCGAGCGTTGACATAGCAAAATGCAAAGTAAGTATGCTAAAACTTTTAAAGCTCTACTTATATATCTTTCGAGAAGAAGGTAAATGCCTCAGTTTTATTTTGCAGACTTATTAAAAAAAAACTCAAGAACAAAGGTAAGACAGAAGAACTTAAGACATAGTGCTTGACTTGATCGTTCTGTTTTTCAATCACTTAAGACCTTAGTAATAACTTAAAAAAACCCTGTAGTAAGAGGCATAAAAGTAACCCCTGATTTCTTGCTGATTTTAGCTTTGCTCAGGGACGAGCAAAGGTTAAGCTTGGGGGAGCTTGTTGACGGTCCATAATGCTCACATTTAACCATCAACTAATCATGGAAAAGGATCCAAATGCAACCAACACCTAGACTTAGGGTTTTATCTGACAGAATTCCACAAGTTTTGGTGTTTGTCTATTTCTGCAGGGGGTTATCAGGAAATATGGAAGAAAGGCCCACACGTCGGGTTTACATAGAGATATTAACGTGTCGCGCAATTTTCTATCATCAAGAAGACTCCAGAAGCCACGGGAACGAACGGGAAGGAAATCGGGCTCGGAGGCAGGGCGCCCGCCCAACTCTCCTGGGCGCCCGCCCAGCTACAGTGCCCAATCAGGACACGTTTCGCAGATTATGCTCCACCGACCTAAAGGATCAAGGAAAACCATGCGATCAATGTCGGTTTGATCCGACGGCCCAGATTCACTTGAAGGGACTATAAAACCAGACCCCCTGGCCCCTGGAGATCATACCTCTTCTACAGAATCAAAGCTAGGGTTTCAATTCTTCATCCAAGTAGAGAGGATCCCTCTAGTTCTTCTAGTTCTACCTCTAGTTCATCTAGATCTAGTTCTAGTTCATCTAGTTCCAGTTCTAGTTCCTCTAGTTCTAGTTCTAGTTAGTTCTAGTTGTAATCTAGAAAATAGGGAGAGAGAAGAGGAGAGCGGAGGAGGAGGAGCCGGATCTGTCGGATCTTCCTCAACATTGTACTTTTGCAGCAACTGGTTCGTTCTTCATCGTTCTCTAGGTTCTTCAATTCATAATCCTGAGTTCTTTAATTACTTTTATTTACATTCAAGTTATTTATTGGATTCCCGCTTGCATCAAGTGCTCTAATCTTTGCAACATTAGAGTAGTAATTAATAGATTAGACGTGGTGTTTAGTCTTGCAATTACCTAGAATTGCACCCAATCCTGCGGATTGTTGTGGTAGCCTTAGGGTAGTGACAGCCCTAACGGTCGACGTATTCCACCTCGTTCGGATCGGTGTTTGTAGGACCGTAGTCAGACCTTCCTAGCCCCCTTCTCATCTCTTTCTGTGGTTAGTGCTCTGATGTCCCGATATAGATAATCTTGAAGTAATTCTTGAATCTTAGATCAACTAGAGAACTCTCAGGAAACTTCCTCTCTTCCCACCAAAAATAATTATATAGTTATCCTTGGGCGATCTTGGATCTTAATTAGTACACTCACGTTCCCTGTGGAAAATCGATACTCTGGAATACTCCCGGGTGAAAGCTACATCGGTATCCGTGCGCTTGCGGATTTTTCTGTTTGCGTTTAAAATACCCAACAACCCAGCGGACTCATTGGCGTGGAAGCATGTGAATAACACGTATGAGTGGTTTGACTCAGATCCATGGAATGTTAGACTCGGACTTGCATCTGATGGCTTTAATCCATTTGGGATGTTGAATGTTAATTACACTTGCTGGCCTGTGATACTGATTCCTTATAACCTGCCACCTTGGCTCTGTTTGAAACAACCTTATTGGATGATGTCGATGTTGATACCTAGGCCTAAATCTCCTAGAGTGAACATTGATGTATATTTACAACCTCTCATTGATGAGCTACATGATCTGTGGGTTAATGGAGTTTTAACATGGGATGAAAAGGAGAAGAAGAATTTTACTCTACACGCAATTCTAATGTGGACAATTAATGATTTCCCCGCATATGCCATGCTATCTGGTTGGAGCACAAAAGGTAAGTTTGCTTGTCCTTATTGTCATAGGCATACTGACTATTTGTGGTTAAAACATGGTTCAAAGCACTGCTACTTGGGACATCGCCGATTTTTGCGCATGAACAATAAGTGGCGAAGGAACAAGGCTAGCTTCAATAACAAGGTTGAAACCAGGGAAGCTCCAGTACCGCTCACTGGTGAGGATGTGTTGAGAGACTTCGAGAGTTTCCAACAAGTGACTTTTGGGAAGGATACAAGGAAAGTATTTTCAAATGATATACTATTGCCTCTTTGACCATGCTTCATTTTGCAGAACTGAAGATATAACTTATGAAGGACATAAAATGGGATAAAACAACAAGCACTAAAAATAAGAGGTGAGAAAAATTAGCTTCTATTCATGAATCTATATTGAATGAAACATGTTTTCCAGACTTTCAGTGTGGCTTCATTATGATTTTTGTCACATGTTATCTATATGCCTTACTAAAAACGAGGCTCCACAAAATTCTGTTGCCTCCCACAAATCTTACTCTGATGCTACCAATTTCCTTTTGTTCTATGGGATTTGTTCAGTTCATGGATGCGATGTTCAGGGCAACACGACCAAAATTTGCTGGCCATAGGTCTTCTGCCTGCTTGCAGTTTTAGTATTTCCTACTAATGAAATTGGCATGTCAAACAGCTCTGCATCAACACTGGCTGTAGGATTTAGTTTTTTCAGCTAATGAAATATGCAGTCATCATTAGAGTCGTATGATAATTACAACATGCATATTTACTTAAGTACAAGTGAGATTTCGTCATAATAGATTCAGATGTGCTATTCTCTCTAAGATGTTCATATTTGTGTGCACATCATTGGCACATCATTGGAACCGACTACAGGTCATTGTGGTTCTGCTTAGAACATGTAGAGTGGAGGATTCCTGACATCATTATGGCTGATGGTGGCAGGGGCATGTGGTGGTTACCATCGTTTGTCTCTCTAGCAACTATGGATCAATTTAGTCAAAATAATTTGAGATAAGACATATATTTCCAAATATACATGTGGCTGTATGGTTTAATAACAAGTAGTTGCTTTGCTCTCCGTTTATTTTTGCATTGGAAACACATGTAAACATTTTGGTAGTCACCTATACTATTATGTATCATGATGCCATGTGCTAATGTCTTTTTACTCATGTGCAGGAAGCAAGAACAAGGTTTCAGTGGGAGGCTCATAACGAAGCGAGGACACAGCCAAGACGATGATGTATGGCACTATTAGGATACTCGAGCGCTGCATATATGTTAGAACAATTTAAAAAGTAGTCAAATGAGTGAATTGTAAACTTTTTATGATTTAGCTACTTTTTAAGTGGTTTGTTAACTTATCGAATGATTATTATATTGAATATATATGTGAGTGCAATTGCTTTTGTTATGGTTTATTGAATTGCATTGATGATTTATGAAACCTAAATTAAATGTTACTTGCGTTGCAATCAAAGCTAGGCCTATGAGCCATGATGTGTGGCAATATGCTCATGGCAACAAATTTATTTACATTGCAAATAATACTATCGCCACAACATGGTTGTTGTTGCAATAACCGTTAACCTTTTGCAATGAAATCAATTGGGTGGCAAATAGTCTTGTTGCAATGGCACCATGATCATGGTAATAACGTACGGTGTCTTGCAACGACTAAATTTCTGTGGCAAATGATACTATTGCCATGCCACAAAACCGTGGCAATTTCGTATAATCTCTTGCAACCAATAACCAGGTGTGGCAAATGATACTTTTGCCACGCCACAGTGATTGTGGCAATAATGTAGCCTCTCTTGCAATGAATAAAAAATGTGGCAAACAGTTTACTTGCCACGACATAACGATTGTTGCAAGAACACCTTAGGCAACAAAATTCGAGCGTGGCAACAAAATTCTATTGCTACACTATTGCTTGTTGCACTTACCACCTCCAACAACGAAGAAGAGCATGGCAAGTGCACATATTGCCATGCTAGTGAATGTTGCGATAACGTCCTATTGCCATGGTTAGCAATGGACAACTATGGTTGCAACAAAAGCTAACTATTGCAATGCCAGACTAGCAATGGTTGCAAGTTCTTATTGCAACAAGATATTTTGCAACCATGGGAAACAAACACGATTCGGTGGCAAGAACTACATTTTGCAACCAAATTGGGCCTATTACAACATTTTCTCATCATTGCGCAAGGGTCAGAAGTTTGTAGTGTCCTATACGCACACGAATATCATATTAGACAAACCACTGCAAACACATACATGTTATTCCCTTGCCACACGATATTTGGTCCAACTCATGGGTTAACACTTAACCCAAGCATGACCATGCATTTGTTGATCCAAACACTTGAGTGATCCAGTGATATCTATCACACATAGAGAGGGACAAGTTCCATCTTCATTATCTATGTCTCATAGCATGTTTACTGACAAACCCGAAGACCACCTTTATAACTACCCTATTACGGAGTAGCGTTTAATAGTCCCTAAGTAGGTCGTTTCACATCTTGAGAACATACGACAATCTTAGGTCCATGGGCATAACGTACATGATGCATAAAGAGATAATAAGAACATCTTACATTGGGTCAGTCCAGCCCCATGTCATACATGTGGCCACATTGTTAGTTTGATATCTCTATGTCTATGACTTGTGAAACATAGTTATCAACTAATATATGTGCTAATCTAATGTTCATGTGTGTCCTCACACGAACTCTAATCAGGGACAACTTTAGAATAACCATATAAGTAAAAGAGTTTCACAAACAATTCACATAATTGTCAGTCAATATAAGTTTGTCTATAATGGATATTCAATCAACTCATAATATATGTTATGGATACACTCATAATATCATCATCTCTATGATTACCTCTCGGGCATATTTCCAATAATCTCCCACATGCACTAGAGTTGATCTCTAAGATATCTAATACCCATAGACCTCAAGTGTGCCTCATGCTTAGGCTGTGGAAGAGCCCTTGTCAAAGGATCTGCAATATTCAAATCTGTATGTCTTTTGCACATCTTGATTTCACCTTGCCTAATGAACTCTCGAATGAGGTAAAACTTCCATAGCACATGTTTGTTCTTCTGGTGATTCTTGGCTCCTTAGCCTGTGCAATCACCCCATTGTTGTCATAATGTAGATTCAATGGGCTCAACGCATTCACAAACACACCAAGTTCAATGAGGAACATCCTCATCCAAACACCTTCCTTCGCAGATTTAAAAGTTGTGATGTACTCGGCCTCTGTTGTAGAATTAGTCATCGTCGCTTGCTTGGAACTTTTCCAGCTTACTGCACCACCATTTATTGTGAACACAAAACCTAATTGAAATTGTGAATCATTTGTGTCAGTTTGGAAGCTAGCATCGGTATAACCATTTACAATGAGCTCCTCGTCACCTCCATAGATTAGGAACACATCTTTAGTCCTTCTCAAGTACTTAAGGTTTTAACAAGTGTCTAGTGACTTTCACCTAGATTGGTTTAGGGTTTAGGGTTTAGGGTCTAGATGGAACCAATTGCCGAAGCATATGGAACCTTACTCATGTATTTGTGCTCTTCATTTGATGAAGGATACTGCTTATTGCTAAAATGTATACCATGTGACATAGGCAAGAACCCTCTTTTAGATTGTTCCATGTTGAACAGTTTTAACACCTTGTCTATGAACATATCTTGGCTTAATCATATTAGCCTATTGGACCTATCTCTATAGATCTTAATGCCCAAAATTTATGCTACTTCTCCTAAATCCTTCATAGAAAAATTATTACTCAGTGAAGTCTTTACGGATTGCAACATTGGAATGTCATTTTGTTGAGTACTTTAAATGCACATAGAAAAATCCCCAAGCGCACGGATACTGATGTAGCTTTCACCCGAGAGTATTCCAGAGTATTGATTTCCACGGGGAACATGAAGTTTACTAGAGAATCAAGGTCATCCAAGGATAATGATAAGAGAAGAAAGATATATATATTTTTGGTGGGTACAGAGGAATCTTCTAATGTTTTCTAAGTTGATTGGGTTATCAAGATCAGGCTTACTATACTATACTTACCATGGAGCAGCAGGTCCTTTCCGACACTCGATTAAGACTGGGAAGAAAGTAGTCGGGAGAAGGCTGCCAAAAGCTCTACGAAACACCAACCCAAACATGGTGGAATATAAAGGCCTGATAGGGCTGTCACCCCTGGGGCTACCACAACTATCCGTGGGATTGAGCACAAACTCAGGTAAACTATAGCCTAGACACCACGTCTATGCTAGCATTTACTACTCTAATTATCTAGAATAACTAGAGCACTCAATATGAACATAGATCAAGTGAGTATAATGAAGTAAGAATGAAATAAAGAACTGAACTTAGAAATAATAATTAAGGAATTTGGAGATTGCTGAGCAACGAACCAGATGCTGCCAAAATACAATGTTGAGGAAGATCCAACAGATCTGGCTCCTCTTCAGCTCTCTCCTCCTCTCTCCCTATTTTCTAGATACAACTAGACAACTAGAACTAGAACTAGATGAACTAGAACTAAAATTAGATGAACTGGAGGGACCTCTACTTCTCTACTAGATGCCTAATTTTTGTTGTAGATGTAGCTAATGAAGGAGATGCCTCTAGGTGGGTTAGGGTTGTATTTATAGCCCCATAGGAAGCACCACAACCCTTGGATCAAACCGACTTAAACGTGCACTCAAGATTACTCCTCAAAGGTGGTGGAGGCAGGATCCACGAGGCTGGCTGTGATTAGTGGAGATCTCCGGGCGGCCGCCCCTGACAGGTGGGGCACCCGCCCGGCCATCGAGCTGGTTCGAGCTCCCATTTGGTCTGGAGCCTCCTAGAACCTTCCAGATTACTCCTGAGTTGAAGTTTGTGGTATTATTTCTATGTAAATCTGACATATAGACTGACTTTTGTTCTTATTCTGATAACCCCCTGTAGAAATAGATAATCACCAAAACTCGTGGAATTCTATTAGTGATATCCCCTATAGCTAGATAATATTTTGATTTAAGTCCTTTAGTGACAACCCTGCTAGGCATTGGTGGACTAGCCAACTCAAGCCTGACCTTAGGTGTAGCTAAGAACTATCAACCCAATGCTTCTAGGATAGTAGTTAACCTCTGACCTCCCCTAGTACTACTAAGAAGTGTCAACCAGCATTTCTAGCACCATTGCCAGGGACTAGACTTTGTGTCTCCCTCTGGTGATTGCATTAAGAATTGCCAACAGCAGGATCCACGAGGTTGAAGCTATTGGCTTCTACCCTCAGGCGGCCGCCCTTAGCAGGTGGGGCGCCCGCCCCTTGCCTATAAGAGGTGGGCCTAGGTGGTGTCTTCCTGAGTCTTCTAGAGTATTCAAGAATTGACATTCAGGTCTTCTCTCTATGTAAATCTGTCACGTGGACCTTCTTTTGTTCTTATTCCGATAACCCAATACAGAAATAGACAATCACCAAAACTTCTAGAATCCTGTTACTGATAACCCCTATAGCTAGATAGTATTCAGATTTTAGTCCTCCCTCATGCTACATTGATGGTTAAAAAAGACTACTTATCTACTATCAACAAACTCCCCCAAGCTTAACTTTTGCTCAGTGATGGATGAGGAGTTGCTACAATACTTTCACACCTCACAGGTACACATGCGTTCAAACAAGGACTCTCCTTTGGATTAGAGTGAACTATTCTAACTCAAAACTCAGTCATTTTACCTTTCACCATGGGGCTTATAGCTATCACTTAGGTCTTGAGCAGTTGAAAGGTAGAATAGTTAAGTCACACACTATGTTTCTCGCTCTTTGATCAACTATTATTCCAGAGTTTTTCAAGATTTTCAAATAAAACTCAAAGATTCCTGGGAAATTTAACTTTTTACCATTATAGCGAGTGGCAACTCCTCAGATAGCATCTTAAGAGTTGCCGATACAACTTTACCACGAAATAGAGAAAAGTGATACAAAATTGCCACATTTACTGACGTGGCATGCCAGCGCCACACTTCATGTTGGATCTAGGTCAGCCTCGGGTGATAAATGACCACGGCTGCCCCTGCCCATGCTCTCTTCGTACTCTGCTGATGATCATAGTCATGCTGCTATAATGCTAGAGCAGAGCTCATCATAATCGGTCAAGTGCATGTTTCCCTTTCATAGATGCATTGTAGCAGGCTGACAGAAATCCGACAATAGGTGATAACATTGATATTCCTGCAGCAAACGAATTAGGGGGTGGACCTGCTATTCAAGGAGGTGTAGTGGGTCATGATGAGGCTACACCAAGCCCCCAAGGCAACCTAGGAGCACCTACTGGGCACAACTTTGCAACACCACCAAGTCAGCACTCTGAAGAAACTTTTGGAGGGCCACTGAGATTTAGGACGCTGAATGACTTGTTTGATACAACTGAAGAGGTTCAGGACTATGAATATAGTGGGGTCTACATGCTAGCTGCTGATGAACCACTAGGTGTGGATGAGGCACTGGAAGAAGAGTGTTGGGTTGAAGCCATGATGAGTGAGTTGCTGTCAATTCAGAATAACAAGACCTGGCATTATGCAACTCTTCCGAAGGGTCACAGAGCAATAGGCTTGGAATGGGTATACAAGGTCAAGAGGGATCCTAAGGGCAGCATTCTGAAACACAAAGCTAGGCTTGTGGCAAAGGGATATGTTCAAAGGCATGGGGTGGACTATGATGAGGTATTTGCTCCTGTTGCTAGGCTAGAGACTGTCAGGTTGGTTCTAGCTCTAGCTGCTCATGGAAAATGGGAAGTGCATCATATGGATGTAAAATCTGCATTTTTTGAATGGTGATTTACAGGAGGAAGTATATGTCCAACAGCCACTAGGATTTCTGAATCCAAACCAAATAGGGAAGTGCTGAAACTAGAAAAGGCTCTGTATGGCCTGGAACAGGCACCAAGAGCCTAGAATTCAAAGCTTGATCAAGAACTTGTAAAGCTGGGGTTTTGCAGGAGTGAAGAGGAGCATGCAGTCTATAAAAAAAGGCAGTGGTGATTCACTACTGTTGCTAGGAGTGTATGTAGATGATCTCATCATCTGTGGTCCTGACAAGAGAAGAATTGCAGAATTCAAGGATCTGATGAGCAAGACTTTCAGTATGAGTGACTTGGGGCTTTTGAGTTACTATCTGGGAATGGAGGTGAGTCAGAAACCAGGAAAAATAATTGTTTGCCAAAGAGCATATGCTGCAAAGATAGTGGAGCAGTGTGGAATGAAGGGCTGTAATCCAGTGGATACTCCAATGGAAGAAAACAGTAAACTGTTGCCTGGGAAACCAGATATGGCTAGAGAT
Source organism: Sorghum bicolor (assembly GCF_000003195.3). Classification (NCBI taxonomy): domain Eukaryota; kingdom Viridiplantae; phylum Streptophyta; class Magnoliopsida; order Poales; family Poaceae; genus Sorghum; species Sorghum bicolor. The sequence continues at coordinate 25,587,980 of NC_012876.2, read as the reverse complement.
GTGACTAAATTCAAGAGCATAGTTGGCAGTTTGAGGTACTTGGTCAATACTAGACCTGACATTGCTTTTGCAGTGGGGATGGTTAGTAGATTCAAGGAAACTCCTACTGTTGAACATTGAGCTGCAGTGAAGAGAATTGTGAGATACATTGCAGGTACTACTGAATATGGTTGCACATACAGGAGCTATGCCATTTCAGAGCTGAAACTGTTGGGGTTTTCTAACAGTGATCATGCTGGTGATCTTGAGAAGAGAAGAAGCACTTCAGGTGTGGTGTTCTTTCTGAATGGGAATGTGATAACTTGGTGCTCTCAGAAACAAAGAGTTGTGTACCTATCAAGTTGTGAGGCCGAGTATATTGCAGTGTGGCTGTGTAGGCTCATTGCAGATTTGGCAGGAAGAAATGTTGAAAAATTCAGGCTTCTGATGGACAACAAAGTAGCTATCGAGCTGAGTAAGAATCCAGTGTTTCATGAACGTAGCAAACACATAGATACTCGGTATCATTATATAAGGGAGTGTGTTGCTAATGGTATTGCAGAAGTGGAGCACGTTGGCACTAACAAGCAGCTGGCTGATATACTGAAAAAGCCATTGGGCAGAGTCAAGTTCATTGAGATGCGTCAGAAGTTGGGCGTCAGTGAGATTTGCCACAATTAAGCGGGTGAATGTTGGAGCAGAGCTCATCATAATCATGGCAAGTGCATGTTTCCCTTTCTTAGATGCATTGTAATAGTTCAATTAAGTTGTGAACATTTGGTTAGCACGTAGAATCACAGGTTGAGGTGGAGACTTGCACGTCTCGACGCTGTGACCATGCCCAGGATAGGCTCACTCCGTCATGGTGAGCATGCCGTGCTTGTCGCGTGGATGACCGCAAATGACGGCATACCACGCAGCTGCCAACCGTGGCTGGTATCTCGGATCGAGCCATATATCAATGAAAGTTGTTGCATCGGGGAAGGCTGCGCCATTCGCAGCGAAACCAATTCACCGAGTCTCGGGCTCTCTCTCTTGCTCTCGCGTTCGTGTACTGTGGTGACCGCGCACCCGACGTCGTCAGTGCCGGCACGTTCCAAGCTCCGGCGATCCGCCGGACCTTACATATAATATGTAGTATAAATGGCCAATCTGAATCTACATCTGTGGCTAATGGCATGCTATATGGTGTAATTACGTAGTCACTTATTAAACACCCAGCACATGCGCGCGTGCATCTCAAATTGTCAACTCCTAGTATAAGTTGTACTATGGTTTTTTGTTTCTTTTTTCCTGCTACAAGTAAAGTGCTATCAGTAGCTACTAACTCGTGTCCGTTTCTGCTTGAAAATTTTAAATGGAACCATGCGGCATGTAGCTTCGGCCAAGGGAATGCCAACGCCAATAGCGTTGCGGCATGAACTTCACCATCGGCGGTGTGTGCGTGCTGGACACCAGCAACTTCCAGCGCAGTATCAGCGTGCAGATCAATCTGTTCCAGGATCAATAGCAGCCTGCAGCGACAGCAGCCCAAGGCAACGGGGTCGCGCTCATCGTGGTCTCTAGCAATGACTATTCCTACGCCGCCGACAAGGACAAGAGCACAAGCGTACGTGAGCTATTACTACTATACTATATGTACAAACAACAATTAGCATATGATAGATCTGAAGCTGATGTGTACGTAAAGCCCTACTGACACTTGCACTGGCACACACGCAGGCCGTGATCGGGTACATCCCGACGGTGGTGCGCGAGCTCAGGGAGCAGCTCTGGCGGCTGTGCAACGACGTGCCCGCCATGTTGGCCGCCTCGTCGGCCTGCCCGTGACCAACGCTTGCATGCCGGCCACTGCACTCCTTGTCCCCGCCGTTCATGACTGCCAGCTAGCCGCCACCATTCATGCAGCGCGCTGCCGAGAAGGTTGCCTTCGGACAGACCGCCACCCTCAAAATCTCGTGCTAGGAGGACTTCGAATCCACCATCACCTTGCTCCAGCTCGACTCCGTCATGGCGCGCTGGTGCCCGCAGCCCGGTAGAGCCACCACGGTAGGGATACAACATGTGCAAGAGTGGGTCTGGGACAAAGGACAAGAGAGGAGGGGTAGGAGGGACATTTTACATGCCCCTATTGACTCAGATCCAACATGAAGTGTGGTGCTGGCGTGCTATAGCAGCAAATATGGTATTTTCGTATCACTTCTCTCTATTTAGTGGTAAAGTTGTATCAGCAACAGTTAAAGTGCTATCTAAGGAGTCGCCATTCGCTATAATGTTAAAAACTTAAATTTCCCAAGATTCCTTGTATGACCCTTTCTAGTCTCTCATGTGTATTTTTGGATCTCTCCAAGACAAGTGAGAATATAGTATTTATATCACTAATACGTAACTGCCTTCTCTCTCTCACCCTACTTCAAATTGGTTTATGTGGAGCTCATAGGTGGGAAAGACAATTCAAACCTACTTGCATGTATTGCATAGTTAAACCATGGATCTAGAGAAATTAATTATACAATCAAGTCATATGTGCATGTGAGTGCAGTGAATAAATGAGAAGAATGAAAGTGGTTATGAGGGGTGATAACTGATGGTGTATATCTAGTTCTACAATTGCTCCTTGGGGATAACATACCTCTCTAATCTAAAAACAAGGACTTGGCTGTTTTTTTCTCTTTTGCACTGGGACTTTTGTCCTCTTTCTTTCTTTTCTCACCTTTTTTAACATAGATCAGCCAATCCCTTTTAATGCTCTGATAACAATAGGGAGTAGCTTCATTGGAATAGTAGAATAAGACATAACAAATATTTTTGGGTGTCTTCTCCCAATGTAGGAGTAGAACAATTTCTAAGTGGCTGTGGAATTTATGGGTGAATGAATAAGTAAATGTGTACTCCCAGGATATGAGTAGCATAAGTGCGTGCCTCTAGGATAGAAACAGTACAGAATGTATTCCATATATGTGGGTGGTACTTCCAGGAACAGCAGTAGCACGTAGTGAATGTGGTGGATGTAAGTGGTTGCATACTTCTAAGGATATAAGTAGCTAAGATCAATGGATGGAGAGCACATAATATCAAATTTAACAGCATCACTAGTTTCTTAGGGTCTACACAGCTTAACTACCCTCAATGCTTATAGGTTAAAATATAACTGGAGGTTTTCCTAATCTAATAAGCATGAGTATTTTGCTGTGGTAGGAATTTTAATCTCATCATATAAGAACTCATCATGTAGCAATTTATGATTTTCAAAATAAAATTCTCCGAAACTCTAGCATCTCTAGGAGCAAGATTGATAGCAGCTCAAAACCTTCCCATATCCTATCCATCAACTATCTAGACTTAGATCAAGCAATTGCTACCCACAAGTTTTTGGCTCAAAGCAAAGTCTTAGGTCTAAACAGTTGTGTCTAATACTAGGGAGAGTACAAGGTTGAAAGCTAGGTACTTGTAAGGAATTACAACAGAGCAACTATTCATCATCTCCATATAAGAATTTATTTTAGAGGTTCATTTTAACAGATTCATTAAGATCTCTCCTAGCAAGATTAATTATGAAAGATAAAATAGTTATTGGGTTTCTAAGGTTATTCATCTTTTTATCTTATTATAACCGTACTATGAATAAATAGATAAGTGAGTAAGGGATACTTAGCTCGGTATACGGGGGTTGCTCCTCCAAGCTGGATGTTGACATAGTCTGCCGAGGTTGCTGACGGGCAATGAAGGCATACTGATCCTCCCTAAGTGTCATGGGTAGTTGCTATTAGAAACAACACTTGTTTGATGTGGATAGTGCTCCGATAGGGGACAGGACGTCCTTCTGCATGTTAGTTCTTCTTGATCCTTTGAAGCCTGTGAAGCTCAAATAGATAACAAAGCTTGCGGAACTGATTAAGCGTTGGTACTAAACCTCTAAGCTTTGGGAGTCTAGAACTTTCTTATACAACTACAAGAAGTGTGTGGCTTTTTGACATTCTATTATATCGTAATATATGCAATTTGTATCACAAATTGAGTTTTATGATATCAAGGTGACATAAACTGTAATGTCGAAAAGCCACTGTCACAAAATGATTTTATGACATCTATTTTGCTAAATGTCATAAGTTTATGACGTGTGATTTCATTGTCATATAATCTTATGACACTGGTTTGGTGTCATTAAATCCTAGCCTTGCCATGTCAGATGAATTGTTGACATGGCAGGAAGGAGAAAAACGTCATAAAATGAATTTGGCCTGCTAGAGCCCGCAGTCATTTTTCAGCCCATATAGCTCTTAGCCCATGCGTTTTAGCCCATATTTTTTTCTAAGCCCATGAATTTCATACGCATTTTATATAGGTTTCAAACTGCAATACAACACCAAAAGCACAAATGATGGCAGAACATAGGCTACAAATCCAGAATCTCAAATGTCTACAGAACATAGGCCACATCAAGAATCTCAAATGTCTTCAGAACATCAGCTATATCCATAACATCACATGACCAGCAGCAGCGGAGCCTAATCCTACTTGGGTTAGAGAGATTACTAGTCAGCATCAGGTGATGAACACCTGCTACCAAACAAGGAGCAAAGGAAGGCTTGGATTTCACTTCCTTGTTGTTTCACCTTCTCGGTTTCTTCTCCATTCTTCCTTGCGGACTCTTTCTGGTCCTCTACTTCCTTCTGCAGATCAGCCACCTATGATCGCAGCGCCACTGATCCTGTCTTCTTAGTTTGCAATTCGCTCTCAAGTTCTTGCACACACTTGTTCATCGCAGAAGCTTGTTCATCGCAAGATAGGCCTCCATTTCAACATAGCAACAATAGCAACCAAAAACTACCTTCATGTTGCAAATGGTCTCAGCTGCGCTCTCTGTATATTGCTAGAAACAAAATTCATGGCATATTATTGCTAGAAGCAAAATTCATGTAAGCAGCAGGCTAGCAGGATATCAGCTCATAAGCAAAATTCACTGAAGTTATGTTGGCCAGTCAAGAAACAAAACCTCATGACAGTAAATTGGTCAAAATACATCTGAATTACTGAATCTATTACAAGCATATGAGCACATCCATGACCTGATTCTAGTGCAGATGTATATACTACATGTCACCTATCATCAAGCATTGAACAACAGTAACAAAATTGACCATCTCCACATGAACGATTCATGTTGTTCCAGATTGGGATAAACAGGTTGTTCGGCTTGAAGGTTAGATGTATATACCTGCAAAAGTGGAAGGTGGAGGCATGCAATCCAGCTAGGAGAAGAAATCAAAAATCATGGCGTTGGTGTTGTCCTTTTAATGAGTCAGAGACACCAACTGAATTTGCAGAACAGTTTGACACCATCCCATTACACACAGTAGACTTCAAAACATTGCTGCAGAACAGATTCAGTATCCACAAGATTGGCATTAACAGATTGATTACGAATAATGTTTTATATGACTCTTTTTATCTAATATAACATGCTTTTGTAGATATTGCACACTAATACTAACACGGAGCTCCTGTTCCTGTTTTGCAGTAATGAGAAGTCAACACAACCCTCTAATCGCAAGCCAAGTTGTCGGTTGTCCAAGTTTTGAATAAATCACCAAAGGAAGGGAAAGCTACAGCCACTTCTAGCCTAACAAGTAAGACCAAATCTGCACCAAGAACGAAACGCCATTCTAGTGGAGCTCTTCTCACCGTAGCCGAGCAGGACGTGGTTGAGGGATGCAAAGCGGAGAAGGCAAAGACGTATCTCCGGCACCTGCCAGCGTCGGCGCGAACACAGACGCTACCGCCATCCTCCGGCTCCTGCGGGAGCACGTCGTCCACGTGCGCGTACCAGTTCTTCGTCCCCAAGAACCCCGGCAAGCTGCCGCCGTCGCCGGCAGATCTCGTCACTCGGATGCAGAGACATGCCAGCCGGTGGCGCTGGCACCGGTGCTGTCCGGGCAGTGGCGTTGTCGTTGTTGTCGCGGCTCGTGCTGGTGCTGCATAGGGAGAAGAGCGAGCTGCAGCCACTGGATCTGGAAGAAGGGGAAAGAAACGGAGAAAGAGAGAGAGATGTGTGTGTTGCCCCTTGCCTGTTGCAGATGCACCGATCTGTTGCAGGCGCTGCTTGCGGCAGTGGGGGTTGTGGGAGCTGGGCGCGCGCGAGCGGCTAGGCATGGGAACAGGGACGCGTCATGCGCGCGAGCGTGACTCGTGTAGTCGCACCAGCGCCGGTGCAGCTGGGGTCGGGGCATCGGGCAGGGAATGCCAGAATGGGGAAGTGGCGGTTGGGGCTAGGATTTAGGGTTACTGACACATATATATACTTCGGTGCTAATGGGCCTAATTTACATTGGCTGGCACCTCTGGATAATGTTATATAGAATAAAATGCGTCAAGTAACCGAAACACCTGTGTAGCTCAGTGGTTGGTACATATATGCAAAGGCAAGGTGTTTGGTTCAGAGCTCAGCACCCACAAATATTTTTGGCAATTTTGGAGATTTTTCTGGTGGGGAACTGGACGAGCCCAATTTTGGAGATATTTCTGGTGGGGGGCTGGTCGAGGATTGGGCGTACGGTGATTTTTCTAGTGGGCCATTGTGGGCTCGACCAGATTTATTTAGGATTCATTTAATTTATAGTTGTTTCGATTAGACGAAAAAATGGTGAGCTCACATAAATAAAAAAAATATGAGGTGACTTGGTAAGTTTTCTTGCATAAATTTTAGAAAAATATGAGGTGACTTCGCAATGTTCTTTGTAAATTATCTAATAAAAATTCAATAAGTATTTTGTGACATATAAATAAACCTTATGACATATCAAATACCATTACTAGATGTTGTGACATATAAATAGACCTTATGACATACAAAAAATCGTCCCTAGATGAAATTGGACTAGTTATATAATATTTGTTGTGACATATAATTTTTTTTGTCACTAAGTCAAGGTGTCTAAAATATAATGTCATGAAACAGATAATATAATGACATTATGGACTTGTCATGCTAAATACGTCAAAAAGCCACCCACCTCTTGTAGTGTACAAATTTATCTTTTAGCTGAATCAATATATTTTTATCCTTTTCATATTTATAGTATGTAGACAGGAAAATAAATATACTAAAACTTATTTTTATGCCTCCACAGTAGATAAGTTTGTGAGCTGTTACATCACATATTAAATACATGGGGCTTAGCATTTTCTTGATACAATGCAATACATATTTATTTTCCTTTCTAATGCAGCAATAAAGATGCAACTACTAATGCAATTAAGAAAAACGATATGGTAAAGGAAAATACAGATAAATATCAAGTTACCTCTTGGCGCGGCGTTCGGTGATTTTAAGTCCTCCGAACATGTCCTTTCTGTTCGCTCACTGATTGAGAGGCACATCGGATGGCACCATAGGTGTTGTGTCCTGTGCAGGATTTGTTTCTGAATTTACCTTTGGTTTCCATACTTCTCCTGTTGGTGATGGTGACTTGGAGGAGAGAGTGTCTGGAATCACTATCTCTTTTCTGCTGGTACCTCCTCTTTGAAGGTGTTCTCGTCGGGGTATCGATCTTTGAATCTTGAAACCTCTCCTTCCATAGTCGGCCCATCCATCTACAACATTCTTCTTCTTCTAGTGGTGGGTACATCACCTTCACCTTGACCTATTCTTCTTGGGATCTTCCTCAATTATATAATTGCTATTGAAGTGAGGGCGTACCTTTTCTGAGGGGAATTGGAAATGGACCTCCCCTGTTCTAATGTATATGATGGCCTTGGTGGTGTTGAGGAACGGTCTTCCTAGGATGATGGGTGGATCCTATTCATCTTCTCCCACGTCAATAACCAAGAAGTCAGTTGGGACATAGTGTTCGTAAATCTGGACAGGGACGTTTTTGACTATCCCTTCCATGAAGCGAAACTGGTCCGCCAATTGCAGCTGCGCATAGGTAGGGTCCACAGGCATATTACGATATAGAAATTCATAAGTTACCTTGGCTATTATGTTGATGCCTAATATGGTGTCACAAATAGTATTTCAGAAGTAGCATCTATTGATGGAGTATAGAATGGTCAGGACACCTAGATCATCCTTCTTGATTAGATGTGGAGACTTGAGCAGATGGTCATACTCCATGCGTATTGCAGTGACCATCTATGTTGTCTCAGTCTTGTGGGCCTTTTGTTTGCCCTTATTCTTGGTTTCGGCCTTGTTCTGGGTGTTACTCTTGTTCCTACCGCTGATAGTTTCCTTCTGAGCAAGGAATGACAATGTCCTATTCTTGAAAGAAAAAGATTCCCTATTGCCCTTGATGTTGAAAGTAATCTTGGCATTGCTGGCATAGATAATAGCTCTAATAGTGTTCAAGAATGGTTGTCCCAGAATGATAGGTTACCTCTCATTGGTACCAATGTTCACTATTGTAAAGTCTGCAGGTATGTACGAGTTGCCTACTTGCACATAGATCTCTTCCATGATTCCCACGGGGTAGCAGAGTGACTTATCTACAAGCTGCAAACACATGGTTGTGTGTGATAAAGGGTAAATGAAAAGTTTTTGTATATCACTGTCACAGAACCGACCAAATTATAAGAGTTCAAGTGTAGAAATGATCGACTAGCAATCAAGTTTCCAAACATGAGCCCATATAATCCCGGTAGTCAATTGAAATCATGAAGGACTTCAAACCAATTTGCAACAAACCAAGATCGTAATAGTTCAACATAACACAACGAATGTTACAAAGTCATTCATTGTCGTTGAAGCGGCACCACATCGGAGTTACTGAGTTATTACAACACAGGTTTGAAGTAGCAGAAGCAAAATAGTTTACAACTCACATTCCAAAGTTTATTTCACAAGTTTTTGTTCCTACTAGGGTCTCATGCCATCCATCCAAAAGCAACAGATACTAAGTAGTTAGAGAACCGTGCCCAACGGTTTATTCTTCATCCCCAGCGGGATGGAGACAGGTCTTGCAGAAGCCATCATAAAAGATATCATCTGCAATAGGTGGGAATAAACCCTGAGTATGAGGATGTACTCAGCTAGACTTACTCGTCTAGTTAAACATAAAAGACACCAAGGATCATGCAAGGCTAAGTATAAAGTGTAGCTGGCTTGACTCCATATTTGCCAAAAGCTTAAGTGATTACTACACCATGTGTAAAAGCATTATATTAATCATCATTAGCCTATCACTAGATTAGCACCTAGACTAAGCACCTCACTTGATTATTACAAGCAATAATAACCATATCAAGTTCATCATATGTTCTCCCTTGCTATCATCATTATCACGAACCATTGTTCTTAGTGAACGCTACGTTTGCCGCTGCTCTGTCAAGTTCTCACTATCCGGGAGAGACGGCGATTCGAATCGATTCCTATCCAGCTGGAGGGTTATTCCTAGCACTCACCCAAGCATCCCCCGTCAGAGAGCAAGCGGGTCACCTTTGATACGACTCAGGAATCGCGGCTCCGATCAGCGCCGCACTCCCAGGGCTACCACTCTGTCAGGGAGGTCAGGAATTTTAACTCACCTGCCTTTGGTCTTACGCCAATGGTCCCCTGCACACCGCACTTCCTCCGGTAGTGCGCACTTTATACTTGCCGGTCTTCCGGCCTGAGTCATACTACTAGGCTTCGCAGTCGGAACGAGTTATCCGGCCAACTAAGTGTTAGGCATGGGTTCAACATGACAAGAGGACATACAACGATCGGTCCTTAGCTGCCACAGATGGAGTTACTACAACCTTGCAAAACTCTGCCCGGCTTAAGTCAAATTAATCAGGTTCCTTCCACGATAGCACATATAGCCAATCGTGATCCGACACAACCCTATCTCGCGCAGGTTACATGATATCACCCGACTTCTACCGATTAAAGCATGGCTAAGCTGCTACTCGATCCTAACTCTATAACCAGGTAGTGGTAAGATATCTTGACAAGGAATGAGTAAGATGCAGCAAGGGTTTCATCACAACTCCTATACGTAATGCATCAATAGATATAACATAATCAAGTAAGCTTTCGAAAATAAAGTGGGAGACTTAAAATGCTCCGGGGCTTGCCTTTCATGAACGATGCAGGCTCGTGGTTCGGGCACTCAATCTCTTCTTCGGGCTCCTCGAGTCCGGCTTGCTGGACCTCCACTTCCGGGTTGATCTCTTGGCCCTCGGGGTTCACTTGGAGCTCGAATGAAGTTGCCGCGTCCGGTGCACCTATTGCATGCATGATAAGTAAGAATGGGTGCATACTAAATGGGGATGAGTGCTTGACAATATAATTAGACTTCACTGGACACTCATTTACTGAGTAAACTGCCAAGATAAACTCACAAGGATAACTTAATTAACTTAGCAAGACCTAGCAGTCAAACCATAAACAGAAGTCCTTTTCTAACAGATCAGTTCAAGAATAAATCATAGCTGGAGCTATACAGATCCAACAAATGTGACTGAGGACATTCTGGAAAGCTTATGAAATTGTCTACATTTCAACTTCAAACATCACAGCAAGATTCAAAAGTTAAACAAGTCATTTAAACAAAGTTTCAGGTTCTGTTCCGGAAAAACAGAGAACACCTATTTCTGGAACCTAACTTGGAAGAGCTATAACTTTTAAACTATTGGACCAAATGATCCCAAAATTAAACCACAGCTAGTTCATAAAGTTTACAACAACTTTGGTTTAGACAAGTTTTCCAGCAACCCAAGTTATCATCAAGCAAAGGTTAGGTTACTCTCTTGCTGTCCAGGACAGCTATAAACCTTCAATTAATTATTTAATGACATATCCAAAGCATAATCAGTGCCAACCAAATGGCTTACAAGCACAAGTATATCATAAGAGGACCAGAATATCATATGTTAACCCCTAAACATTTAATATCATGGCTCTTATTAATTTACTTCCATAAAGGGACATAATTACAAGATACTAACAGAAGTGCTCACAAAAATCTACAAAAATTACACAAGCACAAGCATAGCATCTTGACATCACCATAAAATTTTCAGAGCAAATGCACATGCCAAATTCAAGATAAGCATTTAATAGGTGACAAGGTGCTTATTTCATAAATTAAGAAACATAGCTTAGATAGTGTCAAACAACAGATTTCAGATTATTTACATGTTACTATTACCATAAACAAGTGTGACACCAAAGTAGAGCATCAGCATAAGCACCAATTTATTATTGTGATTTAAGTAAGAAAACAAGCCATATTACAACCATAAATTACATATCACAGATATAGTATTCCAAAAATCATGAAATATTTATCACAATGACACTCAGAGACTACCATAAACATTTCATAGCAAAAGGAGCAATATATCAAGAGATATGAATTTATACATAAATAACAAGATTAAATTCTAATAATTATTTTTCCCAGAAAACATGTTACATTTTATATTTTTAATAAAAACTAGCGATCTCAAGGAACATCACAAAATTTGTTTCACAATTTTTGGATCTCAGAAAAAGAAGATATGATTTTTACAAGAAAGCCAAAAATCTGAATTTGAATAAAAGAATGGAGAAGACCGTTGAGTCACTGACAGCGGGTCCCGCGCGTCAGCGACCCAGAGAACAGAGGACACCTTCGCCGGCGAATGCTCGCCAACGGTGAGCTTCTCCGGCGGATCCAAGGCCACCAGCGTGCTCCTGGAGTGATTCCGCATCGATGGAGGTAAGTGGTGCTAGGGTTACAGCGACGGAGAGGGGTCGCCGTCGGCCATGGCGGCACGGCGGAGCTACCCTGGCTTACGCCGGCCATTTCCGACTGGTAGAGCATCAGGGAAGGGTGGCTTATGCACCAGTGAGTTAGCGTGGAGCTTTCTAGGTAGAAACACCTAACCCTAATGGCTCCGGTGAGCCTGCTCACGTGCGAGGTGCTCGTCGGCGGTGAGCACGGCGGTGCGGCGGCCGTGTTCCCGCGCTACGGTGGTGCTTCAGCCGGAATGGCGTGACGTGAACCGACACCAAGACCTAAGCAGACCTTTACGTGACTCAAAAGGAAGAAAGGAGGCAAGGATGGAGCAGCGGCGAGGTTCGCCAGAATCGGGGTCGCGACGGCCGTGAACCCGACGACGACGAACTCGCGAAATGTCGCTCACCTCGGGGAGATCTCATCCAACCGAGGGGTGGAGAAGATGGAGGAGCTCGAGGTGGACTTAGTGACGCTCGGAGGTGGGGCGAGACGTAGAGGCGAAGGCACAAGGAGCTCGCGAAGCTCGCGGCGGCAATGGCGATGGCGCTGTCATCGACGGAGTCGCGAGAGAGAGAGGAAGGAAGAGAGTGGACGGGCGCTGACTGAGTGCGGGGTGTCGTGGCGTCCATGACGACGCCGACGACCTGACAAGTGGGGCCAACGCCAGCATACAGGTGCCAAATGGCAGCCAGGTGTCGCGCTGGGTGTCCATGACGGCGAGCTCGGCTCTGAATCAGACCACGCGATCACCGACTGACAGAGCTACTTCGACGATGATTATCTTCCAAACCAAGGCGAGTTAGGAAATGGTGTAGTTGACAAAGTTGGAGTACTAGCTGAGTTCTACAACATTGTGAACAAGAGCAAAAGCCAGATCGGCTTGGATTGAGAGATATGAGGTTTTCAAAATCGATCGAGCAAACTGCTGTGTCCCCAGACTTAGAAAATTTTTCTAAGTGCTGGAAACAGCCCCAAATCTGCCTTATGGGTCACTTTTGAGCTAGATGTGATCATTTTCATGAGATGGCCCCAAAACAACTTTTGTTCCTTATAAAATTTTCGACAACTTTGCTGTAGAGAGTATTGACATGCAAACATTTTATGAAACACGTTTTAAAAGCATAAGCAAAAGGGGTTTCTAGGGTCTATACATGGAAGCATGGCGTAAGTAATTATTTTGGAGAAGTGATCAACATGAACATTGTTCCTAAGGTTGAGTTAAGCATAGATAAGATATTTACCAAGGCATAGCATACAAGCACGAGCATGGTTCACACAAACACAAGCATAGGAAGCATGATTAAACAAGTTAAAGCACACTAAAGCATAAAATGACATGGCTCAAGGTAGATGATGATCATGATATGCTTGAGTAGATGATGATGCTCATGTCATGCATGTGGTTGATGCAACCATAACACTGTGGTGTTACAGCCCTCCACCCTTACAAAAATCTCGTCCCGAGATTTGGAAGCTTACTGATTTTCGAAGAATGTTTTATAAACTTCTTTTAAATAGTCCTCCGTTTCCCACGTGGCATCTTCCTCGCCATGGTTACTCCACAAAATCTTGTAGAACTTAACCACGCGATTACGTGTCACCCGTTCCTTGCGGTCAAGAACCACTAAAGGTTTTTCTTCATACACCAAGTCAGATTTCAACTTTATGTCCCGAACTTCCACTCGTTCTTCAGGAACACGAAGGCATTTCTTCAGCTGTGATACATGAAAGACAGGAAAAATAGTTCGAAGCTCAACTGGTAGTTGAACCTGGTATGCCACGTTCCCTTTTCTCTCGAGAATCCGGTAAGGGCCCACATAACGAGGTGCAATATTTCGCTTGACTCCGAACCTTTGTACGCCTTTCATCGGAGATTCCTTAATATACACATGCGTTGGCATTTCTTAACGTCATCACTAAGAACAGGGTTTAATCCGTCCTCAGCAACGATGTCAGAAATGTCGTGATAACACTTACTAATGCAATCACCAAGATTAGAGTATAAATCTATCCTAAGCAACGGTGCCAGAAATGCTTGTTAGCGTTTCATAGCGTCGCTACCTAGAATAGGGTTCTGCTCTACACATGATAATGACATTGGCAATGTTATATTGGCAGATCCATAGCATCACTACCTTGAATAGGAAGCTTGATCTACCTTCCCGATAATGGCGCCTTATTACCGTTAGGGTAGGGTTCCAGTTCTTAATCGTGGTAGTGGCACTAGGATTGCCATGTTTGTATTCCTTAGCAAGTCACTAGCACGGCGCATGTCAAGCAACAGTGTTAAGTATATACCGGGGTGATAGTTCCTTAGGTTTGGAGTTTAAGTACCGCAAGCGGACGGGAATTATCGTGTAGCATTTCAACCCGGGGATTTACCGAGTGTCGTATTTATAGGTTCTCTCTAAGGAAGGCTTAATATGTTAAGGATTCTAAGATAAGCATAGATCAAAGTAATTATGATAGCAATAATGGAATCAAAAGTCATAGCAGGTGATAAACATTTATATGTAGAATAGTGATCTATCACAATCTAGGCATGGCATATGGGCTAAGGAATAAAACGAGACTAAAAGAATGAATTGAATCAAAGAATAAACAAACAACCTATTGGAGCAGGTGTGGTCCTAGATACAGATCATGTCATAGAACAAGTTAATCATGTAATTATACTACTTAGATCTAGTCCTGTGTTTAGATGGTTTGGGAGGTTACGCGAGTACTGGTCTGCCAGCAACCTCCACAACTATTTAGACTCCTACACCCTAGCCGAACGTGGGGGAATGCCAAGGACGGACAGGGCTGTCACCACCTGCCGCCATCCCCTCAACCGTGGACTAGGACAATGCATTTACCCGGCCTTTACACCCAAGCACCATGCTTACATGCAAAGAACCTACTCGGACTCCCCCGGGTCCCCGACCCTACGGATCGACAGGTAAGAAGCTAGAGCCTACTCAAAAGAGCATGATAAACCCCCATCTTCACACAAAGCTATTTCTAGGCAATTAATTAACATGAAGCAATTAGACAACATACACTTCGCACTAGTTCATATAATACACTACTTGCCCTAGGGTAGCATTATACTATAAGAACTATATACTAAAATGTATGTCATATCATTTCTACTAGAACTATATTCTAGTTCATATGCTAGCATCATAAAACATGGCCTATGATCTATATCATATACCATAGCATAAGAACTATACTCTAGTTCATATGAAGAACTATATCGGACATGATAAGGCATGGACTTGGAGTAAAGATATTCTTTATTCATACCCAAGTTTCTCTCCAAGGAGCCAAGCCCTCCTTGATAGCTCACCCAACTCTCTCTCTAAAAGCTTAAAGGGAAAAACTAAGAAGAGGTAGTGCCCAAATGCCTTGAAGGTGGAGTGTTGATTGTGAATGTGATGAGATGAATGGAGCCTCCCTCTCCCTCTTCTTAAATAGGTGGGGAAGGTCGGTTCCCCGGGGTGTAAACTGCAATTTGCACGCAGGGACTGCGGGAGGATAGGCTCAGCACCGCCTCTGCGAAAGGCGGTGCCGAGATGGGCTGGGCCAGGGTCGGCCGACCCTAGGGGGCGGCCGACCCCTGGTGGGCCCCGCTGGCCCCTGCCCGAATCCTGTTGCCTTCCTCTCAGGCCCCTGAGTCCAGATCCACCTGCAAATTGATGCACTTCTATATTGGGCTTTTGGGTACTTGTTTATTTGCGCATTTTTTGACGTGTCGGATTGCACCTTTTTATTTGCTTTCCACCTGTATGCCTGTATATGATCTGCAAAACACAACTTGCACTACATGTGGAACTTGGTAAGCTTTTAATAAGTATATGTGAGTAAAATACATGCTTTTCTTCTTTTGCATGGACTATGTTGGCGGGGTAAATATGTCATTAAGAACCGCCAACAAACTCCCCCAAGCTTACCCCTTGCTCGTCCTCGAGCAAGAAGCTAAGATCTTGGTTGTTGATGAGGAGTTGCTACAATATTTTCACTTCTATCCGGTACATACCTTCAAACAAGAATTCTCCTTTGAATTTTGAACAGATATGTCATGTGGCTTATTGGTCATACCTTGGGTCCTTAAGCATTTGCAGGATGGATTTTATCAGATCAAGTGCTATATCCCTAGTTCTTTACTTCACCATTGTTCCGGAGTTTTTGATTTTCAAAACTTAGCACATTTATTTGTCAAATGAAACAATGGATCCAAAGAGAAAGTTAATCATACCATTGAATTTTTGAAAACTTTTTCTTTTCCATCATTCTCTTTTTGTCTATTAGAGACACATGGCTATGTGGCTAACTCTACTATTGGGCACTTGCCTATTATTTTTATTTTTATTTTTTTTCGAGGTTCCGAACACAGGTCCCTTTTTATTTCCTCGTGATCTTTCTTTTTGAGGTTTCGGACACATGTCCCTTTTTATTTCCTCAGATGCTTTTTTTTCTTTTTCATAGCCGTATGCCTTCTAACAAACTTTTGAGATGATAACATAATGAAATATTTTTGTTTTCAATGGTATGACAACCTCTCAAAGGGTCAACAAAGCTTAATCTAACTCAATGTGATTATTTTATTTTTGTAAAAACTCCAGAACTCTAGCGTTGTTTAGAACAGGATACTAGCAGCTCAGATCATCACAAATATATCCATTAATTACTTTAGACTTTAGATAGAGCATTTTGCAACCCACGCATTTAATCATTTTATTAATTTGGAGAATTCAAGGTTGAAACTAGATACTGGAAAGAAATTACGATAGAGCAACTATTCATCATTTCAACAAGGAAGAAGCATATATCTTACATCACATATAAGAGTGGAATTAATTAACAAGGAAGAAGCATATATCTTACATCACATAAATTAAACATGCTAATTTAAAATTAAGGATGCATAAAAATAAATATGCAATGCAGATAACCTCGGGATTTGGGGTCCTCCCCCAAGCTAGCTTCTGGCCTACTGATCGGGGTTCTACCCCATGTACCGCCAGAAGTCTTGGAACTGTTTCAGCAGCTGATCTTGGCGAGCTTGCATTTCTTCTTGTTGTTGCTGGTGCCAGGCCTGTTGTTGTTGTTGCCATAGCAACCCTTGCTAGAGCCACTCCACGGCCTGCTGGTGGTGCGCATCGGTGGTTTAGATGTGTTGTTGGAGAGTATCCTGGATCTCATCCGTGCGCACCACCAGTCCCCCAAGCTGAGCTTGGAGGCACTCCAAGTCGGTTCGGCCTACTGTGGAGGCCGAAGGATTTTCTTCTGGTGATTCGGCCCTCCAGCACGATTGTTGTTCCCAAGCATTGGAATCCGCCTCAGCCCACCCCTCAACACCTTGTGTCAGCATGGGTGTGTCCCACCCCGACTGGTAGATCGGCTGTGTATAGGAGGGTGGTGGCTGGGAGCTGGATCCGCCGATGTCCCTGCCATAAACACTACGCCTTCGTGCAGTTTCAGCTGTCTGCAGATCAAAGGTTAGTCTCCCAGAGTTATACAAGCGTAGACCTGGGTTAGGTAACCGGATTATGTTTGTATACCCTGGGAAATAAAACACAAGACCGCCCACATTATCTCTTTTCATATGGTGACCTTGGATAAGATAGGTTTCATTAATCATGGTGCATGGAATTTGAATATAATCAAGATCTTGCCCTTCCAACGCACCAATGGCCGTGGCCACACATGTTATGAGTGAAGTCAAAGAGATAGGGGTGGTTGTCTTGATTATATCTAACAATTGCCTTACAATTTCTTGCACAGGCGCAACCTTTATTTTCATTCTAGCCGCGTAAAGTAACCTCATTTCATTTAGTCGCACAACGCGGGTATCCTGGCTAGGAAACATTGTTATGGATAGCCAAAGGTGTAAAAACCTTAGAGTGGAGTGTTGGATGTGGGCATTTCTAGGATAGTATTTTCCAGTGTGAACTTGCCCCGTGATTTCTTCCCAAAACTTATCCTTATTAAACCCTTTTGTGGCATGCACTAAATCAAGAGAGCATCTTTGATGAAAACCAAGGTATTTGCTTAAGTCTTTCCAAAAGATAGCATATTCATTTCCAAATAAACGAATAGAAATACCTTCATATGTTTCTCTTAAAGTGCATAGGAATTGAATGGTAAGGGTATAGGATCCATACTCAGTTATGGGGTGAATGTTGTCCCACCCAGCGGCTTTCCATATGGGGAGGAATTCAGAGTCCATACCGATGTCGGAGAGGAGCGAGTCGTCGTAGACCGGCTTATGGAGGAAGATCCGGTCCTTGAGCATGTTGTAGGCTTGATGTTCTCGATCGCCCACCAAGTCGAATTGGTGGGCTCCTCCTTCTTCATGTTGTTCCTCCTCTTGTTCCTCTTCTTCTTCCTCTACCTCCTCGATCTCCGGGGATCCTTCCTCAGCGGAAGGACTCCATCGGGGATCGGTGTAGTATGAGGAAGTGCTCCGATAGGGGCGCTTCGAGGATGACCTCGTGACTCTTTTAAACGCCCCCGAAACTGTTTTGCCGAACCTTTTTATGGTGCAATGCTTGCACCAGTGGATAGCTAGCTTGGATAGGTGATTTTTTTGTGAGGTTTCTGCTGGTGGTTGGTTGGAAATAGCAAAGATGTGAAAGTGTTGCTTGGAGAGTGAAGATGGAAGTGGTGAAGTGAAGTGAGAATGGGTGGAGAGGGCCACACCCGAACCCCTGGTATTTATAGTTTGAAAATGCAGGTGGATTCGAGGTGAGGGCAACGGCTAGGAGCCGCCCCCAGCTGGCCTTTGGCCAGAGCCGTTGGGGGGGGGGGTCGGCCGACCCTAGGGGCAGCCGCCCCCTGGTGGGCCCCGCTGCTCCCCACCTTTTGTCTCCATCTTCCAACGGCTAGTTTTTGAAGTTTTCCGTTGGCATATTGATGCACTTCTAGCTGAAAAAATGACTTTTGCAATTTCCAACATTTATTTATAAAATTTTTATTTTCGAAAAATTTAGAAATATTTTTCTATTATTTTATTTTATTTCCTAGCTGAAAATGAATTTTTGAATATTTTTCAATTTTTTTTAATATATATTTATATTTTAAGATAACTACCGATTACCTTCGGCGGAGGCTAAAAAAATGTTTATAGTCCTTTTTGAGAAGGACTCTGTTCCGTCGTTTGAATTTCACCCTCCATGGTTAGTGGGAGAGTTCTCGGGTTGCCCCGGGAGTCTACCCGCATTCCCAGTAGGAATTGCCGCGGCGATCTGAGCTAGTTGTGTTTCTATCATTTTATTAAAGCTCAATTGGTTTTGTACGGAAGAGGCAAGGTTTTCTATTTTTGTATTTATGTTTTCTAAAACCTTATCATTGGACAGCAACTTTTTAGTTAAGTTTTCATTTATTTTAGCTGGTCCAAGAACTAGGT